>NC_139217.1:270004253-270604253 GCF_055691185.1 Crinia signifera | reverse complement strand
CCACGGTTGACACAACATCATGGTAAAAATAGAAGTAATCAAACAGCGTTGCATTTGCTTGGATCTTGACTAGTGTTGGTAATGATATGTGAATGTGGATATTTTTCTTTGGCAAACTTAAAATCTTATAACTTTTCTTCTGCAGTTAAACAACAATCACAGTAATGTGGGTCCATAAGTGTGATTTAAATCAATTATTGTGTTGCCAGGCAACAAGGAAGCAGCTGGCATGTACCAGCTGAGCTGGACAGGACCAAAGGTTAGTTTGCATGTTGCAGGCAGGAATAGGGGGGTTACAAGCAGTTGGTGTAAGGTAGTGGCAGTTGGTGTAAGGTACATGCAGGGGCACCAAGAAGGAGGGGAGTACTAATAACCTGGGCCCAAGTCTTACAAAGGGACCCAGAGGCCATTGTCCTCCCCCCATTACCTGGAAGCAGGAGCTGCAGCAGCTCTTCTTCTCAACTCAGCAAATGCAGCTCTGTGCTAGGGTGCAGTGTGGCCGGGAAGCACTTCAATTTATTTCTGTGTTTTATCTTAAGAGTGCATGGTTTCATGTCCTTTGATTAGGCCACACACTCCCATAAATACCTGGGCCCAGCCAAGTTCTCTACTGCCCTTGATACATGTTAGGGAGTCAGGAAGAGGATCTATGCCAACTTCCTGTGCCGATCTGAGGAAGAAAGGCAAAATGAGTCCTGTTTGTGTGGAAAAAGATGAAGGACTGTCTCCATGACAGAAGAAGCCAATCCAAGCAGAGTGTGCCCTGTTGTCTTGAGGGCTGTCAAGGTTTCGTGAGACAAGATACAGTAGCTGTCCAACCTAGAAAGTTATACAGCGCTGAGTTTTTCACCGTACACATGTTGCGATTAATGTTTTATTCAATCCCGATTCAATCCGGATCAAGTTTGGATGAAAATGCAGGGAGCAGTGTACACAATCGATTTAGACTATATAGTACAGATCTGTACTATATAGTTGTGAATGCGCCTGAAAACTGTTCAATTTTGATTCGATTTTGACTATATAAGCAAAATCAAATAGAAAAATAGTCAAAATCTAACCATGTGTTTTAACTTAAAGGAAATGTTTATTTGCTTAACATTTTCTGTTTCTAAAAAATAAAGACCGCTAGACATTACAGAGTTTATAAGAAAGAGAAATACCTGCTTACCAATAACTAGAAGAATTAAGAGAGAAAATGTGACATTATACGATATACCTATATTCCTCACCAAGGCCCTTATTCTGATCAGTGCGGAAATTCCCGCATGCGGACGGACCGCCGATGTTGATCGTCTGCGCATGTGCAGAGGTCACTCTGCGCATGTGCAGGCGATTTCGCCGCACGGATTCTTTATACGCCGCACAGGGGGCGTAGAGGGGCGTGAGGGGCTACTTAGCCTCATTACCCTATGCATACGCCCCGCGTTTCATGGGCGTTCCCATGCAAACGCGGGGCGTATGCATGGTAATGAGGCCGTGACGCGTGGGTACGGGGCGGGCATCTGACATCGCCGGATGTCAGCTGCCCGCCCCCATACATGATTTCACACGGACAAGTGTCCGTGTGGTCTTGTGTTGCGGGACCTGGTGGAGCGTGCGGCCCTGCATTCGATGTTCGGCGACCATCGAATGCAGGGGCTGCTCCCAAGACGGAGGAGGCGTATCCCCGTCCAATTTCATGCGGATCGCCACATATCCGCGTACGGACGGCAGGTGGCGATCCGTATGGAAGGCGGGGATTCGCCTGCACGGTTGCGGCCGCATATTCTGATCGGGCCGCACCGATCAGAATAAGGGCCCAAATATCAGACATAACTAGTGAAATCAGGCTGACAAGATTCTTTGTGCCTCCTAATTGCCCTTTCTAAAGGAAAGAGGATCAGTGAGCTACCCACTGGCATACAAAATGAGAGAAATAAAAGCATCAACATGCAGCCAGTATTTATTAATAAAGGACAAGCAAGATAAGACCGAGCTTTACGCATCTCACTGCTGAAAATAAATTCTTTATATCAGGGATTGACAAATTTCTTTAAAATCTAGGAGCCAGGATGAAAATGTAGGAGCCAGATGAAATAATAGGGACAATGCACGCCAAAGGCGCGCCCCAAAAATGTACGCACGCCATAATGCCCAATACATATACCACATGCCGTAATGTTCATTACACATTATACCAAACATTGTAATGCTCATTACATATAAAATCACATGCCGTAATTACATATTATGCCACATAAGTTTCACTTACCTACATGCTCGTTGCTATGGGTTTCATGCTTGATGCCAGGGGTTAACATGCTCTGCCAGGGGTAAATGCTTGTTGCTATGGGGTTACCATGGTCTGCCAGGGGTTAACATTCTCTGCAAGGGGTTAACGTGCTCTGCCAGGGGTTAAAGTGCTCTGCCAGGGGTAAAAGTGATCTGACAGGGGTTAACATGCTCTGTCAGGGGTTAATGCTTGTTGCTTTGGGGTTACATGCTCTGCCTCTATGGGGTTACCATGGTCTACCAGGGGTTAATCTGCTCATTGCCAAGGGGTTAACCTGCTCTACCAGGAGCTAACTTGCCCATTGCCAAAGGGTTATATGCTCTGCCAGGGGCTAACTTGCTCATTGCCAGGGGTTACATTCTCTGCCAGGGGCTAACTTGCTCATTGCCATGGGGGTAAATAGTAGCTTTCTGCTCCACCCTGCCGTTACCATCCACGGCAACAGCCGGGCAGAGCAGCGGTCATCCAGAGCGGCTCCTCCCCTCCTCCCTGCATAAGGGCAGGTCCTCTACTATTTCGAAAATTGCGCCAGATCGTGAGTCATTTGAAGCTCGGTCCAACAGCCAATCAACTCGAACCGCAAACTCCTATTGGCTTGCGAAGCCGGCTGGAGTTTTGTTATAGCTGCGCCGCCTGTGGTGGACCTGCTTGTGCCTAGCTAGTGGACTGCCAGGAGGAGGATGAGGACCGGACAGGACCGCACCACACAGCACCCCCACCCGGCCAAGACCAGGTTCTGCTCCCCCCCCACCCCAAATCTAGTCACCAGGAAGCAGAATATGGACGCAGTGGCGACCTGGCACCCGGGGTTTGTCGAGCCCTGCTTTATATACAATCAAAGTTCATATTGGAGTTTAATTTAACTCAACTTATAAAATCTACCTTTACTACTGTATACAGCGTGGAGAGAGCTTCCAATAGCAAATGGTTTGTGTTACTACAGTCCTTCGATCTTCATAACCAGAGGAGTAATGAGTTGTATAATAATGTTAGTTAGTAGCAGAGGTGATTTTTGCAGCCCCCCAGGTAAAATCCGACACTGTGTGAAGCCAGATGATGTCTGTGAGACTGCACTGGCTTCGCTGTGACTGGCAGTGACTTCCTATTGGAAGTCTGACCTGCCAGTCACCCAAGGCAGTCCCACCCTCCAGGATGCCTCTTTATGCGCAGCTGTGGGACAGCAACAAAAAAACAGGTTCTGCGCATGCGCTGGACCAGGGAATGTCAATACCATTCTAAGGGTCTGCTCCTGAAGAAGCACCATAGGGCTGGGGCCAGCGCATGCGCAGTACCGATGAGGCTACTGCTCAGGTGCCGGTCCTGCGATGGTGATCAGGACAGGCAGGTGGCGGCAGAGGGGACCTGCAAGGACCAGCAGTGGTGGCACCAGAGGGGGGCCTAGCATTGCGACAGCCATGGCAAACTCAAGTCCAACCTGGGTCAGGCCCTTTCACAATGAACCCAGGTCACCCATGTTAACACTGCAACCTGTGTCTCTCCCAAACCCGATATAAATGTCAGGTTGCTCTACCCGGTTTATTTCACTTTGCTCCTCAACCCAGCTTGACCTGGCAATAACACAAGTTATTTTTGCAATGCAAAAGGGGTGTTAATGATTCAGCCTCTTATTCTCAGTTATAACTCATGTATCATACTCCTCACATTTTGCTTGTCACTAAACATCATTGCTTATCTATCATCCTTTATCACTCAGAAAGTTTAAAGCATTACTCTTTCCTCACAACTTGTCACTTATTTGACAAATTATGATGTCATGCCTTTGTGATGTCCTTAAAATGAACACTATACATTCTTTATTCCTGATTTTTGGACATACAAGCGGTACTACACGGACACTGAACTACAGCCTGATTGTCAACAGCGGTGCAGCGGGTGAGAGACGCGGCACGGCCTGACACACTGGCACTCCGTATCAGCTGGAGGTGAGACCACCCACTGCTGCGTGTGAGAGATGCGGCAGTACCGGACTGACCTTACACTGCTGGACTTAGGTGGGTCTCTTTCCCAGCACCTCACTTCGCACCATCACCCTAAATGAGCAGGTAGCAGTACTGAGGGCAGTGGAGTCTACACGGAATAGTCCCTCAGTCTCCCTGCATTCTCAACTCCGTTATACATCTTACAGTTGGAGTCCGTGAGTATCGCATTAAGTGGAGCACCTTTTCCCCCCATCCAAAGACACTTGGATAAACTCCTACTGGAATTTTAGTGGACATTCCTTCATACTTAAAAAAATGGAATAGTATGATCCTGGGGTATATTTATTTTATTTTAAATACTTTTATCATTAGTTATCTATCAGATACATTATCAAATATATGCTATAATTAGTACATAAAAAATAAAAAATAGGTGGCCACCTTAATCATATACGAGCAATAGCTTATCATTTTTTATTTTTCATTTGATCGTGAAACATGTTTATTGTACTTTGATATATTTTTATACCTTTTATACTTTATTAAAAATAATAATTTATTTTAATTGTGTGAGACAGTGATTCAGTCATATTGCACTTCATAGAATATTAGCGCAGACATTGGGATTTTTCTTTTGCATTCCTGATTTTTTGCAGACTTGCTTCCCTCACCATGTTTCAGGCAAGACAGCAAGCACAGTGATTCCTAATCGTAATCCAAGTGTATAGTAAATCAAGCAAATGTTGGGAAAACATAAAAATAAATGTGGGTAACATTTGTACTGTATGTCAACCACTGTCATGTAGACCTACTGATCCTGTCAAGCTAATGCATGTTGTTTATATGGTGTCAACATTTGGACTGTTGACTTATACACTATCTATCATCCGAATAGTGGACTACCAAGCAGAAAACTAGGTCTTAACCTCAGGCTTGTGTTTGTCACAGGCTACTCAATGAATCTAAAAGGAGACTTGCCAGAGTTTCCAGTCCAACAGAAGAGCAACAGTACATCAATTTGTGGGGAATCTTAATCAAGGAGCAACTGCGAAGGTCTCTGAATGAACTGTTCACCGCACATTACACTGTATAGGCTATGGAAGCTGATGACCTGTTCAAAAGCCTCTACTGTCTGCCTTGAACAAGAGCAGACGTCTCCAGTTCGCAAAGGAGCACAAGGATTGGACAGTAGATGACAGCAAAAGGGTCATGTGGTCCGATGAATCGTGTTTTCCATTACACCATGCAGATGGCAGGGTGCAAATATGGAGAAAACAGAACAAAAGCATGGACCCCAACTGCATTGCCACAACACTTCAAGCTGGTGGAGGCAATATTATGGTTTGGGGGATTTTTTCTTGGCATTGTACAGGTCCTTTGAGTCCTGTGGAACAACGTCTGAATGGCCAAGGGATTCTGAGTGTTATCGCAGATCAAGTTATGTTAATGGTGTACCCTGCCGGGGATTGATACTTCCAGCAGGACAATGATCCCTGTCATAAAGTTGGCATTGTCCACAGATGGTTTGAAGAGCATGACAGAGACTTTACCCTGTTCAATCACCAGATCTCAATCCAATTGAGAATCTGTGGGAAGAGACTGAACGGGCCATCAGGCAGCTGGATCCAGTACCATCAAATCTTAAGGAATCGGAAAGTGCAGTCCATCGGATATGGTCTCAAATTCCTCATACCACCTACCAACATCTCATAGAGTCCATGCCAAGAAGAATCCATGCAGTATTTTGGGCAAAAGGTTGCCCAATATTATATTGAGGATATATATATATATATATATATATATATATATATATATATATTTATATATATATATATATTTATATATATATATATATATATGGATAAAAAAGGGGGCTGTTTAGAGTGCGCTCAAATAGTACCACTTAGCATATGCATACAATCACCATGATTTCACAATCACAATTTCTCTGGGATACAATTCAAGTGTTTTCGTCAATAAAACATAGACTTCGTTCGAGTAGAAATTCTTTATTAAAAGAGGCCAACGCGTTTCGTCAACACGACTTCATCAGGGGCAAACGCAGTTCATAGAATAAAATGGTATAAAGAGTAATCTTTACATCAAGTAACGAATATAAAACCAATAAAGGTAGTGGGAACGATTATCCCCAAGAAAATCATTCAATGGCCCACAGGCAGCAGACAATAATGATGCCGTATTACTGGGGTAGAATGAACCCACTAAAGGATGTTAGCTTAAAATCAGGATTTTCCCCGCAGTGAAAAAGTAGTCCACAATTCGAACAAACAATCAGTTCCACTGCAGATAGGGAGTGCGAATTCTTTATTTACACTCCTTCATCAGGACACCATATATATATATATATATATATATGCAAAAAAGGGGGGTGTCCAGAGTGCGCTCTTGCAGTACCACCTAGCCACAAACTTGTAGTATCGAATCAACGTGGTCCAAACACCACTTGTATCCACTCCAAAAGAGATTTCAAAGATTTGAAAATGACGACGAAGACCTCGATTATAAAAGCAATTCTTTATTAGAAGCCCAACGCGTTTCGTCTACACGACTTTATCAGGGGCATGGCTAAAAAGTGGTACAGAAAGAAAGTATTGGCATAAACTATATAAAAATTGAGTCAGTAAACAACAAATAAACTGGAATGTACTGTATATACCATGGCCAAACTAAGCCTGATATCCAGATACTGATAATAATGGTAATAGACAAAATTTCTTTGATTAAACAATCAGTTAAAATCTGCAAGAATGTGCAAAAATGTATGTATATATCAGACCACAAATAAGCTCTATCATTCATATACAAATAACGTAAAATCAAATAAAATGGAGGACATACGAGCAGACAACAAATGATGAGACAAGGTTGACACATACGAGTAAGGGTACAGATGAAAGATTATGCCAATGTGGTAAAATAGGGATATATTTTCCTTCAAAGGTGGACGAAAAGGAACATATAGCCTATAAATAATAAGTATAACTTATATTAAATGACCAATCAATAAAGCAATTGAAAAAGAGATATTTAAAACAGGGTGAGTGTATAACCCCCTAGAGAGGGAAAAATGGAGTATACATACATACCGTAAAAGTAAAATCTAAATTCTGGATAATAACCCACAATCGTGGGAAACCTTTTCTCTCGCACTTAGCGGAAAGAAAAAAGCATGAAGTCCTACAAGAATATAATAGGAATAGTCTGTTACGGACCCACTGGACCAAAAGGAGTATACCAATAATGAGGAAACATAAGATGGAGATGCCAGAGGGCAAAGTCATATATAAGCCCATAATGGGAACTCATATGACTATTGAAAAACAGGACAATAAGGGAAAAATAGAAGGATAGACACCCTTTCATGTGTATATACACTATATCTAGGATACATAATATTTTCATAAATAAGTCTCAGCATTGCATGCATTAAGGTGCCATCAGAAACAAACCAGTTAAATACAGACATACTGTAGAACCAAGAAGACATACTTAATGTGCAAATAGATTCCCATCAAACATAAAGCCATAGTATTTATCAAATAATGTGCATGTATAGAATCAGGGTGCCAACAAATAGCATAAAAGCCTGTCAATTTACAATCACAGGATATACATCCAATGCTAAATATATGCACCCTAAATGTTCACACTCACCACAATAGGGGAATGAAGATGTTCACTCCACTGCAGGCCGAATGTAAATGAATGGGCATAAAGTGCCTCCTTATATAGGGGAATAGAAGTTACCTACTTCCGGTGTCAGACGTCCTAACACAGTGACCTAATGTGATATACGGGGGTACTGGAGTACAGCGAAGCAAAAAAATAGTTTAGTCAGAATATGTGGGAGAGTTTAAACATTAAACCAGACTGTCTGAATTGTAAAAAACTTGAAACATATACAGCTCATTATGGAGTATTGTGGAGATCAGTGGAGAGCTCTGTGCTGTCCCTACGTCTTGCAGTTTTGCAGAGTAATGCGGGGGCGGCCAGTGGTTATGGCTTCCCATCGCCATAGTTCTTGTGTGATGTCATCTGGCTTCTTCCTCTCCAGTAGTTGCTGCGCTCTGGTCGAGGTATTAGGATGCTGGCTCTCTCGGGTCACCAGATTGCTGGATCAACGCATTTCGTGCCCAAGGCACATTTTCAAGATACAAACAGAATTGAGGTAGTAATCATGTTTAAGCACATCGCTCAGCCAAAAGGGCGGGTCACCATGTCTGTATGCCCCTTTATACACAAGGGCAGTAAGTGAACAGACCTATAAAAAGGTCACAAGTGGTTGGCCACCAGGCCTTGCTTGATGGATGCAGAAAACACTAGAGCACAATAAATAGTTAAAAATAAATCAGTTCATATTAATGTAATAAATAAATAAAATAGTCTGACAAGCTCTGGCATGGCTTTCTTATAAGCGATCGAATCACACCAGACCTGGGTGTATTTATGGGATTTATTATTTAAAAATACATACATAGAAGCTTAGTAGCACATTTTATTAGGAGCATGTTGCTGAGATTGGGTTCCAGACATTTGCAGTAGCTGACAACCAACTTTAATTAAGTTCATCATAATATGTCTGGCTATGAATACACCAGTGACATGAACAGAGAATAATGTAGTTATTTTATATCATAGGAATAAAGGTTGTCCTTTACTTATGCTGTTATAACAGCTGCTCATTAACTATTAGTATTATGTCAGAGCGTTAACTTGCAATTTAGGGAACATAAGCTGCCATGCAAGTCAAATTTGTTTTGTTTAACATTTAAGGAAAACTCATCTGTGCTCCACGCTGAGCACATCTCAATTAGAGGAACAAAACACAATACATGTTACTCTCATCCTTTGTTCAACTTTGTAAACACAGAAACCTCAGGGAGGTTTTAGTCTGTTAGTTAGATTAGTTTTTTAAGAAATTCAATTATTCTATTAGATTAGATTAAATTAATGAATTGCTTATAAATAGATTTGAAAATAATTGGCAGTAGTAAGATAATGCTTTAGGGGTCAGTATATGTTAGGCAAACAGAAAGATGAATTTGCTCATGACAGCAAGAAATCCAGAATAAGTAGAAAATCCTGTGTCTTGATTCTCTTCTTTCTCATTTCCTTTCCCTTAACACCTTCCATGCTGTCGCTGTGGGTTTTTTAAGTCCTGGGTAGAGATCATTATATATATGTTTGCATACCTCCCATATTTTCAATAGTACACAGAGGAAGGAATCTTTGCGAGCGCCGAAGTTGCGTGCCAAACATTTGGGGGTGTGGTCTGCCAGGGAGGGGCATGGCCTAAATATTGTATCACTCCTGCGAGGCCATGCCCCTGGTAATCTTACTTCCTCACCTATTGCCATCTGGGATTACTGTACCATACTTGCCTACTTTGGAAAACTAGTTTCAGGTAGATTATATTTGGTAATAGAATTTTGCACAGCGCCCCATTGGGGGGGGGGAGGTCATGCGCCTCCCAAAGGGAGTGTCTAGTTCCATATATGGAGAGATTGTGAAAAGAGATTGTGAACGTGGCACCTAGAAGCGTGGGTGTGTACTGCTACATCTGACAGGAATCTTTTAAAATGACTTATATCCAAAAGTAAATGAGCGCCAAAGCGCTGACAAATTCATTGTAAATGTATCCATCTCTCATTCCTTTTTTCCCCAAAAATATAACAGTGTAATGTGGGCTAGGTGAAATGAGGGAGATTGCTAGATTAATGAGGGAGAGAGGGAGATTTCTGTTATTTCAGGGAGTATCCTACAGAATGCAGGAGGGTAGGCAACTATGTACTGTACATCCATCCAGTTTAATTTCATCAGAATGCACACAACCATTGGGAACTTTACTCCCTAACCCATTGCCTTTTGGGACTTTAATCATTCCATTCACCCGGACTGGATCCATCTATGCGCATACTAGTGAGGCCACACACCACTTCTTTCCATCTACCTCCAGCGTTGACTAACCAACCACGTCAGGTTGTGGATTCACTGAGCAATCTATTGCTGAGTAATAGATTGCTCAGTGTACTGGCTTAATATCTCTCAGCAATATATTGCTCAGTGAATCGTTTTTATCATCGACCAGCGATTTTGCCTGAAAATTGCAAGCTATTCTGTCTCACTTTGATTAAAAGTCACTGGGGCACAGTGCATTGTGCACTGACCAGCAATTTTTAGCCGTACTCGCAGGAGCATGCTTTCCCGGGAGGGCGCACCTAACAATTTATCTCCCACACTCAACACTAAAAAAAAAAATACTGGCGATATGGTCACTAAGCGACTATTTAGCCAGTGATAATGGCTTACACCACACTGTGTATACAATGCTTTAGTTATTTAGTTAAAAAATAAACTTTGTATCTTTAACATACCATGTTGCCATGCAGGGAAACAAATACTTATATCTTTTTTCTGTGAAGGTGAAATAGTTGCTTGTAGCCCACAAATCACCAGTGAGCTTACATAATTCTGGATGAAGATAGATGCCGCTGGAGAATGGTATGTGTCTGGCGATATGAAACTTAATATATCTATGTAATAAGCCACATGATTGCATGTTAAACAATGAGAACCATAAAGTTGCATATTTTGCAGAAACTTACGCAAGCAACATTTACAGTAGAACTACTCCAATGTACATATTTTATACAATAGCTTTAAACAGACAATGTAGCATAAATCAGTGTAATCTATTAAAATAGAATGGAACACTTCAGTAACACTTAGCCTTAGCAGAGGATATTCAGCCAAGCGAAAAGAAACAAGATAGTGTCATCATTCAAAGACAGATACTTCTCTTCTTATAACACTAATCCGCTCATATATCTGTATACACACAGCGCACATCTGTTTTACTGACAGAATGAGACTAGATTGGTGCATATCATGGTTGGGGAGAGACTGCAATGGTTGTAACAATATACACATATGTAAAAAAAATTAGTGTGTGCTATATAAGAAACTTAATAAATAATAAATAAATAATACTAGGAGCCCGGAGGCAAGATAGTTTTTGGTGCATACCCCCCTCCACACACACACACACACTTGCATTCACTACGAAGACTCCAATCTCAGAACTCAAACGTTCATTACAAAAAGCCCAGCAGCAGAGACACCCACACTCCTCCCACTGTAGTCACTTCCAGCACTCCAGCAGCCCCCAGACATACACTCTACTCCCCCCTATTTTCACTACAAAAATCCCAATAGAACCCACACACTTAACACCCCCTGCAGTCAGTGCTAGCACCCCACTGACACCCCGACTCACATACTCCCCCTTCATACCCTGTATTCTTTTTCAACACTCTAGCAGCACCAGACACAGACTCTCCCCAATTAATTACCAACACAAACACTGCCTGCTGCTGATCAGTCTTCCATTCTTGCTATTTGCTGCTGCTCCTACAACAACAGAGGCAGCACGTATCACATGTGGGGAAGGACACCCAACAAAGGAGTTGGGCCACGCACTTAAGCCTCTGCCTCCGCTTTTATGTACATGGGTGTTGTTTGCTTACAGAGGCATCTGTAATTGGCATATTCGGCAAAATGTAGAAGGGTGCAATTTTTTTAGACACCTAAATCGCACGTGTGAAATGATAGACTTTTAGTGTCAAATCTGAAATTTTTTAGAACAAAGCAGAAATCAGTTGCAATATCCTGACATTGTTTAGTAATGGAAACGTGTGGGGTTTTGTTTTTGTTTTTGTTTTTTTGGGAGGGTGTGATTTTGTCATAAGAATGTTTTTTTTTATCATAATGTTTAAAAAGAAAATGGTGTGGGATCCCCCCTCCTGAGCATAAACAGCCCAGTGCTCTTTAAGCCGGTCCTGGTTTAAAAAATACGGGAAACAATTGCCTTGGGGTTCCCAGTAGCAACTATTCCAGCATAGATACACTGATAGAGGGAGCTGGACACATCCTTTGGAGAGAGCCAAACCTGACTCCCACCACCAACTGCATGTTGTATTCTACTGCTTACTGCAATCCCCATGGCACTAGCTTTCAAAATAAAGCAAGTACGTGTTTCACTTTATGCTATAGATCTAATCATTTTTTTTATAAAGTACAATATTGGAGTATATGCCCTAAATATTATGACAGAGATCAAATAACTTTACATCAGCATAATATCACTTGACCAATAAACAAATCTATGCAGAAATTGTATGGAAATTAATTATAATGTACCATGGTAACAAAGCAGCCAGTAGTGTTTACAATACATGTAATATATGTCTTACTACCATTCATTTCCCTGGTCTGATGGAGGGGCCCTGTAGGGCTCCTGTTAACTGGCTGCAGCAGCTCTTCTCATCCCAGCACATGCTGCTTGTGCTGGGCTGCAGTCAGTGGTGTTCTAAGAGAAGAGGAGGCCCATGTGCAGACTCCTCTGGGCCGGGCCTCTTCCTCTCTGCTGGGAGTAGCGGCACGCAGTAGAATCTAAGCACTCCCTACTGCGCATGCGCAGATCTCCGGGAAACGGCGGCCATTTCTCCAGTGATTTCTACATCGCTGCCAGCAGTGAAGTCTAAGCAAGAGCGCCCATGGTGTGTACAGACACGGTAAGGTTCCTTTGCTATTCGACTAAGACTCAATTGCTATGGAATCTTTGCTAACTCATGTACTATTTACATACAATTCATACTATAGTATCTACATTCATTCTGAACTTTATAGTCATTGCTGCACTGTCTATTTGGCTTTTCAATTTCAGCTGAACGGGAGCGCGCATCAGCGTCGAACTGGGATAGGATACTTAAAAACATGTTCTATCTCCATTCAATGTCTATGCGATCCCAATTCGATTTTGACTATACAGTCAAAATGGAAGGCTAAATTGCACAGCCATTTTTCTGCCAATTTGTAAAGCACTGCTGCCGCAGGACTCTGGAGGGTAAGTATTAAAAAAAATGGGTGTATGGTGGGACTCAGAGATCTGCCTGCACTGCGCATACTGCACCCATTATAAATATATAGGTACTTGTGTATTAGCACGGTGCCCGATTTCACTACGTACGCAAACATAGTGAAATCGCATAAAGGCCATTATTGTATGGCATGCGATACGATTTTACACATTATAATGGCATTTAATGTACTATACCATTAAATGACATATAATGTCATCTATTTACGCACCACCCCCAGTATCAACGCTATCCCGAAATGTGGCGAGAGCAGCGAGTCTGGCGAGGGGGCGGCGGGGCGCGTCCATCTGACCTTTTCATAACCCCACTATCCACGTCGCCATGGAGTTGATGTTACATAGTGTGGCAAGTGTAGCGAGCCACCGAGCCCGAAGTGTGGCGAGCGGACGCCTATTATGTTACATGTATTACGTATCCTGCACACATACTGTATCAAGTCATTGATAGTCATTGATTATTCTGCTGTGGCCTCCCACTTCATCTATGGTATTAGAGGAGAGAATTTGTTTACACGAACATAGGTCTCCCATACACAGGCCCGATTTCATTAGATTTAAATTTACTAGGCTTTTACGAGGATGTCAGCAACAACCTTGATAATAGAAATGCAGTAGACACGGTCTTTCTAGATTTTGCTAAGGCTTTTGACACAGTTCCACATAAGAGGTTGATAAATAAAATGGAAGATCTGGGACTAGGGGTAAGAATTTGTAGATGGGTAAGAAACCAGCTGCGTAATAGAGAACAGCGAGTGGTTGTAAACGGCGCAGTATCAAATATGATACAGTACTAAGTGGAGTGCCACAGGGGTCAGTGCTAGGGCCCCTTTTATTTGATATATTTATTAATGATATTGGGGTGGGTATACTCAGCAAAGTTTCCATCTTTGCTGATGACACAAAACTGAGCAGAGTAATTAGATCAACCGAGGATGTCTCCATGCTTAAGAGCGATCTTAATTAGAAGAGTGGGCAAAAAAATGGCAAATGATGTTCAATGTGGATAACTGCAAGGTTATGCATCTTGGGAAACATAACCAATGTGCTAGCTATAACCTAAGTAGGGAGGCACTGGGTAATTCAGAACTTGAAAAGGACCTAGGAGCCCAAATAGACAACAAACTGGGGTGTAGTGCTCAATGTCATATAAAAACAAATAAGGCAAACAGGATACTAGCATGCATAAAAAGGGGCATGGAGACTAGGAACTCAAATGTAACTATGCCACTGTACAAAGCATTGGTTAGATACATCTAGAATATGGAATAAAATTCTGGGCCTCGCACTATAAAAAGGACATCATAGAACTGGAAAAAGTCCAAAGAAGAGCAACAAAGCTAATAAAGGGAATGGAGAATTTAAGCTATAAAGATAGATTGAGCCATTTAAGATTGTTTACGCTAGAAAAGAGACGTTGGTACTTGTTTCCTAGCAGGGCGCCCAGTACGATGTAAGCGTGCAGGTCTTTTCTCCGTAGTAAAATCGCATCTCATGGGCCATTTTTGTGCGATGCGATGCAATTTTTTTAATGTAATTTATTCACTGCTCTGTTGGCCCCAGGGGATCGCATCGCATTGCATCGCACCTCCCGCAAAATCGCATGCGATCGCATGCGATTTTATAGGGTGCAATGCCATGCCATTAGATACAGTATACGCTTGTATGACATACAATGGGGTTTCACTGCCTCCCCCCACTATCCACGCCACCCGAAGCGTGGCGAGCGGCTGCGGAACGCATTCTCCAGACCTTTTCATACCTAATACCTAATACCTTAATTTTCTATAGTGTGTCAAGTGCAGCGAGCCACCGAGCCCGAAGCGTGGCGAGCGTAGCGGGCCCCACGAGGGGACGTGGATTACTTTAAATGTATTACACGTCCCCTCGTGGGGCTCGCTGCACTATATAAAATCAACTCCACATCGACGTGGATAGTGGGGGTATGAAAACGTCGGGAGGACGCGTTCCGATGCCCGGGGCGGGGCACGCTGCGCTCGCCACACACGGAGTGGCGTGCATAGTGGGGGGTCAGTGAAACATCATTGTATGTCATACAAGTGTATAGCTAATGGCATGGCATCGCACCCTATAAAATCGCATGCGATCAAATGCGATTTTGCGGGAGGTGCGATGCGATGTGATCCCCTGAGGACAACAGAGCAGTGAATAAAGTACATACAAAAATCGCATTGCATCGCACAGCACTATAATGGCCCATGAGATGCAATGAGATGCAATTTTACTATGGTAGTATATGTAAGAAAGCTGGGCGCCAAGCTAGGAAACAAATACTGAGATGTTTAAGGGGGGACATGCTTAACCTGTACAAATATATCAGGGGCCAATATAAGAAACTGTCAGATGCCATTTTTACACGAGGACATGAGTTTAGTTTACAGGAAAAAAGATTTTGTTCCCTTAGAAGAAAACATTTTTTTTAAGTAAGCTCAGCCAAACTATGGAACTCTCTTCTTGGACATATGGTGTTGGCAGACACAATAAATACTTTTAAAATAAGTTTGGACAAACATCTATTGGTTAAAAACATACAGGTGTACAAGCAATAATCATAATCTGTTCTTACATATATCAGTATACACTACATTTAACAAAGGACAAAGCTAATACACCAAGGTTGAACTGGATGGACGTGAGTCTTTATTCAGCCTTAAATACTATATACAGATGGAGCGGGTCTCTTCCTTGCAGGGGATGGCGATGGCGACGCCAGCCGCCATCCCCCGCCACCCGCCATCTGTATCTGCGAAAGGGGATGCGCGCGCACGAGATGCGTGCGCGTCCCCTTTCGCACAGTTCCCCCGGGTCCCCGCCGGCTTGTCGGCGGTCACCCGGGGTCCCCACCGCCTCCCCGCACCCCCCCTAACCCTGTCCGTCTCCCTGAAGCGGAGACGGACAGGGTTCCCGTCTCCCCGCCGCCCGGAAACTGAGACGCGCACGCGTCTCAGTCAGATGGACGCCGGGCTGCTGGCGGTTCGCCAGCGGTGACGTTCTGGCGATTCGCCAGCAAGAGGGAGCCCGGCTCCATCTGTAACTATGTAACTATGGCCATGCTTTGTCCAATAAGGCCATACCCCCTGAGAAATACCTGGCCCAGCCATGCTCTTTACCGCCCTGGCTGGCACTACAGCTTATGTAACACTGGCTGCATGTTTAGTACAGGTTGATTCTCCTGTATCCAAAATGCTTTGGACCAGAAGAATTTAGAATATTGGAAGTTAGTGTAGTTTGGCATATTTGCATACCATAAGATTTATTGGGATGGGACCATAGAGAAATGGAATGTATGTTTCTATACACCTTATACACATACTGCACAATTTTAATATTTGTGTGCATTAAACAAAGTGTGTGTACATTAAACAGTCTAGTAAGCGAATGTGTCACTGTCTCAGTAACGCCCTAAGAATTCCATATTTCAGAATATTTCATATTTTGGACTTCCCATACAGTCTGATTACAAAAGGATAACTGGATTCCCATTAGGCAGTCAAATGCTAATATTTATGCATAGCATGCACATAATATAAATGCAAAAAAACCCAGGAAAAGATAATAACACATGCTAATCATGAGTAGAAGTATTATGCAAGCTACAGCATTCAGTAAATAAGCAGAGGGAGAGCATTTGCCATCTGCTAGCCACTTTATCCAGGGAAGGCATTTGTAATCCTCCACAAAATACCCATGCAATGCTGGCGATTTGCCCAAGGAAGTCCTCAGACAGTGTACAGCTTTCAGTCAGCTTCTTGCCACCAGCAAGAGCTCAACAAATGTGACCCTGTTTAAAATGCATAGAGACTTACAGGGTTTTGCTAGAAACTAAAAGTAAAATGTATTTTGTTTGACTTCTTTCTACCACTACCTATCCAAATTATGTGCATATCAGAGTTTTCTCAAGCAGCAGCACCACCACTATCTTCTGTTTATAACAGCAAAGCATTATGGGCACATACAATAAGTGTGAAAAATGTGAGCTTTCCATCGCTTTGCCCAATAACATATATCACCATGTGACACCTTGTTATGTGTAACTTACCAGTCCCCATGTAATTTTTCCTAACATCTTTACACTACACTACTTTGTCCAGTCCAGAGCAGTGAAAAAAAACGAGGGGAGGGGAGAGAATAACACCCCCCCACCCCCCCACCCCCACGTAAAACATCTCCCTGTTACACTACCACTGGCCACTGTATAGCAGGGCAGTGTCAGGAAGCCTCCCTCCCCCAGAGAGGTCAAGGGAGGCTGATGGGCTGTTAAACGGGGAGACTAGAGGGAAGCTGGGGGCACAACAATGTTAACATTACTTGCCTCATTTTTGTTATAGGGTAAAGCACAGGAGTCCAGGGTGCAAATACAGTGGAAGTGATGACACGATTTCAGTCATCAACACCCCCCCCCCCCCCTGAGTGTGCCCACGGATCTTGAAATTCGAACATTTCAGTTAAATGAGACTCACACAAATACAGTACATTTCTCAACTAAAACATAGAAGGAAGGTAACATAATAATATGCATGAAACAAATACTTAAAATAATAACAAAATCTTTATAAAAAAATAACAATGAACTAAATGTCTGTGGGTTAATATTGATGATTTATTTAATTGATCGAACTTTTTAGGAATTAGATACTTTGCTCCCTTATATAAAAGCATTATTTGAGTAATGGTTTCGTTTTATTATAACGACATTAGGTTTATGTCACTGGCTGTATATTTTAATAAACAATGCTGTATATGTGTGAGGGCTCATGGGGCCACTGATAATTAAGTTGTTTTGCTTAACAAATGAGGCAGTAATACAAAACAAACAAACTGTAGCCAAGCAATATTAAAATTGAATATATTATATATATATATATATATATATATATATATATATATATATATATATATATATATATTCATAGGCGTGTGTATAAACTCTTATTGGACATCAATGCACACAAAATACAAGGTAACTTATACACCTTTCAGACAGAAAAGTCTGGAAATCCCGGTGTCATTTTGCCGGGAGCAGCCTGACCCCTCTTCACACAGAAGTACAAATTACTGGGCTGAAAATTTCAACCCGGTAATTTGCTGAATAACACGGGTATTTCTTCTGTGTGAAAGGGTCAACACGGGTCATAAATCCTGTGTCCTCGACCCTGGTCATTTCCAGGGTCGGAGACATGGGATTTACGACACGGGTGTGCCCTTTAACACAGAAAAAGCACCCGTGTTATTTACGAAATTACCGGGTAGAACTACTTCACCCGGTAATTTCGTTTTTTGCTTAAAAGGGGTATTCTTTATGTATATGCACTTCAGAATGAACCATACCCCTTAAACACACCAGAAAACTGGACAGTGCGCGCCAGAGGCGTGCTGCAATTTTTTTTATGGTAATGCCCATTCCATATAATGCCACACACTGTAATGCCCATTCCACATAATGCCGCACATCGTAATGCCCATTCCACATACTGTCACACACCTTAATGCCCATCAAGCATAATGCCACCTACCATAATGCCAATGAAACATTATGCCACCCACTTTAATGCCCGGTACACATCATTCCACCCACTGTTTTATTGTTGCAGAGGGGACTTACATGCTCATTGCCAGGCGGTCTGGCATGCTTACTGCCAAGGTGTTCGTTGCCCAGGGGGTTAATTTTTAAAAAGCAATCTTCCTCCACCTAGGATGAACACTGCCTGCAGCTGGCTCCTGCTCGATGTGGCACAATTGCAGGCAAAACGTGCAGGTCACGGGGAGGTGAGGTGACCTGAATCAGAGCAGGTGGGAGACCAGGTGGGCGGGAGGTGGGATAGAGAAGGTAGGAGACCAGACAGGCGGGAGGTGGGATGGAGCGGGTGTGCGCGATGTGCGCCGTGATGTCTAAAGGTCATAACGGGGCCGGTGGGCTGACATTATGGAGCTGAGCGAGGCAGCGCAGTATGGTGGCCAACTTGGGTAAAACTGGTGTTTTTTTAACATATCTATTAATTCTCAAGTTTTAACTGTTTTCTTTTGCAGGTAGTGACATTAATTAGTAGCGTTCATGCTAGCTATATTTTGCGGGGCACTACACCCTGCCCGTTTTTTCCCTTCATTCCTGCGCCCTGCCCCTTTTAGAACTATTATGCTGCGCCATTTGTGCTGCCACTGATAGACTGTGAAAGGCGGAGGGACGGGATGCGGCAGTCAGAGCTGTGCTGACAGCCACTCTCATCTGAAGTCAGCGCTGAGTGGGCTCTCAGCATGGTGGGGGGTGGGATGTGGCTGTAAGTGCAATGTGTCAGCTCTTCCAGCCACATCCCGCCCCACTCCCCCCTCGCCTCTCACCTCCTCTGCTTAGAGCGCCATGTGGATCCTGCACAGGGATCGTGGGGGATCCACAGGTCCCTATACAATAAACGTGTGTCAGTGTGCCTCAGGTCCGTATACAATGAATGTGTGTCAGTGTGCCCCTGGTTCCTATACAATATGTGTGTGTCAGTGTGCCCCAGTTACCTACTGTATACAATGTTTGTGTGTGTCAGTGTGCCCCTGGTCCCTATACAATGTGTTGCACCCCTTGGTTGGGGGGTGAGGGACGGGATGGGTTTGGAGATTTTGGTAATGGGGGGAGGGGTGGGGGCGCTCAGGGGGCAGCACCCTGCCCTAAAACATCCTAGAGTGAACAATAAATGTGTATGGCAAGAATACCCAAAAAAATGTGTTGAGACCATCTTGTTATCTGGAGTATGAAGCACATGTTATTTTATCCAACATCACCTTAATGGGACATACATTACTCACAGTGCAGTTACCATACTCCATGCCAAATTTAAAGAAACCAAATCTTGACTACCTGTCCAAAAATAAGAGTTACATCCAAGATGGCCAACTCCAAGATGCCCACAATTCTGGTGACATATCCGTACAGATTTTCCCTCACTCCCATATCATATGTGCAGAGAATGAATTAAACTATCCTTACTTACAGTATATCCTTTTTATAAGGTTGCTTCCACACTTATTGACCATCCTGTATTTGAAGAGGCGAGTAGCTGGTCGCTCTGGTATTTTTTTTTATTATGCTTAAAGCATAGCCAAATATGTCAGCAATGTTTTAGGCATAGCTTCTAGATTTATAGCAAAAAGAAAATAACTGTGAAATGTCCCTAAAAACAGTAGGAAAACCTATTTGGGTAACCTACTTCTGTCTGTTGCATTTCGGTGAAACTCTGAGATCTCATGTTCCAAAAATGAAGTTATCTGAAGAAGTGAAACAATCCAAAGATCAAGAATGGTGAAACCTAGGTGTCTCACAAAACAAAAAGAGGTAAAGGTACTTGTGTAGTTTCATGGCTTCGCTCGCCCATGCTGCGGGCTCGGTGGCTCGCTACGCTCGCCACGCTATCTAAAATCAACTCCATGCCAATGTGGATAGTGGGGGTATGAACTATCCACATTGGCATGGAGTTAAGTTACTTTATTTTAGATAGTTTGACGAGCGTACCCAACCCGAAAGTAGCACAGCGCCATGCTGGCGCCGTGAAACTACACAAGAACCGAGGTAAATTCCTCCTTAATTCTTACCACAGTTACTCTTAAATACAGTTGTACTACTGCTTGTGGAACATAATCCTAGAATGTAATTTCCAAGTTCTCCAGAGGAAAGGGAAACAATTGGAGCCCAATTACAAAATGCATTGGGGGAAATGTATTTTCAGTTGCAGACATCTTAAGATGGTGAAAAAGCCAACCACTTGTGAAACATGTTTCAAGGATGTACATCATGATGCATCACACTTTTACTCTGATAAGTATCTAACTATTATTATGATATATTTAATTTTCTTACTTCAAGTATAGTTTTGCTGACAATGTATCTTTGAGACTAAATGCCCCCATACAGTAGTCTGACTTTTCCAAAAAACAAGTCTGATCTAATCAACCTGACAGCTCATCCAGGGGAAGGGTCATAGGGTCACACACAATTTGGTTCTTGATGTGACAAGTTTTGCATGTTACAAATCGTGTGCGATTTATCACACGCACTTACCGGAGAGCTGAAGGCGGAGGGAGCCATAAGCCAAGTGGGGCGCGGGGGGGAAGGGGCTGTTTGCAGAGAGCCGGGCAGGGGACACAGAGAGGCAGTGGATGGTGAAGGCGGCAAGGGGACCAAAGAGCCAGGTAGGGGAAACTGGGCGGCAGGCACACATAGGAAAAAAACACATACAAATGACTGACTGACTGATTGGCTGAGAGCTTTCTATTTAGATTTTGTTTTTTGGATGATAACACTTAGTACACCTTTTGCACTTTGGAGGTTATTCTGGTTGACACGCTCACATGCAAATTCACACTCAAGTCGTAATTAATCTAATTACGCATGCGCAACTGCCGTAGTGCGCATGTGCAGGTTTCATAGTCCATGCACGCTTGCACCCTTGTGCACAGAAATACGCTTGTGAACGAGCACACCAAATGTAGGCGTGATGTGAAAGTTTCTCTGGGCTCGGCCTTGCAACAGGGCAGAAAGTGGGGCTCATACAAGGAAGTTGACAATATGTGCAGGGTGGTGGCTTTGCGTGTACACTTGCAGTGCTCGGTCTGAAAAACCTTCGCAAGAAAAAAGTGACTCTCAGGGCAGCAGTTTAGCAGACCAATGTTCGCAACACCAAGTAGCATGCACAATAGCTAAAATACATGCACCTGCACACAATACTCACCCATGCACCATACAAGTTTCTCTCATTAACCAATTAACTAACCACATCTACTCAATGCAGGCACACGGTAAGCACAATATTGCACTTTAAACATTTCTATCTTTCATGCTTCATATGTTTATTAAAAAAAATCTTCTACAAAATACAATGCCACGATACCACTCAATCACGCTATTGAGGAGGTTATTCTGGTTGGTGCATAAATTTCCGAATTCTTTCGAGCGGACTGCACACCACGCTGTGCGGACATTGTAAGAAGAAACGCCCACAGGTCCTCCGCATTCGGACGGACTCGCTCTCTAAGAAGAGGGTGTGTTTACGGGCAACATCCAAACTGTGCGTGTGCGGTGGCCACACAAGGATTCTGCACGGTCTTACAGCGTCAGAATGGACGGGAAGCTGCACGTACGCACCAATGCGGTGTATTTCCACAAAACTCACGACTATTCTCTGAACTCATAAAATGTTATGCTTTCCCTAACTGTAATACATTTTTCATTTGATCCCCAAATGTGTGCTGTTATTGCTGAATGTAAAAGTGACATGTCTATTTATATTAGTGATACCAAGTTCTGTCCATTGCTTGCAGTGTAAATGTGTGTAAAAAATGCAGCCGTGCTTTCAGCATATATTTGTGTGTTTTGTAATGGTCCATTTAGGCTGCAATGGTTCCAATTGAAGCAATGAAAAGAGTGTAATTAATGAGTAATCAGTAGAGGAGTGGATTGTATTGTGTTCAGCTGACATTGGTTCAGGTGCGGGCGTACTAATTGGGCGATCCGAATGCCTCGCGCATGACCGTGTGGTTTCCGCAAAGCAATACTTGCTTATGGAGACCGCATATTTCCTGCCTTTTGGTTCGTTTGCAGTCGGTGTTCTATCCGAATGCACGCCTACCAGAATTAGTGCACTCCCTCGTGTACACCCATGTTTACGCCCAGTTTAGCCCACTTTGAAACTACGCCCCTGTGTACTTCCGAATGACGCCCATATTACGCCCATATTTCCCAAGTGAATGCGGTGTACATTTCTGTACGGTATTAGTGAGAACAAGTACGGAGACCGTGCGTGGCACATGCGCATAGCGTTGCCTACGCATGCGCAGACGGCTAAAAAACGCCATCCGAAAGAATTCGGATATTTACCCATCGACCAGAATAAGGCCCTGAGTCCTTTTATTCTCAGAACCAGCTTTATTATTTCTAAAAGTATTCCTGGTTTCATTCTTATTAAATGGAAAGACACATGTAATCCACTGTAACAGTCGCTCCCTACAGTACAGTATCTCCATTCACAGCAATGTAGACCATGTGGAAGTCAATTCTATGAGATACAGTGCAGTAGGGAGCGAGTGCTACAGTGGATTTCATGTGTCTTTGCATTTAATAAGATCGAAACGAGGAAAACTTGTAAGAATAATAAAGCTGATTCTGAGAATTAAAGCCAGAACTTAGTACACAGAGTAAAGACAAAATGACGGAAGGGTCTGTAGCCTACTAGAGGCATACAAAGTATGCAGCAACGATGTATGTGGACATATCTGTATGTGAATAATATTAACCCCTGGTACACTTTTTAAATAGTAAATACAAACATAACACATTGCCTTAATCCACTCACCCAATTACAGTTATGAAAAAAACTGTGCCCAACATAATATTTATAGAAAAGCTGAAAAAACATTGCTCAGTACAATATTTTAGCAACAAAAATGAAACTTTTAATCTATGGTGTTGAGTGACACACCATAATGACATATTTTTAGTTGGGGAAGTCAGACATAAAACAAACATTATTCATCTATGTAATAAGGCTTCTTTGGTAATGGGCAGGCAATTAGTAAATTTGCTCCAATAAACACAATGAAAGGAGGAACATCATGTCATTAAATAAATGGCTGAGAATGGTTTGGCTCCATGCGTATGGTTGGAGTTGCGAATTAATTCACCAATAGAGGATATCCATACACACACACAGTGCCTGATCTTGCGAACAGGATAGTTTGTGGCCACTCCCATTTGAAGAGCGTTGCGAACACTCATGTTCGCATGTGGTGTGGTTGTTGCTTTGCAGACTGCGTGCGTGCGATTGCTGCTCACACGGGTGCGTGCAAATGTGCATGCGAACGAATCAACCAGAATAAGGTCCTTTATCTGTACCTTTAAACTGATTCCCTGTACCTTGCAACTTCTCAATATTCCATGACTCCATTGCCTCTGGTCTACAACGCATCCTCTGCAATGGTTGGAGTTTAGATGGGGCGGAATTGTAGCTATCTGTGCAACTGCAGCTCCCTTATCTTTTCTTTATTGTCATTCATTCCTGGACTGTCCTCCACATGCTCACCCGCCTGTTTACTGCTCTTTGCATTAAAGCTAAGTCTCTGGGCTTTACTGTCTGTCCCGTGGAGTGCTGCTCCCCCTTCCTGGTTGGATATCACTTATACTTATGCTTCATTGCATAGGAGATGGCACGTGGGCAACCATCATGCATTAAAGGTGTACTGGGTCAATACATTTTTATATTACCTTTTTGGTATTCTTCAATTAACATACATTTTAAAATTTTGTCATATTTTTGTCCTTTCTTTACCATTTTAGATTAAACGAATAAATACAACCATTAAAACCTGTGATTAACGGTATAGTTCTCTATCTAACGTTGAATGTCACAGAATACATTGCTTGACACACTCCTTGTATACATAATAATATATTTCTTTCATTGTGCTTTGAATATTTGTTCAACTATTCTGTCTAAAGGCCCCCATACATTAGGCCGACTTGTCCGAAGGACAAGTCGGACCTAATCTACTGACAACTCCCCGGGTAGGGTCACACACAATTTGGCACTTGATGTGCCAAGTTTTGCATGTGATGAATCGCTTGCGATTCATCACATGCAGTCCCCGGGGAGCTGCTGTCAGAGGGAGCCGGGAGGGGGGGCGCAGGCTGCAAGCACAGAGCCAGAGGCAGTGAGTTTACTTACTGCACTGTGAGGGGACCAGATTGCCGGGTAGCGTAGGGAAAGCCGGACCGGGCAGCAGCGAGCGCACATAGTAATAAAACACACAGAAATGAATGGACAGCCAGTGATTGGCTGGGAGCTCTCTGACTGAGAGACCTCTCAGCCAATCACTGACTGTCCATTCATTTCTATGTGCGCCCGCTGCTGTCCGGCTTCCCCCACGCTACAGGGTCTCTGGTACCCATCACCGCGTTCACCGCTCCGGCGCTGCTTGCGGCGATCACCGCCCAGGTCAGTGCGCCTCCCCTTGCATCAGCCCGCCCTGCTCAGCTCCCCATATGCCGCGTCCCCCGCCCGCCTCCAGGCTGCACATAAGATTTACCAAATCTTATGTGCAGCCCGTCCAACCTCCCGACCCCGACCCGATGCGCACGGGACCGCGCATCGGGTCGGATGGCATGTCTGCACATACGATTTGGGCCGATTTCACTGCCCGATCCATCCGAATCGGGTGAAATCGGGCCCAAATCGCACAGTGTATGGGGGCCTTAACTTTGTGAGAAGGAAAATATATTTTTCTTGTTTATATAAAAAATGTATGTCGTCAAACTGTTAAATTATTGTTTATAACCCTTTACATTGTATCCTTACTATGTAGCATATAATAAAGAACTCTTAAGCAGAGAAGATGGACATATTTTAATGCATATTAATAACAATGTAATGTTTTAAAAAAGATAAGAAACAAAGAGTTCCCAAGCAAAGTATCTTTTTTATTCTTGTGTTTCTTTGGATGATATATGACTCTTGGGAGCACCACCAACTAACATATGCAGCATACATTTCCTGAAGGGCAAATGTCTGACTTATTGGTTTACAATTTTTGACAAATAACTATTTTAGATCTTCCTGGGCTAGATCAGTACTGAGTCTTATTCCTTTCCTCTTTGATATGAGTGCAACTTGTAATATGGCATGTAGAGGAGTATCTTGCAAAGATATGCCCATCATCATCAATTTGTACCAGGCATATGGCACTAAAGAAGGTATGTCTTAAGGCTACCTGGGGGGGGGGATTTAATTGTTGGCATTTCTGCTCCCAGCTCTCCATGTTGGCAGGCAGAAATGTGAAGAGTGGCAGGTTTGGGTGCCCATGTGGCACTTTTCACATTTCCCATCACTTAAATCAGGTTAGCCATTTTACACTATAAAACCAGGCACTGCAGGGCGTGATCAGAGTGTAATAAAAAACAATTGAATAGCATAACCCCATATAAGGCACAGTTGCATCTGTGTGGTAAGTGGCAGGAGCAACCTGTGTGTTTATTATTTAACTTAAAATAAGTTGGTTACCTTTCTCCAAGCAAAGCCCAGAGAGGAGACACCTCTTACCACTTAAGGGGGCAGGGCCAGGCTTTTAGTATATACAGTAGACCACAGACCCCAAAATATGTTATTTGTGGGTCTGTAAAGAGGGGCAGGCTAAATCATGTAAAACGGTTATTAAGCCCTACCCGTAACATCTCATGCTGCCAACATTAATTAAGAAGCAGGCAGGATGTAGGGGATCTGGCCACTCTCCTGTGGGTGTGGGGGGCTGACCAAAAAATCATCAGTCTGCTGCAACTTGCAGGACAGCAGGCAAGCGGATAAGTATAAGTACTCTTATCTTCCCAGGCCATAAACATACATAGATACACCAGGCCAGGGGCGTAACTATAACTGTGCGGGCCCCATAGCAAGATTCTGAAAGGGCCCCCCCAACCACCACTGTCATGTGTGAGAGAGGGAAAGGGTGTAGGGGAGAGAAAGGGGAATAGACAGGAAGGGAAATAAATGAAGAGAGACAGATTGAGAAAGAAGGTGTCGGGTATAGAGAGAGAGAGAGAGATAGAGAGAGTGACAGACTGTCAGAGTCGGAGAGATAGGGAAAGTGTGGGAAAAGAGGATGGGAGAAGAGAGAGATACTGTATAAAGAGAGGTGAGATGGAGGGGGAGTGATAGAGTGTTGAGAGAAAGAGAGGGGGAAGGTGGAAGAGAGAGTAGGGCAAAGAGGAGCTAGAGAGAGAACAGGGGGAGAGAAATAGTGGAGAGACAGAGGGAAGCGGGGGAGTGAGAGCATACTCACAACTTTGCACTCCACAGAGTTGGGACCCGTCGCGCTGCTCCTGTTCGGTGGCGCAGGCTGTGGCGTGTCTCCTGTGCCCTGCCGTTCTCAGCTATATCAGCACAGGGTCTTCTGTATCCTGCAGTTAGCAGCGCTGCGGCTCCTGCAGACAGTCCTAAGCCACTGGGTCTCGTGTGCGCCGCGGTCCTCAGCCATCAGCGTCGAGTGTCCTGTTCTAACCATCAGCGCGTAGTCTTCAATGTCCTGCAGAAATAAGCCCCAGGTGTTCTGTCCGCTGTAGTTAACAGCGCCCGGTTTCCTGTGTGCTGCAGTCGGCAGCGTCTGTCTCCTTCTACCGCCGCTGAAGGGGGGCATGGGACAGCGGCACAGCCACTGCCCGCACTGCAGTATGTAAAAAAAAATTAAAAAACACCTGAAAAAAAGGGTGCAGGCCAGGGGAATGCCAGCTGTCCATGGGGCCCCCCAAGTGGCCGGGCCCCATAGCAGTTGCATCCCCTGCACCCACTGTAGTTACGCCACTGCACCAGGCATAGTAATGTTCTATGTGTGCTTCATTTAAAGTCATGCTGTAGGATCTTTTTAAACTATGGGTTATCCTAAAATCTCAAATATTTTATAAATTTTTATGTCAATCTATAAATATAACACAAAAGGCCTTATTCAGTATTTTGCCCCTTTGATAAAAAATATTACATTTTTAATTTTCAAAATTGCGACCACAGCACATGAGTTACATTGGGTCAAGGTCCTTTAGCCTACTTGGACTTTAACTCAACCAAAAAATATTTTTTGCACAGCAAGAGGACATAAGAGACAATGAGGTTAGCGAAATCAGTGACACAAGTGTTCACAACTACAAGCCTTGACATTTTGCATTACATTTTGTATAAAACAGCCTTCTCAAAAAACAGGAGCATTCTCAATTGCTTATTCTGAGTACGACATCTGTGCAGTGAATTAAATATTTTAGCTTGGCAATGAGATTAAATATTACATATTTAAGGTAGCTATGAACATCATAA
Organism: Crinia signifera; assembly: GCF_055691185.1. NCBI lineage: Eukaryota > Metazoa > Chordata > Amphibia > Anura > Myobatrachidae > Crinia > Crinia signifera. The sequence goes on along the minus strand of NC_139217.1, from coordinate 270,576,233 downwards.
AGAGATCAGACAAGAAAGGAAAGGAAGTGGTAGCTTCGTAATAGTGACAGCATTTTAGGTGGATTTTTTATTATACTATATGGGGTTTATTTTGGAGTTCTATTGAAGATGGGATGTTACTAAGGGCAACCAATGAGATTATATCTATTATTTTCTAGAAGGTGCTAGATAAATAAGATTCTGATTGGTTGCTATAGGCAACATCCCATCTTTAATGTAAATCCCATCTTAGTAAATAAAACCGTATGTGTTGAACATTTATTTATTTATTGGATGCAGTTAAAATCTCGGCGGTCTGGATCCAGGATGATAGAATCCCGTTGCTGGAATCCCAACTGCCACTAAAAGACTGGCACCAAAATTCCCACATGGAACAGTATGCTGACATTGGAATACCGACAGCCAGTATCCGGTTCATAAGTATGGGGTTTCCCACATAATTAGGCCAAAGAGAGGGTTTAGGTTAAGGCAATAGGGGACATTTAGAGTTAGGGTTAAGGGGGGGGGGGGTTAGGTGAAAGGAGAGAGGGTAAGGTTTTGGCACTCAGAAGGGGTTACGGTTAGGCAGTGGAGTGGGGGTTAGGTTTTGGCAGCAGGGTAGTAGGGTTAGGGATAGGCACTAATGGGGAGGGTAGCTGGGGGGGGCTAAGAGTTAGGCTACAAGCAGGGAGCATTAGGCTTATAAGGGTAGGGGGTGAGGGTTAGGGTACTTATGGATGTCGTCTGTCTTTTGACCACTGGCATCTCTACCATTGGGATTGCTTATGTATCCCTTTTTTTGTATCTCTTTTGTAATAGAGCACTGCCAAGAAATATTTTTTGTCTCCTGTCAATTTTTGACAAAACATGGACATTGTAGAAGAAAGTGAAATCTTAAGAAGAATGTGTGATGTTATTTTAAGATTGAATTTTTGTCTAATGCAGTATTTCCCAAACTGTGTACCTGGGGTGTCTCGGGTTACATGCAGGGGTGGCCTGGGTTGGTGATCCAGGACCAATTAAATTATTATTATGTTAATGTACTGTAATAGGCAAACCAGTGCTTGTGTCTTCCAATCCTAAATGTCGACAAATAGAAGCATAAGCTAAGAGTGATATATAAACACAATCTAATTAAGTTAATATTTTTTCCTGAATTTCCCAATAAGAAAAGTTTTGCCTAGGAGTGATGGAAAAAATATTATGATTCTCAAGGCCAAGTGGTTCTAAAAAGTTTGGGAACCACTAGTCTAGAATCATACAGTTATGATACAGTTGAGTTGTGCTGAAGTTTGGGTACTAAAGACTACAGATTTATTGGATATTTGAAAAATTCACAATGGCTCAGATAATACACATTATTTTCAAGTAAAGCAGATCAACTGTAAAATTCATTGATATGTGAGTCCAATATTTTTAAAGGTGTTACCACACACTTGTATGATTTGGGCACTTTTAACCCAATTCCGAGGCATTGTTCCAAGAAATTTGATGAAAAGTACAGAGATTGTATGTGCCTAACCTCCAATTCCAATCGGATGCACGGCCCTGAGCCCATTGTATCGGTGCTGGAGATTGCAAGGGCTGCAGGAATGCATTAGGAGTACATACGATATATGGCATGCCATCCTACCGCCTAGGAGGCCAGAGGACAGTTGTCAGGCTATGGCATGTGAGGGAGGCATGCAATACCTTGCAATGATGTTGGCTTACCTTTAGGCTGGTATCCTTTCAGCTGCAGTAATTTACTGCTACTAATAAGTTTGCCCAGGCTATTCAATTAGCCCCAATAACTGGCACTTATTGGGGATTAGCAGCCCTCTCACAGTTACAAATAGGATAAGGAGCTTATCCCAGATTCCATATGATAACGCACGATAACAGGTAATTGTTTTGCTGAAAAACGGTCTATAACTGGTTAGTCCAATAATGACCAGTAGGTTAAAATAATAATAAAAGATATATATTTTGGGCCAACCTTTTATCAAGAAACCTGTTCCAAAGAAAAAAGGTTTCTAAAATAAAGCTAAGATTTTAAACAGCCACAATAAAATCAAATTCCAAAATGTACCTCTGTTTAGTAGCTCCCCAGCTTTTTAGGGGAAGTCTATTAGAAATTCCACTTCACCAATATTAAATGAAGGGACCATGGACCATGTCATTCTACAGCAAAAGGCCCAGTAGCATTATTTCACAAAGTAATACCAATAATATTAGTCACAGGGAACCATCCTGGTTCCAGCAGCGTTATGAAAGGAGAAAATATAGAAACTATCTCATACTGCCTCTCGTGTTTGATCAATCTGAACTACAAACTGCATAAATCCATTTCTACAAGCGAGCACAGAAGCTCAAGATAGGGCCTACTTAATAGTGTCAGACAAACATATCTGTAGTTAGTGTTTAAAGACGGGATTAATCTGTGTGTTAGGTCCCATGACAAAACTCAGAATAATATTCTTTTGCCGTTTGGTTAGCATGCTACAGTACGTACATTGTTGTCTTGGCTACAAAAAAATCTGAGCATAATAATTTACAGACAGATGTAAAAAAGGACTCAACATAATTAAGCACAGCATTCTTCTATTCGTTAAAGAAATACATTCCTGCTGCCACTTTTGATATAAAATAAGCTTTATATGAAAGAAGAGATAACAGCTATTCTTGTAATGTCATGTAAATTTGAGGGTTTTCTGCTGCCTAGTGCTTTTAGCTGCCACTCATAGTCGTGCAAAAAGATGAGCTGGTAATTGGAGAGAATGAAATGAAAGATGTGGCCAACTGCATGGGCAGTCTCTGTGGCAAGGTGCTTAATAAAAAAACAAGAGGCGAGACAGACAGGAGCGGATCAGCAACGGACTGAGTCACAACATAAAATTTGTGAGTGATAGACGCCGCTGATGAGGCGTAAACACAAAAGCGTCGCTATAATCTAATTCTGCAGAACCCTGTTTTTGCATAATAAGCAACAATAGTTTCAATTAATAAAAATCAACTACAGCAGCCATTTATTAAGGTTCCACATTTTACTGAGTGTGAATACAATTGTTCTAGTTTACAAGCATCAACATATTTAAATAGCTGAACAGATTGCTTTTCACTACATTACATCAATATAGAGAATATTGCTAATAACTGTAATTAACACAGGACTCCCGGATTGCTGCTAAATGGCAGAGAATCGCCAATGCTCAGCAATGGCTTGAAACAAAAGTGGCAGCGATTACAGTTATTTTATGTGATAATCCCATGCCCAGACATTGTTTATTTCTCCCCAAATTCTGTCTCGATCAGTTAACAGTTTGTGTAGCCTGCTTAATTTAGACAGTAACTTATTTCAATATTTGATGTAATCATTTGACAAGGGTTTGGTCCCAGTTTCCAGCATCTGCTTTGGAGGGTGGAAGTGCAGGGGCCGTTGCCAAGGAACGGTGTTTGCCCTCCATACATGGGCAGAGATGCCGATGGGGGGACAACAACTGACATCACCGCAGGGCGGGCTTTTTTAAATAAAAGCCTTGCTCCCCGGACAGTCGTACGCCGGTGACAGCATTCTGTCAATGACTGCTTGCAGTTTCCCTGCCCTCCAGCTCCTGGTCCTCTGCCTGGTCCTTGCTGAATCCACAGTCCAGCGTGTGCCTGCACCTGTCCATTGTCTCTGGAACTCCTCCTGACCTAGCCTGCACTACATCATCTTGTCAGTTAAGTCAGAGGAGTTTCCCTGCAGCTATTTATATTTTATTGTTTATAACCCCTTTTTGCATTGTTGCATTCACTGCATTAAGACGGTGGGCTGCTGGGTTTACCCACAGTTCCTCTGTGACTCAAGCCATATCCATGTTTGTATTTTGTGGTAACACCTTGTACATTGCTGTATCATCCACTCTGTAGCTATTTTGTATCATTCGTATCATCTTGTGCATTGTTGCACCCGTGGGTCCCTTTCCCACATATCAGGGGATCAGGGTGTGAGCCGCCAATTATTAACTCATTTCTTGCGGTCTTCCAATCCCATGTGAGCAGCCTTGTCCCTCGTAAGACCTGGCGGCACCGGGCTGGAACTGGACCTAATTCAGCCCCACAAGCGTGGCTGTTTAAGGTGAAGCCTTAGCTTGCAGGAGGCAAACAGAGGCTCTTGTAAGAGGCTTTATTTAGTTGACGTATGCATGTAAATACAGTGTATAATGTGTGTGTGGGTGTGTGTATATATTTAATTATATATATATATATATATATATATATATATATATATATATATATATATATATATTAGTGCTGGGCAGAGCAACACAGTATTTTCACATCAATGCTGCAACACTTTAATGCCGATCATTTTTTTTAACGCATTAATGAGCTGGGGGGAGTAGCACCGCAGAGGCGCAGTGTCTATGACAGCTTTACAGAGACCTGCACTCCTCCCACAATGGCAACCGCCACAGAGTAGACATGCAAGAGGTACTCCTGAAATTCTAGTGTCTGTCCCATTGCCAGGGGTCCCATGCTCATTTCCATAGGGAGGTAAATGCTCATTGCCCAGGGGGAGGTAAATGCTTGTTACCCAGGGAGAGATAAATTCTCATTGCCCAGGGGGAAGGAAAAGTTTTTTTTGTTCGGAAGAGCGGCCCACGAAGGCACAGAGTCTCTGACAACATTAGCGACCCTGCACTCCTCCAAAAATGGCCAAATCTAGCGTCTGCTAGAGGTGCAGGAGGACCTCTAGCAGCTGTCTCCTTTGCGGCGGTGGCCATTTTTGGAGGGGTGCAGGGTCTCTAATGCGGTCAGAGACTCTGCGCCTTCGCGCGCCGCTCCTCCCCACAGCATGGAACCCCTGGCAACAAGCATGTAATCCCCTTGGCAATAAGCATGGATTCCCCTTGGCAACAAGCATGGAATCCCCCTGGTAATGAGCTATAACACCTGGCAACGAGCAGGAACCCCTGGCAGGGAGCATGTATGTAAGTTGCACCAACAATGCGATTAATTGCAGACAAATAATACAATTAATCACAATTAAAAAATGTATTCTTTGGGATCTTGATGGTCACTATACTGACGTTGAAATCCCGATTGCCCGACAGTCAGGATTCCAACCAACGGGGGCTATTCTCCTTTGTGGGATCCAAAACCCCCATAGAGGCAGAATAGAACCTGTGGTGAGCGCAAGGGGATATTTTTGCGATTGTCCCTCTGAGTACCAGCGGGCGGGATTCCGATGCCTGTATACTGACCATCAATATCACCCCTCTCTGGAAACCCCCTTGCCAATCCTGTGTTTGCCCCTGGGCTTGCATGGTGCCATGAAGGCATCCTGCAGCATTTAGAACTTTCCAAGCATGCACCTGGCATCTCTGGGCACTTGTGTTCTTTATGGTCCTGATGGAAAATTCCAATGGCACTGGGAAATAACCTCTCTGAAAAGGTCTTTATACCGTAACTCTCATACTGCATCTTTAATTAAAAGCCTTTAGCAGATATATATAAAATGTGTTAAGTACATATATTGTAAAAGATAGCATATGCTATGGTGCATAGACATTACCATGTTATCTTCTGTAAGATGTTAAATTTGTTTCAGGTTGAATTTCCCATATCCAAAATATTTAGGACCAGATGGATTTTAGATACCCCATTTTTCCATATTTTTGGAATATTTGCAAACCATAAGAAATTTCTAAACACAGAATGCATTTATGTTTTTATATTAATTGAACACATACTGTAGTCTGAAGATAATTCTGTATATTATTTTTAATATTTTTTTACAATGACCCATCAGAAATCACAGAATTTATTATCTCAGTCGAACTCGCAGAGCTTTGAATATGGGAGACTCCATTTGTATTCCATAGGTAGGAGGTGGACACTTATTGTGCCCATACACAGTGCGATGGTCACATGCGTTTTAAACTTTTTAGTTCAAAACGCATCGCATGGAGTTCAAATCGCACCATGTTACTATATAGCTTGCATAGATGCGATGCATTATAAAATATTATCCGTTTTTAGGTACTGTAAGTTGGAATGAGCCATAAGACCTTGCCTACTTCAATATTCTTTTTGCCCCACACTTTATACACTATCACTATTATTCTCATTTTCCATTTAAACAGAGTTTAAGCACATTTAATTGTAGTCATCTCTAGGAGTAAATGAACACCTTCATGTACCTGTCACCATGGTTTTATTCTGATCTTATACAAAGTTTTATCAATGTACTGTATAATTTCTCTAGCAACCAGATACAATGAACTTTGTAAGATTCTTTATAGAACCAATACAGTTTTGAAGACATATTATAAAAAAAAACAAAGAAAAAAAGATCCCTACATGGTAATGCAATAATAGCTGAGAGTAATTGATCCCTTGTAAAAGATTATATACATGAACATTACAGAAAACTGTATCCCAGGGACGTGCAGTCAGGGGAGGCAGGGGAGGCAGAGCCTCCCCTGTCATAATGATGAAAATAATAAAAAGAAGATATATTTATATATCTTCTTTTATTATTTTCATCATTTCTCCCTCTCCGGCTGCCTCCCACCCTCTTACACTGCTGCATGTGAGGGTGGGAGGCAGCGGGAGAGGTGCCTCCCGCTGTTAACATTAAAACTACGGGCAGCGGGGGGCGGGTAGGGGAGGGCAGGGGGTAGGGTGCAGCAATGGGCTGTAAAAGCCCATTAAAAATGATTGGGGAAGCGGCATTCATACTGGTGCCGCAATGACAGAGGCACCAGTATGAATGCACGCCCCCAGATGTGATTGGGCCAGCGGATCCAGTGCTAGATCCGCTGTCCTATCACACACATGCAGGGCAGAGGATGCAGCAGCGCGGGCAGCGGGGACTGAGTCCGGCGCTGCTGGGAGAAAGCCACAGCCGAGAGGACAGGTAAGTCCGCCCGGGAGGGGAGGGGAGAGGGGGGGGGAAGAGGCCTGTGCTGTGCCATGCCCGACCGTGGCAGTACGGGGGGGAGTAGGCTCCCGCATGTACCCCCTGCTGCCTGTCCCCGACTGCGGCAGTGCAGGGGGGGGGGGGGGGAGTAGGCTCCCTGCATGTATCCCCTGCTGCCTGTGCCCGACCGCGGCAGTGCAGGGGGGGGGAGTAGGCTCCCGCATGTACCCCCTGCTGCCTGTGCCCGACCGCGGCAGTGCGGGGACAGGGACGGGGAGGGGGGGAATGCCGACGCAAGTACCCCCTGCTGCCGGTGCCCGCGGTGAGGTGAGTGCCTCCCCAGGCAATGTCCTCACCGCACGTCACTGCTGTATCCGGACTATTTGTCTACAACAAGAAGATGGACAGCCATTAGGTCGACACCATTAGTTCGACAACTCAATAGGTCGACATGCCATTAGGTCGACATGCCATGTGCCGACAGGCTGTATTTCATGCCCTACCATCCACTAGGGCAAGGTGTGAGAATAAAATAGTATGCCGTGCCCGAAGCATTGCGAGTGAAGCGAGTGATGCGAGGGGCTGCGGTTCACTTCAAACTGTGTCCATTTAGACTGTGTCGACATTTGGGTAAAAAAACTGTGAAAAACCCCATGTTGACCTTTTGACTGTCGACCTAAACACTGTCGGCCTAATGGCAGTGTCGACCTAATGACATGTCGACCTAATGGCATGTCGTCCTATTGAGTTGTCGAACTAATGGTGTCGACCTAATGGCTGTCTATCTTCTTGTTGTAGACAAATGGTCCCGCATCCACAGAAATCAGATGACATACTATGCATGAGCATTCAAAACACTGTTCCATCCATGATCTGAAATAAATTTTCCTACTATATTGATATGCCTAGACTATCCATTCTATATAGGGATCAATAATCCTAACACCTAGTTCGAAAATCACTGTATTCACTGCACAGCAGAGAACAACAGTGTACAATGGTGTCTGCTTGAAGACCATGGATACTGCAACAGAGTAACAATCATATGGAGATAAAGGATACTTACGGATAACCGGTGGTGGGGATGCCAAAGTGCAGAATAACATTGCCGAATCCCTATTGAAGGGTATTCCAATAGGGGTTGGTTAAGTATACTTACCCCCCCCCCCCCCCCCCTCCAACCTGTACCTAATTCTAACCCTCCCTGCTAGTGCTTAAACCGAACCCACATACCCTGCTGCCTAACTCTAACCCCCCCTCCTCGTGCCCTGCAGCCTAACCGTAACCTTCACCCACCCTCATCCTTAAGTCCCCACCTAGTGATGATCCTATCTTCCCCCCTTCCCTAATCAGCTCCATATACTTATGTTCGGCATCACAGTAGTTGGGTTTCCAGAGCTGGTCTCCGGTCTGTAGTCAGGATGGTGGTGCCAGCATTGTGAATGCTGGCATCCCCACCGCTGGGATGCTAAATGCACTCCAAAGATAGATAGATAGATAGATAGATAGATAGATAGATAGATAGATAGATAGATAGACAGACAGACAGACAGACAGACAGACAGACAGATAGATAGATGCAAGTTGAACCATTTAAATGACATTAGAGGAACACTCACGTGTCATGACTAAGCATTAATGCGTCATGACTACCTGACTTCTGAAAGCTACTGTACAGTATGTTGCCCAGCCTAATGCGTTAATAGTGTTCAAGAAGAAAACATATCATAGACATGCAGTAAATCATTCCAGAAGTGGACAAATCAAAATTCATGTTAGAAACTAAATAAAAAATGTAATGAATAAAGATGCTAACTTGTAGTACTGTTTAATGATGGTTATAACGCTTTGCAACCTTACATTTCTGTTATTTAAAAAATATATATTTTTTAAACAATTGTATAAAGATTAATTGTGTTTTAATGACAAGATCCTTAACTGAAATCTTATCTGAACACACTGTTCTCTAATAATACAAAGAACATTGCTGATCTGATAATATTGAATTGTACTGTATATATAGTCTATAATAGAAACAAGAGGGTACCAAGCTGTATAATAACTCTTGCCAATGAAGGGTTTCTTCAAATAACCGTGTGCATGCTTCCAATTACAAGCAATGCTTTTGTCCCTCACACCTAATTTGTCCCTTAGTGACATATTTGATAAATGTGACACAGTTCTTGGAGGACGAACAATATTCTGTTTTCATAGTCATTCATTGTTTATTTCCCACTGGGATAATGCTATATGTCTGTCTCTTCTTTGGTTTGAAATGTGTTTCCCTGCTTGCACTACTCCTCTGGCTGCAGTACCAGTTGTGTTTATACGCTGGTCTCCTATCATTGTGTAGACGAGGATGAGGTGCTGTGCAACCATCCATGTTACTGCATGGAGGAAGAGGGATATTATACCTAATAGAGAGTGATATAGCATATTATATTAAACAAGAACATGGATCACCCTTATAAATCGCTTTCTTTTATACATACAACACTGCAGAGGTTTATTTAAGTTCTAGTGTATCTAGGTGTAAAAATATACAATACACCTGTACAGTAACTCAAGTGCAAGTACAATGCCATGCTTTGAATATAACCATTCAAAGCATTCCATTGCACTTGAAAATTCCATTCCATTTTATTAGTAGTATCATGCATCATGTACATACTTAATAGGGGTTTGCAAAGGGTTTAAACCAGAAGGATGCTGTATTTTTTCTCGGATGTGCGTCACTGACATGAATGAGCTTTAAAGATTTTTAAATAATTTTTGTCTCACACCAATAGAAGTTCAGTTATTCTCTTTTGTTTTTAGATCAAAACAGTGAGTATTCAGAACTTTACTCATCTCCACCCAATCACAAAACAGACAGCATGAGAAAACGCTTCTGATTGGATAAGCAATTGCTGATACTCTTGGTCAGTTTATATCACAGTCATTCTGTGGAGAAGCTTTTACTTAATAGTGTGCAACATCTCCATTTAATTTGTTTCTTTCCTATATACTGTATTACAAAATAAGGTTTCCCTTGGACTACAAATAAAACCAGCATGGATCACACTTTGTGTATATTACAGAGTAGATCGGTATGGCCTCTCTGCACTTGCACTTTTTATTTTCATTGTTAGTTGTCCTGATGAAGGGCTTCTGCATCGAATTTATTGACTTCATGACTACTCTGCTTACACCCATGTTTTGAAAAACATGTAACTTTTATCGGTGAGTGCCACCTCCTGTCTTCATTTATTTGAAGTTCACCTGCATGTACAGTATATTACAGAGATAGACCAATTACAAATATAAGGCCCCATTTAATAATGAGACATATCCCCTGCTCCTGATGAAAATGTGTGAACATGTTGAAACACGTTGAGCCAGTGGCGTAACTAGATACATGTGGGCCCCATAGCAAAAGTTTTTAAGGGCCCCTATTTATCACCTAATGCTGAAAAATGTATTTAGCATATGATGCTTTGACAGGCAAAGTGGGCCCCTTTCAGCTCTGGGCCCCATAGCAGCTGCACCCCCTGCACCTATGGTAGTTACGCCCTTGCGTTGAGCCTTCACCCTTCCTGCTCCAGTCTGCACCTTGTTATGCCTTCATATACCACTCCGGACAGGCTTCCCCAACTTAAGGATTCCATCATCTCAGTCTTACATGCAGCAACAAGCCAGGTATTCTTATACCATTCAATCGCAATTTCCATCTCCCTTCTCTGAGTGAATTTGGATACTCCTGCTGGGCAATCTCTGGGACTATTCTTCAATCTCCTCCAGATACAGGAGACACCACCACCAAACTCAGTCTGATAACTATACATTTGTTTTGGTGCATATGAACTGCTGCTATAACATCTACCTAATGGAGCTATGATGCTAGCAAAAACTTTATTTTAAACCTTTTTTGGTACTTGTTTCCTAGCACGACGCCCCCGATTTTGATTGTATTACATCTTATACAATCGCATTGCATCGTGTGATCTGATTTTTAATTGTACAAGCACCCTGATGGGTGCTTTTAATGTTAAATGCACCCCCATTGGCAACACCACCCCCACTATCAACGCCAACCTGAAGCGTGGCGAGCGCGAGAGGCGGCGGTACGCGTCCTCTGACCTTTTCATACCCCCACTTGCCACGTCTGCGTGGAGTTGATTTTAGATAGTGTGGCGAGCCCGAAGCGTGGTGAGCGGACACGGATTACTTTACATGTTTTGCGCGTCCCATTGTGGGGCTCGCTTCGCTCGCCACGCTTTGGGCTCGTATTCCACGTCCCCTCGCCATGCTTTGGGCTCGGTGGCTCGCTGTGCTCACCACACTATCTAAAATCAACTCCACGCCAACGTGGATGGTGGGGGTATGAAATGGTCGGAGGTTGCGTACCACCACCCCTCGCGGGCTCGATGCGCTCACCACGCTTCGGGTTGGCCTTGATCCTGAGGGTGGCGTTGACTATGGGGGGGCCATTTAACATTGTAAGGACCCATCAGGGTGCTTGTAAAATCAAAAATCGTATACGATCGAATGCAATGCGATTTTTTATTGTACAATATCTCATCGCATACAATGTGATGGGCGCCGTGCTAGGAAGCAAGTACCCCTTTTTTATCATCAATTATAATTTTTTCAAAAAAATACTTTTTTGTTCCCCATTCTTTTAGAGAATTTTCTATTTTTTCAATTGTCTTGTTTATTATATTATGTAATAAATACTTTTGATTAATCAATTGCAACAGTGATTTATTCAGTCAAACCCTAGCACTGTATTCACTGTATTCACACATTCCCCTATACAGCAGCATTAATTGTACTTGTGGTTCTTGGTCCTTTTTATATGTGTATGTATGTATGTTATTCATATTATACTTAAAACAGAAGAGAGTGTGACATCTATGGTCCTGCTAGGAGACAGTCAGCCACAGAAGTTATATCAATTGCTTTCAATTAACTGATTCAATCTTGCAAGGAAGGAGAGGTGCCCGCTTAGGAGCAGGAGCCTGGCGGCAGATGAATCCATTGCCTCCCAGAGTTCCACCTTTGTAGAGTATCATTATATGCATACATTTTTGAGACCATGGGAAAGTCTGCTTATAGGCATACAATAATGCCTATATGATGGCAAAAACATTTGTTAGATTCTCAACTTTTCAAGGAACAGTATACATTGGTTATGACCTGCCAGTGATTACTCTATTTTATATGGAAATCATTTCTCAGAGCAACCTATGACAATTGCTCCTTTTGCATAAATCTTTAGAGTAACTACGAATTTATGTCTTTATTTCCACAAAAGACAAATACAGTATCCGAAGAGAATAGTAATTCAAAAGAAGATATTCTGTTACCCAAATAAATGCTAACAATAAACAGCATTACTAGTAACTTTAACTGGGTAGCAATATCATAAAACTAGTCAACACATTGCAATTCTAGTCAAAATATATACAGTAGGACAACATGGTTCGGTTGGCTGTTTTATCTTTGCATTATGATACAAGGTCTACACATTGAAGTAGAAGCAGCAAACTGTACAACTTTGACACTCCTGGGTAGTTAACAAGCAGCCTGAACCCACCCCCTCTCTATTGATACCTTACATTCCCTTTGTACATGCCTCAGAATGGGAGCACACAGTATTTCCATTTGAAATAAAAATACACCAGATGCATGATACAATCACATGGGAAATGCTGACTCTGTGCAAAGATACCAGGTTGCTGTTATTAAAACAGCATCCTTTTATTTTTCTCATTAAGGCTAAAGTGTGATGATGATGACAATGATGCTAATGTTAATTCATATTTGAAAAGAGATTGTATCAGTATAATTATTATAGTATTATTATTTTACAGCAGAAAGCTATTTTATTATTATTATTGTTAAACTTGGAACATGAGCATTCTGCTTGACGTACATACAGTATTTGATCACATGTTCCCAAATATTCTATTCATCCCCCTGTCATTAAAAATGCAATTTCCCTGTGCAGATTGCATGCCATCCCCTGGGAATGATACCACCACTGATTATTTGAAAGCAACATCAGTTCCCTCATGGTATATTTCATCGTCTCCCAGGCACGTTGTGGTAGTATTAAATAATAAGTCATCATGTCCATGGGTGACCTCAACATCACCCTTTTTATTTTCCACTCCAACAAACAAAATAAAGAAGCCCTCCATCCGTCTGATGTACCTAATGTGCTGCGATTACAGGCATCCTTGTCACTATGCCTCTACCTAACTGCACATTGCTTCCAGAGATTGCAAATAGGCTGGCACCTGTCTACCCCACATTCCTGACATCTCAGCCCATGCACTGCATGCAAATACAGCACCTATTAATGCCAAGCTGATGTGTGGCAGAGCATAAATCTCCCTTTGTATCCAAGGGTACAGAAGCCTTCCTAAATGTGACATGTGCAATAAAAGGCATGCATTGTTCTGGAAGACAGCAGTAGGTAACACAGTATGCCTTGATTGTACAATGCAGAGAACCACAGCTCTATAATGGCAGGTGCACAGCTCATCTCATGCCCACACTCCAGTAGGGTACCACATCCACTCCACAACATCTGCCACAGCGGGACTGTGTCTTCCTGCTTCCTCTCATCAGCATCCCCCATCCATCCATCCATCCCTGCCCGCAGCATCGTGCTTACCTTGGCCGTCTCCTTCCCTCTGCTGCCCGGCTAGGAGTCCCAGTATACCGTGCCGCTGGCAGGAGACACGGTCCCACATGCAGGCATTCTGCTTCCTGCCCGGTGGTGCGTTATTTCCCGGTAATCCTGGCTGTGTGCATCAATCACGCATCTCCCTGCCTAGCTCCGTATCTCGCATATCCCAGCCAGTGCTGCCGGAGACCCTGGCTTCTCTCTCACGCGTCCCCGATTTGAATTAATGGAAGGAATTAGAACGCTACTTGCTGAGGAGAGGAGGAGGGGACGCAACTAATACACGGAGCATGCGCCTTGCGGGTCATTATAGCGCCTCTCTCCCTGCCAGGCACTGCTACTGGGTAAGGAGGCAAGAACATGCAGTGTGCAGTGCACTGAGCAGTAGATCCGGAGATGTATTATTTGCCATATTAATTAATAAGGCTTAAACACAACGTGCTCTACAGACATCTGTACATTATTCTGACACACCAACACATGTAGTAGTAGTAGTAGTAATAATAATAATAATAATAATAATAATAATAATAATAATAATAATAATAAAATGTTATGTTGGATGTTGTAGTTGTTTTATAACTGAAGTTGTAAGCAGGCAGTCGAATATCATGCTCAGCTAAGTAGATGTAATCCTCATTACACTACACATTGCTTGAATTCCTTTACTCTATCCTTGCAGCCAAGGGCATATCTACCATAGGTGCAAGGGGTGCAACAGCTATGGGGCCAAGAGCTGAAGGGGCCCATTTTTACAGTCTACGTTGTGTGTGCACAGTGCTACATGTATTACCACCAGTTGCTAAATAGGGGGCCATACAAACTTTTGCTATGGTGCCTAACCCCCCCAGCCACCACACACACACACACACACACACACACACACATACACACACACACACACACACACACACACACACATACATACACGCAGTACAACTGTCTAACATATTTCTGTAAACTTACACTCTGCAAACTTGTGCTCATTGATGTCGAGATTCCGACAATAGTCTCCTTGGGGTAGTCGGGATGCAGGCATCATCATCATTGTGAATGCCAGCATTGCCACTGCTGGGATGCTAAGCGTTAATGCTAAAAATTAGATAATAACTAAATACAAAGAACTAAAGATGTGTTGGTTTGGTTTTACCTGGATTTACCCGGTTCTCAAAGCATGATCTTATTATGTTATGAGTGGGTCGGTGTCATTTATGTTCTGTTTGGGTTTATATGTTCTCTCCTGATCAGCACTTCGGCTTTTGCTGATCCACTTTGCCTGGTTTTCTTGCATACCTTGGCCTTTGGGTGTGGCTGCCTCCTAAACCACTGGGTATTTAGGTATGCTCCCAGCATTGAGAACCTGCTGGTTATAGGGCCATATTCAATGAGAAAAATTTGCCGTGCATGGCGAGAGATTTTTTCTCTCGCCATGCACTCGCCCTGTTCCGGAGGGCTCGCTAACCCCTGCAGTGGACGAGCGTCCGCGGCAGGGAGCCGGCAGGGAGCCGGGGGACGGTGGCAACCAGGGAGATTAAAGTCTCCCTGGCTGCCCCAGAACATATGTGGAGGGGAGGAGGGCTCCCCGGGACCCAGGCAGCACAAGCCAGCGGGGGACCCAGTATTCACTGCACCCAATCGTGCATATGTAATGATCGGGTGCAGTGAATATATGAATATCTAATGAGAGCTGCGGCCCCATGCTGGCTGCTCTGTGTACAAAAAAAAAAAAAAATCATTATTTTTTTTATTAAATATATATTCATGTGCTATAAGCACATGAATAAAAATAACATGCCCCTTCACAGAAAAAAAATCCTGATTTTTTTACACCAAAAAAAAACACCTTTTAGTTTAAAAGTTCACATTCCAGTTCTCCATGAAAAGATGGAGAATTGCTAAAGGGAGAGACACGGCGAAAATCACTTAGAAAGACGGCGAAAATATCACATTGAATAGGGTGGTTCACTTTTGGAGAGCAAAATGCTCCTTCCAACGCGAAAATAGCACAAACTCGCCATAAAACACGGCAAATTTTTCTCATTAAATATGGCCCATAGTCTTGTTAGTGTCCTGTTACAGTCCTGTATCAGTTTTGTAAAAGTCCTTCGTATTTCTGTGATATTCTGCTGGTTCCTTGTTATTTCAGTGTTCCTAAGTATTATCAGATTCCTTGCTAACAACAGTTTGTTTATACGCCAGAGTTCAGGCTATTCCAGCCTATCTCTGTAGAGTCCTGCAAGCATAGCTGCCGTGTGTCTGCAATCCTGCCTGTATCAGAGAATCATTACTTCCAGTCTGTGTTCAGCTTCTGTGAGATCTAGCGGCCTCCCCACACATAGTAGAGGAGGTTGCACCTTTCATTACCCTCTGCTGTTGGTATTCTCACAGTGCCCTAGGTCTTGTCCTGAGATAGTATTAGTGAGGCTGTCAGAATGCAAGCCTCATCTCATACTTACTAGTCCTGTGTATATTGTTGTTTGTTTGTCTGTCTCACAGCAGTTGCTAGAGACATTGGTTTAGTCTGGCGGATTGGTCACCAATCAATCAGCAAAATTTGGTAATAGTTTGGTTTGTTGCGATGGATTCACATTTAGCGGTAGGGGCCACATATATTTTGTTCTGTCTTCGTCTGCAAGGTTGCATATCTTTGTCCATGTATATGTTTATTTGTATTTTGCGGCTATTAATGGTGAAACCTAAGACTTGCTCAGGTGCCAGCTGAATCAGGGTATAGTAATAGCGTCAGAGTCAGGCTCTCGTGATGCTGTGGCTACACCATCTCGGCCACAGAGGCACATTTGAGAACCGTTTAAACCCGGATAAAACTGAACATGCACATCTGTACAGAAAAAAAACATTCAAATCATCTTCTGTGATTCCCAAATGGTAGTCTGGATTTTCCACCACTTCTCAAGTGTTTTAGATGCTAATGCTTTCATCTAATATTTGCTATTTTCTTCTCAAATTTAAACGGTCTTTGCTGCCATTGTTTGATCTTAGTCGCCACATGCTGCCGCTACTGAAATCAGCTCCTACCATGGCAGCCATGTTACAGGCAATTAGGATCTGTATGGTCTATCTGTCTCCAAGGCTTAGTACATTGGAGACTTGACAATTGAGCTATAACAATATAAAGAGTGACAGCTGTGAATAAAAATAGTTAATAATGTTTCCAGCCCTCTTGTGTAACGGCTGGGTGAAAACTTTCCCTACCTTGCCCTAGTCCGATTGCCAGCAGGCTCAGTCTGCTCGACCCCAGCAGTGACTGGGGTCTTAATATTAGCTGCATACAGCATTAGTGGCAGCCTCTTGTTGCCAGGAGATCATACCCAGTACTTGAAAGATACACCTCTAGGGGACTTTCATGTTTGATTTGTGGTTATTTTGTTAATTCATACCAATAAATATTTATTTTAAATAAAACATCTTAAGAATGCCCCAGCAAAAAGAGTTTTCTTGTTTTCTTCCTCTCCATAGAGCATTCATGAGCTTTTCTCAATATTTCCATTGTCTACCCTTCCCAGATATTCCAGGATTAACTATTGAGTTGATCCTGAAATATCTGGGAAGGATCAAAAGGTAGTACTCATTATGGGTATCATTTAATTGATCATCTAATTCCTCTATATAATTCTGTCCACCGGTCTGAATACAGGGATACTGTTGTTGGATAAGGTTTGTAGCACCACCGATTCTTCTATTGTCAAACTGTGTCTCATCTTGGGTAATGCCTTAACAAAATCGATAACTTGTCCTTTTATAGTCGAATGTATGTGTTTATAGATAGATTATGGGGTTCAAAGGAAGCTCTAGGCTGTAATTTCTGTAATTGTGACAGTAATTGTACCATAGGTATTTTAGGAATAGTGGTATTTAAAAAAAATACTCCTTAAGTTTAAGTTTTTGAGACAAAGCGTGTTGTTCCACTTGCCACTGTAGTTGTTAAGGTTTTGGATGTGAACCCGGAACCAGAACAGCTGTTTAGGATGGCCACTGCACACTGTACACTGACTCTGTTGACCTCCTCGGACAGGTGACTGTGGTCTGTGGGCTTCTCCTGTAGTCGCCGAATTCAAAGGAGCGAGTTAGGCCCGCTCCAACCCCGATGCAACCAGGTTTTAAGTGGTGACAAGACCATCAGAGGTAGTGCCAAGAGGATATATAGCTAACTGGTGCTATCTGGGAGGAACACCCTGCCTAGTGGCACCAGGCCAAGGACGGACACAACACCAGACACAACAGAACCAGGGGTGCCTCCAACCTAAAACACCGGACACAACAGAACCGGGGTGCCTCCAACCTAAAACACGCCAAAGTAACTAATGAGTACAAAAACACACGGTACCCAAAACAAGCATATACCCACTACCGTGGGCCACTCCAAACCTGGACCAAGGGAAATATAAAGTAACAAAGGAAACAGGGCCACTTGCCCACAAGTGAATAACAAAAGGAATGTGGCAGTTTGCCAGAACTTTATTAATAAATAAACCTGAACTGGACACACAGCGACAGGACCACGACATCCAGCTGCCGCAGATAGACGATTGTAGGCTGGGAAAGACTGGCAGGACTGGACAAGACAGGAACACTGACCAGGACTGGACCAGGACAGGACCAAGACCAGATCAGGACTAGATCAGGACAAGAACAGGACAGGATCAGGACAAAACCAGGATATGACAAAGACTGCAGCGCGGCCAGGACACACTGCTGGAAGCAATGAACTGATAGGAGACTAGCAGGAAGCAAAGGACTGCAGCTCCCTGCAACAGGAACAGGAAACTATCGCCGACAGGGCAGTTCTGGGGAGAATGCCTTAAGAAGAACTCAGGTGATCAAGACACCTGTGAACGATCCAGCCCAACTCCCAAGCAGGGATAAAGAGGTCATACCTCCCTGGCTTGTGCATAATAAGCTCCCAGAAGATTGAGCTGTATTGGCACAGACTCACCACCGAAGGCCACCAAAGAGTCCAACACCAGAAATAGACTGAAATCAACACAGAACAGACATGACAGAACTGAACCATACAACATGGCTCCTGACACTTCCAATGCTGGAGATGGGAGAAGAGATTCACCACTAGGTGTGCCAAAGGTAGGCTTTTTTGACATTTGTCCTCCGCCTTTGTCTTTTGCCCTAGAATATATATGCACAGTCTCCTTTCCCCATGAACCGTGTGGTCATAACTAAAGGCCAGATATATCCAATTTGCTACCACAGTTATTCCCAGTACTGTAGAGAAGAACACTGGGTGACTCTGGGTCAGGTGCGCCTGACCTGAGTTGTGATTCCCAGCTGCTGCTCAGTGACAGGGTAGTTAGTCCTGTACTGGATATACAAAGAAAGAAAACAGGGGGTTTGAGCAGCGCTAAATAAAAAATGGTAAACTGTGGAAATGTTGGTAAAAAATAATAAATGAAAAGATTGGTTAGATCTAGTACAATTATTTATTAATTCTAAAAAAGGGAAGTGGACATGTAGCCAGAATACATGGATATTTTTAAAAATGGTTTAAAATAAATGTTCGTATCTCACCAAACCAAACCATGGAGTGAATATGACCAGGAGAGTCCCACAAGTCCGAACGGAACTGTAATAGTGTCCCCAATATGACAATAGGGAGGGAGGACCAGATGTACTGTCCAGGAGCGGCCCAAGATGGCACGAATCACCGACTCCCTCCGCTAGATGGAATGTAGCGGGATGGTGTCCTCGACCTCTACCTTATTGCAAGATATTTGTAATCCAAATTGGACGGGGATCCGGATGGTAAACGAACAGGTCTGCGCTCACAGGGTCTTTTGTTGTTGTGGGTGGTTTTGGAATTGGTAGAGATAAAATCCTAACCGGTTTTGCTGCTCCAGGCAGCTTTGTCAAAGGATATGTCCTTTTTTAGAATTAATAAATAATTGTACTAGATCTAACCAATCTTTTCATTTATTATTTTTTACCAACATTTCCACAGTTTACCATTTTTTATTTAGCGCTGCTCAAACCCCCTGTTTTTTTTTCTTTGTATTCCCAGTACTGCCCTCACCATCAGAGGACAGAAAAGTCAGTAGAATTGTTGGAGGTTATAAATACTCATCTACAGTTCCAGAAGAAGAACTTTTTTAGTCTACCCCCATTTATTTGTCTGTGTCCACTGGTACACAGTGTTAGCATCATAGACAGCATTAACTATATCTCTTTTATCCCTTTTAAATTAAGTTATTTCTCTTTTGTATGTAGTCAGTTGTCCATTCAATCTGTTGTACATCAGTTGTGGTGTCACTTTTCAAATTAGATTTATGATCTTTTTCAAAATTAGTGATTTTACCTTTCAGAGTCTTTCAGAGTTCTTTCATTGTTTGTTCAATTTCATTCTGCTTATCAATCAACAAACATTTTTGAGTATAGTCCCCCACCTTTTGCAAAAGTTAGGGTCAAGTTTCCCAAGCTTAGGAATTTTTTTATACATAATCCCCTAAGAATTTTCTTAGACCTGAAATAATCACTAAGGGTAAGACCATGATAAAAATAATGTCTTGAATTGATTCATTAACTTAGTTAAGTTTCTAAAGGATCAACTCAGATTCAACCTCTGAATAGCTGTTCACATCTACAATATAGGAAGTGTATACCCACTAGTTAGATCATCAGCATTAGGTTCAACTACATTTACATTAGCGTTAGACATATCGGATATTTGCTTTTAAAAACACAAATCAGTCCCAGACTCTAATAAGATTCAAAACAACATTTCACTAAAATCAGGAAAAAAACAATGAAAGTGAAGGTATTAAAATTTCTGTAGGGTGCCATATAGATAATTGCGCTGCATTCCACAAAATAAGAAAAAAGTTACTTAGCTGGTTGCCTTCACTGGGGGGGACATGTAGATGCAGTATGTGAGGCACTCAAAGCTGGAATCAAGTGCTATAATCGGGGTGTAATCAACATTCAATGCCATTTTTTTAGGTATTTTCATCAGGCTTAAACAGGTAAAATTGCAGTGATATATACATTTATACACCAGACATGTGTACGGGGGCACAAAGCTTTATCTCCAGTCTCAAATGAGATGACGTCATCATGCCTGAAGTTAGTTGCACCGCGTGATGTGTCTCTCAATCTTTAACCATAGTAACTACAATAACACATTTAAAAACACGGATTGCGAGGTTGCATCATAAACAGACATGGGTATCAATCAAGTGCACTACAAGCTATATTATAGCACAGTTCTACACCTAATACTGTCCTATACCAACAAGGGGGATTGGCTATAGACTCTACAAGGAAGATTCCTGGTAGGCTGATGCACCATTGAAGCCTCCTGTCAGACAGTGACTTTTTTTTTTAAGATGTGGTACTACCCAAATTAGTGGCCCAATCCCCCTCCTGTCTCCTATTTATGGTTCACAGAGCACCCAGTGCTGCAAATTCTCATCTAAGGCGGGCACCCATCTCTATCCATTGTGACATTTGTTAAAGGGACAGGAGTGGTTGTTATCTGGAGGTGTAACAATTTATGTGGTTTTTCTGGGCTCCACGGGGGGAGGGTGGGGATTATTGTCGATATTCTTGGGATTAGCATATTGAACCAATGGATTCAACACAGGCACAGTGATGTATTTTGGTGTTGGTTCCACCTACATTTAATTTTGTATCGCCCACTTGAGGCCATTTCTAGTAATTTTTCCAGGGCTTTCTGTATACCAATATGTACCCAATGATGCAACTATGAATGTATGAATGTCTTTCTGCCATCTCAACTTGGATGTCTTCTTGCCACCTCAAACTTAATATTTCCAAAACGGAATTACTTATATTCCCACCAGCCAGGAGCAGTTACCATCCTGATATCTCCTGTTGACTACTAGACAATCTACCTTACCCCACAAGCTCGTTGCCTAGGGGTCATCCTCAACTCTGAACTTTCCTTTGTTCCCTACATTCAATCTGTCTCAAAATTATGTTACTGTACATGCATCCCAAATACATCCATATCTTACACAAGACACTGCAAAAACACTAATCCATGC
Organism: Crinia signifera; assembly: GCF_055691185.1. NCBI lineage: Eukaryota > Metazoa > Chordata > Amphibia > Anura > Myobatrachidae > Crinia > Crinia signifera. The sequence continues at coordinate 270,554,656 of NC_139217.1, read as the reverse complement.
ACATATACAGTATCCCCCATTGACTATTGCAATAATCTCCTTACTGGTCTTCCCAAGAACAGACTCTTGCCACTGCAATCCATTTTAAATGCTGCTGCAAGGCTGGTCTTCCTAGCAAGACGCTCATCGTCTGCTAATCCTCTCTGTCAGTCCCTTCACTGGTTGCCTGTATTTTACGGTATTCAATATAAAATACTTCTACTCGCATATAAAGCTATATATCTCTTTACTTGTCTCAAAATATTTCCCATCTTGACCACTCCGCTCTGCACAAAATTTGCGTCTCTCTTCTCCACGGATCACTAGCTCCCATTCACAATTACATGACTTTCATTGGCTTGTTCCCACCCTATGGAATGCCCTTGCATGCACAATAAGACTCTCCAAACTTTCAAACAATCCCTGAAAACTCACCAAATCAGGCAAGTCTATCATATTTAAGTTCTACACACATAACCCTCTGAGGCACATATGTATTATATAGTTTCCCTTCTGGACTTGCAACTTGGTGGGACTGCTATGCTATTACTGGTGCCTGTCCTTGTGTTTCCCTATGTCTCTAAAGATTGTAAGCTTGCAGCAGGGCCCTCCTACCTCCAAGTATGTCTGTTGTTACCCAGTTTGTTCTATTATTGTCTATAATTGTAAAGCGCAATGGAATCTGCTGCACTATATAAGAAACTGTAAATAAATAAATAAATTAAATAAATAACTATGCTTAGGCATTTAACATACTATCTAAATATATAAAATATTAAAATTAATTTGTATTCGGTGCTGGCAGCCAGTAGGTGGTTCACACTGGGTATGATCAGTCACCAACAACTGCATTACAGCTTGCACCTCTGGGGTGGCGAGCTGAAATGAATGAAAAGTGACTAATTTGAGTGCTCATTAAGTACTTTTTGCATTGGGAACATTACTGTGGTCGGATTTAGATGCTTTAAGTCAGGCATGTCCAAACTCTGGCCCTCCAGCTGTTGTGAAATTACACATCCCAGCATGCCTTGCAATAGTTTTAGCATTTACTAGTAGGAAACTGTGGCAAGGCATGATGGGACTTGTAGTTTTACAACAGCTGGAGAGCCATAGTTTGAACATGCCTGCTTTAAACAGATATGCCCAACAATTATGGGTGCGATTAGTGTCATAAAAAAAGTGAAAATTGAATACCACCCCAGGCATAATATAAGAATTTATTATAACCACATGTTTTAGTTAAAATTAGATGTGGGTATACGCATTTGCATAGGATGCATGACCTATATTTTAATTTCGATGTACAGTACACTTGTGACCCCGCACTCTTGGAGGGAGATGGGCAACAGTGAGCTTAATATAGTAAGGGACTGTACACGTAAATCAGTGGCATATCTATAATGGGCGTGCAGTGTGCGCAGTGCACACGGGCCCCTGAGTCCCAGGGGGCCTACATCGCTCACACTGCGTCCACTTTGGTAATCGGCACAGGAGCGCAACAGAAATTGCGGGAAAATATTAAGCTGTGGCAATGTGTCTGGTGATCTGCGCATGTGCAGTGAAGACTGAGCGCTCTAGTGCCCAGACTCCACAGTGCAGTGTAGGTTCACGGATGTGCAGACCCTACTGCTCCCAGCACCATGCTCAACAGAGAGGAGGTGGCGCAGTGCCTGTGTGCAGCCTCCTCTCTTAAGATGCCCCTTAAGCATGACCACTGTATATATAACTGTCACAGATCTGCTTAGTCAAGCTTACCTGTTTGGTGATTCTGCTCTGTGTCTCAGTCTGACTCAGTCCTGTCTCCATTCATGCTGCCAGACAGTCTGTGCATTGCTGGTTCATTGATTGATTGCACCTGATTGAAATCCAGGCAGAAGCTGGAATCACCTGTAACCCTTTGCTCTCCTGTTCCATGTGGCTCACCTGTTTAGTTCAGACTGAAGTATTCTGGATTCCTGCCTCAGAATGCAGATTGCCCTCTGTCATTTCCTCCAATCAATACAAGGCAGGGGGGATAAATATCTTGCTCACAGAGGCAGAACTGACTTCAGCAACTTGTCTTCCTGCTGCATGTGCTGGATGTTCTGTGCAGTTCAAGCCTGCTTCCTGGAATCCCTGCGTGAGTCTTCAGTGTTCAGCTCCTAGAGGCTCTGCTTGTCCGGCTGGTCCAGCGCTCACGGTCTGGTCCACAAATGGTCCAATTCCTGCTCCAGTTCCTGCTCATCTAGTTCCTGTGTTTATACTCGGTTTTCTTCAGTTATTTGTTATATGCCAAGTCAGCCATTTCAGTTCTGTTATCTCCGTCACCTGTTCCTGTGTCAACGCCAAGTCGCTACCCTGTCCTGATACCAGTTTCCTGACCTGCCTGCTACAAGCTGCATCCAGCTATTGTGTGCTACGTCTCTGCTGTAAGCTTCCAGTAATCCTGTCATTCAGCTGTATCCTGATCCCAGCCATCCAATCTTCAATCATTCAACCATCCAATCTTCAGTCATCCAGCCATCCAATCTTCAGTCATCCAATCGTCCAATCTTCAGTCATCCAATCGTCCAATCTTCAGTCATCCAATCTTCAGTCATCCAATCTTCAGTCATCCAATCTTCAGTCATCCAATCGTCCAATCTTCCGTCATCCAATCGTCCAATCTTCCGTCGTCCAATCTTCCGTCATCCAATCGTCCAATCTTCAGTCAGCCAATTGTCCAATCTTCAGGTATCCTTTTCTCTAAACTCAAATCCTGAACATTGCCTTATCCTCCCAGAACTACCGGCACATATCTTGTTTATTTTGAACGGACTGCCATCTTGTTTATTTTTGCAAAGGACTGCTATCTTTTGTTACTTGTTATTTATCAGAGACTTGCATCTAGTTATTATTTGTCCAATCAAGAAGTATTGATCCTGGTTACATTATCTGTTATATGAGTTCCTTCAATAAACCTGTTTGTGTTAACCCATCTCCGGCTGGTCACGCCTCTCTTCCTGAGATCCGCACCACTCCATCAATCCACCATCTGACCACTCCAGTCACGACTGATTCCACACACCCATTTCATGACAGTTTGCTGAAGTCACATGGACTTGGTCAGTGATCCGAGTGTGAGAAGTGTGGGTTGTCTAGATCACAGTACCAGCATGGAGAGACAGATTGATCTTCAGTTCTTACTCACAAAGTTCTGGCAAGACTTATCTGGTTGTTCTTGCAAGCTGCAGCAATCCTTGCCGGCTAATGAATCCTCACGTGTCACATCTGCAGCCGCATGTCATTTGGCCTCTTCACCTCTACCCCCTGACTACCTGGCTACTCCAAAGGAGGACGATGAGGCTTCTGCGGACAGTGGGTCTGTCATAAGTCCGTTACTTTGCCATCTGGAATCTGGTTCTGCTTGGACCTTTAAAGAGCCAGAATCAGAGACATTAAATGTTTTACACCAGTTACTGAATCAACTACAGGAATTACCATCTAAAATTTTTTCTGTAGTCTCCGCCATATTTGACAGTTCTTTGGTACCCCTTTCCAGTGGAACTGTGCTCAAAGGAACTTCCACTACACTTCCAAGTACTCCTGAGAAGTCCTCTCATAAGCCTTGTAAGGACATACCACAAAGCAGACCACGAGCCCAGCTGTCTGAGGAGGAACGTCAGCGGCGCAGGCAGCTAGACCTGTGCTTCTATTGTGGTGATTCAGACCATTTCATAGAAGATTGTTCTCTCCGTCAGCCCAGAAATGGGGAGATTCCTCCCGTTACAGCTCAGAAAGAAACCCGAGTTAATACTTGGGGCCCTAGAACAAAGATCATCTTGGCCAAACACGGTTTTACTGCTGTCCACAGAGCTCCTGAGAAAGTTCCTGTATCCATTACTGGAGGTGGTGTCTCAGGATTTTCTGCCCAAAAGCATGTGTCCGTCTCATCAACCTCAGGAGGGTTGTCCAATACCGCAGCCCCAGCAGAGGTATCTTGTGCTAAAGATTCAGAACGAGTATCCCGTCTCCAGCCCCAAGAGGGGGTTCAGCCTTTCCAGCCAAAGAAGGGGGTCCAGAATCTCCAGCCCCAGGAGGGGGCTCTCTGTCTCCAGCCCCAGGAGGGGGCTCTCTGTCTCCAGCCCCAGGAGGGGGCTCTCTGTCTCCAGCCCCAGGAGGGGGCTCTCTGTCTCCAGCCCCAGGAGGGGGCTCTCTGTCTCCAGCCCCAGGAGGGGGCTCTCTGTCTCCAGCCCCAGGAGGGGGCTCTCTGTCTCCAGCCCCAGGGGGGGGGCTCTCAGTCTCCAGCCCCAGGAGGGGGCTCTCAGTCTCCAGCCCCAGGAGGTGGCTCTCAGTCTCCAGCCCCATGAGGGGGCTCTCAGTCTCCAGCCCCAGGAGGGGGCTCTCAGTCTCCAGCCCCAGGAGTGGGTTCAAAGTATCCTGCCCCAGGAGGGGGTTCAAAGTCTCCTGCCCCAAGAGGGGGTTCAAAGTCTCCTGCCCCAAGAGGGGGTTCAAAGTCTCCTGCCCCAAGAGGGGGTTCAAAGTCTCCTGCCCCAGAAGAGGGCTTTCTGTGTCCAGCCCCAAAATGGGATTTCAAGTGTCCAGTCCCAAGTAGGGGTGAATCCAGGTGTCCAGTCCCAGAAGGGGGATATTCCAGGTGTCGATCTCCAAGAGGGGGAAATTCCAAGTGTCCAGTCCCAGGAGGGGGTCCTGTATACCAGAGACCCTGGAGGAGAGGAGGACACTTCTGCCCTGGCCTCCGGGCCTGAGGACACACCTGCCCTGGCCTCCGGGCCTGAGGACACACCTGCCCTGGCCTCCGGGCCTGAGGACACACCTGCCCTGGCCTCCGGGCCTGCTGAGGACACACCTGCCCTGGCCTCCGGGCCTGAGGACACACCTGCCCTGGCCTCCGGGCCTGAGGACACACCTGCCCTGGCCTCTGGGCCTGAGGTTGTTCCAGTTATTCCAGTGTAGACTGCCTTGCCCAAGGCATCCGAGGGGTCTGCCATGCACAAAACACTCAATATGCCCGCCGTGTCTGAGGCTTCCGTGGTTCCAGTTTTTCCTAAAAAGTCCAAGATTCTTGATCAGCTGAAGCCTTCCAAAGCCCCAATTCCATCAAAACCATTTCAAGATTCAAGCAGAGAATATTCGCCCATCTATTTTGATGGGGATCTTGTCCATTATGAAGCCCTGGTGAACCAATATTTGTCTATATTGGAAATCGAACCTTCATCTGGTCTCACGCTAGCCAACATCGTCAGTTACCTGTTTTTGTCATTTAAAGGAGAAGCTTTGGAGTGGGCTTGTCCGCTTTATGAATCTAACGACTCCAGACTTCGAGATCTGACATCCTTCTCCAAGGCCGTAGTGGAAAGGTTCGGTTCAAAGACTCCCTGTAAGAATTCCTCCACCACTACAGTTAAAAGTCATCCGGTGGCCAAAACCAACCATTCTTTGCCATCCATCCAAGATTGTGCGCCATCTCAACCATGCCTTAGAACCTCCAAGGTTTCAAAAAATTGTCTATTGATGCCCAAATCTATGGACGTTAGAATTGAGTACACATCCATGTCCACCCATTGTGTTGGTTCCTCTGGACTGTCCAATTCTCCAGGATCATCTTCTGAAAAGCAATCTGCCCCGTCAATACCCACCATATGTATTGGATCTTCCGCTTCATGCTACCTCAGTGGTCCTTCAGGGAGTTTCAATTCAACTGAGAGGTCTTCAATCCTGACCTTAGACCAAGACTCAAATTCAGAGTATGATTCTGATTATGATGCCACTCCCTTCCTGGGAGGTCCTGTGCTCTCTGGTGCCTGTTTTGCAGAACCTAAAGCTTCACCTTCCTCAAAAAAATCAAAGCATTCATCTAAGAAAAAGAAGAAGCATTGTCGTTAACCTTGAGCTCCCTTCCAAAGAAGGTTCTGGCAAAGGTGTCCGGAGTCCACCCTGAAGGAGGGGGTAATGTCACAGATCTGCTTAGTCAAGCTTACCTGTTTGGTGATTCTGCTCTGTGTCTCAGTCTGACTCAGTCCTGTCTCCATTCATGCTGCCAGACAGTCTGTGCATTGCTGGTTCATTGATTGATTGCACCTGATTGAAATCCAGGCAGAAGCTGGAATCACCTGTAACCCTTTGCTCTCCTGTTCCATGTGGCTCACCTGTTTAGTTCAGACTGAAGTATTCTGGATTCCTGCCTCAGAATGCAGATTGCCCTCTGTCATTTCCTCCAATCAATACAAGGCAGGGGGGATGAATATCTTGCTCACAGAGGCAGAACTGACTTCAGCAACTTGTCTTCCTGCTGCATGTGCTGGATGTTCTGTGCAGTTCAAGCCTGCTTCCTGGAATCCCTGCGTGAGTCTTCAGTGTTCAGCTCCTAGAGGCTCTGCTTGTCCGGCTGGTCCAGCGCTCACGGTCTGGTCCACAAATGGTCCAATTCCTGCTCCAGTTCCTGCTCATCTAGTTCCTGTGTTTATACTCGTTTTCTTCAGTTATTTGTTATATGCCAAGTCAGCCATTTCAGTTCTGTTATCTCCGTCACCTGTTCCTGTGTCAACGCCAAGTCGCTACCCTGTCCTGATACCAGTTTCCTGACCTGCCTGCTACAAGCTGCATCCAGCTATTGTGTGCTACGTCTCTGCTGTAAGCTTCCAGTAATCCTGTCATTCAGCTGTATCCTGATCCCAGCCATCCAATCTTCAATCATTCAACCATCCAATCTTCAGTCATCCAGCCATCCAATCTTCAGTCATCCAATCGTCCAATCTTCAGTCATCCAATCATCCAATCTTCAGTCATCCAATCTTCAGTCATCCAATCTTCAGTCATCCAATCGTCCAATCTTCCGTCATCCAATCGTCCAATCTTCCGTCGTCCAATCTTCCGTCATCCAATCGTCCAATCTTCAGTCAGCCAATTGTCCAATCTTCAGGTATCCTTTTCTCTAAACTCAAATCCTGAACATTGCCTTATCCTCCCAGAACTACCGGCACATATCTTGTTTATTTTGAACGGACTGCCATCTTGTTTATTTTTGCAAAGGACTGCTATCTTTTGTTACTTGTTATTTATCAGAGACTTGCATCTAGTTATTATTTGTCCAATCAAGAAGTATTGATCCTGGTTACATTATCTGTTATATGAGTTCCTTCAATAAACCTGTTTGTGTTAACCCATCTCCGGCTGGTCACGCCTCTCTTCCTGAGATCCACACCACTCCATCAATCCACCATCTGACCACTCCAGTCACGACTGATTCCACACACCCATTTCGTGACAATAACTTAATTAGACTTGAAAGCATCCCCATAAACATCTTGGGATGCAAGTTCCATATGGAAAACATACAGATAACCGCTTTGGGATTGCCCATGGTGAGTTTACTGACACCGGCATCCTAAAGGAGGGAATCGAATCTCGACAGGGGTAGCAACATCTCTAACCCTCCCTCCCTCCCTGCGGCCTAACACTAACCCCCTCCTCAAGGCTGGCCCTTACCTTCTTCAATTTTGCCTAATCCTAACATCAGTACCCTGTCACCTATACCTAAGCCCCCCACCCTGCAGCTGGGGGGGGGGCTTAGGTATAGGTGACAGGGTACTGAAGACCACGTGTAAATTTAAAGAGAGGATGGCACAACATAGAAGTGCCACCCGATTGGCATCGGAGGAACATGATTCAGAACAGCCAGTTGCCAGGCATTTTCGGGTAATGAGACATGGTCCGGCGACCATTAGGTACAAAATTATTGACAGTGTGCCCATTAATCCCAGAGGAGGCGACCGGGCAAAAGCCCTTTTACAGAAAGAGGCTCGGTGGATCCACACCCTGGACACTGTCAGTCCCAATGGACTGAATGAACAATTGAACCTTAATTGCTTTTTCTAAACAGCTACTTTATTACTAATGATTTTACGCTACTATGATGTTCTCTCACGGACGGTGATAAACTGTGTGATTGACATGTTTATAACAACAGTTTTTCTTCTCTTTTTCGTGTATCTTTTTCACTGAATTTATATCTATTTTGTTTATTTCCCCGGCAGACCGTTCCCCTGGTTACCAACAACCACTATCTGGGCCAAGTGACATGTCTCAACCAACCTGCTGGGACAGGCTGATCGCGGAAGCTTGTACCATACGGACACACGCAAACAGCGTGATCCGTCTCCTAGCAACCTGTCTGACATCGCACGTGGGCGCTGGCGGAAGTGGGAACTCAGGACGGACGGCTGTGCACCTCCCTGGACCAGGTATTTAAACCCTTTCTTATCACATGTAAAACTGCTTCTGATGAAAATTCTGTCTGAGAATTGAAACGTTAAGCTTCACCCTGTAGTAGGTTGTCTTTATTTCTGACGCCGAGAGTGCCGCCACCCACACGTTAATATATATATATCCAAGATACTTAAACCGCACTCACAAAATTCCTGAATTGTTATGCCAGTAGGTGCTGTGGAACTAACAGACTGAATGTCTTGAAAAAGGGTCGCATGAAGACCTGAAACGTCGACTGTCATGTCTGATTGTTATTGAAGAAATTAAAGAATTGGATTTTAACTATTTTGAAGCCTGGTGAGTGCGCTCTGTGGATATCTTCCAGTGGATATATATATATATATATATATATATATATATATATATATATATATATGGGGAGTCCAGGCACTCAGCAGAAATGGCAAAGACTTGGGTGCACCTCAATCCAGGAAGGATGAGTATATACAAAAAGTACGAGGTCACTCCAAGATTTCTAATGCTGCACGGCGGCAGACTTGCAATAAAGCAGACAATAAACACAAGGCTGTGTGAGTCAACGTTTCGGGCTGGTAACCCTTTATCAAGACATGGCAAACAAAGTGAAACATACTTACATTTATAGTAGAACAAAAGCAGAGTCATTCAGTGCTCCCACCACCTGTGCTGCACTCCCAGTCCAGGAAGTGATGACATCACCGGCGCACCGGTGCGTGTGTGTGGTCACATGGGAGTGAGTGTCAATCACCGAGTGAGGGTTACCAAGGTAACCTCAATAAACAATCTGGGTAGGGAAAAAAACCTCAGTGTAGGAGACATAATAAAAACATGCATGACCTAGGAAAACGTAGTGTAACGAGCAGGGAGGAAACATCCTAAGTGAAAGTGCTTAGGAGGACAGCGCCGTGACTACCGCACCTTATCTACAGTGTCTAACGTGAGCGGTGTGGGGTGCTGAAAGTCAGTGTCAAGTACGGGGATGTGTGAGTGCATAGGAAGATAGCAGAGCGGTGTGAGGTGCTGAAAGACAGTATCCGTAGCGGGGATGTGTAGGTGCACTGAGAGAACACTAACAGGCAAAATGACGCGTGCGCAAAACTATAACAGAGGTGAGAATCTAGTGGGGTGCCGGTGCGCATGTGTGTGGGACGGGGTCTGGGTGAAAAGAGCGGACACGAATGGTGTCGACTATGTGTGTGCAAAATGTTGAACAGGTGTGTGGGTGCAACCCTGTGGATGAAGTAAACAGTGAAAACAACGAGAAATAAGACATAAGCAACAGGTATATACAAGTATTCAAGAAGTCCCAGACCTTCAACCCACAAGGGAAAGCAGATCCTGTCAGACAAGCCAATCAGGGCTGAATTTAGAGGGAAGGGAGGGGCCATACTGTATTAGCATACGGGAAACCATGTCCAGTATGGTACTGTGTGGTAAGCAACATGCTGTAAACTTAAAGACCTATGAGTCTGCGGGGATGCCAATAACGGCAGTGGCAATGAAAGGGACATAAGGTGTCATTCCGGACATATCCTGGGTACTGGTACCTCAGAGTCATCTACAGGAAGCAGTTCATGGGTAGCATTTCATTAAGGCCATTCGGTTGTACAGTTCCAAGGGTGTGAATCCATTTGGATTCAAGTCTGAGTAATGCTTGTCCCCTGTCTCCTCCACGCAAGTTAGCAGGTATGCAGTCAATCATTCTGTATCTTAGGCTCGGAAGACTGTGATTAAACTGTTTCCAATGTCTGGCAACGGGCTGGTCAGAGCCCTTATCCCCCAGGGCTGCTCTGATGCTGGACTTGTGTAGAGCAATCCTCTCTTTGAATTGTCGGATTGTCTTGCCTATGTATAGGGAGCCACACGGGCATTTGATGTAGTATACTACGTAGCTGCTACTACAAGTGAGGGGGTGTCTGATCTGTATCTTAGCACCTGTTCTGGGATGTAGGAAAAAATCGCCAGTTTCCAATCCACCACATGTGACACACTTCAGACACCTGAAGTTCCCATTTTTCCTTTTGAGGAATGTGGTCTGTGTGTCGGCAATCCGACCTGAGACATCATTCCGCACGACGCAGTCTTTGATGTTGCGGCTTCTTTTGTAGGCTGGCATGATCCTGGCATTCTTCAAGGCACTGAGATTGGGGTCAGTCGTGATAAGAGGCCATACTTGCCTGGCCGCTTTGATCATCTTTGTGCTGGCTGTGGAAAAACATTGTGTCCAGATGATGCGGTTAGATTGAGTTGGGGGGTCCTTGCGTTTTAACAAGGTGTCCCTATCCATCTGCAGTACTTTGGCTTTGGTTCTCTTTAATAGTTTAGTGGGGTACCCTCTGGCTGCAAACTTCTTGGCCATGTTGGTGATTTCTACTTCTGCAGTTTCAAATTCCGAGCATATTCTGCGTGCTCTAAGGAATTGTGAGTGTGGTAGGCTCCACTTAGAGGCTGGCGGGTGGAAACTGCTGCCGAGGAGAGCTGTATTCCGGTCCGTGGGCTTGTGGTACACCGAGGTGCTGAGCCTCAGGTCATCCATCAGGGAAATGCATACATCTAAGAAATTTATGGTGTCGGCACTGGAATTATAAGTGAACTTGATGTCCGTGTCACTGGTGTTGATGCGCTGCATGAGGTTGTCAAAGCTGGATTGATCACCATCCCACATCAGGATGATGTCATCGATGTACCTATAGTACAACTTGATTCTGGCAGCTGTGTCGGCATCCGAGAAGAATAAGTCTTTTTCAAGTTCATGCATGAAGATGTTTGCCACACTGGGTGCTACACAAGATCCCATAGCCACCCCCGACAGCTGCAGGTAGTATTTACTATCGAAAAGGAAGTAGTTGTTAGTTAAGGCTAGGTCCAACAGATTAACGAAAAAAATCTGTATCTGGGCCCTTGTAGATTTCACTCTCAAACACAGCCCGTCTCACTGCTGCAATCCCTCTGGCGTGAGATATGCTGGTATATAGGGATACCACGTCGATAGTGCAAAGCAGGAATCTGGCCGGTAGTGGGGATATCTCTCGGAGGTTGATGAGGAGATCAGTGGTATCTTTGAGATACGTATACTGTTTCTGTACAATCGGCTGGAGAAACAGGTCTAGGAATTGTGCAGCCGTGTAGTAAAGTGAGTCTCTGGCAGCTATGATGGGCCTGCCCGGTGGATTCACCAAATCCTTATGGATTTTGGGCAAGGTGTAGATGATGGGAACCTTAGGAAAGTCTGTGGTGAGAAGGTCTTTGATGTCGGCAGGGATGAGGTTGGCTGCTACCGATTCCGTGAGAAATTGGTCAAACTCTTTTTTGAAGATCTTGGACGGGTCATGCGGTAGTTTCCGGTAGGTAGCTGGGTCCCCCAGTTGTCTATATATTTCCTTTTTGTAGGCGGACAAATCCTGAACCACAATGGCACCCCCTTTATCAGCCATTCTGATGACAATGTCGTTGTAATTACCCAAATCTTTAAGGGCTTGATGTTCACTTTTGGACATATTGGACGGGGTTTCTCCCGTTGTGGTGTGTACTTCAGTTATCATCTGGTCCATGTGGCCCAAGAAGCTTTTGATAGCCAAATTGTTGGAGATGGGATCAAAGGTGCTTTTTTTGTTGAGGGCTGGGTGGGGTGCTGCAGTCGTAGCAATTGTGGAATTGGAGCCAAAATACTCACGAAGTCTGAGTCTGCGTCCAAATTTGTAGAGATCTATCCGATCTTCAAAATGCACGGGAGAATGTGTGGGTACAAATGAGAGGCCCCTATTCAGAACTGTTAGTTCCGTGTGGGTTAAAGTTCTTGCAGAAAGATTGAATACTATATCCTCTTTGATCCCTTCTTTTTTTGCTTCTCTGTAGCATTGGCCGCCTCTGCGGGTGGGATATCTGTTAGGGGAGGGCCTCTCGCCCTGGTGGTAACCCCTAAAGGGGGTCTTCGTGCATTAGAATTTTTGGGGTTCCTTCTGCGATCCGTATCACTGGAAGATTGGTCGCTGGAAGGGTCCGTATCGAACCTGGGGTGTCTCCTCCGTCTTTGGTACGGTCTGCGAGCCTCCTGTTGGCCTCTGCCGTAGACCCAACTGTAGACTTTGAATTCCGCGTAGTCGCGGTTAACTGTATCAAGTTTTGTTCTTTTGAAGGTAATGAGGTCCTGGCGGTACTTGTCAATCTGTGCTGTTAATTGTTTGAGCCAATCCTGGGTTTTGTCAGCCCTGATGGCCGGTAGATGTATCTGTTCAAACGACTCAGTCTTTGCCTTAGCGATGTCTAGTTCTCGTTTCGATTCTTCAATTACTAGGAGGATCAAATCCAGCGAACATTTATTGAGAACAGATGTCCATCTGCGGCAAAATTCAGGGTTGTGTCGACCAATTGTCGGCACGTTTTTGACACGGAACCCGCGGGGGATTTTTTTCTCCCTATAGTATTCGGAGAGGGTTACTCCATGTAAGTAAAAGTCTATCTCTCGCTTCTTCAGTTTGGTGAGAGTGGTGATAAGGTGGTCGGTAGGGAAGGTGGTGTCCTTATCGGTAAATCTGTCCGTAAAGAGGATGGCTTCAGCTTCCGAATCGGTGAGAACTAAAGTCGCACCTGGAGTGAGCGTGATGTCCTTAAACCCTGGGGTGGTATCCTCTGCGGTCATGGCAAACAAGTGAAGACAGTGAGTGGTCCAACAGTGAGTCAGACGGCAAGGTGATGTCCTGTGGTACACAGAAGGCTCAATGGGTAGAAGGTCTGGTGCGGTGCCTCGGTTCGCTGTTGTAATCCAAGGATAGAAAACAGGAGAAATATATATGGGGAGTCCAGGCACTCAGCAGAAATGGCAAAGACTTGGGTGCACCTCAATCCAGGAAGGATGAGTATATACAAAAAGTACGAGGTCACTCCAAGATTTCTAATGCTGCACGGCGGCAGACTTGCAATAAAGCAGACAATAAACACAAGGCTGTGTGAGTCAACGTTTCGGGCTGGTAACCCTTTATCAAGACATGGCAAACAAAGTGAAACATACTTACATTTATAGTAGAACAAAAGCAGAGTCATTCAGTGCTCCCACCACCTGTGCTGCACTCCCAGTCCAGGAAGTGATGACATCACCGGCGCACCGGTGCGTGTGTGTGGTCACATGGGAGTGAGTGTCAATCACCGAGTGAGGGTTACCAAGGTAACCTCAATAAACAATCTGGGTAGGGAAAAAAACCTCAGTGTAGGAGACATAATAAAAACATGCATGACCTAGGAAAACGTAGTGTAACGAGCAGGGAGGAAACATCCTAAGTGAAAGTGCTTAGGAGGACAGCGCCGTGACTACCGCACCTTATCTACAGTGTCTAACGTGAGCGGTGTGGGGTGCTGAAAGTCAGTGTCAAGTACGGGGATGTGTGAGTGCATAGGAAGATAGCAGAGCGGTGTGAGGTGCTGAAAGACAGTATCCGTAGCGGGGATGTGTAGGTGCACTGAGAGAACACTAACAGGCAAAATGACGCGTGCGCAAAACTATAACAGAGGTGAGAATCTAGTGGGGTGCCGGTGCGCATGTGTGTGGGACGGGGTCTGGGTGAAAAGAGCGGACACGAATGGTGTCGACTATGTGTGTGCAAAATGTTGAACAGGTGTGTGGGTGCAACCCTGTGGATGAAGTAAACAGTGAAAACAACGAGAAATAAGACATAAGCAACAGGTATATACAAGTATTCAAGAAGTCCCAGACCTTCAACCCACAAGGGAAAGCAGATCCTGTCAGACAAGCCAATCAGGGCTGAATTTAGAGGGAAGGGAGGGGCCATACTGTATTAGCATACGGGAAACCATGTCCAGTATGGTACTGTGTGGTAAGCAACATGCTGTAAACTTAAAGACCTATGAGTCTGCGGGGATGCCAATAACGGCAGTGGCAATGAAAGGGACATAAGGTGTCATTCCGGACATATCCTGGGTACTGGTACCTCAGAGTCATCTACAGGAAGCAGTTCATGGGTAGCATTTCATTAAGGCCATTCGGTTGTACAGTTCCAAGGGTGTGAATCCATTTGGATTCAAGTCTGAGTAATGCTTGTCCCCTGTCTCCTCCACGCAAGTTAGCAGGTATGCAGTCAATCATTCTGTATCTTAGGCTCGGAAGACTGTGATTAAACTGTTTCCAATGTCTGGCAACGGGCTGGTCAGAGCCCTTATCCCCCAGGGCTGCTCTGATGCTGGACTTGTGTAGAGCAATCCTCTCTTTGAATTGTCGGATTGTCTTGCCTATGTATAGGGAGCCACACGGGCATTTGATGTAGTATACTACGTAGCTGCTACTACAAGTGAGGGGGTGTCTGATCTGTATCTTAGCACCTGTTCTGGGATGTAGGAAAAAATCGCCAGTTTCCAATCCACCACATGTGACACACTTCAGACACCTGAAGTTCCCATTTTTCCTTTTGAGGAATGTGGTCTGTGTGTCGGCAATCCGACCTGAGACATCATTCCGCACGACGCAGTCTTTGATGTTGCAGCTTCTTTTGTAGGCTGGCATGATCCTGGCATTCTTCAAGGCACTGAGATTGGGGTCAGTCGTGATAAGAGGCCATACTTGCCTGGCCGCTTTGATCATCTTTGTGCTGGCTGTGGAAAAACATTGTGTCCAGATGATGCGGTTAGATTGAGTTGGGGGGTCCTTGCGTTTTAACAAGGTGTCCCTATCCATCTGCAGTACTTTGGCTTTGGTTCTCTTTAATAGTTTAGTGGGGTACCCTCTGGCTGCAAACTTCTTGGCCATGTTGGTGATTTCTACTTCTGCAGTTTCAAATTCCGAGCATATTCTGCGTGCTCTAAGGAATTGTGAGTGTGGTAGGCTCCACTTAGAGGCTGGCGGGTGGAAACTGCTGCCGAGGAGAGCTGTATTCCGGTCCGTGGGCTTGTGGTACACCGAGGTGCTGAGCCTCAGGTCATCCATCAGGGAAATGCATACATCTAAGAAATTTATGGTGTCGGCACTGGAATTATAAGTGAACTTGATGTCCGTGTCACTGGTGTTGATGCGCTGCATGAGGTTGTCAAAGCTGGATTGATCACCATCCCACATCAGGATGATGTCATCGATGTACCTATAGTACAACTTGATTCTGGCAGCTGTGTCGGCATCCGAGAAGAATAAGTCTTTTTCAAGTTCATGCATGAAGATGTTTGCCACACTGGGTGCTACACAAGATCCCATAGCCACCCCCGACAGCTGCAGGTAGTATTTACTATCGAAAAGGAAGTAGTTGTTAGTTAAGGCTAGGTCCAACAGATTAACGAAAAAAATCTGTATCTGGGCCCTTGTAGATTTCACTCTCAAACACAGCCCGTCTCACTGCTGCAATCCCTCTGGCGTGAGATATGCTGGTATATAGGGATACCACGTCGATAGTGCAAAGCAGGAATCTGGCCGGTAGTGGGGATATCTCTCGGAGGTTGATGAGGAGATCAGTGGTATCTTTGAGATACGTATACTGTTTCTGTACAATCGGCTGGAGAAACAGGTCTAGGAATTGTGCAGCCGTGTAGTAAAGTGAGTCTCTGGCAGCTATGATGGGCCTGCCCGGTGGATTCACCAAATCCTTATGGATTTTGGGCAAGGTGTAGATGATGGGAACCTTAGGAAAGTCTGTGGTGAGAAGGTCTTTGATGTCGGCAGGGATGAGGTTGGCTGCTACCGATTCCGTGAGAAATTGGTCAAACTCTTTTTTGAAGATCTTGGACGGGTCATGCGGTAGTTTCCGGTAGGTAGCTGGGTCCCCCAGTTGTCTATATATTTCCTTTTTGTAGGCGGACAAATCCTGAACCACAATGGCACCCCCTTTATCAGCCATTCTGATGACAATGTCGTTGTAATTACCCAAATCTTTAAGGGCTTGATGTTCACTTTTGGACATATTGGACGGGGTTTCTCCCGTTGTGGTGTGTACTTCAGTTATCATCTGGTCCATGTGGCCCAAGAAGCTTTTGATAGCCAAATTGTTGGAGATGGGATCAAAGGTGCTTTTTTTGTTGAGGGCTGGGTGGGGTGCTGCAGTCGTAGCAATTGTGGAATTGGAGCCAAAATACTCACGAAGTCTGAGTCTGCGTCCAAATTTGTAGAGATCTATCCGATCTTCAAAATGCACGGGAGAATGTGTGGGTACAAATGAGAGGCCCCTATTCAGAACTGTTAGTTCCGTGTGGGTTAAAGTTCTTGCAGAAAGATTGAATACTATATCCTCTTTGATCCCTTCTTTTTTTGCTTCTCTGTAGCATTGGCCGCCTCTGCGGGTGGGATATCTGTTAGGGGAGGGCCTCTCGCCCTGGTGGTAACCCCTAAAGGGGGTCTTCGTGCATTAGAATTTTTGGGGTTCCTTCTGCGATCCGTATCACTGGAAGATTGGTCGCTGGAAGGGTCCGTATCGAACCTGGGGTGTCTCCTCCGTCTTTGGTACGGTCTGCGAGCCTCCTGTTGGCCTCTGCCGTAGACCCAACTGTAGACTTTGAATTCCGCGTAGTCGCGGTTAACTGTATCAAGTTTTGTTCTTTTGAAGGTAATGAGGTCCTGGCGGTACTTGTCAATCTGTGCTGTTAATTGTTTGAGCCAATCCTGGGTTTTGTCAGCCCTGATGGCCGGTAGATGTATCTGTTCAAACGACTCAGTCTTTGCCTTAGCGATGTCTAGTTCTCGTTTCGATTCTTCAATTACTAGGAGGATCAAATCCAGCGAACATTTATTGAGAACAGATGTCCATCTGCGGCAAAATTCAGGGTTGTGTCGACCAATTGTCGGCACGTTTTTGACACGGAACCCGCGGGGGATTTTTTTCTCCCTATAGTATTCGGAGAGGGTTACTCCATGTAAGTAAAAGTCTATCTCTCGCTTCTTCAGTTTGGTGAGAGTGGTGATAAGGTGGTCGGTAGGGAAGGTGGTGTCCTTATCGGTAAATCTGTCCGTAAAGAGGATGGCTTCAGCTTCCGAATCGGTGAGAACTAAAGTCGCACCTGGAGTGAGCGTGATGTCCTTAAACCCTGGGGTGGTATCCTCTGCGGTCATGGCAAACAAGTGAAGACAGTGAGTGGTCCAACAGTGAGTCGGACGGCAAGGTGATGTCCTGTGGTACACAGAAGGCTCAATGGGTAGAAGGTCTGGTGCGGTGCCTCGGTTCGCTGTTGTAATCCAAGGATAGAAAACAGGAGAAATATATATGGGGAGTCCAGGCACTCAGCAGAAATGGCAAAGACTTGGGTGCACCTCAATCCAGGAAGGATGAGTATATACAAAAAGTACGAGGTCACTCCAAGATTTCTAATGCTGCACGGCGGCAGACTTGCAATAAAGCAGACAATAAACACAAGGCTGTGTGAGTCAACGTTTCGGGCTGGTAACCCTTTATCAAGACATGGCAAACAAAGTGAAACATACTTACATTTATAGTAGAACAAAAGCAGAGTCATTCAGTGCTCCCACCACCTGTGCTGCACTCCCAGTCCAGGAAGTGATGACATCACCGGCGCACCGGTGCGTGTGTGTGGTCACATGGGAGTGAGTGTCAATCACCGAGTGAGGGTTACCAAGGTAACCTCAATAAACAATCTGGGTAGGGAAAAAAACCTCAGTGTAGGAGACATAATAAAAACATGCATGACCTAGGAAAACGTAGTGTAACGAGCAGGGAGGAAACATCCTAAGTGAAAGTGCTTAGGAGGACAGCGCCGTGACTACCGCACCTTATCTACAGTGTCTAACGTGAGCGGTGTGGGGTGCTGAAAGTCAGTGTCAAGTACGGGGATGTGTGAGTGCATAGGAAGATAGCAGAGCGGTGTGAGGTGCTGAAAGACAGTATCCGTAGCGGGGATGTGTAGGTGCACTGAGAGAACACTAACAGGCAAAATGACGCGTGCGCAAAACTATAACGGAGGTGAGAATCTAGTGGGGTGCCGGTGCGCATGTGTGTGGGACGGGGTCTGGGTGAAAAGAGCGGACACGAATGGTGTCGACTATGTGTGTGCAAAATGTTGAACAGGTGTGTGGGTGCAACCCTGTGGATGAAGTAAACAGTGAAAACAACGAGAAATAAGACATAAGCAACAGGTATATACAAGTATTCAAGAAGTCCCAGACCTTCAACCCACAAGGGAAAGCAGATCCTGTCAGACAAGCCAATCAGGGCTGAATTTAGAGGGAAGGGAGGGGCCATACTGTATTAGCATACGGGAAACCATGTCCAGTATGGTACTGTGTGGTAAGCAACATGCTGTAAACTTAAAGACCTATGAGTCTGCGGGGATGCCAATAACGGCAGTGGCAATGAAAGGGACATAAGGTGTCATTCCGGACATATCCTGGGTACTGGTACCTCAGAGTCATCTACAGGAAGCAGTTCATGGGTAGCATTTCATTAAGGCCATTCGGTTGTACAGTTCCAAGGGTGTGAATCCATTTGGATTCAAGTCTGAGTAATGCTTGTCCCCTGTCTCCTCCACGCAAGTTAGCAGGTATGCAGTCAATCATTCTGTATCTTAGGCTCGGAAGACTGTGATTAAACTGTTTCCAATGTCTGGCAACGGGCTGGTCAGAGCCCTTATCCCCCAGGGCTGCTCTGATGCTGGACTTGTGTAGAGCAATCCTCTCTTTGAATTGTCGGATTGTCTTGCCTATGTATAGGGAGCCACACGGGCATTTGATGTAGTATACTACGTAGCTGCTACTACAAGTGAGGGGGTGTCTGATCTGTATCTTAGCACCTGTTCTGGGATGTAGGAAAAAATCGCCAGTTTCCAATCCACCACATGTGACACACTTCAGACACCTGAAGTTCCCATTTTTCCTTTTGAGGAATGTGGTCTGTGTGTCGGCAATCCGACCTGAGACATCATTCCGCACGACGCAGTCTTTGATGTTGCGGCTTCTTTTGTAGGCTGGCATGATCCTGGCATTCTTCAAGGCACTGAGATTGGGGTCAGTCGTGATAAGAGGCCATACTTGCCTGGCCGCTTTGATCATCTTTGTGCTGGCTGTGGAAAAACATTGTGTCCAGATGATGCGGTTAGATTGAGTTGGGGGGTCCTTGCGTTTTAACAAGGTGTCCCTATCCATCTGCAGTACTTTGGCTTTGGTTCTCTTTAATAGTTTAGTGGGGTACCCTCTGGCTGCAAACTTCTTGGCCATGTTGGTGATTTCTACTTCTGCAGTTTCAAATTCCGAGCATATTCTGCGTGCTCTAAGGAATTGTGAGTGTGGTAGGCTCCACTTAGAGGCTGGCGGGTGGAAACTGCTGCCGAGGAGAGCTGTATTCCGGTCCGTGGGCTTGTGGTACACCGAGGTGCTGAGCCTCAGGTCATCCATCAGGGAAATGCATACATCTAAGAAATTTATGGTGTCGGCACTGGAATTATAAGTGAACTTGATGTCCGTGTCACTGGTGTTGATGCGCTGCATGAGGTTGTCAAAGCTGGATTGATCACCATCCCACATCAGGATGATGTCATCGATGTACCTATAGTACAACTTGATTCTGGCAGCTGTGTCGGCATCCGAGAAGAATAAGTCTTTTTCAAGTTCATGCATGAAGATGTTTGCCACACTGGGTGCTACACAAGATCCCATAGCCACCCCCGACAGCTGCAGGTAGTATTTACTATCGAAAAGGAAGTAGTTGTTAGTTAAGGCTAGGTCCAACAGATTAACGAAAAAAATCTGTATCTGGGCCCTTGTAGATTTCACTCTCAAACACAGCCCGTCTCACTGCTGCAATCCCTCTGGCGTGAGATATGCTGGTATATAGGGATACCACGTCGATAGTGCAAAGCAGGAATCTGGCCGGTAGTGGGGATATCTCTCGGAGGTTGATGAGGAGATCAGTGGTATCTTTGAGATACGTATACTGTTTCTGTACAATCGGCTGGAGAAACAGGTCTAGGAATTGTGCAGCCGTGTAGTAAAGTGAGTCTCTGGCAGCTATGATGGGCCTGCCCGGTGGATTCACCAAATCCTTATGGATTTTGGGCAAGGTGTAGATGATGGGAACCTTAGGAAAGTCTGTGGTGAGAAGGTCTTTGATGTCGGCAGGGATGAGGTTGGCTGCTACCGATTCCGTGAGAAATTGGTCAAACTCTTTTTTGAAGATCTTGGACGGGTCATGCGGTAGTTTCCGGTAGGTAGCTGGGTCCCCCAGTTGTCTATATATTTCCTTTTTGTAGGCGGACAAATCCTGAACCACAATGGCACCCCCTTTATCAGCCATTCTGATGACAATGTCGTTGTAATTACCCAAATCTTTAAGGGCTTGATGTTCACTTTTGGACATATTGGACGGGGTTTCTCCCGTTGTGGTGTGTACTTCAGTTATCATCTGGTCCATGTGGCCCAAGAAGCTTTTGATAGCCAAATTGTTGGAGATGGGATCAAAGGTGCTTTTTTTGTTGAGGGCTGGGTGGGGTGCTGCAGTCGTAGCAATTGTGGAATTGGAGCCAAAATACTCACGAAGTCTGAGTCTGCGTCCAAATTTGTAGAGATCTATCCGATCTTCAAAATGCACGGGAGAATGTGTGGGTACAAATGAGAGGCCCCTATTCAGAACTGTTAGTTCCGTGTGGGTTAAAGTTCTTGCAGAAAGATTGAATACTATATCCTCTTTGATCCCTTCTTTTTTTGCTTCTCTGTAGCATTGGCCGCCTCTGCGGGTGGGATATCTGTTAGGGGAGGGCCTCTCGCCCTGGTGGTAACCCCTAAAGGGGGTCTTCGTGCATTAGAATTTTTGGGGTTCCTTCTGCGATCCGTATCACTGGAAGATTGGTCGCTGGAAGGGTCCGTATCGAACCTGGGGTGTCTCCTCCGTCTTTGGTACGGTCTGCGAGCCTCCTGTTGGCCTCTGCCGTAGACCCAACTGTAGACTTTGAATTCCGCGTAGTCGCGGTTAACTGTATCAAGTTTTGTTCTTTTGAAGGTAATGAGGTCCTGGCGGTACTTGTCAATCTGTGCTGTTAATTGTTTGAGCCAATCCTGGGTTTTGTCAGCCCTGATGGCCGGTAGATGTATCTGTTCAAACGACTCAGTCTTTGCCTTAGCGATGTCTAGTTCTCGTTTCGATTCTTCAATTACTAGGAGGATCAAATCCAGCGAACATTTATTGAGAACAGATGTCCATCTGCGGCAAAATTCAGGGTTGTGTCGACCAATTGTCGGCACGTTTTTGACACGGAACCCGCGGGGGATTTTTTTCTCCCTATAGTATTCGGAGAGGGTTACTCCATGTAAGTAAAAGTCTATCTCTCGCTTCTTCAGTTTGGTGAGAGTGGTGATAAGGTGGTCGGTAGGGAAGGTGGTGTCCTTATCGGTAAATCTGTCCGTAAAGAGGATGGCTTCAGCTTCCGAATCGGTGAGAACTAAAGTCGCACCTGGAGTGAGCGTGATGTCCTTAAACCCTGGGGTGGTATCCTCTGCGGTCATGGCAAACAAGTGAAGACAGTGAGTGGTCCAACAGTGAGTCGGACGGCAAGGTGATGTCCTGTGGTACACAGAAGGCTCAATGGGTAGAAGGTCTGGTGCGGTGCCTCGGTTCGCTGTTGTAATCCAAGGATAGAAAACAGGAGAAATATATATGGGGAGTCCAGGCACTCAGCAGAAATGGCAAAGACTTGGGTGCACCTCAATCCAGGAAGGATGAGTATATACAAAAAGTACGAGGTCACTCCAAGATTTCTAATGCTGCACGGCGGCAGACTTGCAATAAAGCAGACAATAAACACAAGGCTGTGTGAGTCAACGTTTCGGGCTGGTAACCCTTTATCAAGACATGGCAAACAAAGTGAAACATACTTACATTTATAGTAGAACAAAAGCAGAGTCATTCAGTGCTCCCACCACCTGTGCTGCACTCCCAGTCCAGGAAGTGATGACATCACCGGCGCACCGGTGCGTGTGTGTGGTCACATGGGAGTGAGTGTCAATCACCGAGTGAGGGTTACCAAGGTAACCTCAATAAACAATCTGGGTAGGGAAAAAAACCTCAGTGTAGGAGACATAATAAAAACATGCATGACCTAGGAAAACGTAGTGTAACGAGCAGGGAGGAAACATCCTAAGTGAAAGTGCTTAGGAGGACAGCGCCGTGACTACCGCACCTTATCTACAGTGTCTAACGTGAGCGGTGTGGGGTGCTGAAAGTCAGTGTCAAGTACGGGGATGTGTGAGTGCATAGGAAGATAGCAGAGCGGTGTGAGGTGCTGAAAGACAGTATCCGTAGCGGGGATGTGTAGGTGCACTGAGAGAACACTAACAGGCAAAATGACGCGTGCGCAAAACTATAACAGAGGTGAGAATCTAGTGGGGTGCCGGTGCGCATGTGTGTGGGACGGGGTCTGGGTGAAAAGAGCGGACACGAATGGTGTCGACTATGTGTGTGCAAAATGTTGAACAGGTGTGTGGGTGCAACCCTGTGGATGAAGTAAACAGTGAAAACAACGAGAAATAAGACATAAGCAACAGGTATATACAAGTATTCAAGAAGTCCCAGACCTTCAACCCACAAGGGAAAGCAGATCCTGTCAGACAAGCCAATCAGGGCTGAATTTAGAGGGAAGGGAGGGGCCATACTGTATTAGCATACGGGAAACCATGTCCAGTATGGTACTGTGTGGTAAGCAACATGCTGTAAACTTAAAGACCTATGAGTCTGCGGGGATGCCAATAACGGCAGTGGCAATGAAAGGGACATAAGGTGTCATTCCGGACATATCCTGGGTACTGGTACCTCAGAGTCATCTACAGGAAGCAGTTCATGGGTAGCATTTCATTAAGGCCATTCGGTTGTACAGTTCCAAGGGTGTGAATCCATTTGGATTCAAGTCTGAGTAATGCTTGTCCCCTGTCTCCTCCACGCAAGTTAGCAGGTATGCAGTCAATCATTCTGTATCTTAGGCTCGGAAGACTGTGATTAAACTGTTTCCAATGTCTGGCAACGGGCTGGTCAGAGCCCTTATCCCCCAGGGCTGCTCTGATGCTGGACTTGTGTAGAGCAATCCTCTCTTTGAATTGTCGGATTGTCTTGCCTATGTATAGGGAGCCACACGGGCATTTGATGTAGTATACTACGTAGCTGCTACTACAAGTGAGGGGGTGTCTGATCTGTATCTTAGCACCTGTTCTGGGATGTAGGAAAAAATCGCCAGTTTCCAATCCACCACATGTGACACACTTCAGACACCTGAAGTTCCCATTTTTCCTTTTGAGGAATGTGGTCTGTGTGTCGGCAATCCGACCTGAGACATCATTCCGCACGACGCAGTTTTTGATGTTGCGGCTTCTTTTGTAGGCTGGCATGATCCTGGCATTCTTCAAGGCACTGAGATTGGGGTCAGTCGTGATAAGAGGCCATACTTGCCTGGCCGCTTTGATCATCTTTGTGCTGGCTGTGGAAAAACATTGTGTCCAGATGATGCGGTTAGATTGAGTTGGGGGGTCCTTGCGTTTTAACAAGGTGTCCCTATCCATCTGCAGTACTTTGGCTTTGGTTCTCTTTAATAGTTTAGTGGGGTACCCTCTGGCTGCAAACTTCTTGGCCATGTTGGTGATTTCTACTTCTGCAGTTTCAAATTCCGAGCATATTCTGCGTGCTCTAAGGAATTGTGAGTGTGGTAGGCTCCACTTAGAGGCTGGCGGGTGGAAACTGCTGCCGAGGAGAGCTGTATTCCGGTCCGTGGGCTTGTGGTACACCGAGGTGCTGAGCCTCAGGTCATCCATCAGGGAAATGCATACATCTAAGAAATTTATGGTGTCGGCACTGGAATTATAAGTGAACTTGATGTCCGTGTCACTGGTGTTGATGCGCTGCATGAGGTTGTCAAAGCTGGATTGATCACCATCCCACATCAGGATGATGTCATCGATGTACCTATAGTACAACTTGATTCTGGCAGCTGTGTCGGCATCCGAGAAGAATAAGTCTTTTTCAAGTTCATGCATGAAGATGTTTGCCACACTGGGTGCTACACAAGATCCCATAGCCACCCCCGACAGCTGCAGGTAGTATTTACTATCGAAAAGGAAGTAGTTGTTAGTTAAGGCTAGGTCCAACAGATTAACGAAAAAATCTGTATCTGGGCCCTTGTAGATTTCACTCTCAAACACAGCCCGTCTCACTGCTGCAATCCCTCTGGCGTGAGATATGCTGGTATATAGGGATACCACGTCGATAGTGCAAAGCAGGAATCTGGCCGGTAGTGGGGATATCTCTCGGAGGTTGATGAGGAGATCAGTGGTATCTTTGAGATACGTATACTGTTTCTGTACAATCGGCTGGAGAAACAGGTCTAGGAATTGTGCAGCCGTGTAGTAAAGTGAGTCTCTGGCAGCTATGATGGGCCTGCCCGGTGGATTCACCAAATCCTTATGGATTTTGGGCAAGGTGTAGATGATGGGAACCTTAGGAAAGTCTGTGGTGAGAAGGTCTTTGATGTCGGCAGGGATGAGGTTGGCTGCTACCGATTCCGTGAGAAATTGGTCAAACTCTTTTTTGAAGATCTTGGACGGGTCATGCGGTAGTTTCCGGTAGGTAGCTGGGTCCCCCAGTTGTCTATATATTTCCTTTTTGTAGGCGGACAAATCCTGAACCACAATGGCACCCCCTTTATCAGCCATTCTGATGACAATGTCGTTGTAATTACCCAAATCTTTAAGGGCTTGATGTTCACTTTTGGACATATTGGACGGGGTTTCTCCCGTTGTGGTGTGTACTTCAGTTATCATCTGGTCCATGTGGCCCAAGAAGCTTTTGATAGCCAAATTGTTGGAGATGGGATCAAAGGTGCTTTTTTTGTTGAGGGCTGGGTGGGGTGCTGCAGTCGTAGCAATTGTGGAATTGGAGCCAAAATACTCACGAAGTCTGAGTCTGCGTCCAAATTTGTAGAGATCTATCCGATCTTCAAAATGCACGGGAGAATGTGTGGGTACAAATGAGAGGCCCCTATTCAGAACTGTTAGTTCCGTGTGGGTTAAAGTTCTTGCAGAAAGATTGAATACTATATCCTCTTTGATCCCTTCTTTTTTTGCTTCTCTGTAGCATTGGCCGCCTCTGCGGGTGGGATATCTGTTAGGGGAGGGCCTCTCGCCCTGGTGGTAACCCCTAAAGGGGGTCTTCGTGCATTAGAATTTTTGGGGTTCCTTCTGCGATCCGTATCACTGGAAGATTGGTCGCTGGAAGGGTCCGTATCGAACCTGGGGTGTCTCCTCCGTCTTTGGTACGGTCTGCGAGCCTCCTGTTGGCCTCTGCCGTAGACCCAACTGTAGACTTTGAATTCCGCGTAGTCGCGGTTAACTGTATCAAGTTTTGTTCTTTTGAAGGTAATGAGGTCCTGGCGGTACTTGTCAATCTGTGCTGTTAATTGTTTGAGCCAATCCTGGGTTTTGTCAGCCCTGATGGCCGGTAGATGTATCTGTTCAAACGACTCAGTCTTTGCCTTAGCGATGTCTAGTTCTCGTTTCGATTCTTCAATTACTAGGAGGATCAAATCCAGCGAACATTTATTGAGAACAGATGTCCATCTGCGGCAAAATTCAGGGTTGTGTCGACCAATTGTCGGCACGTTTTTGACACGGAACCCGCGGGGGATTTTTTTCTCCCTATAGTATTCGGAGAGGGTTACTCCATGTAAGTAAAAGTCTATCTCTCGCTTCTTCAGTTTGGTGACACTAACAGGCAAAATGACGCGTGCGCAAAACTATAACAGAGGTGAGAATCTAGTGGGGTGCCGGTGCGCATGTGTGTGGGACGGGGTCTGGGTGAAAAGAGCGGACACGAATGGTGTCGACTATGTGTGTGCAAAATGTTGAACAGGTGTGTGGGTGCAACCCTGTGGATGAAGTAAACAGTGAAAACAACGAGAAATAAGACATAAGCAACAGGTATATACAAGTATTCAAGAAGTCCCAGACCTTCAACCCACAAGGGAAAGCAGATCCTGTCAGACAAGCCAATCAGGGCTGAATTTAGAGGGAAGGGAGGGGCCATACTGTATTAGCATACGGGAAACCATGTCCAGTATGGTACTGTGTGGTAAGCAACATGCTGTAAACTTAAAGACCTATGAGTCTGCGGGGATGCCAATAACGGCAGTGGCAATGAAAGGGACATAAGGTGTCATTCCGGACATATCCTGGGTACTGGTACCTCAGAGTCATCTACAGGAAGCAGTTCATGGGTAGCATTTCATTAAGGCCATTCGGTTGTACAGTTCCAAGGGTG
The DNA here is from genome assembly GCF_055691185.1 of Crinia signifera. Classification (NCBI taxonomy): domain Eukaryota; kingdom Metazoa; phylum Chordata; class Amphibia; order Anura; family Myobatrachidae; genus Crinia; species Crinia signifera. Next base: position 270,528,230 of record NC_139217.1, on the reverse strand, counting down.
TGAATCCATTTGGATTCAAGTCTGAGTAATGCTTGTCCCCTGTCTCCTCCACGCAAGTTAGCAGGTATGCAGTCAATCATTCTGTATCTTAGGCTCGGAAGACTGTGATTAAACTGTTTCCAATGTCTGGCAACGGGCTGGTCAGAGCCCTTATCCCCCAGGGCTGCTCTGATGCTGGACTTGTGTAGAGCAATCCTCTCTTTGAATTGTCGGATTGTCTTGCCTATGTATAGGGAGCCACACGGGCATTTGATGTAGTATACTACGTAGCTGCTACTACAAGTGAGGGGGTGTCTGATCTGTATCTTAGCACCTGTTCTGGGATGTAGGAAAAAATCGCCAGTTTCCAATCCACCACATGTGACACACTTCAGACACCTGAAGTTCCCATTTTTCCTTTTGAGGAATGTGGTCTGTGTGTCGGCAATCCGACCTGAGACATCATTCCGCACGACGCAGTTTTTGATGTTGCGGCTTCTTTTGTAGGCTGGCATGATCCTGGCATTCTTCAAGGCACTGAGATTGGGGTCAGTCGTGATAAGAGGCCATACTTGCCTGGCCGCTTTGATCATCTTTGTGCTGGCTGTGGAAAAACATTGTGTCCAGATGATGCGGTTAGATTGAGTTGGGGGGTCCTTGCGTTTTAACAAGGTGTCCCTATCCATCTGCAGTACTTTGGCTTTGGTTCTCTTTAATAGTTTAGTGGGGTACCCTCTGGCTGCAAACTTCTTGGCCATGTTGGTGATTTCTACTTCTGCAGTTTCAAATTCCGAGCATATTCTGCGTGCTCTAAGGAATTGTGAGTGTGGTAGGCTCCACTTAGAGGCTGGCGGGTGGAAACTGCTGCCGAGGAGAGCTGTATTCCGGTCCGTGGGCTTGTGGTACACCGAGGTGCTGAGCCTCAGGTCATCCATCAGGGAAATGCATACATCTAAGAAATTTATGGTGTCGGCACTGGAATTATAAGTGAACTTGATGTCCGTATCACTGGTGTTGATGCGCTGCATGAGGTTGTCAAAGCTGGATTGATCACCATCCCACATCAGGATGATGTCATCGATGTACCTATAGTACAACTTGATTCTGGCAGCTGTGTCGGCATCCGAGAAGAATAAGTCTTTTTCAAGTTCATGCATGAAGATGTTTGCCACACTGGGTGCTACACAAGATCCCATAGCCACCCCCGACAGCTGCAGGTAGTATTTACTATCGAAAAGGAAGTAGTTGTTAGTTAAGGCTAGGTCCAACAGATTAACGAAAAAATCTGTATCTGGGCCCTTGTAGATTTCACTCTCAAACACAGCCCGTCTCACTGCTGCAATCCCTCTGGCGTGAGATATGCTGGTATATAGGGATACCACGTCGATAGTGCAAAGCAGGAATCTGGCCGGTAGTGGGGATATCTCTCGGAGGTTGATGAGGAGATCAGTGGTATCTTTGAGATACGTATACTGTTTCTGTACAATCGGCTGGAGAAACAGGTCTAGGAATTGTGCAGCCGTGTAGTAAAGTGAGTCTCTGGCAGCTATGATGGGCCTGCCCGGTGGATTCACCAAATCCTTATGGATTTTGGGCAAGGTGTAGATGATGGGAACCTTAGGAAAGTCTGTGGTGAGAAGGTCTTTGATGTCGGCAGGGATGAGGTTGGCTGCTACCGATTCCGTGAGAAATTGGTCAAACTCTTTTTTGAAGATCTTGGACGGGTCATGCGGTAGTTTCCGGTAGGTAGCTGGGTCCCCCAGTTGTCTATATATTTCCTTTTTGTAGGCGGACAAATCCTGAACCACAATGGCACCCCCTTTATCAGCCATTCTGATGACAATGTCGTTGTAATTACCCAAATCTTTAAGGGCTTGATGTTCACTTTTGGACATATTGGACGGGGTTTCTCCCGTTGTGGTGTGTACTTCAGTTATCATCTGGTCCATGTGGCCCAAGAAGCTTTTGATAGCCAAATTGTTGGAGATGGGATCAAAGGTGCTTTTTTTGTTGAGGGCTGGGTGGGGTGCTGCAGTCGTAGCAATTGTGGAATTGGAGCCAAAATACTCACGAAGTCTGAGTCTGCGTCCAAATTTGTAGAGATCTATCCGATCTTCAAAATGCACGGGAGAATGTGTGGGTACAAATGAGAGGCCCCTATTCAGAACTGTTAGTTCCGTGTGGGTTAAAGTTCTTGCAGAAAGATTGAATACTATATCCTCTTTGATCCCTTCTTTTTTTGCTTCTCTGTAGCATTGGCCGCCTCTGCGGGTGGGATATCTGTTAGGGGAGGGCCTCTCGCCCTGGTGGTAACCCCTAAAGGGGGTCTTCGTGCATTAGAATTTTTGGGGTTCCTTCTGCGATCCGTATCACTGGAAGATTGGTCGCTGGAAGGGTCCGTATCGAACCTGGGGTGTCTCCTCCGTCTTTGGTACGGTCTGCGAGCCTCCTGTTGGCCTCTGCCGTAGACCCAACTGTAGACTTTGAATTCCGCGTAGTCGCGGTTAACTGTATCAAGTTTTGTTCTTTTGAAGGTAATGAGGTCCTGGCGGTACTTGTCAATCTGTGCTGTTAATTGTTTGAGCCAATCCTGGGTTTTGTCAGCCCTGATGGCCGGTAGATGTATCTGTTCAAACGACTCAGTCTTTGCCTTAGCGATGTCTAGTTCTCGTTTCGATTCTTCAATTACTAGGAGGATCAAATCCAGCGAACATTTATTGAGAACAGATGTCCATCTGCGGCAAAATTCAGGGTTGTGTCGACCAATTGTCGGCACGTTTTTGACACGGAACCCGCGGGGGATTTTTTTCTCCCTATAGTATTCGGAGAGGGTTACTCCATGTAAGTAAAAGTCTATCTCTCGCTTCTTCAGTTTGGTGAGAGTGGTGATAAGGTGGTCGGTAGGGAAGGTGGTGTCCTTATCGGTAAATCTGTCCGTAAAGAGGATGGCTTCAGCTTCCGAATCGGTGAGAACTAAAGTCGCACCTGGAGTGAGCGTGATGTCCTTAAACCCTGGGGTGGTATCCTCTGCGGTCATGGCAAACAAGTGAAGACAGTGAGTGGTCCAACAGTGAGTCGGACGGCAAGGTGATGTCCTGTGGTACACAGAAGGCTCAATGGGTAGAAGGTCTGGTGCGGTGCCTCGGTTCGCTGTTGTAATCCAAGGATAGAAAACAGGAGAAATATATATGGGGAGTCCAGGCACTCAGCAGAAATGGCAAAGACTTGGGTGCACCTCAATCCAGGAAGGATGAGTATATACAAAACCCAGGATTGGCTCAAACAATTAACAGCACAGATTGACAAGTACCGCCAGGACCTCATTACCTTCAAAAGAACAAAACTTGATACAGTTAACCGCGACTACGCGGAATTCAAAGTCTACAGTTGGGTCTACGGCAGAGGCCAACAGGAGGCTCGCAGACCGTACCAAAGACGGAGGAGACACCCCAGGTTCGATACGGACCCTTCCAGCGACCAATCTTCCAGTGATACGGATCGCAGAAGGAACCCCAAAAATTCCAATGCACGAAGACCCCCTTTAGGGGTTACCACCAGGGCGAGAGGCCCTCCCCTAACAGATATCCCACCCGCAGAGGCGGCCAATGCTACAGAGAAGCAAAAAAAGAAGGGATCAAAGAGGATATAGTATTCAATCTTTCTGCAAGAACTTTAACCCACACGGAACTAACAGTTCTGAATAGGGGCCTCTCATTTGTACCCACACATTCTCCCGTGCATTTTGAAGATCGGATAGATCTCTACAAATTTGGACGCAGACTCAGACTTCGTGAGTATTTTGGCTCCAATTCCACAATTGCTACGACTGCAGCACCCCACCCAGCCCTCAACAAAAAAAGCACCTTTGATCCCATCTCCAACAATTTGGCTATCAAAAGCTTCTTGGGCCACATGGACCAGATGATAACTGAAGTACACACCACAACGGGAGAAACCCCGTCCAATATGTCCAAAAGTGAACATCAAGCCCTTAAAGATTTGGGTAATTACAACGACATTGTCATCAGAATGGCTGATAAAGGGGGTGCCATTGTGGTTCAGGATTTGTCCGCCTACAAAAAGGAAATATATAGACAACTGGGGGACCCAGCTACCTACCGGAAACTACCGCATGACCCGTCCAAGATCTTCAAAAAAGAGTTTGACCAATTTCTCACGGAATCGGTAGCAGCCAACCTCATCCCTGCCGACATCAAAGACCTTCTCACCACAGACTTTCCTAAGGTTCCCATCATCTACACCTTGCCCAAAATCCATAAGGATTTGGTGAATCCACCGGGCAGGCCCATCATAGCTGCCAGAGACTCACTTTACTACACGGCTGCACAATTCCTAGACCTGTTTCTCCAGCCGATTGTACAGAAACAGTATACGTATCTCAAAGATACCACTGATCTCCTCATCAACCTCCGAGAGATATCCCCACTACCGGCCAGATTCCTGCTTTGCACTATCGACGTGGTATCCCTATATACCAGCATATCTCACGCCAGAGGGATTGCAGCAGTGAGACGGGCTGTGTTTGAGAGTGAAATCTACAAGGGCCCAGATACAGATTTTTTCGGTAATCTGTTGGACCTAGCCTTAACTAACAACTACTTCCTTTTCGATAGTAAATACTACCTGCAGCTGTCGGGGGTGGCTATGGGATCTTGTGTAGCACCCAGTGTGGCAAACATCTTCATGCATGAACTTGAAAAAGACTTATTCTTCTCGGATGCCGACACAGCTGCCAGAATCAAGTTGTACTATAGGTACATCGATGACATCATCCTGATGTGGGATGGTGATCAATCCAGCTTTGACAACCTCATGCAGCGCATCAACACCAGTGACACGGACATCAAGTTCACTTATAATTCCAGTGCCGACACCATAAATTTCTTAGATGTATGCATTTCCCTGATGGATGACCTGAGGCTCAGCACCTCGGTGTACCACAAGCCCACGGACCGGAATACAGCTCTCCTCGGCAGCAGTTTCCACCCGCCAGCCTCTAAGTGGAGCCTACCACACTCACAATTCCTTAGAGCACGCAGAATATGCTCGGAATTTGAAACTGCAGAAGTAGAAATCACCAACATGGCCAAGAAGTTTGCAGCCAGAGGGTACCCCACTAAACTATTAAAGAGAACCAAAGCCAAAGTACTGCAGATGGATAGGGACACCTTGTTAAAACGCAAGGACCCCCCAACTCAATCTAACCGCATCATCTGGACACAATGTTTTTCCACAGCCAGCACAAAGATAATCAAAGCGGCCAGGCAAGTATGGCCTCTTATCACGACTGACCCCAATCTCAGTGCCTTGAAGAATGCCAGGATCATGCCAGCCTACAAAAGAAGCCGCAACATCAAAGACTGCGTTGTGCGGAATGATGTCTCAGGTCGGATTGCCGACACACAGACCACATTCCTCAAAAGGAAAAATAGGAACTTCAGGTGTCTGAAGTGTGTCACATGTGGTGGATTGGAAACTGGCGATTTTTTCCTACATCCCAGAACAGGTGCTAAGATACAGATCAGACACCCCCTCACTTGTAGTAGCAGCTACGTAGTATACTACATCAAATGCCCGTGTGGCTCCCTATACATAGGCAAGACAATCCGACAATTCAAAGAGAGGATTGCTCTACACAAGTCCAGCATCAGAGCAGCCCTGGGGGATAAGGGCTCTGACCAGCCCGTTGCCAGACATTGGAAACAGTTTAATCACAGTCTTCCGAGCCTAAGATACAGAATGATTGACTGCATACCTGCTAACTTGCGTGGAGGAGACAGGGGACAAGCATTACTCAGACTTGAATCCAAATGGATTCACACCCTTGGAACTGTACAACCGAATGGCCTTAATGAAATGCTACCCATGAACTGCTTCCTGTAGATGACTCTGAGGTACCAGTACCCAGGATATGTCCGGAATGACACCTTATGTCCCTTTCATTGCCACTGCCGTTATTGGCATCCCCGCAGACTCATAGGTCTTTAAGTTTACAGCATGTTGCTTACCACACAGTACCATACTGGACATGGTTTCCCGTATGCTAATACAGTATGGCCCCTCCCTTCCCTCTAAATTCAGCCCTGATTGGCTTGTCTGACAGGATCTGCTTTCCCTTGTGGGTTGAAGGTCTGGGACTTCTTGAATACTTGTATATACCTGTTGCTTATGTCTTATTTCTCGTTGTTTTCACTGTTTACTTCATCCACAGGGTTGCACCCACACACCTGTTCAACATTTTGCACACACATAGTCGACACCATTCGTGTCCGCTCTTTTCACCCAGACCCCGTCCCACACACATGCGCACCGGCACCCCACTAGATTCTCACCTCCGTTATAGTTTTGCGCACGCGTCATTTTGCCTGTTAGTGTTCTCTCAGTGCACCTACACATCCCCGCTACGGATACTGTCTTTCAGCACCTCACACCGCTCTGCTATCTTCCTATGCACTCACACATCCCCGTACTTGACACTGACTTTCAGCACCCCACACCGCTCACGTTAGACACTGTAGATAAGGTGCGGTAGTCACGGCGCTGTCCTCCTAAGCACTTTCACTTAGGATGTTTCCTCCCTGCTCGTTACACTACGTTTTCCTAGGTCATGCATGTTTTTATTATGTCTCCTACACTGAGGTTTTTTTCCCTACCCAGATTGTTTATTGAGGTTACCTTGGTAACCCTCACTCGGTGATTGACACTCACTCCCATGTGACCACACACACGCACCGGTGCGCCGGTGATGTCATCACTTCCTGGACTGGGAGTGCAGCACAGGTGGTGGGAGCACTGAATGACTCTGCTTTTGTTCTACTATAAATGTAAGTATGTTTCACTTTGTTTGCCATGTCTTGATAAAGGGTTACCAGCCCGAAACGTTGACTCACACAGCCTTGTGTTTATTGTCTGCTTTATTGCAAGTCTGCCGCCGTGCAGCATTAGAAATCTTGGAGTGACCTCGTACTTTTTGTATATATATATATATATATATATATATATATATATATATATATATATATATATATATATATATATATATATATATATGCGTACAAGACCTGCATTATATATATATATATATATATATATATATATATATATATATATATATATATATATATAACATGGGGGAGTCCCGGCACTCACGAACAGTCAACAGCTACTCAGGTGCCTTTCTATCCCTGGGGAAATGAGAAGTATATCCAAAGAAAGCAGATGGCACTCAAGAGATTTCCTAAACTCTGCGCGGCGGCAGGTCATACAGTAAACAAAAAAGAGACCAAGCAAGTCCTCTGTGTCAACGTTTCGGGTGTTTAACCCTTTATCAAGACATAAAGTGCAAAGCAAAACGTACTGTGCTTACATTTATAGGGCAGTGTGGGGGCAGGGGAACCTCGTGCAACCATCACCTGCACGGCACCCGGCGAGTACTGGATGACGTCATCCCAACCTCAAGTCGGGGAATTCGGGGTCACCGGGGGGCGTGGACATGAAACAGTGGACATGTAACAGTTCCCTTACACCACATTAGTTCACCCGCACACACCATTAGTCTGTCTTCTTGAGACACACACACTTGGACATACAATACAGGAGATCCGGCACAGCCACTGAAAGTGATTCCTCGGGCGGGTACCCGCACAGCAAATACAGCTATACAATCAAACAGACGTGCAGCACTCCAGCCTCTCAAATATAACTTATTTTAATGTAACACTTCACAGCAACGTTTCAATACATTTAAGTATTAAGCCTGATCACAATACTTACTAAAAAAAATAATGTTAACGTTGTGTAGCTACAGTACCCAACTGTACGTCTGTATCCTATGTTCTTGTAGGTAACAATGAATCAAGCAACCAAAATGTGTTTGTCGGTTGTCATAAGAAGCAAATGTCTTTCTAGTATAACACTATGAATATTCATGTTTTATACTGTAATGCTCCTTTTTTACCAAACAGCCGTTACAGTACATGAATAACCCATCATACCACACAACACTGCATTTTACTGGAGGACAAGCTGTTTGAATACACTGTAATGGTTTATAGTCTACAACGGTCTAAATATCAAATCAATAGTGGAATGAATGGAAGACTAATTTATAATTGATTTAGTTGTTTCATTATTCTGGAAACTAGCAGCTGCCAGTAAATATGTAACATTTCTAAACATGTATTTAAAATGAATGTTTAACCGAGCTGCAGAGGTATGTTTTAGTTATGCATTAATAATTTAAGAACAACATATTTGAGTACAATTTAGATCATAAAATGGGTAACACTAATGCTGGTCATTTATTTGCCAATTCCTCAGTTACCCAATGACGATACAGTCCACCAGTAAGCAGACTTTGATGATTGCTAATCTGTGAAAGAATCAGCAAAGCACAACATGTTATAAAATACCAACTCAAATCTGTTAATTTTTGGATCAGAATCATCAAATTGAGGGTTTTCAACCTTAACGATTCATTGGCCAAATAGGGAATTGCCCCCAATTGATTGTAAATGTAAGGGCTCCTTTAGTGTCCACTTAGATCATGGGTCCTCAAACTGTGGCCATCCAGATGTTGTGAAACTACAAATCCCAGCATGCCTTTCCACAGTTTTAACACTCCCTTATAGCAAAACTGTGGCAAGGCATGCTGGGTTTTGTAGTTTCACAACATCTGGAGGGCCGCAGTTTGAGGACCCATGACTTAGATGGATACATTTCATAGTTACACAACTAAGATAATTGTATCTCACAATACGGGAGAATAGACAAATCAGGTATAAAATAATTCAAGAGCCTCTGTTTGAAATCAAATTGCACCTCTATTAAATATGGATTATATTGATCTACATATGGGGCCTGTGTTATAATTGACTAGGCAATTGCATTACAAAGGTGGCCATGCTGTGATTTTGATCAAGTGAAGTAATTTTCAAATTAATAATTGGCCACAGAAGCAGCACGTGGCCAATAAAGACTTTCACAGTGACGTGGGTTAAATTACCTTGGTCAAGTGTGATATATATATATATATATATATATATATATATATATATATATATATATGGGGATGCGGTGGTGCGGCACTCCAAGCCAATAATAAAGAAAACTACTATATAAAGTATATATAGTATCTATAGTATATAGGGGGGAAAACAGCACTCACCAGTCTTGAAGATAGTGTTCGAAAAAGTACCAATGGGTACCAGTTGTTTTAGAAAGTCTAATGTTTCAAAACGTTGCAAAGGGTTACTTTGCTGTCATCAATAAAGTAATAGGGTAAATCAGTAGGGGTCCTCTAGCCTACAAATAGGCTGCACATTACATTTTTCACAGTTGTATATTAAATTTATAGTTTAATCGATAAAAGAGACAGTATCTGTAATAGCATAACAGCTTGCCTTTTGAACAAGCATTACAAGCTTAGACAAAACAAATATTACAAAAATATATGGAGCTGGGATACAAATAAAGATTTTTGGAGGGTTGCATGTGGTCCTAGGGCTGCTAACAAACCATCAATGCTCTCTAAACAGTGTGTTTCTTTGAACAAAGGAATAACTGACATAACATGGATTGACATACAGACAATTACATTACACATATGCACATTTCTTTGTCTTTTACTAAGGGTGTGCACCAGGCACTTTTCAGGTTTTGTGTTTTGGTCTTGGATCTGGATCTCCCAGCTTGTTTTGGATCTGGTTTTGGATCTATATTTTATTTTACAGCTAAAATCACAGAATTTGGGTGTTTTTTGTTCCTACTCTATTATTAACCTCAATAACATTCACTTCCAGTCTATTCTGCAAACCTCACACCTCACAATATTGTTTTTAGGCCAATAGGTTGCACCGAGGTAGCTGGATGACTATGCTAAGCAACACAAGTGGGTGGCACAAACACCTGGCACATCTAGGAGTGGCAGACAGGATGGCAGTTTTATAAACTAGGCACCAAAGTGCACACAATGCAAAAAAAGAGGCGCAAGGTGGAATTGTCCTTGCTGGCAATTAATCTCTCCCTGAACAAAATGGGGTTACAGAGAAAAGATGTCATCCTCATCCACCAATTTCTCACCCCCCCCCCCCCCCCGTCAGGGTTTTGTACATCCTCACTCTCACAGAGTATCGGTTCGCCCATACAGGAGTGACACTGCAGTGACAGACAGGCCCTATAGAGCACATAATAAATAAAAAAAAGAGGTGTAAGATGGAATTGTCCTTTGGTCCTCCAACCCACCCTTATGTTGCATAAATAGGACATGCACACTTTAACAAAACCAATCATTTAAGCAACAGGGCCTGCCACACAACTGTGGCTGACATGGTTGGTTTGTTTGGGCCCCCACAAAACAACAGGCAATGAATCTCTCCCTGGACAAAACTGCTCTAATTCCTCACCCCCATCCATGTGTTCATCCTCACAGAGTATTAATTAGTCCCCGCTGGAATCCACCATCACAGGTCCCTCTGTACTCTCTGGAGGCAATTGCTGGTCTTCATTGAAGAACTGATAATTAATTTTGATGAACATCATCTTCTCCACATTTTATGGAAGCAACCTCCTATGTCAGTCACTCAGATAAAATAGAGCCAGTATGTACAGGGGCCTCCAAATTGCCTCTTTTTCATGCCAGTACAGATACGGACTGTCTGACATGCCTACTTGGATGTTTTCACCAATGTAATCCTCTACCATTTTTTAAATAATGACAGCAGACAGAAAACTTGTCAGAAATTGTTGGCAAGTCCTTTATTCTGGACCAGATGTCTGAACTTTATTGGAATGGAGCATGTGGCGTGCTGTACCTCTTTGGCGCTTATTTCGCCATTTGCATGCACCCCACATTCTCTCCACATTCTGGGTATGCACCCCTGTGGACGGGTCTATAAAATTTAACCTGTGATTTACTTGGGCGTGCTGATACCCTGCAAGTTCCAGCTGTTCAGTGTGGTGCGCCCTCCAGCAGTCACTGTAAATCATGGTGCCTGGCTCTACATTTTCAGTAATAGCCGCCATCAAAGTGCTAGCATCGCGTCTGGGCACCATGGTGAGGAAACAATCTCCCGTTTCCCTACAAATTTCCCCAAAAACCCACTGCTGTGGAAACATACGGCCGACATTACTCTTCCTTCTTACAAACATATTATCATCAACCTCCACGATGTGGCCTGGACCGCCGATATGGCATTGAGGTCCATCGTACAAGCCTCCCGCATCCATCTGTTGTACAAAACAGTGGCCTTTTGGATATGTCCAGCTGTTGCTGACAGTACTCAATGGATGTCAGCTCCTGGGCCCATGAATATATAAAGCGCACCAAGGTGACAAACGATAAGCAGCACCCTGGAAACCAGTGGGCCGCTCTGAGGCTCACCATCAGCCGGGACACTTTAACATGGCAGCGGTTTAGAGGTGATTTAAGAACCAATATAATGCGCTATAAGCAGCCTAAGGTCTCACTACCAAACAATTAAGACACTACTTCAATCAACATACAATACCACACGAAGATATGGAAGTGTTCCTCTGGTGCTTATGAATCAAATTCTCTTTTTTTCTTCCATAAAAGGTAGATACCCAAAAAAGAGACAAAAAGATACAAATAGTGCAACACTGTATGATGTTACTGTTAAGTTATGAGCACAGGTATTTAAAGGATCTGAACCAAAGATTGTGGTCTACTTAAGTGGTAGACAAACGCATTTGATGGGGGGACAAACTTCTGTCACCTGCGGCTTTATATTCCTCCACGTCGGTAATCATTTACTCAGGTAAGATATGAGATAAAACACCATCATAGTGTAGTACAATTTAATAAAATTTTGATAAAAGCAAAGTGGAACAAAGGGTACAATGGGAATGGACTCTCACCCAGCGTTTTTGTTCACAGGTAAGTGCAGACAAAATAAGCATAGATCAATCTCCACACAGGCGTCTCTGGAAATGCTATATCCACAGAGGATTACAGAGGGACCATCCTTTTGGACTCCAGCCTCCTGTATAGCATTTCCAGAGACGCCTGTGTGGAGATTGATCTATGCTTATTTTGTCTGCACTTACCTGTGGACAAAAACGCTGGGTGAGAGTCCATTCCCATTGTTCCCTTTATACCACTTTGTCTGCACTTACCTGTGGACAAAAACACTGGGTGAGTCCATTCCCATTGTTCCCTTTATACCACTTTGTCTGCACTTACCTGTGGACAAAAACACTGGGTGAGAGTCCATTCCCATTGTTCCCTTTATACCACTTTGTCTGCACTTACCTGTGGACAAAAACACTGGATGAGAGTCCATTCCCATTGTTCCCTTTATACCACTTTGTCTGCACTTACCTGTGGACAAAAACGCTGGGTGAGAGTCCATTCCCATTGTACCCTTTGTACCACTTTGCTTTTATCAAAATTTTATTAAATTGTATTACACTATGATGGTGTTTTATCCCATATCTCTTACCTGAGTCAATGATTACTGACGTGGAAGAATATAAAGCCGCAGGTGACAGAAGTTTGTCCCCCCATCAAATGCGTTTGTCTACCACTTAAGTAGACCACAATCTTTGGTACGGATCCTTTAAATACCTGTGCTCATAACTTAACAGTAACATCATACAGTGTTGCACTATTTGTATCTTTTTATCTCTTTTTTGGGTATCTACCTATATGTAAGAAAAAAAAAAGAATTTGATTCATAACCGCCAGAGGAACACTTCCATATCTTCGTGTGGTTTAGCATGGCAGCGCCACATACATTCTTTCACAGAAAGGCGCATTACGTGGCCATTCGCGCAATTCTGCACCCCCGGAAGGAGATCGTGTCCTTAAAAAAAGGCGATAGCCTCCTCCTCCATCTGAGGCAACGTAAACATATTCATACTGTAGATGCAACCATCTAATAAACTTTCAAAAAATCACCAGCAGCTCTGAGGGATGTCACAATATCACCTCAGAATGAATTCTGAGAGGATCTGACAGGGGGGTGGGAATGACAGGGAGCGGGAATGGGAAAATCGCGTTCGCGTACGTAAGGAAACTGGGCGCCCAGCTAGGAAACAAGTACCATATATATATATATATATATATATATATGTGTGTGTGTGTGGAAACGTCAGGTTGCAGGAGATGTATCTGGAGGATGCTAATGACAGCACTGTTTATGCTGTGTCCGTGTCCTGGGTAGGTGAGAAAGGTGACAAAGCACTAACATGCAGTAGGCAGTTAACATTATGATATGACAGCACAACCTCATTTTTGTTCTACATTCCTTAAAGGAGAAGAGCAGACGATAATCTCAAGTGATGTGTGATATTTTTATATTCCTCCATAACGCCAACGACTCCTATTCTTAGTTTGTATATAGCCCACTATGTGGAGCTAAAAAAGTAAGGGTAGTACAGTACCTAGGATATGAACAACCTAGTTTGTGCTACTGTATAGAATGTATACACTGCAGTATCAGAGAGGATTGAAAATAATATACTGTAGATTTTTAGTTATCTGGTTAATCCGCAAGATGCTTAATGCAATCCTGGATTATAAAATTGTATCATATAGGGACATTTTTAATCTTTTTTTTTAAGGTACTGATAAAGGCATTTTAGAGACCCAGATGATAACTAGTCAGAGCTAAATTATACCTTAAGGTTCTTACCAATCGGTTGGAACCTTAATCGGTCTCTCAGCCAATCAGCGGCCGCCCTATTCAAATGAATAGGAGTTTTTGCATTCCTACCTGCTGCTGGCTTCTCTACTGCCTGTCATTGGCAGGGGTGTGACTGAGGAGCACCGGAGGGGCAGCAGTGAAGAAGGGAAAGCCCAAACACGCCTAATCATGGCCACACAGAACGATTGAGTAAACCCTCTGATCGTTTACTCAATCGTTCTTTGTATCTCCAAGATCAAGGTTTTTCTGGATTTCAAAGGAAATTTTAAAGATATTGGATTGGACCTGATATCTATTTATATGTGGGCACCTTAAGGCTCTATATGTGAATTGCACAGTTACTTGTACCGCCATTATACTGAACCTATACTGACTAAAATAATAAAATCACTTAAAAATTTAATGATTTGTAAAAGCCTTTAACTATTTTATGTTGGTTTCAATTCATTAAAAATTTCATGGCTCTCATTTATTTAAATTTGGATAAAAATGGTGGGTACTTGTTTCCTATCTGGGCGCCCGCTAAGTTAATTGCGCACCATGCTATTCTCCGTATAAAAATCGGATCGCATCGGATACCACAAATACACATACACGATATTGAACGATGCGATGCGATGCGATCCGATTCGATTTCCCATAGGAAACAATGTTAAATGGATCAATTTACCCAAATCAGCATAGGGAAGAATGGTAAATGGGCCAGAAACCCCAAAAAAACCCACAGAGCAGTGGAATGTCCCCCCAAAAGTAGTTGACGCCACCCCGCCATCAACGTGAACCCGAAGCGTGGCGAGCACAGCGAGCCCACGAGGGGCGGCGGTACGCGTCCTCCGACCTTTTCATGCCCTACTATCCACTAGGGCGTGGAGTGAGAATAGAATAGTGTGGCGAGCGCAGCGAGCCACCGAGCCCGAAGCGTGGCGAGCGCAGCGAGCCCCGCGAGGGGACGCGGATACCTTCACAGGTAAACGCATCCCTTCGCGGGCTTCCCAGTTTTTTTTTTTTTATGCAATAATTTTTATTGATATTTTACATTTTTACATAAAGAAAAAACAAAAATAAACATACAGTTCACAGTCAAAGCGAAAATAAAGATTGTCTTAAGTAAAATTTACATGCGTTCACGTGTGTCTGTTTACATTGGCTGAACCAAGAGAGCATATTTAAACATACCTATACAACATATAAGAGTTATAAAGATAAAGGGAGACAATAATGATAAAATGTGCGAAGTTGAGTGGGAAAGGCGTCCCGCATTCACACGTCCCGGTGTGAGCAGTTCTCCTAGCAAGGTATGTGAACTTCTCATGGGACACACTTTTATTGACTAAATGGAGCCAGGCTTGTATGTTGGGCGGGTTTTTAGCAAGCCAGGTTCTGGCGATACACACTTTTGCGAGGGCGCACAGATTAATTACATAACGTTTGGTTGGCACATCTATTGTGTCGTTGTCTAGGGCAGCTAGGATACATACAGTAGGGGTGAGAACCTCACTCGGAACACCTGTCTGCACTATAATGCTAGTAACTCCTGTCCAGAAGGAGGCTACACGTGGGCAGGACCAGAGCAGGTGTAAGAAGGACCCGTCCGACGCTCCGCATTTAGGACAGACTGGCGGAGGGGCAACACCTAGCCGGAATAGTTTATCAGGGGTGTAATATATACGGTGTAAAACAAAAAATTGGATCTGCTGAAACCGTACAGTTAGTGTGGAGATACGGGGACCGGCAAGTGCCAATTCCCATATCTCATCCTCCAGGGGGCCCAAATCAGACTCCCAAAGAGTTCGCAGTCGTGGCAAGTCGCCCGGGTGGGCGCGTAATAGGATGTTTGAGTATAAATGAGAAATTAGGTGAGATTCAGGGGATTTCAGAACCATTATTTTCACCGGGGAGTCTAAGAGTTCTGGGGGAGCATCCCGAAATTGGGCAGAGAGGGCATGGCGCAACTGTAGGTATCTGTAAAAGTACGAGTTTGGTACCGAGAGTTCAGTGTGTAGAGCTTGAAAGGTTTTAAGAATGTTTTCTTGGTATAAATCACGAAGCAAGGAGATGCCCCATCTGGACCAAACTGTCGTGACCTCCAAAGCAACTAGTTCAGGCAAACATGGGTAATTATTTAACGAGGTTTCAGGGTCCCAACCATGCCCGCCCAACACCCGGTGAACCTGTTTCCAGATCAGAACTGCTTGTCTGATTAGGGGGATGTGGACAGAGCTTGTATTAGCACTAATTAAGACTTGTAGAGGAGATAGGTTTGGAAATTTTTGCGCAAACATTTGGGCATGAAGTGTGGAAGGTTCCTGTTCATGAAGCCACTGTCGAATAAATATCAGCTGGGCAGAGTAGTAATATATCCTGAGCGCTGGGAGTCCCAAACCTCCCCTATCTCTGGGATGGGTCAGTGTGGTGAGCTTGATACGTGGACGTTTATGGGCCCAAATCAGGGTCGAGAGCAGACCATTGATCGTGTGGAAGAGTCTCTGGGGGATGTATACCGGGGATTGCTGTAGGACGTATAAAAGTTTAGGTTGAAAAACCATTTTAACTAAGTTAACTCGGCCAGTTGGGTTAGCGGTAGCTTAGTCCAGACCCGTATTTTGGTACGAAGATTTATAATCAGAGGGTTTAGGTTTAGTGGTATAAATTGGCGATGGTCATTAGATATCTGAATACCTAAATATTTGAAGGAATCTGACCACTGAAGGGGAAGTGAAATCTCAGGGGTTGAGGGACACCCTCCCGACAGGGGCATAATGCAGGACTTTTCCCAATTAATTGTAAGACCTGAGAACCTCCCGTATGTATCAATGAGGTGAAGGATAGCAGGCATGGAGGAGACATAGTTTTGTATAAATAGCAGAATATCGTCTGCGTACAGGGCGATCCTGTCCTCTCTTGTACCCACTGTAAGCCCCTGTATAGCTGTGGATTGTCTGATCAAGCAGGCCAGGGGTTCGATTGCGATGGCGAAAAGTGCTGAAGAGGGGACAGCCCTGCCTAGTACCTCTAGAAAGGGGAAAGGGAGGGGAAACAAAGCCATTAACCAAGATCCTCGCCACCGGCTTAGAATATAGCAATCTAATGTATCTAATAAATGTAGGGCCAATGCCCATCCGAGCCATCACCCCCCATAGGAAGTCCTACTCCACGGAGTCAAACGCCTTAGCGGCATCCAAGGAGACTATGACCGAGGAGCAGGACTCCCCACGAGGGAACTGGAGGTGAGTAAATAGTCGACGGAGGTTAATAGATGTTGATTTTTGGGGCATGAATCCAGTCTGGTCTGAATGTATAAGTTGCTCTATGACCCCATTCAGCCTGGCGGCGAGGACCTTGGCAAGGATCTTTATATCTGTAGGAAGAAGGGAGATTGGGCGGTAGGATTCAGGGAGGGCAGGGTCTTTGCCCGGCTTGGGAATGAGAACAATCAGAGCCTCAGACATTGTGGTCGGGAGGGAATCCTGCAATAGAAGTTGTTGGAATAGGGTCAGTAGTCGAGGGGCGAAATAATCTATATGCCTCCTGTAGAACTCTACTGGAATACCATCTGTGCCCGGTGCTTTTTTAGCGGGGAAGGATTTGATGGCGGTAGTCACTTCTTCTAGGGTCAGAGGGGAGTCTAAGAACGCTAGGGCTTCTTCCGATAGGGAGGGAAGGGGGATATTATGGATATATGCTTTTAGATCCTCAGGGGTACTGTCCAATTTGGATTTGTAGAGCTGCTTATAAAAGGCAACAAAGGTATCCGCTATATCTGGTGTATGTGTAGCCCGGGAGCCGTCTGGTCGCTGTATCATAACCACTGTGTTGTTAGGGCGGTCACCCCTAGCCAGATGGGCCAGAAAGCTGCCCGGCCTGTCCCCAGTGGCGTAGACAGAATGGGATGAAAACAGCAGCTTAAGTTTGGCCTTATCCTCCAAGTAATAGGTCCATTCTCTCTGGGCCTTCAACCATGTCGCCTTCGAGGTCTCTGAGTGGTCTGACAGGTATGCCAGCTCAGCCACGACACAGGCCAGCTCCAGCTCCTCCTCGTTCTTCCTATAGCGGGCTTTTAAAGTGGAGATAGTTTGGATAAGGGTACCCCTGGCAAACGCCTTAAAGGTATCCCATAACAGCATAGGGGAGGAGCTGGACGAGTTATGTCTAAAAAATTCCTCCCACCCGGTCTCAAGTTCAGATGGTGGACCCAGACGCTCAAGCCAAAAAGGATTGAGTTT
Organism: Crinia signifera; assembly: GCF_055691185.1. NCBI lineage: Eukaryota > Metazoa > Chordata > Amphibia > Anura > Myobatrachidae > Crinia > Crinia signifera. The sequence continues at coordinate 270,510,340 of NC_139217.1, read as the reverse complement.
CCAGATCCTCTGTCCAGGTTGGCAGTCAAAGTCAAGGGACAATGTAAGGGGAGAGTGGTCGGAGATGCCTCTGCTCTCGTATCTGATCCGCGTGACCCGGGGCAGCAGCTCTCTCTCGAGAAGAGCCAGGTCGACCCTCGAAAAGGAGGAATGGGTTAGAGAGAAACAGGAGTATTGTTTTGTATTTGGATATTTCTCTCGCCAAGCATCGACCAGGCCCATCTCACCGAGCAGCTGGGAAAAAGGGGACAACGTGTGTGCGAGGAGGGGGTGACAGCAGAGAGTTTATCTAACTGGGGGCTCAAGACATTGTTAAAGTCACCGAGACACATAACAGGAGTGGATGGATAAAGGGTCATGAATGCAGCTAATTTTTTAAGAACATCATGTTTATAGGGGGGAGGGATATACACTGCAGCAAGGATAACTGAAATAGAATTAAGGGTACATTTTAAAAAAATGAACCGCCCTCCCGGGTCCGTCTGTATCTGTTCCATGGAAAATGGTACAGTTCTACGTATAAGGACAGAAATTCCCCTAGAGGCGGAGGTGTGCATCGAATGGTAGGCCCAACCCACCCAGGGTTTTTTGAGCGCCAAGGTCTTGGATCCCACCAGGTGCGTTTCAGTTAGGACAGTTATGTTAGGGGAATACTTTTTAATATGATTGAGTACCAACGACCTTTTAATTTTGTCGTTTAAACCACGCACATTCCAATTGAGAAAGGTAAGCTTAGCCATGTTGTAGGTAGTATATAGTAGGAGCATAAGGATGACCCCTCACCGGACATCTCACCCACCCATAGCAGCACATAAATAGGAGCAGCCAATGTATTATCACAGAAATAAAACAAACTGTAAACAAAAACACAAAAAAGAGTGCCCGAACCCACCCCGTATACCCCCCCCCCCCCCAACTTGAGGCATACCTATATCCCGAACTAGAGAAGAGAACCATCCCTGATGTAGGGAAACACGTCAATGACCAGAGGGCTGGTCACCAGACGCAGACATTAAAGAAAAGTAAAGACAAAAAGTAAAAGAAGAGAGAAAGAGAAAAGAGAGAAAACAATAAAGTTTAAAGAGTAATGAAGACTATAACATACATGAAGGGGCCAAATATATAATGGCAACTCAGCAAAAGGAGCTCCTCCGAGATGGCACGGAGTATACCGAACCAAACCTGGGGAGCCGGAACCCTTACTATAGGCAACAGCGTCTTATCAGTATATCTATGTATGGAGATTAAGGTTACTGGGATCTACACATCAACTACGGCACCATAACAGTATAAATCTGGATATCTAGCGGCTATATGCTGTTAAACTAGACATGCAGGGCTATGTGATAGACAGACCAGGTTGTGTCAGTCGTTGTCCATTGCTCGTCTTGCAGGTCTGTGATGATCCAACCAGGCGGATGCTTCTTTAGGCGTCTGGAAAAACTTTGTCGCCCCATCTGCCACGATTCTTAATTTAGAAGGGAAGAGCATGGCATAAGGGATTTGGAGCTCACGTAGGCGACGTTTGATTGGGAGAAACTGTGCTCTATCTTTCTGAACCCCAGCTGCAAAGTCGGGAAAGACAGAGATATTGGAGCCGTTCCATTTCAGAGGGCCTTTCGTGCGGGCCAGCCGCAACACTGCATCTCTGTCCTGGTAGTGAAGGAAGCGTGCGATGAAGGTACGCGGTGGGGATCCAGGAGGCAAGGGGCGCAAGGGGACTCGATGAGCCCGCTCTACAGCAAAATGGGTAGAGAAGTCCTCCAGACCGAATGATTCCACGAGCCATTTTTCCAAGAATCTTTCAGGAGAGGTGCCCTCTTCTCTCTCTGGAAGGCCCACAAAGCGGATATTGTTGCGTCTGAGGCGAACTTCCATGTCAACAAGCTTCTTTTTGATGTCAGAGACATGTGACTCCAGAGCAGTCGTACGCCTCTCTATAGGGGGGATATTATCCTCGATATTAGAGACTCTGGCCTCAACCTCTCCTACTCTCTCTCGAACCCTTTGAAGGTCATGGCGAAACGTGGCAAGGTCAGACTGCACCTGCGTTATCTTGTCTGAAAGTCTTGTTTCAGTCGCCATAAGAGCATCTAACAGCTTTTGCATTGGGTCAGGTGTTGGATCAGGGGGTGCAGGGCTCTCTTGGGGGGAGGGTTGGGCAGAGTCCTGCATCTCAGTCTCCGACACCCGTCTTGCAGGGGGGTTTCTAGAAAACTTCTCCAGCTTAGCTGCAGCATTAGACTGGTGTTGAGTTTTCCCCATTTTGTGGCGTATACCTAAAAGTAGATATGTGGGGGGCCAGAGAGCCGGATATATAGCAGGTCAAGCTAAAACAGTGTCTTCAATAGACCCGTAGGAGTTGTAGCCAGGTATGTGTTAAGGCAGTACAATGTGCATACACAGGTATGCGTCAGTTAAATAGATATAGTGGTAAATCAAGGATCTGCGTAACAATGTCCCACAGCCCCAACAGTGCAGGGTCACGCCGGGGAGTGCCTGCCAGTTAAGGCGATATGTGGAGCAGTCACAGGTTTACTACAGAGTCCATGGGCACACTATGTATGGCCAGGTGCCAATTCAAGGGTATCAGCACCGCAGCTCAGGTTATATATACAGGTTATATCAGGTTATATATGCGGCCTTAAACACATGCGCTGGGCCGAGACCACAGGCAAGTAGAGGAGACGCTGCAGCGCTATCCAACTTCCTGTGTACTCAGGAGAAGAGAGGAACCTGCAGGCACAGCGCGCTCCACAGCGTGGTCAGCTCCGTGTCACGGGCGGCAGTGGAGCGCACTCACCGGGCTGTCCGTTGGAAGGAGGGTCTCGGGAGGGAGGCTGCCCGCTGTAGTACACGGGAGTACCCGCTGGTCACGATGAGGAGAGGAGCTTGATGGTCGCGTTGCGTCCCACGACCCGGCCGCAGCTGTGTCCCGGGCAGCGGCGCAAGACACCCCCGGGATGTTAGTCGAAGAGGGGGGCCTCGGGAGGGGAGCTCTGCGCCGAGTCCCTGAGAGAAGGAGCTCAACGTTCGTGGCGTGTCTCCCGGCGCGGTGCGGCACACTCACCGGGATGTCGGTCTGAGGAAGGAGCCGTCTGCTGCAGTACAGGATCGCGGGGACTCCACAGCAGCGTCTGACTGGAGCGCGACCTGAAGCGTGGTTGGATTAGGGCCCAGTCGCCGTCCTGCACGACCGTAAGTAGGCTTGGGGGGAGTCTGCCGGAGGTGGCAAGGTCGCATATGAGGTATCGCCTGTCGCCTCAGCCTGTCCCCTAACAGAATATTAGGGTTCCAGACCCCGGGGTGGTATAAAAGAGGATAGTCTGCAGGATAGCACGGAGGAGTAAAGCAAGGTGCGTGTTACTCCATTGCCGCCATGGCCGACAATATCGCAATGCAATCTGAGTTTTAGAGAAACATTGCAACCATCACCATCATGTTTATGGGCAACTGTCCATCATAGGGTGGCTTGTGAGACCAAGAAAACTGCTTTTTGTGTCACAGTCATTGGCTTGGACACTCCAGGAAAACAGGGGTGACATGCCCACATTTCCAGCAATGCCATCACACCATCTCCATCCCTCCCAAATCCCCTTACAATCAGGCATTCGGCATTCTGCACTACAATCACAGGACCCCTTCTGCACATGCGCGTGCAAATGATGCCTCCATCTGCTCCTTGCCTGTTGCACATATCTCAGCTGCCTCCCGTAATCTATGGGTTCCGTGTAGCTCCAGCCCCTGTTCACACTTCACTCTCCTTCTCCTCTCCTGTTATATGCAGTAGGCATCAGGTGGTAGGCAGGCCAGCTGCTGTACTGTCCTTAACAAGTGGTGCCTTTAGGCACATGCTTCACATGTCTATTAAGAAATCCATCACTGACTGGACCCTACTGTAATGCAGATGCTGGATTGCTCCTTTAGTCAATTTGGTGGAAATATCCCAAAATTTCTGTATTTTGGTCTCAGAACAGACCACTTTTTTCTCTCTTTAAACATTCCTTCCAATACCAAGCATCAAAATATTTTAAATCGCTATATCAAAAGAACAGCTAATTGGCAAATTGCTGAAGACTAGTTGTAATCTTCTACAGTTACTTTGCAGGCTGCTTTTAGCCAAATATGTTTGACTTATAAAATGGAGTATAATGTCAGCATACTTCACAACTATTTGAGATCTTTTTATCTACAGTAGGTCTGTAAACCTTGGTCCTCATATTTTAACACCATTTCCCCATTTTCTTGTTAAATCTTAAGCATCTCTAGGTCAACCATGTCCAAAGTGTGGCCCTCCAGCTGTTATGAAACAAGTCTCATTATGCCTTGACACAGTTTTGCAATTAGGGAATACCAAAACTATGGCAAGGCATGCTGGGATGTGTCGTTTGGAGAGCCACACTTTGGACATGCCTGATCTAGGTTATTCCTTCTTTCTCACCTTACTTTCCTGTCTCTGGTATGACACACACTTTCATCTTTTGCTCTTCCTCTCCTTATTTTCTTCTGAGCCCACTAATATCTAAATCGAATCAGTCTGATGGCTATTTGCTGTCTAAAAGTTATTTTGGTTTCCTATTTCCCAATAGAACATGCTGTCAAATCCACATGCATTCCTGGATGAATTCAAACAAAAATTGAGTGATACCATCCAAAAACTAATGCTTATGATACTTTTCTCTTTTTTGACATACCACATGCTATTTTGTCATTTGCCTTATAAAGAACCCGAAACGACCTAATTATTTTGAAAGGGTTCTGTGAGGTGGCTGGTGAGAAGTTCTTTGCTGTTTTGTGTAGTCTTGTTTATTTTGAAGTGTTTCATATTTTCTGTCTCTTGTTTAATCATTATTTTGTCATGTCTGTATTATTTATGTGTCTGTGGTCTGCTTCTGTGATGTAGTGTTATTGTAGTTTTTTTTTTCAGTATTTGTCTTGTCTGTCTTTTCTGATTTCGGTTATTATAGAGGGGGAGAGGAGAACAGTTAGTCAGAGTTAGTTGAATATAAGCAAGAGGTGGAGCAGGAGGCAGTAAAGGTCAGGCAGCCCTCAGGCATCAAGTATGGCAGTGGTCTTGGGTTCTCTTATGATAACAACATGGCCCTGGTCTCTGCTAGTAGTCAGGCAGCTAAGTATGTTAGGAGAAAAAAACAGATCTGTTCACTGGTGATGCACATCGGGTAATATCTGACCCTTTCACAGGGCGAATATCAGAAGAACGTACATGTACATGGTACACTTTTACATGCGCAAAGTCCCCATGCAAACAAAACCAGCGATGGCTTTTCATCGATGGCCATTTGCAAGAAGATTGACAGCCATCTGACCTTTGGAGGAGGGTCCCCAATGTTTTCAGGGATGTTATGGAAAAAAAAAAGGCAGAACCCAGGCATTTTCTGGGAAGGCATCTGAAGTCAACTGTGGCCCCCATTGGAGGAAATCCATTGCAGCACTGAGTAAGTTCAGAGCTTTCAGCTGCTGCACACACCAGGGGGATTCCAATCCATGATGAGTGAATGTGAATGGATTTCCTCCTATTCGCATGGCTGTAATTGCAGTTGCAGCCATGCACAGGGGCGGGTTTGCACTATTGCAGCTCCATGTTTACCTGATTGCTGGGCTCTGAAAATCAGCATCTGAATCTGGCCCATAGTGAATGCTGTGGGCCAGTCCAAGTACAATGGCCACTTGTCAAAAATAAAAGGAAAATCAAGGACTAAATGGGTGTGCAGCACAAGGCAGAAGTCAGGACATTTCCTGGGTCATCAGCAACAGCAAAACATTTGGAGGAAGGGCCTGCTGTCTACTAAAGTACTTTGTCGCCACCAACGTTCAGTGCAGCGCTGAAAGAACCAGTTGACAAGTGCACCTTTAAAAAAAAAAAAAGTGAATGTAAGCTATTTGTTTTTCATTTAAATACATTGTTATTATTCTAACTTCAAAAACCATCATAATCTCATAAATTTGTTATACGGCAAAAATGACAGTATGTTGTATTGCCCTTTAACTGATAGGTTTGAAAGAAAATTTCTGTAAGATTTTTTTGTGTTCATGTAATATTACCTAATTTAACTCAATGCTATTGTAAATTTGTTTTCCACATTTCTGAACATTATATATTTGCGTTTAAAGTTTTTGTTTTCTAATGACACATATTTATACCCCTTTCACACTGCACTTTTAAAACGGTATATTGCCGTTTTTTTTCCATTTAAAAACGTTTAAGGCTGCAATGTGAAAGTGCCAGAGTTGATTTACCGGTTAAAGTTTACTGGTATTTCAACACGTTTAAAAAGCAGAGTTCTACTCATTTCAAAGCCGTTTTTTAGGCAGTGTAAATGGCTCTATTTCTATGGCTTGAAACGTGTCCCTTGGGGGTTAAACGGGTTGAATGTGTGAATGGTATTAAATGCTTTTTAAAACGTTTTTCACCTGCAATGTGAAAGGTCTTAAGGTTCAGACCCGTTTTAAAGTCCCATTTAAGAATACAGGGTCAATACCCGTTTCTGCAATGTGAAAGCAGTATTAGACATTATGGTACTTGTGAGTTATCCGGGCGTCCGATTTTTAAATCGGGTCGGATCGGGACATCGCATCGCATACGACCATCGGATGCGATGCGATGCGATGACCCGATTTTTCCATAGGAATCAATGTTAAAATGGACTGAGTCCATTTTAACATGGAATTCAATGGGAAAAAGGGGTCCTTTTCATACCCCTACTATCCAAGTGGGCATGGAGTTGGATATAAACCTGTGGCGAGCGTAGCGAGCCACCGAGCCCGAAGCGTGGCGAGCGTAGCGAGCCCCGCGAGGGGACACGGAATACCGTACCCTCGCGGGGCTCGCTTCGCTCGCCACGCTTCGGGCTCGGTGGCTCGCTACGCTCGCCACAGGTTTATATCCAACTCCATGCCCACTTGGATAGTAGGGGTATGAAAAGGACCCCTTTTTCCCATTGAATTCCATGTTAAAATGGACTCAGTCCATTTTAACATTGATTCCTATGGAAAAATCGGGTCATCGCATCCGATGGTCGCATGCGATGCGATGCGATGCGATATCGCATCGCATCGCATCTGATTGTATGCCTTAACTTAAGGCATACAATCAAAAAATCGGACGCCCAGATAACTCACAAGTACCGACATTATAGTTGTTTTTATTATTGTATTAATGTTTTTAAATGTACAATTTTTGGGGGATTTAATTTTTTTTTTATGAAAAATTACATTTTAGATTTAACAAACAATATACTCTTTGCAACGCAATTACCCTTTTTTTTTATCCAACAGATTCTTCATATATCCAACCAGAAGAATGGAAGAAAGGTCCTCTTTTGCCAGCACTGCAGACAGGAAAAGGGAAGACCTCATCATTCTTTATTTAGTCACATTAAGCCTATTGTACAACTATCATTCATGATTAAAGACCGATAGTGGGTCTTGGGTCTGCCAACTACAACACTATACACAACCAATAGTTGCGCTACACTGGAATAGGTTCTTAGTTATTAAAAGTTTGGTTTTGTGTCTAGGTGGTCTCAGCCCAATGTGTGTGCAGTCTGTAGCGCCTATTCGATAAGGCATGCCTGCTAGACTATACAGTATAAAGCTATTGTTAGCTTGTGCCATTGTGATTCCTGGTTTGTAAGAAAAATTAAGAAAAGAAGAGCGTCTTTATGGGTGCCAGCACCTAGGTGAGAAGGTGAGAGAATGTTGGTTTACTGATTCTCCTTTATTTAGATGTAACTGATTGAAAGGAACCAGAGGTAAGAAAATGAAATTGATGCAGCAGCTTGTGCAGGCCTAGCACTGATTTTTAGCATACATCGTCTGACTCAAGAAGATCACTGGGAAGGTCATACAGGTCAAACAGATTCATTAAGTTGCTACAACTGAGGCAGAACATTTGTTTGACCTTGACATTAAACATGGCTGTTAGGTTCACCTGCGTCCTAAAGAGTCTAGACCTGTGGATGCTCTAAAGCACGTCATTCAAATGCTGGTATTTCACATTCCAAAAAATCCATGAATTAATTAAGTCTGGTATCCAGATAACACAATCTGCACTAAGGCCCTCATTCTGATACATTCGTAACTGGGCCAATTCCGCCCCCATTCTGATGTTTGGAGCTCTGCGCATGTGCATGGTATATTATGTGTATGTGCAGGTCTCCTTTGCGAATGGCTCTGGTGACTTGCATAGTTGCCAATTTGTGTAGCGGTTTGCAGAATTACCACGTTCAGTCTGCCTGTTCAGCGGGGGCATGGGTACTTCACTGAACTATATTGTGAAAGATATCGTTAATTATATCATTTAGTCTTTATGCGCTAGATTGAACAATACGATTAACAATATAGTTATGATATCGCTCATGGAGGAATCATCTAGTGCAGGGCTGGGCAACACTGGCCCTCCAGATGTTAATGAACTACACATCCCAACATGCCTTGCATCAGTTTCAGCATGGCTACATTGCAAAACCAATGCAAAGCATCCTGGGATGTGTAGTTCATTAACATCTGGAGGGCCGGTGTTGCCCAGCCCAGATCTAGTGTGTACCCAGCTTTAAAGTGAAGCTGGTCTGTACAGCGGATTTAAAACGTATAGATTTATCATCATTTAACTAATCTTTAATGCAGACGGGCGTAACTAACTATTTAGGGAGGCGTGGCCACGGTGGCGTGTGCGTGAGGGAGGTAGATGCCGGCTCTCCCCTAGTTTCCGACCCTTCCGAACCTCTCATGTGTTAACCTGCAGGAGATTTGAATGCACAATGCAGCCACAACGTCTGTACTAAGAATGAATTCTGGCCAATCAGAAGCCGCCTAGCGGCCAATCAGGAGCCAGGAAAGGCCAGAATTCATTCTTAGTACAGACGCCGAGGAGGAAGGATCTCTGCGGCTCTGACAGTCGGGGAGCTTTGCTGGAGTCGCCGGCAGCGTGAATAAGAAGCAAGAATATGGAAGAAGAAGGAAGAAGGCCAGGACTACGTCGGACCAAGCCAGAAGAACTTCCATGGAGGACCTGGGTGAGTTGGATTTCCTTCCACAGGTCCACCATGGATTTCTTCGGACCCGGATCTGACGTCGACGCCGACATGAAGATCGACATGTTGAAGAATGACGACATGATCCGGAACCAGGACAAGGCACCGGATCAAGACTCTGGGACCTACCTACGGGATCAAGATAGGTAAGTATCAGTGTGTGTGTAATGTATGTATTAAACTTTTATTTTTCAGGTGTCAGTGTGTATTTATTTAAATATTTTTTTACTGTGGAACTACAAGTGCCAGCAGGCCCTTTAATGCCCCGCAGGCTGGGACTTGTGGTTCTCCAAGTCCCAGCTTGCAGGGGAGGCTTGCTGGGACTCATAGTTCCACAGTTTAAAACAATAGTTTATTCATCTTTTTTTTACACCAAGATCAGCTCGATGCCCACTGCCCAGGGGCATCGAGGACAGCACCAGGCTTCAGCCTGGTCAGGTAAGTCCTGGAGGGGGGGGACCCCTTTATTGGGGGGGTCCCCACTTCCCCAGGGCCCCTGGCCAGGCTGACTGGTCAGAGGGTTAATGCTTTGGCCGGGGGGACTTGTATAAAAAGTCTCCCCCTGGCTGTGGCATTAGCCTGCTGACTGGTTTGGCCTGGGGCTGGTTCTTAAAATACGGGGGACCCCTAGTCATTTTGGCCCCCGTATTTTGGGAACCAGCCCCGGACCTGGAGCCTGGGGCTGGTTGTTAAAAATCGGGGAACCCCTATTTGTCGGGTTCCCTGATTTTTAATTACCGGCCCCGGCTCTTTCAGCCTGGTGCTGGTTACAGCTGTGGGGGGACCCCACGCTGTTTTTTTTAATTATTTATTAAATTTTCTATTTTTTTTACACTAAAGCCTGCACGGATCTGACTGATCCATGCAGGCTAAAGCCAAATACGACAGGAACATCAGGGTGTATTTTCCTGTCGTATTTGCGTGCCTGTTTTACGCCAGTAAATCAGGAACCACCATTCTTTTGAATGGTGATTCCTGTCGTATCCTATCAATGGTGTAGACCAGGGGTGGCCAACCGGTCAGAGGTAAAGAGCCGAAAAATATCGGTAGTCAAGCTAAAGAGCCGACATCATGCGCGCGCCGAAGGTGCATGCTCCAAAAAAAGGGGCGTAGTTTATTTTGACCCATTGGGTGGGTGTGATACAAATATGCCTCCAATAGTGCAGTGCCATATATACATATGCCCCCAATAGTGCCAGATACACATATGCCCCTATGGTGCCACAAACTGCTATGCCCCCACAGTGCCACAAACTGCTATGCCCCCACAGTGCCACAAACTGCTATGCCCCCACAGTGCCACAAACTGCTATGCCCCCACAGTGCAAATTTCCCAGCAGCAGCACTCACCGTTGTTGCTGCTGCTGCCAGGCGGGGAGAGGACAGTCTGGTGTCCCCCTGCAGTCCTCCTGTCATGTCACTGATGGGAGGAGAGCACAGCACACCGTGCGTCTCCTTCCCCCTCACTTCCCTGTGACTGGGCTGTCCACCAATCAAAGCTCGCTGGCCGGCTCCTGATTGGCTGCTGGCCCGCGAGCTCTGATTGGTGGACAGCCCAGTCACAAGGATGCACAGTAAGGGGTAGGAGAGATGCGCGATGCGCACTCTCCTCCCCTTAGAAGGAGAAGGGATTCAGGGAACCGGCAGCAGGGGGGACTGGGACGGACGGTGGGCGGCGGGCAGCAGTGGGAGCAGGAGCCTCACTTTACAAGGGGGAGAGCCGCATCAGGCTCAAGAGCCACGGGTTGGCCACCACTGGTGTAGACATTCGTATTTGTAAATACAAATACGAATGTCCCATCATTAGGAATATGAATTGTTGTATTTTCTGTATTGTAAATCCCGAAAACACAAATGTGTAAAAAATAGGTGTATATCTGCCTACGAATACACCTATTTTTTACGAATCCATATTGGTAAATTTCCCCCATAATTCTAACCGACTTACATACTCGTGTATAGGCCACTTATTACTATCATTACTGCTTTGGACAGATGACAGCATAGCTGTCAATTTCTGTCCTATGTAGCAGTGGCACAAGCACAAATGTTGCTCCCCACCACTAAAAACGTTTTTTCAACTGTTTAACCTACTTCTCCTCCAGCCAGCTATAACTATTACCAATACCTCTGCTAAATATGGCAATAAGATAAGACCTAAAGAGGGAAATTTACTAAGGTGTGAGTTCTATTTCACATGGGAAGTTGCTATAGGCAACCAATCATATACTATTATCTTCTAGAAGGTGCTAAGTAAATAAGAAGCACTGTAGATGGTGATTGCTCATAGCAACAACCCATTTGAAACAGGACTCCCATCATAGTAAATTTCCCCCATTATATCAGAGACATGGATAATTTTCCTAAAATTTTTTGGGTACTTGTTTCCTAGCACGGCCACAATCGCGGGCATCGGGTGTAATTTTTAGTGGTCTGCGACACGACCGACGCGATGCCCCCGATTTTCCCATTAAAATGCTTTGAAAAAGTAAAAATCGCGTCGGTCGCGTCGTATGCGGCTAAAAAAGGCTTAAATGGTCCAGACGCGATGCCCCCGATTTCCCATAGGAAACAATGTTAAATGCCTCAATTTCACCAAATCATCATAGGGAACAATGGTAAATGGGCCAGAAACCCCCAAAAACGCCCCTGAACAGTGAAATGTCCCCCCAAAAGTAGTTTACGCCACCCCACGATCAACGCAAACCCGAAGAGTGGCGAGCGTCCTCCGACCTTTTCATACCCCCACTATCCACGTCGGCGTGGAGTTGAGAATAGAATAGTGTGGCGAGCGCAGCGAGCCACCGAGCCCGAAGCGTGGCGAGCGCAGCGAGCCCCGCGAGGGGACGCGGATACCTTCACAGGTAAACGCGTCCCTTCACGGGCTTCACAGGTATCCGCGTCCCCTCGCGGGGCTCGCTGCGCTCGCCACGCTTCGGGCTCGGTGGCTCACTGCGCTCGCCACACTATTCTATTCTCAATTCCACGCCGACGTGGATAGTGGGGGTATGAAAAGGTCGGAAAAAGGTTGGGTATGAAAAGGTCGGAGGACGCGTACCGCCGCCCCTCGCGGGCTTGCTGCGCTCGCCACGCTTCGGGTTCGCGTGGATCGTGGGGTGGCGTTAAAAATTGGGGGGGACATTTAAGGGTTAATGGGCTCTGTGGCCCATTTAACATTGATTTCTATGGCCAAATCGGGTCCATTGAGCCATTTAACAGTAAAATCGGGTCCATCGCGCCTTTTAACATTGATTCCTATGGGAAATCGGGAGCATCGCGTCGCGGGCATCGCGGGTACATTTATGGCCGGCCGCGACGCGACCGACACGATTTCCATGTTTAACATGGGTTTCAATGGGAAATCGCGGGCATCGCGTCGGTCGCGTCGCGGCCAGACATAAATGTACCCGCGATGCCCGCGACGGGCGCCCTTCTAGGTAAAGAGTACCGATAAAAAAAATGGCAACAATATGAAAATAAATCATTGATATTCAGCATTAATCCTTTCTGATACAATTAACAAGATTATTTGAAACTCCTAGAAAAACAATGCAATGCAGAAAAAATGTAATTCCCCCCCCCCCCCCCCCCCAAAAAAAAACATAAAGATAATCAAGGTGATTTATAAAGAGCAACCTTAAAGGTCTACCTACAGTAAAACACATATAGGCCAGTATTCAATGCCTCTGATTCTCCATATTTTCTGGGGAATCAGTCAATTCCCCGGGTTTACAGGGAATTTTCTCACTGGAAAAACAATTTGCCCTATTCAATGGACACAATTCTCTGCAAATGAAGAGCGAATGTCTGGCGATTCTCTGTGATTCTCCGCGATTCGCCAGTGGTTTTCAATGGGGTTTTTAGTGGAATTCGCCAAGAGTGTATTCAATGCTGAAGTGGAGAACTGCTTTCTCCAGTGATTTTCACCGGATTCTCCATTTTACATTCGTCATCTTTTTCTGGAGAACTGGAATGTGATCTTTGAAAATAAAGCGTTTTTTATTTTGGTGTCAAAAAATCAGTTTTTTTTTTTTCTGTGAAGGGGCATGCTATTTTTATTCATGTGCTTGCAGCACATGAATATATTTTCATTATTTTTTTTTTTAAACAATATATATACAGGTCGAGTATCCCGTATCCGAATATCCGTTATCCGAATTATTCCGAAATACGGACATTCCAGAAAGTAAAAAAAATAATTTTTTTTGCTAAAAACTCACTGGGGACATATGTAACAGCATCACTGGGTACATGATATGTAACTGGCACTATATATGTGCAAGACAATGATTGCTTGGCATTCAAATTCAGTGCTGAGATAGCACACACATTTTGTTTCACGTTTTGAAACCTTGTTTTTTGAACAATTAAAATATGTTTGTGTGTATTTTATGTGGTAATAAAATATATTTGTGTGTATATTATGTGTTTATACAGCATAAATGCAAGATACTTCAAAATACATCATTGAAATATTAAAATATTCCGAAATACGGAATAATCCGTTATCCAAAATTCTCCTGGTCCCGAGCATTTTGGATACGGGATACTCAACCTGTATATATATTTTTTTAACACATTCACCAGCAGGGGGCGGGAGCCGGGAGCTGCTCATTAATATTCATATATTCACTGCACACTCGTCCCGATCATTACACATGCACGATCGGGACCAGTGTGTGGCGGCTCGCCAACGGAGCCCCCTGCCAGCTCTGGGGGCTCTCCCTGTGTCCCCCACAGCCCTCCTTCACCCCCGCAGTGTCCGGCGCAGGCAGGGAGGCTTCCATCTCCCTGGCCGCTTCCGTCCCCCAGCTCCCCGGCGGCATTCGCCAGGGGGGGGTAAAATTCGCCGCCAGGGGCAGAGAGCCCCTGAGGCGTTGAATAGGGAGAACGGGCGGCTGCCCGGCGAATCTCCCTACAGGGAGAATTGGGGAGAAAGTGCAGCGAATCCTACACAGGATTCGCTGCAGCTCCCCATAGAAAGCATTGAATACCTGCCATAGATGCAAACCTATTGTACCTACCTACCTCTTAGGGGAATTATCTGCAATATTTAAGTATTCTCATCTAGCCTCTGTCCAGAAAGCACAAGTAGAAATAATTTTCCAAACATGACAACAAAATATTTATAATTTATTAATACAGATGAGTGAGTTCAGTTCCTAGAGAACCAAAAGTCATCCTTCTACTTTGGTTTAACATTTTGGACTAAGAATAAAATTGTGAGCTGTGACGTGTTCAGAATAGACTGGAAATGAGTGGAAAACAATGTTATTGAGGTCAGTAACATAGAAACAAACAAAAAAAATAGTTTTAGCTGTTTTTATGATTTAAAAAAAATAATATACAGATATACAGATCCAAAACCAAAACCCAGAAAGGTGGGTTTGTCAAAACCAATCCAGATCAGTGGAGATCCAAAACCAAAACATAAAACCTGAAAAATGTTGGGTGCACATTACTATTTATTAACAGTTTCAAATACAGCGCAGCGAGGTCCATTACACTTTACAATTGGTAATAGGTATAAAAAACTTGATAGTAACAGACAGTCAAAATGGTAGGAAGGCCCTGCTAAAAATAACTATAACTAAGGTGGTGACTGCCCATCTTTGGCACTACTAAACAAAGATAAAAATACCCAGAGTAAATGCACAGTTCTGTTGAGCTCAGAGACGCCTCACTGCACACACCTGTAGCCACAGTGGCTCATTCTGCTGTAGAAAGGGTAAGGGATCAGAACCAAATGAGACTGAGAATGGAACACCAATTTAACAACAGGATATCACACACTACGGTGAATGGCTGCACACCACCACTCCAATGCTACAAGGAACACATGGCCCAGCATTCTTCCTGACACGTGGCACCGCCCACACCTGGCACCCAGAAGCAACAGCTTCCTTTACCCAGATAAATGCAGCAAAAAATAAATAGATGCAACTAGATAACCTCAAATAAACTAGATAACCTCAAAAACACTAGAACTTAGAAGCCATGTACTGTATCTAACCATAGTAGGCCACCTCCTGTTCTGCTCAGTCGGTGCCATCTGATGCCAACCTGTCTATGTTCTGCAAAAACACCTTTCTAATATCCTTCTAGCCTTACAGCTTAGAAAAAACTACAGATGCAAATTTTAGCCATAGAAAATTTAGATATACTGGCCTGCAAAACTAAATGCCCCAACTGACTATCAGCAGACATGGATGAAGTACAAAAATTGATAGATTACATTACACACAAGTTTTCTAAATCACTACTCCCACAATTGAATGTAATGACTATGCGGAATAGCTCAATCACCAATAAGGTTTTAATTATCCCATGCTCTGTCTAATCCTCAAGCCAAGTGCTATCAAGGTAAGCCCAGACATATTTGGAAACAGCCACATTGGTAAATAATTGCAGTTACAGATTAGACAAAGCAGCAACACAATGTGGTGACAGTTGGTCTGAAATTCCTTTTACAGTGCTGGGGACAGTACCAAAATCTTGACCCTCCATGGCTTTGGAAACCCCTCTACTCTACCCGTTTTCCTGCAGTACCAGCAGGCTGCATTGTCAGAGCCAGCTAAGAGAGCTTATTATATCTGCTCCATGGAATGAAGAGGGGGTACCCGGATGTGACCGTGGGTACACTGCGGGTCAGTCCAGAGGTCGGGCACATTTTTGTGTGAAGACATCAGGGAAAGAAACGAGTACTAGTAGTTATGAATAAAAAAAAAAAGGATATACCTGGGATACCTTTATTTCAAGTGTCATATTTTTAGATATTAAAAAAAAGTTCTAGATAAACAGCTATGTAAATGTTTTCTGTGAGATGACTAATAAAGGCAAGTAATTAATAAGTGGGCATGTCATGGATAAAGGCACTGCTGAGTTGTTGATACAGGGCCGGATTAAGTTCTGTGGGGGCCCTGGACAACAAAAATTGTGGGGCCCCCATTCTCACCCCCCCCCCCTTCCCTGCAGCACTCACCGGAGTAGTTATTCTCGCTGCCCATCGGAGCTGCTGGACAGGCACGGACGCTTCATGTCGCCTGGGACACGTGGTGATAAGGTGGGGAGAGCGGGGTAGGTCCCCCATGGACATTGGGACAAGAGAGCAGGTCGCTGACTGTTCAGGCACCGCAGGGACCCCCTGGCCACCCTGCGCTGCCTGGACCCCAGGGGCGCGCTGCCCGGACCTCACTGCCTGCCAACCACGCACCACCCGCCTGGAGTGTAGGGGCCCCTGATGTGTGGGGGCCCTGGGGTGACCGCCCCTAATCGCCCCTTGGTGGATCCGCCACTGCCTTGGAGCTCATTTTAGTGTCTTCCCAAAAATGCAATATTGCATTGCAACTTTAACAGTGGTCATGAATAACAATTGGGCTGCAAGTTCTATTACACATGGGATGTTACTATTGGCAACCAATCAGAACTACTTCTTATTTATTTTGCACCTTCTAGAAGATAATAGATAGTTGCCCATAGCAACATCCCATGTGAAATACAACTCTCACCTTAGTAAATTTCCCCCAATGTGTACAGAAGGATATGCTTAATATTAATATAGATTTTTTCTATGGCCAAAAATAACTGAATAGTTGATCACCATTAAATTAATGTTATTTTAATGTGTTACAAGTGAAATATATTTATACTAAGTACAAATATTTGAGACTTTTTCAAACCTGTGAAGTGTAAATGTGTAAATGTAACAGCCTTGCAATATACTGTATCTGTTTTTCTTCCACACACCCAATGGAAAAACATAAAAGATATACAGTATAGCAGTGATAAATGAATACCGCCAGGTCCAGTGTTGTCAAAAAGAATCTGTCTTGCTGTTTTACAGTCAGCCTGTTTTATGTGCCTTCAGAACTAGTGTATAAAGCCCTGGGGTTACCATGGTTACTAGCAAATGAATAGACTATTTATAGCAGTGTTCATTTTATGAGCATAAGACAAATTCTGGATATGGGAAGTCTTTAACACTTTAACAAAAAAGTTAATAAAGTTTAGATATACATTTGGCCAGAAGCCCTCTGATAGAGAGTGTATGTAACAGATAACTTAAGATACTAAGGATATGAGCTTCGGCCAATGGTATTTGTGTCCCGTTAAAGTTTTTGGGTGAAATGTAATAGGATGAGAGATTTGGAAAGTGAGTGATTTGGTAAGAAATCTTCAGTTATTTTAGAGCGGCAATCATTTACACTGCAAAATCAAACTAGTTTTGCAGTTTAAATGATTACCCCCATCATGCCGCAATTTATCAGGGATTTGTTGACCCAACAGGATAAAAAACATCGGCAAAACATCAAGAAAAATAACCAATGTTTGATTGCTAGGTATATTTTACATTTGTGGATGTTAATTGCCATGTTCTTAATATCAATCATTCATACTTACCTACTTTTTATTCTCCTCTCGGGGAGAAGCCTAGAGAGGAGATGCTCATTTGCAATTTGGGGGGAAGGGAGAAAGCCTGACATCAAGCTCCACCCCCAGCACAGAGGAGGGGTAGAGCTGACGTAATGAGATTTTCATAATTTTAGCCTTTTTCCAGAGAGCCAGATTGCCTTTTCCCAGATTGTCAGTATTTGCACAGGGGAGGAGGGGAAGTGTCTGTTGGCATGCAAGAGGAAATTGCTTTGGTCAATTTTCCTGGTAATCCTACCTGGATCTAGACCAGGGTGGAACATGTTTAGAACTCTGGTTATGTGGCAATTGCAAAAAAATCTACTCGGGTTAGGCAAGCCGGGTAACACTTCTACACAGTGATTGGATCTTCTAGGGCACTGGCAATTGAATTCATCTGTCAGTTCCTAACAGGCAGTGGAGAAAGATGCATAGGTAGTCGGATCCGACTGAAGCTGGCATACAGCCTCGAGCACAGACTTCCCCACACCCTGTTCATTACCTGCAGTGCAGCCCAGGCAGTAAGGCAGCCACAGGCTGACCCACACCCTATATTGCTGCCTAGCCTGCATGCTATACTGCCCACCAGCAATGGACTGGGCCACTGAATCGACCCTGACATTTGTGCATGTGCGTCACGGGAAGTCGCACAGGTGCATGCACTGGCCATGCGTGCGCTGCCAATCGTGGCTTGCAGGAGAGAGGGGAATAGCCGCATGTGATGCCCCTCTCCCCTTGTCCCGATCAGCGCACAGAGAGCTGCCGGATGCCCCGCAAGTTCGCCTATTGGGAGGTGAAGCTTCCACATTTGGGTAACAAATCAGTCCATCTGGCCATCAGCCCTTCTGGCATTTGCCAGAAGTGCCAGATGGCCAGTCCCAGCCCTGTTGCCCACCTGAGTCATAGCCTGGTTTTGGATCTGTATTTCTTTCCAAAAAATCATAAAAAACTTTTTTTTTTTAAAGATTGGGTTCAGATGACCTCAACTATACACAGCACTTGGCTTATGGTGAATTTAAGGTTATCTAGTTTATTTGAGGTTATCTAGTTTAATTTCAGAATGGTGGTAGCCCAAGGATGGGAAGCACTGCTGCCCGATGCTAATACATCGGGCAGCAATGTACCCCCCCCCCCCCATAGAAAGGGTATACCTTTTGCGGTCCCTCCTGATAAATTGGGGGTAAACTGTTTTCTGGGATTTAGCTGCAAATGTTGAATGAAAAATGGGCCCCTAAACAACAATGGAGTTCATTGGGAGGACACCACGGAGGAAGCCACTGCTGTCCACTAAAACATTGCTGCATGTTTGATGTTTGCAGACGATCACCTGGATGTTCCACAGCACTACTGACAAAATATTCTGTGGACAGATGAAACAAAGTTGAGTTGTTTGGAAGGAACACACAACAATATCTGTGGAGAAAAAAAGCCACAGCACACCAACATCAAAACCTCACCACTGGAGCACCATTTCTTTATAGTGGCATGCCCGGAAATTTCTTTGGAGAGCCCGCTCCTGCAGTACAGCTCAGCCTGAGAAATTTCCAGGCATACCACCAAAGGGGTTAAAGGCCTTTATTTTACAAAACTTTTGAGAATTGCATAAGCACAAACTTTCAGCCCTAAGACTAGTTAACAATAGTTTACAGTAATTCACAAACATACTGATATTAGTACAATATTATTACCATAGTAGATATGATACTAGTAACCAAAAAGGGGATATGGTCACTAGGTTTACAAGCATAAAATTTACACCACTAGGTCCTAGTGGATTGTAGGGCATGAAATACCACCTGTCGGCACATGTTGGCTCAAAAAAAGTGAAAAATCCCATGTCGACCTTTTGACTGTCAACATTCCCCATGTCGACCTAATGACCCTGTCGACTGAAACCCCAGTCGACCTTCAGTCAAGTTGACATTCATGAATGTCGACCTTGTGGTGTTGACCTAATGCTTGTTGACCTAGTTGGTGTCTATTTAATGATCCATACCCGCCAAAAAGCATCATGCAAATGTGGCTCCGTAAAACTGAAAGATTTAAAAATGTAATATGTCCAAGTTAAATGTTTTTTTTGTGTGTGTGTGAGGGGGTGATTTATTAACGATCAGACAGGGCCGGATTCGGCCATGTTCCGATGGTGGGGGTCTGCACTTGCCTGTATTTGTGTACGTGCAGACCCTGGGAGTGAACAGCTTCGGCGAGTTTGACACTCGCCAAGCCGTTCACTGTTCACTCCAGAGGAGGTGGGCGGGGCCCGACACCAAGCTGGAGCAGGGGAACACGCAGTGTTTAATATGCATCCCAATGAAAATGCTGGGTGTTCTCCTGGGAGCGCAGGTGGGCCAATGCCTGCCGGGGAAGGAGGATGAGGTCACATGACATCAGCCCCCGCTCCCTCTTTGGCGGACCCCGACTGAATTAAAAGTATTTTGAGACTAACTTTTATTTTCGAAGCTGAGAAATAAATCATTCGATGGTCAGTGACCATTTCGGCCACATGCGTGGGGATGAGTTTGTGTATATCCCCTTGCATGGTACCAAGGGGATTTGGGGGGGCATTGTGCAGCATTAATGTTCTAAAGTGTGGAGAAGTTGGCCATAGCAACCAATGAGCTTCTTCTAGATGGCATTTATCAACTACAGTACATGCCAAAAAATGATAGGCAGCAGCAGATTGATTCTTCACTTATCCACTATTTAGAAGGCTTGATACATCTCCCTCTTTGTTACCTATTTTAAGGCAACTTACCAC
This sequence comes from Crinia signifera, assembly GCF_055691185.1. Lineage (NCBI taxonomy): Eukaryota > Metazoa > Chordata > Amphibia > Anura > Myobatrachidae > Crinia > Crinia signifera. The sequence continues at coordinate 270,490,120 of NC_139217.1, read as the reverse complement.
ATCAGATGGCCAGCATATATCTATGTGCACCACCAATCTGATTTACTGTACTTATGACTAGAGATTTGCCGCAGGCACTTTCGTGTTTTGGTTTATATCTGGATCTGCTTTCATGTTCTGGATCTGAAATGGTTTTGCCAAAACCACCCTTCTGAGTTTTGGTTTTGGATCTTTATTTATTTTCTGAAAAAAAATCATAAAAACAGCTAAAAATACACAATTTGGATTATTTTGTTACTACAGTATTATTAACCTCGATAACCTTCATTTCCACTCAATTCCAGTCTATCCTGAACACCTCAAGGTTGCACCTCTTGGCCTAAAAACTAGCTGTATGACTAACCTAAGTAACAGAAGTGGGTGGCACAAACACTGGACTGATACAGCAAACTTAGCAGCACCCCTGCACTGATACGGAACACTTCCCTACAACCGTATACTGATACTGAACCTTTCGCAGCACCCCTGGACTGTAATTTTACACTTAGCAGCACCCCATGATTGTTACTTCACACTTAGAAGCACCTCTGGACTGATATGACACACATAGCAGCACCCATTTAATTAAATGGCACACTTTGTATCACCCCTGGACTGATACGGCACAAATAGCAGCACCCCTGGAGTGATATGTCACAATTCCTAGCACCCCATAACTTATACTGCACACTTAGCAGCACTCCTATACTCAGTGGCATAACTAAAGGGCCGCAGCCTCCGCGGTGGCGGGGAGGCGCCGGGGGTCTGCGGGCGCTGTTGTTTCTTCGCCAGCTCCCCACTGCTTGTGGGTGCAGCGGGGAGCTGGCAGGGGGGTCCGTGCGGAGTGGGGGTACCTGTGGTCAGGGACTCGGGAGAGCCTGGAGGTCCCTGCGGTGCTGATTATGAGTTGCCGGGGTCCCTGCAGCGAAGTGGAAATACTGCACTACCGCCGTGCGGCGGCGCGGGAAGCACTTCTAACTTTGAAAACACTGGCCGCGGCCGCACACTGATTGGCTGAGATTCAGCCAATCAGCATGCGCCCAGCGTTTTCAGAGTCAGAAATGCTTCCCGCGCCGCTGCACGGCGGTAGCGCAGTATTTCCACTTCGCTGCAGGGACCCCGACAACTCATAATCAGCGCCGCAGGGAGCTCCAGGCTCTCCCGAGTCCCTGACCACAGGTACCCCTGCGCTGCACGGAGCCCCCTGCCAGCTCCCTGGGGGGGGGGGGGGGGGGCGACGATATTGTCCCGGCGGGGGGGAGCAAAATTTTATGTTACGCCACTGCCTATACTGATACTGTACACTTAGCAGCACCCCTACACTGATACTGTACACTTAGCAGCACCCCTGGACCAATACTGCACACTTAGCAGCAACCCTGGGTTGTTACTTCACACTTAACAGCACCTCTGGACTTATATGGCAAACTTAGCAGCACCCCTTGAATTAAACGGCACACTTAGTAGCACCCCTGGACTGATACGGCACACTTATCAGCACCACTGGAATTAAACGGCACACTTATCAGCACCCTTGGACTGTTACTGCATACTTAGCAGTATCCCTGGACTGATACAGCACACGTAGCAGCAGCTCTGGACAGATACAGCAATTTAGCAGCACCCGTGGACTGATACAGCACACTTAGCAGCTACCCTGGAATTAAACAACACACTTAGTAGCACCCCTTGACTTTTATGGCAAACTTGGCAGCACCCCCCAAAAAAAGTGCAGCACCCATGGACTTATATGGCCCCCTTGGACTGTTACGGGACACTGGTCAGCACCCCTTGACTGATATAGCACACCTAACAGCACCCATGCTGTAAAAAAAATGTATATGACACACTGGTAGACACACTGGAATTATGCATACATGACAGCACCCCTGGAATTATACATAACACATGGCAGCACCCCTGGAATTATACGGCGCTCTAGGCAGAACCCCTGGAATGATATGGCACATTTTTGCAGCACCCCTGGAATTATTTAACTTGGTAGCACCCCTGGAGTAAAAATGAAAAATAAAGTGTCCCCAGAGCATCCCCCTTAGTAGTCCCCAATTGTAACCCCCATTAGTAGTCCTCCATATTAATCCCCCATAGTAGGTCCCCTATAGTAGTCTTCAATATTAATCCCCCTCAGTAAGTCCCCCACAGCTGCTCCCCGCTGCCCTGCACATCACACCCTGCACCCTGTCGTCCATGCTGTCTGAAATCACAGTCAGATTGAAAATGGTGCAGAGAGCCGGGACTTATATAGGGTCTAGGACTACAGAGATTCTGACAGCGGGATGATGTCCAGCCTCGTCTGTACCTGGAAAATGGCGCGAGCCTGTCTCAGATCAGGTAATTTCACAAGTATTCCTTTGGTACTTGTTTCCTATCTGGGCGCCCGCTACGTTAATTGCGCACCATGCTATTCTCCGTATAAAAATCGGATCGCATCGCATCGGATACCACAAATGCACATACACGATATTGAATGATGCGATGCGATCCGATTTCGTTCCCGCTTTTATGGTTGGCCCATAGGATATATAGGAAACCCCCCTGATGGTTTAAAATGCGCCTCCATTGTTAACGCCACCCCAGTATTGACGTCAACCCGAAGCGTGGCGAGCGCAGCGGTACGCGTCCTCCGACTTTTTCATACCCCCACTATCCACGTCGGCGTGGAGTTGAGAATAGAATAGTGTGGCGAGCGCAGCGAGCCACCGAGCCCGAAGCGTGGCGAGCGCAGCGAGCCCCGCGAGGGGACGCGGATACTTCACAGGTATCCGTGTCCCCTCGCGGGCTTCACAGGTATCCGCGTCCCCTCGCGGGGCTCGCTGCGCTCGCCACGCTTCGGGCTCGGTGGCTCGCTGCGCTCGCCACACTATTCTATTCTCAACTCCACGCCGACGTGGATAGTGGGGGTATGAAAAAGTCGGAGGACGCGTACCGCTGCGCTCGCCACGCTTCGGGTTGACGTCAATACTGGGGTGGCGTTAACAATGGAGGCGCATTTTAAACTATCAGGGGGGGGGGGGGTTCCTATACAAATCGTGGGTTTGCGGGGTTATTACATTGAAATCAATGTAAAATCGGGTCTCAGGGACCATTTAACATTGATTCCAATGTAAAAATCGGGGTTGATCGCGTCACCGCATGCAATGCGATCCGATTTAAAATGAAATCGGATCGGATCGGATAGCATCGTATGCCATCGTACATCATCGAGTACCGAATCCGATGCGATGCGATACGATTTCATTACGGTGCCGTACGTTGAAAACCTGGGCGCCCAGATAGGAAACAAGTACCATTCCTTTTGTTAGAAAAAAATGGCAGCATTACTTGTACCCTTTGGAGTAGAACACTTTTGAGTGAGATCCCTTTGTCACAAGTGCAACAGAATCCTTTCACCATCAATTGAATATCCCTATAAAGCTTTTTATTTTTAGCTGTTTGCAATGTCTTTGAAAAGTCACATTTTACAGTGCTTTTTTAAATGTTTAATGTTAGACATTACATTTGACAAAATTCGACTTATCCTGGATTTTAATAGCTTATTTAAAGAGAACCTCATAAATATATAAAATACTCAAGCCATAAATATTATTAGTGTCTTCCCGTAAAGTGAACACGTAGAGAAACCCAGTGCCAATTTAATAAGTCTAATGCTACATTATCTCTGACCAGATGGTTTAGGAGCTGATTTATTGGCTCGCATCACTCTCTTTGTGATTCAAAGATGCCACACAGTGATGATCAAGCCAAAAATGATCTCTGCCAGCTATAGATTTAGCCTGATCAAGAATATACTGGATATATAGACAAAGAACCTTATGGTTTCACATATACCATTAAGGCTTCTTACACCTTCTGATGCTTTAATTGACATGTTCTACAACATACAGATATGGTACATTACTCACCATGTGAGATTGCTGTCACTCACTCACAGACTGGCGGAGGTGCTAAGTCACAGATTTGGGTGCTCAACCAGAATACACACAGGTCTGAGCAGTTATGTGTCACACCTATCACTATCCATACCACTAGGATCAAACATCCGTCACACTCTCTACATTATACAGTACTGTACTTGCCTTCTTTTGAAAACTAATTTCTGGAGAATGTAGTCTGTAATGGTTTACGCAAAGGGCGTGTCTATTAAACATTAGTAGCAATATATTTTGGAAAACTTTGCAATTATTGCCTATAACATTGGGTTTCATATTTGCATCTATTCACTGTGATATTTATTCTCACTCAGCACAATATATATATATATATAATAAATGTGATGCGTATGCAGCAATTTCCAAATACAATTTCACATTGGGCCTTATTCAGATCTGGTATACAAAAAACAAAAAAACAATTTCACCTATGGCGCTGTGACCTTAGAGCTGCACAAGACAGAAATATGATGGTCACCAGACCATCCAGATAGACAAAGTACAAAAGCAGAAAGTCCGTCTCCTTGCGTTATAAGTGTTCCAATATGATCTCCAAACTGTGTTTCTCCTCTCCAAAACCCAGATACGGATCTGCAAAACAAGAATGGAATGATATAGATATTATAATCAACTTTGTTTTAAGAGGTTCTTCCTCCACCGTGTGTATTGGAGTGGATAGGAAAGGTGCTTCCAGGGTTTCCAAAACGTCCCCAAAGGATCTTTTTAGGGAGTCACCTCACTCGTGCAAATAAGCCATAAGCTTACATGTATGCTTACATATAATGGTAAGGACGACTCCTATAAAGGTATCTTTTCCCAGGTACACACTTCAACAATATCTCTTTTCCAGATGATAACTTTTAATTCCAATAAAATACAGTGCAAACTCGCAATCCTCACAGCAATAATATCACACACTAGATGGAACCCGGGTGAGGTTAGGATACTTCAAAACTGTATAGTAGCGATATAGCACTTCTAAATAAAATAGACACTTTATTTAGAAGTGCTATATCGCTACTATACAGTTTTGAAGTATCCACACCTCACCCGGGTTCCATCTAGTGTGTGATATTATTGCTGTGAGGATTGCGAGTTTGCACTGTATTTTATTGGAATTAAAAGTTATCATCTGGAAAAGAGATATTGTTGAAGTGTGTACCTGGGAAAAGATACCTTTATAGGAGTCGTCCTTACCATTATATGTAAGCATACATGTAAGCTTATGGCTTATTTGCACGAGTGAGGTGACTCCCTAAAAAGATCCTTTGGGGACGTTTTGGAAACCCTGGAAGCACCTTTCCTATCCACTCCAATACACACGGTGGAGGAAGAACCTCTCAAAACAAAGTTGATTATAATATCTATATCATTCCATTCTTGTTTTGCATATCCGTATCTGGGTTTTGGAGAGGAGAAACACAGTTTGGAGATCATATTGGAACACTTATAGCGCAAGGAGACAGACTTTCTGCTTTTGTACTTATTCAGATCTGATTGCCGTACAAATTTGTTTGGAAAATGGGCAAAACCATGTGCACTGCAGGTGGGGCAGATGTAACATGTGCAGAGAGAGTTACATTTGGGTGGGGTGTGTTGTAACTGAAATCTAAATTGCAGTGTAACTATAATGCAGCCAGTATTTACCCTGCCCAGAAAGAAAATAACTCACACAAATCTAACTCTCTCTGCACATGTTACATCTGCCCCACCTGCAGTTTGCCCATTTTCCAAACAAATTTGTACTGCGATCAGATCTAAATAAAGGCCTTTGTGTGAATTCTTACTTTAAGAATCTTCTCTTGGTAAAAAAAAATATAATTTAAACACTTTTTTGTATACAAGTCCTTTGTGTGTGTTTAACTAAGAATTACTAATAAAATATTCCACATCTCATACCAACTAGCAGCAACAGTCACTGAGATAATGGGTGCGATTGTAGTTCAATCGCTTTCCTGCGTGTCAACACAGGGGAGCGATTTTTGTGTGCGATTTGTGTGCGATTGATTATTCACCGGCTGCTCCCACACAGCAGTGCAGGTGGGGTGGCAGTGGGCCATCGTCACACCCATGGGAACGCTGGTCATTCCCATGGAAAATCACCCGTGATGCGGGGGTGGATGTCAGCTGTCTGCCCACTTCCCGCACAGGGCACTCGCAGATGTAAGACACCAGAGAGGTGTCTTACATCTGCGAGCGCTTGCAAAATCATTTGATAGGCAGTGACCATCACATGATTTTGCCTATGCATGCAAGGCTGTGAATGAATGTCTATACTAAACACACTGGGGCAGATATATCAACCAGCGTTAAGTGCAAAAATGCACTTAACGCTGGTTAACTGGGGGGGATTACGTTTATCCAAATGTATTACTAGCACACCTAACGTGCGCTAGTGACAGCCCGCCGAGTTACGCTCGGCGGGGCTGTCCCTGCAATCCCCCCCAGGGTTTAATGGCCGGGCGATGTATTACCAGCCTTCAAGGCGTTAATTCGCCCGGCCGCTTCGCCAGCTCAGGGCTAGCGTTGTCCTATCCCCCACTATGGGGACAACGGTAGCCCTGCGTCTGGCTTGGGCTGCGCTGGAGATCTCGCGGTTTTAGCGAGATCTCGCGCATGCCCAGAAAAAGCCGGCCGGGGGGGGGGGGGGGGGGGGCGGCGAGTGCGCATGTGCGGGACGGCGAGGGAGCCGATAAGGAGAGCCGTTCACGCTGGGGATAACGGCTCTCCTTATCGGCTTTGGGGGGGTTAATACATCTGCCTATAACGTTTGCCCGCTTCTCCACGTTATGCTGGACTCGTTATTCTCAAAACGTTATAGGCAGATTAATACATCTGCCCCATTGTATGCTAAGCTAAAGTGGCCTTCGTGCGGGCACTGGTTGGCATTTAAAAGGAAACACGGTACTTATGTAGTATCTGGGCTGCCGATTTTGTGATTGTATGCCTTACCTTAAGGCATACAATCAGATGCGATGCGATTCGATGCGATTTTGCATAGGATTCAATGTTAAGAAGGTCCTGTTCATTTCCCCACTATCCAAGTGGGCATAGAGTTGATTTTATATAGTGTGGCGAGCGCAGCGAGCCACCGAGCCCGAAGCGTGGCGAGCGAAGCGAGCCCCGCGAGGGGATGCATATTTCTTAAAAAGTATTCTGTGTCCCCTCGCGGGGCTCGCTACGCTCGCCACGCTTCGGGATCGGTGGCTCGCTACGCTCGCCACAGGTTTATATCCAACTCCATGCCCACTTGGATAGTGGGGAAAGGAAAAGGACCCCTTTTTCACATTGAATTCTATGTTAAAATGGACTCAGACCATTTTAACATTGAATCCTATGGAAAAATCTTGACCATCGCATCGCATACGATTTGGTCGCATGCGATGCGATGCGATCCGATCCGATTTCTAAATCGGACGCCCAGATACTACATAAGTCAGACAGCAGAGGCTGATGAGCCTGGACAGAAGCAGGAAGGGACACTGACCACATCTTGTCTGCCAAAGCAGGGGAGTACAAACATCCCCCTCCAGCGATGTCCTGACCTGGAGACAGTGCACCAGTCCAGACTGATGCGATGTCTCTGCCTACCCAGCCAGCTAATTGGGAATGCACTAGATCTTGCTATTATCGCAAGATCTAGAGCACAGCGCCGAGCCAGCAGCAGGGCTAGCATTGTCTCTGCAATGGGAATAGGAATAGCTAGACCTGGGCTGGCGAAGTGGTGGGGCGGCTTAACAGCGATGTATGCCTAGGAGGCTGTTCATACATTGCCCGCACCATTAATCTGCACCTAATGCTACTTCATACATCTGCCCCTTAGTGCCTAGCAGAGCTTTCACCTGACAAGGAGCTGGGCACACTGAACAGAAGAAACTGAAAATAAAGGAGAGTTCATGAGGATAGGGAGCTGGTTGGTGGTGGCAGCAGAAGTGGTGAGTGTAACAAACACGCTCCTCTTCTTCTGCATGGCTATGGGCAACAAGTCCAGGTGTATTTTGGACTCTCTTGGGCAACACTCTCACCTCAGCTATGGAGGTCCCTTGGGGCCATGCCTAGTTTTCACCTGTGTGGTGGCATGGCCAGCGGCTCTGTGAGCTGCTGGCCATGTCTCCAACCACTCTGTCTCAGACAGATGCTACAGCAGAGCAGCGCCAGGTATGGGGGACTCCCAAACCCATAACTGCTAGACCATGCAACCTAATTTAGGACCATGCCCAAGTTGGGAGGTATGGGTTAGGTATAACTGCATGCACTGACATCATGGAACTGTACAGACCTATTTTTAACATTGTACATAAACAAGTACAGTATTAAGGCTATTACTGTGGCAGTGTTTACCTTGCGCCCCAAAAAGCCACTAATATCATGTCACAATAATATTTGAAACTGCCCTCCCGGCCACACAAAATGTATTTTAGCAGGGAGAAGTCGAACATGTTGCTTCAATAATGTTTAGTTATCATCAGTACACCCAGCAAAGGTCTCTATTTTATGTGAGCAATGCTATGAAAATTCTTATCTTTAAATCAATGGAGCATATTTTACCAAATACAATAAAAAAGTAACTTCTCAAAAATTGTAACGCTAACAGACTCTAAACTGAAACAAGCTTTATCTAACAAAACAATCCCTAAGATACCTCAGAAGTGTCACTTTTGTCAAACAGAAAATGAAGGAATAGCCTTGGTATTTTAAAGTGGAGTTGATTATATTTGCATTAACTTTTCATTTATTCTGGGCTTATCATGCATATAAATATGTGAAAGCAGTGTAAAGCCCTTTTATCACCAGTCAGGAATGATAAAGAGCTTTTCACAGCTTTATAAATAGAACCCTAAGTGACTGTTTTTGACATGTACTCCCTGCGTAATATCATTCGGACCTCTCCAACCTAAACACAGGCATGTGCAGTCTGATGGATAGGTTGTGCCTTTTATAGACATTATGGCAGTTATACATCACCTAAATGTGCTCTTAATGTTATCAGCTATTTACCTCACATCAACAATCTTCTACATATAAAAAAGATCATGCTATTTACATTTATCATTACAGCAGAAGTGAGACTAATACATTGGCCCTTATTCTGGTTGGTGCGGTCGAGCCGCATATGCGGCTGCGACCGCACCAGACGAATCCCCGCCCACCCTACGGATCGCCACGGCCGTCCGTACACGGACGGCTGGCGATCCGCATAAAAATGGTGGAGGCTACGCCTCCACCATGGTGGGAGCAGCCCCCTGCATTCGATGGTCGTCGACCATCGAAGGCAGGTCCGCACGCCGCGGCAGCTCCCGCAAGCTGAGACCACACGGACAATCGTCCGTGTGGTAGCTTGTATGGGGGCTGAAAGCTGACATCCGGCGACGTCAGCTTTCCGCCCCCATGAGTTGCGTCATGGCCTCATTACCATGCGTACGCCCCGCGTTTGCATGGGAACGCCCATGAAACGCGGGGCGTACACATAGGGAAATGAGGGCATGATGCCTCTCACGCCCCTATACGCCCCCTTTGCGGCGGACGAAATCCGTCTGCGGCGAAGGGGGCTGCACATGCGCAGATTGACCTCTGCGCATGTGCAGAGTAAAAACATCGGCGGTACGGCCGCACGCGGGCCGTACCGATCCGATTAGAATAAGGGCCATTGTGACTTACTGATGATTCCATAGGATAATTTTTCTTTTTTACTGTCATTACCCCATTATTTTATTGTACTACTGTTCTTTCTACTATGCACATGTAGGGCTTTATTGTTAGTTGCAAGCAATGATAATGTCCATATGCAAAAAATCCCTAAATACTGCATACCTCCCGACTGTCCCACTTTTTATGAAACGTCCCGACAGTGTCCTGCGGGGGGTGGGGGGGCAGTTGAGAGTCCCCCCTGCCCGGTGCTGCAGAGCAGGGAATAGATCCTGTGTGCATGCGCACAGCATCTATTCAGATAGGCAGATGGGCAGGGGACATGGCCAGCAGCTTACACAGCGCTGGCTATGCCCCCGTAGTGAGAAAAATGGGGGGCTAAGCAGCATAAGCAGCCTGATTTCTGAAATAAAAATGTTCGGAATACGATACTGTGACAAGGAATCACATAGACTAAATTGAAACAAAGTCTGGTTCTTTCTTTTTAACAGGTAGACAGCATACCAATATACCAACTTGGTAATTATTAGGTTACAGCAATGCAGTTCTCAGGTTACAGCAATGGCAGGTTTCAGCAGGCAACACAGAGGCTTCACAATAAGGGTACTCCAGAGAATCCCTAACATAATACCAACATTCCTCACAGCCTATGGCCCAACCAGTGGCGTAACAATAGCCGCGCAAACCCCGCGGTGGCGGGGAGGCGCTGTATAGGTGTGGGCGCCGGGGTCTGTGGGGCTATTGTAATGCCGCTGCCACTGCCGCTTCTCCAGGATTCCAGCTCCAGTGCTAGCTACCCATCAGAGACCTTGTTGAGTTTTATAGTATTAACTGTTCTTTATTTGATTGCCTTTGTGGAAATACTAATCATTGCAAACCATTACCATCTGTTGTTGTTATTACCTTACGTGCCTTAATAAAGACTTTGTTTATTTTCACTCCATTGTCCTGGTCACATCTTCGTACCATTCTTCAATCAACAGTGCATGTCTTTAATCAACAGTGCAGGCTCCTCGGTTTGTGTATATATTTCTTACATAGTGCATACATATTCCGCAGCGCTTTACAGAGAATATTTGAACATTCACATCAGTCCCTGCCCCAGAGGAGCTTACAATCTATATTCCCTACCACATGTACACGCACACACAGACATTCTGGGTGACATTCTATGCTATGCGAGTATCGTTATTTTGCGGTAATTAGACCACAAAATGGCGATATCGCATTTTCCCATTAAATCGTTGATTTAATGGGATGCGCATAGGGGCTGAAATCGCATATTTTGTGCGTTAAGGTCTGGTGAATAAAAATGCGAGATTAATTCGCATTTTTATCGCATCCAGATGTTTGCGCACAGAAAAGTATACAAGTCGCTTATTTAATGCTATGCGCATTTGCACATCGCATTTTTTAAGTGACTAATTTTCGCACTAATTTCAGACCTGGGTCTGTTAGGCGAATTAGCCAGAACCCTGCACAGATCGCAATGTTCCATGCAGGGTTCTGCTGTAAAAAATAAAACAAATGGTTAAATTAAAAAAAAAACGAGCGCGGGGTCCCCCGCCCGAGTGTAACCAGCCCCGGGCTCACAGAGCCGGTGCTGGTGACATAAAATCAGGGTCCCCGACAAATAGGGGTCCCCTTGATTTTATGAAACCAGCACCAGACTCAAGGTCCGGCGCTGGTTCCCAAAATACGGGGGACAAAGTGACTAGGGGTCCCCCGTATTTTAAGAACCAGCACCGGACACAACCAGCCAGCAGGGTAATGCCACAGCCGGGGGGAGACTTTTTATACAAGTCCCCCCGGCCAAAGCATTAACCCCCTGGCTGGTCAGCATGGGCAGGGGTCCTGGGGAAGTGGGGACCCCCCCAATGAAGGGGTCCCCCCCCTCCAGGACTTACCAGCCCATGCTGATAGTCCGGGGCTGTCCTCCATGCTCCTGGGCTGTGGGCATGGAGCTGATGCTTTGTGTAAAAAAAAGAATGATAACTATTGTTTTACACTGGCGAACTATGAGTCCCAGCAAGCCTACCCCGCATGCTGGGACTTGGGGAACCACAAGTCCCAGCATGCGGGGCATTAAAGGGCCCGCTGGCACTTGTAGTTCTGCAGTGTAAAAAATAGTGCACAAAATCACACTGACACCCTGTAAAATAAAACTTTAATACACACAAAACACACACACACTGATACTTACCTACCTTGAGCCCGTAGGTCGGTCCCTGGATCCTGGATTCTTCCTCCGGGGCTCCAGGACAGAAGAGTCCGGTTCTGGGGCCTTGGTCCTGGTTCCGGGGCTGGTCCTGGGGTTCGGGGCTCCTGGCGTGAAGAATCTGGGGTCCGGGATCCGTGGTAGTCCAGAGGGGTACCTAAGGAGGGAAATCCAACTCACCTGCTCCCCGGCGGCGACCTCCGGTGACAGCGCTGCTCCCGACTGGTACCCGGCTTGAAGGACTTTGCCCGGCGCTGAGATGTTTCCTCTTCGCCGTCTCTGAACAGAATGATTTCTCGGCCAATCAGGAGCCGAGAAAGTCGGCTCCTGATTGGCCAAAAATCATTCTGAATATAGACGCCGAGGGAGTAACATCTCAGCTCTGGATGCGCTGAGATGTTACTCCCTCGGCGTCTATATTCAGAATGATTTCTGGCCAATCAGGAGCCGACTTTCTCGGCTCCTGATTGGCCGAGAAATCATTCTGTTCAGAGACGGCGAAGAGGAAACATCTCAGCGCCGGGCAAAGTCCTTCAAGCCGGGTACCAGTCGGGAGCAGCGCTGTCACCGGAGGTCGCCGCCGGGGAGCAGGTGAGTTGGATTTCCCTCCTTAGGTACCCCTCTGGACTACCACGGATCCCGGACCCCGGATTCTTCACGCCAGGAGCCCCGGAACCCCAGGAGCAGCCCCGGAACCAGGACCAAGGCCCGGGAACCGGACTCTTCTGCCCTGGAGCCCCGGAGGAAGAATCCAGGATCCAGGGACCGACGTACGGGCTCAAGGTAGGTAAGTATCAGTGTGTGTGTGTTTTGTGTGTATTAAAGTTTTATTTTACAGGGTGTCAGTGTGATTTTGTGCACTATTTTTTACACTGCAGAACTACAAGTGCCAGCGGGCCCTTTAATGCCCCGCATGCTGGGACTTGTGGTTCCCCAAGTCCCAGCATGCGGGGTAGGCTTGCTGGGACTCATAGTTCGCCAGTGTAAAACAATAGTTATCATTCTTTTTTTTACACAAAGCATCAGCTCCATGCCCACAGCCCAGGGGCATGGAGGACAGCCCCGGACTATCAGCATGGGCTGGTAAGTCCTGGAGGGGGGGGGGCCCTTCATTGGGGGGGTCCCCACTTCCCCAGGACCCCTGCCCATGCTGACCAGCCAGGGGGTTAATGCTTTGGCCGGGGGGACTTGTATAAAAAGTCTCCCCCCGGCTGTGGCATTACCCTGCTGGCTGGTTGTGTCCGGTGCTGGTTCTTAAAATACGGGGGACCCCTAGTCACTTTGTCCCCCGTATTTTGGGAACCAGCGCCGGACCTTGAGTCTGGTGCTGGTTTCATAAAATCAAGGGGACCCCTATTTGTCGGGGACCCTGATTTTATGTCACCAGCACCGGCTCTGTGAGCCCGGGGCTGGTTACACTCGGGAGGGGGACCCCGCGCTCGGTTCTTTTTTTTACAACTTTGCGCTGTCCTGCAAATGTGCGATTTTCAGACATGAAAATCGCACATTTTCAGGACTAAAAACAGCGCACCACATCGCCGCAAATCGCCCCTATTCGCACTTTTCAGCCTCCAATGCGCATCACATTAAATATGCGCATTTAGGCAGAAAAATGCGATTTCAAAAAAGGCGATTTGCGGCGATATGGTGCGCAAATAAAACATGCGCATTTAGCGCAGATCATAGAATGTCACCCTCTAGGGTTAATTTTGTTGGCAGCCAATTAACCTACCAGTATATTTTTGGATTGTGGGAGGAAACCAGAGTACCCGGAGGAAACCCATGTAAGTACGGGGAGAATATAAAAACTCCACACAGGTAGAGCCATGGTGGGAATCGAACCCATGACCTCAGCGCTGTGAGGCAGTAATGCTAACCATTACACCATCCGTACTACCCATATATACTACCATGTATATATCTACCCTTATGGCTGAGGCTTCCCATTCCTCAGGCTTGACTCCTTCTGGAAAGGGCATCTGTATTGAGTTGCTGTTTCCATGGGTTTATACCACACCTGAAACTTAAATGGCTGCAAGACCAAAAACCAACAGGTCACAGGAGTATTCACCTCTTTGTTTGTGTGCATCCATTGTAAGGGCGCATGGTCTGTGACCAACCAAAATTATTGTCCCAACAAATAATATCTCCACTGCCCACTTATTTGGCAAGCTCTTCTGCTCTACAATTGAGTACTTGAACTCTCTGGGCAGTCATTTACGGCTAAGGTAGTGGCTTCTCAAATGACTGCCTGTAATCCTGTCCCAGAGGCATCAGTCTGCAATACAAGCTGTCTTTTGAAATCAGGAACTTGCAAGACAGATTCTGTACATAAGTTTGAGTATATGTAGGGGAGTTTATGAATAAAATTGTGGACACCTGTGTGAAAATTAACCATTTCTGCATTTGTACAAAGTTGCTTTTGGGTCAATTCGCCATAAGAACCTGGTCTGCATCATTGGCGATTTTTAGATACTTTTGAAATGCGAATTCTGTTAGCGCATTCCATTAAATAAGCGATTTGTATACTTTTCAATGCGAAAAAATCTGGATGCGAAAAAAAATGTGAATTTAAGCCAGCAACTGAAAATGTGTGATTTAATGCACAAAATGTGCGATTTATGGGACTTAGCGCACCCTATTGAGTAAGCGGTTTCGCCAAAATGTGCAAAAACACCATTTTGTTGCCTAAATATTGCGCAAATTCAACTAGCACATTCTATCTATCAAATGTCACCCATTATATCGCAGGTTAGTGATGGGAAGAATGCAATTTTTTTTTTTAATTAGCAATAAATACTCCTCTCCAAACACTGGGGGTTATTTTGGTTCACTCTTTCTGACAAATTCCTTCTTAGATGGACAAAACCATGTGCACTGCAGGGGGGCAGATGTAAAATGTGCAGAGAGAATTAGATTTGGGGGAGTTATTTTGTTTCTGTGCAGGGAAAATACTGGCTGCTTTATTTTTTCTGACACATTGAAAAAGCTCCCCAGTGGAGTGAAACGCGTTGGTGGATTTTATGTGACTGTACAAATATCCAGTCCAGAGATACCGCAGATATTACCTCCATCTTGAATTTCTGAAGATCAAAATATTGTGAACACAATTCCTGGGCTACTGCCATCACCCAGAGGTACCCCTGAATATCTATCTGGCGATGCACGTGTGGGGGGCGGACATATGGCATATCCTGATGCCAGCTGCCCGCCCATATCCCTGCTTTTGCACGGAGAAATGCCCGAGTGGTCTGGAGCACTCGGTGCTGGCTGACCATTCGGTCCAGCATTCGATGGTCGCCGATCATTGAATGATGGGGGAGGTTCCCACACATGGAGGAGGTGTTCACATGAAAAATCCACTCGCGGTCCGTTCGGTCAGTGTCTTACCGCATTCGGACGGTGTGAGCGATCCGTACGAAAGGCGGGGCTAAGAACACTCGGTTCCAGTCCGCAAATACGCATCCGTCCAAACCAACCAGAATAAGGCCCATGGTTTTGTCCATCTAAGAAGGAATTTGTCAGAAAGAGTGAACCAAAATAACCCACACTGTCACTCATTCATAGGGGGAGATTTATCAAAGCTTGGAGAGAAATAATGTAGAGATAGATAGAGATGAGCCAGATGTATCAAACTTTAAAAAGTGATAACATGGAGAGTGATAACCGACAAGTCAATCAGCTCCTACCTATCATTTTTAAAACCCAGCCTGTAAGATGGCAGGTAGGTGCTGATTGGCTGGCTGCTTATCACTCTCCATTCTATCACTTTTTGAAGCTTGATACATCTGTCTCAAAGTACCAACCCATGGGTCTTCAAACTGTGGCCCTCCAGATGTTGTGGAACTACAAATCCCAGCATGCCTTGCCACAGTTTTAACACTCCCTTATAGCAAAACTGTGGCAAGGAATGCTTGGAATTGTAGTTTCACAACATCTGGAGGGCCACAGTTTGAAGACCCATGTACAACCATTCAGATCCTGTTGTTTTTAAAAATGTCCTGTATACTGACAATTAGAATCTTCTTGGTCTGTACATTATCTCTCTGTGTGTTTTCTCTCCCCAAGGCCACACTATTTAAAATCAACTCCATGCCGACGTTTGTCAAATCTCCCCTATAACATCAAGCTTAAACTCAGTGGCATCGCTGCTGGGGTGCACGTGGGGTGATTTCAATATCCCTTGCTCAGGGGTAGATTTATCATCGGGTCTTTTAAGTTCCTTAATGATGCAGGTTCGATTCACCACTTTATTGTGGTGAAGCTGCCTTGCAATTCGCCCGAATCTATTATCATTCAAGTGCACGTTATAGGAGTGTGTTATCCCCTGCTGATGTGGATACGCTACCTCCCATAATTCATGGTGTATTTCCCTCCGGCGGTATCATCTGCGCATGCGCGGTACGTACCCGGCGTATGCGCAGTTTCCATGTTAGGTGCTGCTTGTTGGTCTCCGGCGGCTTCAGATTAAAACTGCGCATGCGCCGGGTAATGTTCGCAGGGGATGCTGGGATGCTGAGTACCCAGCGCATGCGCAGTTTTAATCTGAAGCCGCCGGAGACCAACAAGTGGCGCCTAACATCATACACAGGAGACCCGCATGTGCCAGAAAATTCTGGCAATATGAACAGCAGCACAGACTGCAGTGAAGCCTCATAAAGAAAATTCATAAATTAGGTATGTGTAATGCGTGCTGTACTAAAACTAGTACATGTGCTAAGTCGCCTCCCCCGCACCGCCGCCGTTAAAGTACCCACACAGCGGGTTTAATAGATCAGGGGAAGCGCTATCCCCCGCTTATGACCCACTTCACCACTTCATAAATCTACCCCTCAGTGACCAGAGCTGGGTGGTGCAAACAACTGACTCACTGGGGTCACTAAGCATCTCCAGGACCCCAGAAGTGATGAAAAGCCACCGACCCTCCCATTAAACCTTGCCACTGCCTGTGAAGCCATGCCCCCTTTTTAGGCACACAGAGAAACATAGATCCTTTAGAGCAGGGGTGGGGAACCTCAGGCCCGGGGGCCGTATGCAGCCCCCGTAGCCGGTCTGAGTGGCCCTCCAACCCACCAGGCAGCTTTGCCGGGAGTCAAGTACAGGGGAATTCTCGCAAGAAATAGGTAGTTCTCGCGAGATTCCTCTTAATCAACAGCAGCCGGAGACTGTCAGTCCTATTCAGCGGCAGCCGCCGGAGCGTGAGACGACTGCAGTAGGACAATTTGTAAGATACATTTTTACTTATGGCCCCCGAAGGATTTTTTCCCCATACAAACAGCCCTTGGCACAAAAAGGTTCCCCATCCCTGCTTTAGAGCCACACCATGGGTGAGATTTAATAGGATGAGAGATTCAGAAAGTGAGAGATTTGGTAAGAAATCTCCAGTTTTTTTAAGCGGCAATCATTTACACTGCAAAATCAGTTTGAATTTGCAGTGTAAATGATTGCCTCTTTAAAAAAAAATTGAGATTTCTTACCAAATCTCTAACTTTCTGAATCTCTCATCCTATTACATTTCACCCTATGGGTGACATTTAGGGGGAAATTTACCAATATGGATTCGTAAAAAATAGGTGTATTCGTAGGCAGAAATACACCTATTTTTTACACATTTGTATTTTCGGGATTTACTATCCCAAAAATACAGCAATTCGTATTCCTAATGATGGGACATTCGTATTTGTATTTACAAATACGAATGTCTACACCATCGATAGGATACGACAGAAATCACCATTTAAAAGAATGGTGGTTCCTGATTTACTGAGCAGCCGTATTGATAATACGGCTGCTAATTGGTGTAAAACAGGCACGCAAATACGACAGGAAAATACACCTTGATTGTCCTGTCGTATTTGGCAGAAGCCTGCACGGATCTGTGCAGGCTTTAGTGTAAAAAAAATAGAAAAATAAATAAATAATAATAAAAAAAACTGTGTGGGGTCCCCCCCACAGCTGTAACCAGCACCAGGCTGAAAGAGCCGGGGCCGGTAATTAAAAATCAGGGAACCCGACAAATAGGGGTTCCCTGATTTTTAACAACCAGCCCCAGGCTCCAGGTCCGGGGCTGGTTCCCAAAATACGGGGGACAAAATGAGTAGGGGTCCCTCGTATTTTAAGAACCAGCCCCAGGCCAAACCAGCCAGCAGGGTAATGTCACAGCTGGGGGACACTTATTATATAAGGTCCCGCGGCCAAAACATTAACCCTACTGACCAGTAAGCCTGGCCAGGGGCCCCGGGGGAGTGGGGACCCCCCCCAATAAAGGGGTCCCCCCCCTCTAGGACTTACCTGACCAGGCTGAAGCCTGGTGCTGTCCCCGGTGGCCCTGTGCGGTGGCCACCGGGCTGATTCTGTGTAAAAGAATAGATAAAAACCTATTGTTTAAAACTGTGGAACTATGAGTCCCAGCAAGCCTCCCCCACAAGCTGGGACTTGGAGAACCACAAGTCCCAGCCTGCGGGGCATTAAAGGGCCCGCTGGCACTTGTAGTTCCACAGTAATAAAAATAGTACAATAAACACACACTGACACAATGAAAATAAAAGTTTAATACATCCATTACACACATACTGATACTTACCTATCTTGATCCCGTAGGAAGCCCTCTGTCCTGGTGTCCGGTGTCCTGTGTCGTCCTCCAGGTCCATGTCGGCGGTCGGTGGCTTCCTCCAGGTCCATGGCGGTGTCCGGGTCCGAAGAAATCCATGTTGGAGCTGTGGAAGGAAATCCTACTCCCCTGGTCCTGTGCTGAAGATGTCTTGTCTTGGTCCGACGTAGTCCAGGTAATCTTCAAGCTGTCGCCGGTCCCCGCACTGTCCGCATCGCACTGAGGAGAAATGCAGAGATAGTTTTTATCCCAATTGCACACTGAATGAAAAATATACATATAATAATCAGATAATACAGAGATCTTGGTTGCATATATCTGCAGATATAGGGCTAAGCCCCCAGGCCGTACGTCAAGGCATCTCTGTCACTGGGGGTCCCTAACACTGGGTATGGGTCTGGGGTGTGGGCCCCCAATATGCCAGCACAGGCTGACTACTCCAGGGCAGCACACAAATGAAAATTAGTAGGTGTTAATAAGAAGCACATAAGTGCTATATAAGGAGGTGAAGGCGTGCTTAAAATAATACATACAATGTGATAGGGAAAAACATAAATGCAGACCAGCCATACCAACAAAGAGGGAATCACACTCCCAAACCCATCCCATGCACAATAACAAATTTTTGGGCCTAATAGCCCAGTGTAAGGCCACATGATAATGGCTTACAACATCTGAGAGCCAGCTTACCTGGAGATACCCCTGGCTTCTCCAATGGCACTCAGGTGTCAGCAATCCCTCCTAATGCTGACCCATCTATGCCTCTCTCAACTGCACAACACTTTTATTGGCAAGCTGCTCAATCAGAGGTAATGTCATTCAGGTGCCAACAGGGAGGGGTAAATCTGGTTAGGAAAAAAAAACAGTTTTTATCCCAATTGCACACTGAATGAAAAATATACATATAATAATCAGATAATACAGAGATCTTGGTTGCATATATTGTGTGCTGCCCTGGAGTAGTCAGCCTGTGCCGGCATATTGGGGGCCCACACCCCAGACCCATACCCAGTGTTAGGGACCCCCAGTGACAGAGATGCCTTGACGTACGGCCTGGGGGCTTAGCCCTATATCTGCAGATATATGCAACCAAGATCCCTGTATTATCTGATTATTATATGTATATTTTTCATTCAGTGTGCAATTGGGATAAAAACTGTTTTTTTTTTTTTTCCCCTAACCAGATTTACCCCTCCCTGTTGGCACCTGAATGACATTACCTCTGATTGAGCAGCTTGCCAATAAAAGTGTTGTACAGTTGAGAGAGGCATAGATGGGTCAGCATTAGGAGGGATTGCTGAGTGCCATTGGAGAAGCCAGGGGTATCTCCAGGTAAGCTGGCTCTCAGATGTTGTAAGCCATTATCATGTGGCCTTACACTGGGCTATTAGGCCCAAAAATTTGTTATTGTGCATGGGATGGGTTTGGGAGTGTGATTCCCTCTTTGTTGGTATGGCTGGTCTGCTCCAGGTTAGCACACCCTAACACTTTATTAACATTTATGTTTTTCCCTATCACATTGTATGTATTATTTTAACCACGCCTTCACCTCCTTACATAGCACTTATGTGCTTCTTATTAACACCTACTAATTTTCATTTGTGTGCTGCCCTGGAGTAGTCAGCCTGTGCCGGCATATTGGGGGCCCACACCCCAGACCCATACCCAGTGTTAGGGACCCCCAGTGACAGAGATGCCTTGACGTACGGCCTGGGGGCTTAGCCCTATATCTGCAGATATATGCAACCATATATCTGATTATTATATGTATATTTTTCATTCAGTGTGCAATTGGGATAAAAACTGTTTTTTTCCTAACCAGATTTACCCCTCCCTGTTGGCACCTGAATGACATTACCTCTGATTGAGCAGCTTGCCAATAAAAGTGTTGTGGAGATGCAGAGATATTTCATACTCGGCGCCTCTCCTCAGAATGATTCCATTGGCCGCCTAGCGGCCAATCAGGATCCGCCTTTCTTGGCTCCTGATTGGCCGCTAGGCGGCCAATGGAATCATTCTGAGGAGAGGCGCCGAGTATGAAATATCTCTGCATCTCTCCTCAGTGCGATGCGGAGAGTGCGGGGACCGGCGACAGCTTGAAGATTACCTGGACTACGTCAGACCAAGACAAGACATCTTCAGCACAGGATCAAGTGAGTAGGATTTCCTTCCACAGCTCCAACATGGATTTCTTCGGACCCGGACACCGCCATGGACCTGGAGGACGACACGGACCGCCGACATGGACCTGGAGGACGACACAGGACACCGGACACCAGGACAGAGGGCTACCTACGGGATCAAGATAAGTAAGTATCAGTATGTGTGTAATGGATGTATTAAACTTTTATTTTCTTTGTGTCAGTGTGTGTTTATTGTACTATTTTTATTACTGTGGAACTACAAGTGCCAGCGGGCCCTTTAATGCCCCGCAGGCTGGGACTTGTGGTTCTCCAAGTCCCAGCTTGTGGGGGAGGCTTGCTGGGACTCATAGTTCCACAGTTTTAAACAATAGGTTTTCATCTATTCTTTTACACAGAATCAGCCCGGTGGCCACCGCACAGGGCCACCGGGGACAGCACCAGGCTTCAGCCTGGTCAGGTAAGTCCTGGAGGGGGGGGACCCCTTTATTGGGGGGGGGTCCCCACTCCCCCAGGGCCCCTGGCCAGGCTGACTGGTCAGTAGGGTTAATGTTTTGGCCACGGGACCTTATATAATAAGTGTCCCCCGGCTGTGACATTACCCTGCTGGCTGGTTTGGCCTGGGGCTGGTTCTTAAAATACGGGGGACCCCTACTCATTTTGTCCCCCGTATTTTGGGAACCAGCCCCGGACCTGGAGCCTGGGGCTGGTTGTTAAAAATCAGGGAACCCCTATTTGTCGGGTTCCCTGATTTTTAATTACCGGCCCCGGCTCTTTCAGCCTGGTGCTGGTTACAGCTGTGGGGGGGACCCCACGCTGTTTTTTTTTTATTATTGATCTGACTGATCCGTGCAGACTGCCTGAAAAATTCGTATTAGCGGCCGTATATATGGCCAGCTAATACGAATAAATACACCATCGGAGGGTTACAAAGCAGTCGTATATGACTGCTTTGTAAATTCCCCTCCGGAACACGACTTTGCATACGACTGAAACAGTCGTATGCAGTCGTAGGGGAAATACTAATATGAAAAACTAGTTTTTCATATTAGTAAATTTCCCCCTTAATAAAATGAGATTTGTTCGCAATTTTTAAAAATCGCACCATATCGCCGCACATCGCACTTTTTTTCTCGCATTTTTCATGTGTAATTCGCATATTTAATGGGATGTGAATAAGCGGCCAAAAAGTGCGAATAGATGCGATGTGGTGCGAGATTAAGACACATAAAAGTGCGATTTAATGCGCCGGTCATGTGCGAGTTTTGGACCAACCGGAATGTGATTTACAACACTGCCTCCGCATGCCAAAGAACCCCCAAACCTATTCTCCCACCTAAGTCCCCTACATTATGCATCACACCTAGGGCCGTGCTAGGGTGTCCTGCGCCATTCTGCAAACCATACATTTTGCACCCTTTCACATTGCCATTGCAACAAGCTTTAGCCTGATTGTGGGAGTGTATGCAACATACGATCCTATGGAGGATCTCGGGTGCATGTACATGTATGCATACACCATCTCAGTGCCGTGTCCACAAAATGTTGTAGGCACTAAAGGTACCCATACACGGTTCGAGAGGGCGGAGTGTTGAGGACTGGCAGTGGCACTGGCACAGCACACTGAGAAGAAGGAAGGAAGGGGAGGCGGCGCTGCTGCCTGTTTGTCATTTGATTGACAGCTGACAGGCGCAGGGAGCAATGGGTAGGGGGCGGTATGCTGAGAGGCAGCAGTGCCAAAGGGATAGGCAGCAGTGTGGCAGGCAGCATGGACACAGCAAGGCCAGCACAGGCCCCGGAGGAGCAGGCCCAGCAGGAGGAGGGGAGGACCCTCTGGCATCCCCATCACATTCTCTCACCCAGGATGTGTTCATCACCCAGACAGAGGAGGAGGGCCACATCTCAGAGGTCGACTGGGGTGAAGTGGAGGAAGATGGAGGTGATGAGGAGGAGGAGTGGGAGACTGGCCTGGAGGAGGAGGCGGACATGGCCATGAAGGAGCTGGAGGAGGAGGGAGATACTGGGCGCACCCAAAGTGGCCGGAAGGTCAGATTTGCCTATGAAGAGAATGCAGCATTAGTCAGGGCCCTTATCCTAGTCTGGGAAACACCATCATAAGTCCACTGCACAGCGTAAGAGGGCCATGTGGCTGTCCATTACTCAGGCTGTCAATGCAGTGAGCAACCATAAGCGCAATGTCAAAAATGTCAAGAAAAGCTTCAATGACATCAAGAGGCACCTGAAGGACAAAATGGCCGATGAGGTCAAAGACGCTACCCGCACTGGGAGAGAACCTTCAAAACCCGTCTCAAATACCACCTATGAGAAGAAGCTGAAGAGGATCATACTGCCCGAGGTGCTTCCTGGCCTCCCTGTGGCGGATACTGATAGGCCTCCAACGCCACCCAGCGCTGGTAAGTGTCCCAAATTTAAAACTGACCCATACATTGCAATGTTTTTTACATCTAATGCTCTCTTCTAATGTTAGCATAACAATAGTGCTGCTGTGGAACTACATATCCCAGCAAGGTCATTATAGATACATGTAATGCTCATACATACAATGTGTTCATTATGCTGGACCATGTACCCACGGTTCCACATCTGCTGCTTTTTCACAAATGTATCCCAGTTTCTGCAGCAGCTTAACATGGATGTGAGCCCATACCATGTCCTGGTGGTATACCATAAACAGCTATATTCCAAACATATCATGACAGTCGACAGTCCAAATCAATTTTTTTATTGGCACTCAATCAGTTCTTCAAATGGTCACAAATGCTGCCCATGCAAGGTCCATAAACTCTGTCCATCCTTTCCTTTGCAGATCATCCATCCCGAAGTGCTCACGCACCGCAGCGCTCCAGAAAGAGTGGCACAGATGCAGAGGCTGCAGGTAAGGAGAAGCAAAAAAGCACCATTACACATACAGCGCACACACACCCATTTCACATACACACTTGGCAACATTACATTCATATCCAGTTGCCACATGGCTACGGAAATGTATTTATTATTTAGTTATTAACATTTTCTTATATAGCGCATACATATTCTGCAGCTCTTTACAGAGTATAGTTGAACATTCACATCAGTCCCTGCCCCAGTGGAGATTACAATCTATATTCCCTACCACATGTACACGCACACACAGACCTTCTAGGGTTAATTTTGTTGGGAGCCAATTTGCCTACCAGTATATTTTTGGATTGTGGGAGGAAACCGGAGTACCCGGAGGAAACCCACGCAAGTACGGGTAGAATATACAAACTCCGCACAGTTAGAGCCATGGTGGGAATCGAACCCATGACCTCAGTGCTGTGAGGCAGTAATGCTAACCATTACATCATCCGTACTGCAGTATGAATGTAATGACAACCAGCCATCACTCTTATTACCAATGCTAGCATTATATGAAGTCACAGTGTACATGTGTACGTACATAATACCCATTGGTATGTGACATAACCCTCAATACACCTTAGTCACATCTAACTACACATAAACTGCACTAGTATGCTTCAATACTTACCATTTTTTTATGTATTCACAGGACCATCACAACTAGGGCAACACCCCACAACATCATCAGAAATGATCGAGGAAGATATGGAAATCATTCTACAGCCGGTGGACTCGTGGGCACCTGAAGAAGAAAGCATGCCACCATCAGACACTCAGAATGCAGCAAGTGTGGTGACACCAAACCAACCCACACCCACCCCATCAGCCCACACACCAATGACACCAACAGAAATTGCTAACTCATTGCATACTTTCAAAAATAGGCAGCTTAAGTTTATGGGGATGCAAAGTCCCCAAATAGGTAACATCCAAGGGTACATTCGCAACTTGTTCCAACAAGTAAAAAAATTAGGCAGCAGTGTCCGTGTTGCTGTGGGCACACAAGTGCGGATGGCTACTACCCTCGACACCCGTTTGTCCGAAATAAGTAATGGCCTATGGGAACACAATACTCATATTGCCACCCTTACAGAAACCATTATTGGGCAAAATCAAGCTCTAACTGCCCAAACAAATGCTTTAATTGCTATGCAGTCTCAAATTAACCATATGAAGCTTAATGCATTAGGGGCACCAACCTCCTCTGTTAGTAGTGTGTCCAGCACACCAGTGAGTTGTTTACCCACTTCACCCCTACGTCGGAGTGTTAGGACCAGGGGCAGCCTGGGCTCAGGTGCCAAGGGAGGGTGTGTGCGGTCTCAGCCATCCCAAAAATAATGCATTTGCCCACACATTTAAAAACACGTGTATGCCTAATTTTGTTAATGTATATTTATGTATGTTTACCTTATATATCTGTGAACACATTTGTACACATTGTTCATGTTTGGCCCCAAAAAAAGAAGCTTTTCTGCAAAGTCAACAGTAAAAATTACATGCACCAAACTGAAGTTTCTGTGGTCTATTTACTACAAATGTATTTGTGCTATGACAGAAATGGTGTAATGCTATAGAAATGGTCAAAATGTGTAGGTATGCTAGAAAATGTCTCCATTCCCTTACCTTGTAACTGTACTAGTTATACAACTTTGGAGTTAAAGTTATGGGCCTCCAGTTGCTGTGGAATTACACATTCGAGCATGATCTGGCACACCTATCATACAATGGATTTCTTAAACTGTGCCAAGGCATGTTGGGATGTGTAGTTGTACAACAGCTGCAGACCCATGAGTGTGATCCCACTGGTATTTAAATATTCAATAATGTACTTACCAGCATGCCGTCACCAAGGGATACGTCAGGATCAATCATTCTCATGAACAGGCCTCTGACTACTCCCCTATATATTGATGATAAAGTATGGTAATTGGTTCAGTTTATACGTGCACACTTACAGGCAAGGTAGAGGGTAGGTTAAAAAACACATCTACTTACCTGAAAAGTAGGGCCTGATGATCTCCCTGCGCATCAGATCCCCCCTCTGCGTACCCCGCACTGCCGTTGCCAAGGTAGTTTGAGCTTCCTGCACAACTGCTGTATCGGCATCCTCAACATAGGAAGGTTGGGCCAGGGCAAAGTTGTGTAACATGCAGCAAGCCTGGACGATCATCACTACTTTTGCTGGGTGGTAAAGCAGTATTCCTGATGACCTGTCCAAACACCTGAAACGACTTTTCAGCACCCCAAAGGTGCGTTCCACAACATGGCAACATGTGATTCATTATAGCGGTGCTGTGCAGGGCCTTCTGGGGACCGCAGAGGTGTCATGAGCCACGGAAGACACCCATATCCTGAGTCACCTTTACAGAAAAGATGCGGTCAGTGCAGTATATGTGCAGTATATGGTAAGGTATGTGCATTGGGCTAACATGAGTAAGTGGTACAACAGCAATAACCAGGTCAATCTGTAAAAGTAGAGGGGCTGGTTCCACCTACATTTAGCACATATCAGAGGGGAGGACACACTACAGTGGCACTTTACATGTAAAATAACATGCGCATTACTCCAGGCAACACTTACTGTTGGTAATGACTGATTGTAACAACAGCTATCAGCATATTTTACACACAATTAATGGGCATTGTAATGTTAATGAGGATTTAATGGAATTGTAGGTAAATTTCACAGACTATAGGGTCACTCCACAGCAGTAAAATAATTTATTATATTTGTCCATTACACATTTTAACTGGACCAATAAAGGGTATATACTGTATTTTCATTATTAAAAATGTACTTACCAAGTAGCCAGCCCTCTGGCATTTGTTGTTCCTGGAATCGGTCCCAGAGGGCTGAGTGCCTCAGAATATAGGCGTCATGGCAGTTCCCCGGGTAGCCTGCAACTACATAGCATCACATACAGTACCACCTGCACATTGAGGGAGTGCCGGCCATGCCTATTGACATACACGTGTCCCCTCAAGTGCGGTGCCCGTATCCCAATGGGTGTGCAATCTATAGATCCCAGCACATTAGGAAATGCTGAGAGCCTATAGAAAGCCACCTTAAGGTCCTGCCACTCTGACTCAGAACGTGGGACTCTGATGTATGTGCGCCACAACTTCTTTAAAGCAAGTAACACTTGATTGAAATGCTTAGAGAAAGTGGCTTGAGAGACCCCCAACGACCATGAGGTCACAGACTGAGTGGAGCCTGTGGCCAAGTAGTAGAGGGCACACATTAATTTATGCAGCCCAGACACTGCATAGTAAGGGTCCAAATCATCTCTCACCTGCTCATGTAAGTCCAACAGGTTATGCGGTTCAGCCGAAACATCCCCACAACCTGTTGATCCTAGAGGGAGTCCAGGTACAGCCGAGCACGATACATACGTGAAGCATGCAGTAGTTTGGGTACCTGGATCTGGCACGCAGCTTCCTCCCTCCTCCTGCGCAGCTCCTCCAAATGGGCATAATCACATAGGGCCAACTCCAAACCACTCTGCAAAATCTCCATGTTTAAAACCCTCACAGGTGTCCTTAATGATGTTGGTGTATTTGTAGGGGAGTTTATGAGTAAAAATGAGGACACCTGTGAGCAAATTAACCATTTGTGCACTTGACCAAAGTTAGTTCTGGTCCAAATCGCCCATAAGAACCTGGTCTGAAAAAAGTGTGATTTATATACACCTAAAAAGTGCGATTTTCGTTTGCGCATGCCATTAACCCCTTCCCGACATTTGACGTACATTTACGTCATGGTCGGGAAGCACTTCCCGACACATGGCGTAAATGTACGTCATGGATTTAAACTGTCACCGCGTCTATAGACGCGGTGACAGTTTCAACATGTCTGCTGTCCCTGACAGCAGACATGTCCGTGCATGCCCCGGGGGGGCTGCGATGCCGCCCCCCCGTCGGCGATCGCTGTGATTGGCTGTTCAGTGTGAACAGCCATTCACAGCGTTTTCCTGTGTCACCGGCGAATAACGTTCGCCGGTGACACGGGATCAGAGGTGATTGGTGCTGTAAAGTACAGCACCAATCACCGCGGGGTGTAAGGGTGACACTGGTGTCACCCCACCTCACCCCGCCCGCCCCCAAAGGCCGTGATTGGTCCGTCGGACCGACGGACCAATCACAGCCAAGGAGGGAGATTTAAACTAACGGTGACTGCACTGCAGACGCCATTCCGGTCTGGAAAGCGTGCAGTGCGGTCACCGTACCCCCCTGCCGCCATACTGACCAGAAATACTTGCTGCAATACTTACCTGATCGCTGCTGATTGCTTCCTGGATCCTGTGCAATAATTGTGCCATACTGTGATATTGTGCTGCTGCACTGTATTAGTATTAGCTAGATAGATAGAGAGATAGATAGAGATAGATAGAGAGAGATAGAGAGAGATAGAGAGAGAGAGATAGAGAGAGATAGAGAGAGATAGAGAGAGATAGAGAGAGATAGAGAGAGATAGAGAGATAGTGTCAGAGAGTGCTATATTTTGTGCTGCTGCAGTGTGATATAGTTATAGATAGAGAGAGAGAGATAGAGAGAGAGAGATAGAGAGAGAGGCCTACTGACAGAGTGCTATATTTTGTGCTGCTGCAGTGTGATAGTTATAGAGAGATAGAGAGAGATAGAGAGAGAGAGATAGAGAGAGATAGAGAGAGATAGTGACAGATTGTGCTATATATTTTTTATATAACTGACTGCTGCCCCCTCCTTTTGTGCTGATCAGTATAAATTAACTGATCAGTAACTTTTTGGGGGCGCAGGTTTTTTTTTATATATAGATATACCTGTGAGTGCTGCTGCTGCAGTGTCATAGAGTGTTAGATAGTGTTAGATAGTGAGAGATAGAGAGATAGAGAGAGATAGTGATAGAGAGTGCTAAATTTTGTGTCTGCTGTCCCCGCCTTTTGTGCTGATCACTATATCTGAGGTGATCAGCAACTTTTTTGGGGGTACAGAGGTTTTTTTTTTTTTATATATACCTGTCAGTTGCACCAAAGGTTGTGCACCTGCTGCACCTCACTGGTAATCAGTGTCGCATCACTGATCACCTTTTTTTTTTGTGTGTGTGCTGTGGGGTATTTTTTTAATTTTTTTTTTTACACACACTGTGATTTTGTGGGTGTCCTGTGGCCGCTGTGCGCTGATCAGTGACGTACATCACTGATCATCTTTTTCGGCACAGGGTTGATCTATTTTTTTTTTTTTTTTGATCAAATTCCTGTTGCCTTTGAGCGCTGTTCAGTGACAGACGTTACTGACCAACATCTGTGCTCAATTTTTGGCGCAGGACCTTTTTTTTTTTTAACCCCTTCCTTTTTTTTTTTTTTAACCCCTTCATTTTTATTTTTTTTTTAACCCCTTCATTTTTTTTTTTTTTATTGGTATAAAGCATTTTTTTTTTTTCTGCACCACATACACACTACACACTACATACCCCCCGGATTGAAATAAAGTTTGTGCCCCCCCCTACACTATACACGTGTTGAAACATTTCACTACCGGTAACACAAAAATAAAAATGGCATCCCAAATGTCCTCCCAAATGTCCTCCCAAATGTCCTCCCAATCATCCAGGAGAATGTATTCAGTGGAGGAGGCATATGCCATGCTTGCTTCTGACTCTGACACAGGCAGTGATGCAAGCGGGGAATTTGAAGGATTTGCCTTAAGCTCCTCTTCCTCCTCTGCTGATGAGGGACCCCCTCAAAGACGCCCCCGTAGATCAGCTGAGATTCCCCCCCCAATAATTGATCTAGTATGGACCCCACCACCAGACAATTTTGAGCCCCAGGTTCCTGAGTTTTTGGGCATGCCAGGAATCCAATTTGATTCCACAGGTCTCAGAGAAATTGACTTTTTCAAATTATTTTTTTCTGATGATTTTATAAATTTAATGGTGGACCAAACTAATTTATATGCCCAGCAGTTTATTGCTCAAAACCCCACGTCATCATTTGCTAGGTGGACCCCTGTAGATGCAGTAGAGATGATGACGTTTTGGGGTCTGGTGTTTCATATGGGCATAGTAAAAAAGCCAGAAATTAGGCAATATTGGAGTACAGATGTTCTGTACAGTACTCCATTTTACCGTATGGCCATGCCCCGGACTCGATTTGAGACAATTCTTAAATTTATACATTACACCGATAATGCACAGTGCCCACCCAGAGATGATCCCACCTTTGACCGGCTATTCAAAGTCAGGCCGGTCATTGATCATTTCAGTGCCAAATTTGAAGAGGTGTACATCCCTGAAAAAATTATTTGTATCGACGAGTCCCTTATACATTTTAAAGGAAGGGTTAAATTCCGCCAGTACCTTCCCAGTAAGAGGGCAAGGTATGGCATAAAAATGTATAAGCTGTGTGAAAGCACCTCAGGGTACACCCACAGGTTTAGGGTTTATGAAGGGAAGGATTCAAGAATTCAACCGCCAGAATGCCCCCCCTCCCTCGTAGGTGTTAGTGGGAAAATTGTCTGGGATTTAGTGCACCCCTTCCTGGATAAAGGTTATCACCTCTATGTGGATAACTTTTACACTAGCATCCCCCTGTTTAAGGCCCTTGGTTCAAGAGGTACAGCAGCTTGCGGTACTGTGCGCAAGAACCAAAGAGGCCTCCCAAAAACGCACATTGCCCAAGTAATGAGAAGGGGTGAAAGCAGGGGAATATGCACCGAAAATATGTTGTTGGTCAAATATAAGGACAAGAGGGATGTCCTTATACTGACAACAATTCACGGAGACAGTACCACCTCCGTCCCTGTACGAGGTACCAGTACCCACACCTCCAAACCTAATTGTATCCTGGATTACAATAGGTACATGGGCGGAGTGGATCTTTCAGATCAGGTACTGAAGCCGTACAGTGCCCTGCGGAAAACAAAAATCTGGTACAAGAAGGTGGCCGTGTATATCATCCAGATGGCACTGTATAACGCTTACGTGCTATTCCGTTCTACCGGCCAGAGGGGGACATTTATGCACTTTCAAGAGGAAGTCATAAAGGGCCTAATATTTGGGAACCAGCAGGCAGAGGGCCCCAGTACTTCTAGTACTGGCCCCCGTATTGTACCAGGGCAGCATTTTCCTGATGAAATCCCCTCCACTGGAAAAAAGGGCAGGACACAAAAAAGGTGCAAAGTTTGCTATAAAAAGGGAATAAGAAAGCAAACTATTTTCCAGTGTGACACTTGCCCCGACAAACCCGGCCTATGTATAAATGAGTGTTTTAAAATATACCACACATCTATGGAATATTAGGTTCATCATTTCACCGTGCTTCGGGGGTCTTGCTAATGCCACATAGCACCCACCATTCATTCCACCAGAATCTGAGCTGCAAAATCCAAAAATCACTCCTTCCCTTCTGAGTCCTGCCATGCACCCAACTGGTATTTTTTGGTCACATGTGAGGCATTGCCGTACTCGGGAGATATTGGGGCACAGATTTTGGGGTGCTTTTTCTCCTTCATTCCTTGTGAAAATGAAAAATTTTGAGCCAGAACTGCATTTTTGTGTAAAAAAATGTAATTTTTCATGTTCACTGCCCAGTTTTATCAAAATTGGTGAAACCCCTGGGGGTTTGAAATGTACACTATACCCCTAGATGAATTCCCTGAGGGGTGTAGTTTGCAAAATGGGGTCACTTGTGGGGGGGGTCCACTGTATTGGTGCTTGGGGGGTCTTGCTAATGCGACATAGCACCCACCATCATTCCACCAGAATTTGTGCTGCAAACTCCAAATATCACTCCTTCCCTTCTGAGTCCTGCCACTTTTTGGTCACACATGAGGCATTGCCGTACTCGGGAGAAATTGGGGCACAGATTTTGGGGTGCTTTTTCTCCTTCATACCTTCTGAAAATGAAATATTTTGAGCCAGAACTGCATTTTTGTGTAAAAAAATGTAATTTTTCATTTTCACTGCCCACTTGTATCAAAATTGGTGAAACCCCTGGGGGTTTGAAATGTACACTATACCCCTAGATGAATTCCCTGAGGGGTGTAGTTTGCAAAATGGGGTGACTTGTGGGGGGGTTCCACTGTATTGGTGCAACATAGCACCCACCATTCATTCCACCAGAATCTGTGCTGCAAAATCCAAAAATCACTCCTTCCCTTCTGAGTCCTGCCATGCACCCAACTGGTATTTTTTGGTCACATGTGAGGCATTGCCGTACTCGGGAGAAATTGGGGCACAGATTTTGGGGTGCTTTTTCTCCTTCATACCTTCTGAAAATGAAAAATTTTGAGCCAGAACTGCATTTTTGTGTAAAAAATGTAATTTTTCTTTTTCACTGCCCACTTGTATCAAAATTGGTGAAACCCCTGGGGGTTTTAAATGTACACTATACCCCTAGATGAATTCCCTGAGGGGTGTAGTTTGCAAAATGGGGTCACTTGTGGGGGGGTTCTACTGTATTGGTGCTTGGGGGGTCTTGCTAATGCGACATAGCACCCACCAAAATTCCACCAGAATCTGAGCTGCAAAATCCAAAAATCACTCCTTCCCTTTTGAGTCCTGCCATGCACCCAACTGGTATTTTTTGGTCACATGTGAGGCATTGCCGTACTCGGGAGAAATTGGGGCACAGATTTTGGGGTGCTTTTTCTCCTTCATATCTTCTGAAAATGAAAAATTTTGAGCCAGAACTGCATTTTTGTGTAAAAAATGTAATTTTTCATGTTCACTGCCCACTTGTATCAAAATTGGTGAAACCCCTGGGGGTTTTAAATGTACACTATACCCCTAGATGAATTCCCTGAGGGGTGTAGTTTGCAAAATGGGGTGACTTGTGGGGGGGTTCCACTGTATTGGTGCTTGGGGGGTCTTGCTAATGCGACATAGCACCCACCAAAATTCCACCAGAATCTGAGCCGCAAAATCCAAAAATCACTCCTTCCGTTCTGAGTCCTGCCATGCACCCAACTGGTATTTTTTGGTCACATGTGAGGCATTGCCGTACTCGGAAGAAATTGGGGCACATATTTTGGGGTGCTTTTTCTCCTTCATACCTTCTGAAAATGAAAAATTGTGAGCCAGAACTGCATTTTTGTGTAAAAAAATGTAATTTTTCATTTTCACTGCCCACTTGTATCAAAATTGGTGAAACCCCTGGGGGTTTGAAATGTACACTATACCCCTAGATGAATTCCCTGAGGGGTGTACTTTGCAAAATGGGGTGACTTGTGGGGGGGTTCCACTGTATTGGTGCAACATAGCACCCACCATTCATTCCACCAGAATGTGTGCTGCAAAATCCAAAAATCACTCCTTCCGTTCTGAGTCCTGCCATGCACCCAACTGGTATTTTTTGGTCACATGTGAGGCATTGCCGTACTCGGGAGAAATTGGGGCACAGATTTTGGGGTGCTTTTTCTCCTTCATACCTTCTGAAAATGAAAAATTTTGAGCCAGAACTGCATTTTTGTGTAAAAAAATGTAATTTTTCATTTTCACTGCCCATTTGTATCAAAATTGGTGAAACCCCTGGGGGTTTGAAATGTACACTATACCCCTAGATGAATTCCCTGAGGGGTGTAGTTTGCAAAATGGGGTGACTTGTGGGGGGGTTCCACTGTATTGGTGCTTGGGGGGTCTTGCTAATGCGACATAGCACCCACCAAAATTCCACCAGAATCTGAGCTGCAAAATCCAAAAATCACTCCTTCCCTTCTGAGTCCTGCCATGCACCCAACTGGTATTTTTTGGTCACATGTGAGGCATTGCCGTACTCGGGAGAAATTGGGGCACAGATTTTGGGGTGCTTTTTCTCCTTCATACCTTCTGAAAATGAAAAATTTTGAGCCAGAACTGCATTTTTGTGTAAAAAATGTAATTTTTCTTTTTCACTGCCCACTTGTATCAAAATTGGTGAAACCCCTGGGGGTTTTAAATGTACACTATACCCCTAGATGAATTCCCTGAGGGTGTAGTTTTCAAAATGGGGTGACTTGTGGGGGGGTTCCACTGTATTGGTGCTTGGGGGGTCTTGCTAATGCGACATAGCACCCACCAAAATTCCACCAGAATCTGAGCCGCAAAATCCAAAAATCACTCCTTCCGTTCTGAGTCCTGCCATGCACCCAACTGGTATTTTTTGGTCACATGTGAGGCATTGCCGTACTCGGAAGAAATTGGGGCACATATTTTGGGGTGCTTTTTCTCCTTCATACCTTCTGAAAATGAAAAATTGTGAGCCAGAACTGCATTTTTGTGTAAAAAAATGTAATTTTTCATTTTCACTGCCCACTTGTATCAAAATTGGTGAAACCCCTGGGGGTTTGAAATGTACACTATACCCCTAGATGAATTCCCTGAGGGGTGTACTTTGCAAAATGGGGTGACTTGTGGGGGGGTTCCACTGTATTGGTGCAACATAGCACCCACCATTCATTCCACCAGAATCTGTGCTGCAAAATCCAAAAATCACTCCTTCCCTTCTGAGTCCTGCCATGCACCCAACTGGTATTTTTTGGTCACATGTGAGGCATTGCCGTACTCGGGAGAAATTGGGGCACAGATTTTGGGGTGCTTTTTCTCCTTCATACCTTCTGAAAATGAAAAATTGTGAGCCAGAACTGCATTTTTGTGTAAAAAAATGTAATTTTTCATTTTCACTGCCCACTTGTATCAAAATTGGTGAAACCCCTGGGGGTTTGAAATGTACACTATACCCCTAGATGAATTCCCTGAGGGGTGTAGTTTTCAAAATGGGGTGACTTGTGGGGGGGTTCCACTGTATTGGTGCTTGGGGGGTCTTGCTAATGCGACATAGCACCCACCAAAATTCCACCAGAATCTGAGCTGCAAAATCCAAAAATCACTCCTTCCCTTTTGAGTCCTGCCATGCACCCAACTGGTATTTTTTGGTCACATGTGAGGCATTGCCGTACTCGGGAGAAATTGGGGCACAGATTTTGGGGTGCTTTGTCTCCTTCATACCTTCTGAAAATGACAAATTTGGAGCCAGAACTGCATTTTTGTGTAAAAAAAATAATTTTTCATTTTCACTGCCCAGTTGTACCACAATTGGTGAAACCCCTGCGGGTTTGAAATGTACACTATACCCCTAGATGAATTCCCTGAGGGGTGTAGTTTGCAAAATGGGGTCACTTGTGGGGGGGTTCCTAACTTTTAGCATGTTATGGTGCCTAGAAACCTACATGGTGCCTAAAAAATAATCTCATAAAAAGGAGGCTCCAAAATCAAGTAGGTGCTCCTTCTATTATGAAGCCTGTGGTTTGGTCACCGTGCACACTAGGGCCACATATAGGATATTTATGAAAACAAAAGAATTGGGGGAATCAATTTTTAGTCACATTTCTCTAGTAAAATGTACTGTGTTCCTTAGAAAAATGTATTAAAATTGCAAATCTGCAAAAAAAAAGAAATTTTGAAATTTCACCTACACTTTGTTTTAATTCCTGTGAAACACCTAAAGGGTTAACAAACTTCCAAAATGCTGTTTTGAATACTGTGAGGGGTGCAGTTTTTGAAATGGCATCATTTATGGGGGTGTCTCACATACAAGTCCCTCAAAGTCACATCAGAACTGAACTGGTCCCTAAAAAAATCAGTGTTTGAAATTTTCTTGAAAAATTGAGAATTTGCTATTCATATTGTAAGCCTCCTAGTGTCCAAAAAAATTAAAAGGAAGTTGAAATAATGATGTCAACATAAAGTAGACATATGGTCTATGTTAGTTATTCACTATTTTGAGTGGTAAGATTATTTGTCTCACAAGCAGAAAATTTAACATTTTGCAAATCGCTAAATTTTCCATTTTTTCACGATATTTTGGTATTTTTCACAAAAAAACACAGACCGTATCGACGAAAATTTACCACTAACTTGAAGTACAATGTGTCACGAAAAAACAATCTCAAAATCACTGGGATAAGTAAAAGCAAAAAAAAGTTATCCCCACTTAAGTGAGACATGTCAGATTTGAAAAAAAGGGCTCTGTCAGGAACGCAAAAACTGGCTCTGTCAGGAAGGGGTTAAATAAGCGATTTGTATACTTTTCTGTGTGAAAACATCTGGATGTGATATAAATGCGATTTTTTTTGAGCATTTTAGAAAGTGCGATTTATCAACAAAAAAATGCGAAATACGGGCCGTTGCGCACCCTATTAAATGGACGATTTGGAGAAAAAATGTGATAATGCCATTTTGTTGCGGAAATATCACAAAAAAACACAAATTGACCTCTATTAAATGTTACCCTATGTGCCATTGGTGTAAATGATACCCTTGCTTAAGCTCACAACTGATCACTGTTGGGGTTTATTAACGGAACTTAGTAAGACTGGAGGTCTCTTTTTGTAAAACAAAAGTAGCAGTAACATAAATAAGGGAAAGAAAGTTAATATTTTATCAAAACAGAGTTTATTGTGTACATAAATAAATGAATTGTCTCAAGAAATTATACATAAACTATCTCCATATGTATGTTTTTTTGTCTGACTTTCTGTAGGTATTACTGTAAGTCTAACTACAACCTTTCGAATTTATATAGCATTCGCTCAGATTTATATAATCTAAACTGTACTAGTTAAATATTTGCTCAGATGAATAAACCATCATCCTGCATTTAGTTTGTTATAGAATATGTGCTCAGGATTCATTCTGCTGACATTTTGTATTTCAGCCACAAAAGCTATCCATCCTGCTGCTAGTGTTTCCATAGCAACAGCTAACATCTCAATGTGTTGCAGAAGGAATTCATTCAGTCCACAACCGTTCCACAATAATCATATAGACATGCTAATCCAGATGATGTACAGATTTGTGCATAAATTGTTTTTGCTTACCACTGTATACATATCAAACAGAAATATTTCCATCAGCTGCAAGAAAATACTTTTGTAGCAGCTCATAAAAATGTAATCTACTATATATCCTGTACTTTAAGCTGGGTAAAGCTCATGTGGTTCAATTCATAAAATAATTTGTGATTGCAGGTCAAAATCATGATTTTCCGCAACTCAATTCAGAAATCTTTCAACAGCTGTTCATTATACTGTACAACGTCATTATATTCCATGCAAAGCCGGCCCTAGGCATAGGCAAACTAGGTAAATGCCTAGGGCATTTGGAATGCCTAGGGTACCAGTAGCTTCTGCTGATTAAAATGATATGCAGCATGCCTATATTCTGTGTGTGAGTGAGACTGTATCTGCATATGAAATAGTGTATTCATGGAAATCACTGTAACATAGCATTCTGTATGCAGGTACAGTCGCACACAGAATACATTCCGAATATCATTTTAATCATCGGAAGCTCCTTGTGTGTCCTGGTCATATAACAATGCAAATAAGACAAATTTTTAGCAAAAAAGGCACCCAACATTAGCATAACTGGGCAGGAGCTGCATGGCCTATTGAGGCAAGATGTATGAGGAAACATTTGTATCGAAGCAGAGGCAGAGGTCACAGTGTTAGCGGCTGTGCGAGTGCTGTCTGCGGGTGGGTTGGTTGTGCAATAGTGTTCGGCATATGTGTAAGGGGCATTATGTGTGTCATGTATAAATGCATTAATAATGTGCGACATATGTGTAACAGGCATTATGTGTGTCATGTGTATAAGGGCATTAATAATGTGCAACATATGTGTAATGGGCATTATGTGTGTCATGTGTATAAGGGCATTAATAATATGCAACATATGTGCAAGTGGCATTATGTGTGTCATTAT
Organism: Crinia signifera; assembly: GCF_055691185.1. NCBI lineage: Eukaryota > Metazoa > Chordata > Amphibia > Anura > Myobatrachidae > Crinia > Crinia signifera. The sequence goes on along the minus strand of NC_139217.1, from coordinate 270,452,955 downwards.
GGGCATTATGTGTATGAAGATCATTAATAAAGGTTGGCATAATGTATAAGGAGCATTATGTTTATAAGGACATTAATAACGTGTGTCATGTGTAAGGGGCATTACTGTGTGTATTATCAGGGGTGCAGAGAGAAAGGGGTAGGGGGTACAAATTACTCAGGCCAAAGTCTGATGGAAGGGCCCAGTGGGGGCCCCAGGCCCCCTCCCCTTAAGTGACAGCAGCAGCAGCTGCAGCTCTTCTCCTCTGCCCAGCACACACTGCTTTGTGCTGGGTTGCAGTGTGGCCATGAAGGTGCTTAAAATACAATATTTTATCAGAATTTCTTGTATACAAGGTAAAGTGGTGCCAAAATGATGACTGCTATGATGAGGGTTGATGGTGCTGGGAAAAGGGAGCAGGGTCAGAGGCGGAACTAGTGGCGGTGCTAGGGGGCACCAGCCAAAATCTTGCCTAGGGCGTCATTTAGGCTAGGGCCGGCTCTGATTCCATGCCACAGAAGAAGCAACCATTTCTACCTGGAGAATAAAACATATATTACATATTTTATTCCACGCTATCTAAAAATCAGTTTAGGCAACACAAATCTTCCTCAAACTGACATTATGTGAACAATAGGAACTGCTTCGAGAATCTGTCGTGGTTATATATTGTACATAGTTTTAAGGCTATAAACAGAATAAAGACAATCACAGCACATATCCAGGGATTTCACATAAAATGAATGGAGTCGAACTTACACGTCCACTACAAATATCATCATAATTAAACTTCCTTGTTCTCTTTTCTCCTGCCTGCCACATTTCTATTTACTGTATGTTTCTATTCCTGGTATTGATTAACTTCATTCAGAGCCAGCAATGATTATATTCGTCACTTTGCAATGCACTCACATGCAATTCCGAGCCTGTCACTACGCTTTGTGTTCCCTATCGACTGTTAATGACAGATGGGTTTAATCATGTGACTACTCTAACCTCATTCATCACTATGGTCAATAAGGTTCTTCTATAATCTGCTTTTATTTTCCTCCTTTCCTAGGAATCCGTTCTCCTACAGCATGTATACTTGTACATTATGAAAATATATGCACATATTACATTTGATCTGTTTATGATATCAAAGTAAAGATAAGAAAAAGTTTTCTAAAAGTACTAAAACATTATTACTAGTTTAAACAGCTTGGGCAAATAATTAGTAGAAGGAGGAAGGCCACTTTCTAAAATGGATGATGTCAATGTATTTTTAGGGTGTGAAAATCAATAGATGGAGCTATAATTTTATTGACGTACACATGTTTACAGTTGAAATGTACCCTCCTTTCAGTATGGTCCTTCTTGGGATCATTTGGCCTACAGCATGATGGTCGACAGTCATTAGGTTGACACCATTAGGTCGACATGGGTCTTGGTCGACATGGGGAATGGTCGACATGGTTCTAGGTCGAAAGGTCATTAGTTTGACAGGTCATTAATTCTACAGTGTCTAGGTCGACAGTCAAAAGGTCGACATGGGGTTTTTACACTGTTTTTTGACCCGAATGTCAACACAGTTGACATGGACACAGTTTAAAGTGCACCGCATGCCCTCCCATCACTAATGATGCTTCAGCCACAGTGCCTTGCTACGCTCAGCACACTATTTTATTCTCCCACCATGCACTAGTGGATGGTAGGGCATGAAATACCTCCTATCGACACATGTCAGCTCAAAGAACAGTGAAAAACCCCATGTCAACTTTTTGACTGTCGACCTAGACACTGTTGAACTAATGACCTGTCAAATTAATGACCTTTCGACCTAGAACTATTTCGACCTTTTGCCATGTCGACCTAGACCCATGTCAACTTTTTCCCATGTCGACTTAATGGTGTCGACCTAATGACTATCAACCATCATGCTGTAGACCAAATGACCGCATCCCCTTGGAACCACTGTATCACCAGGTGTAGTACAAACACTGGAAGGATCACTTTACAACATTATAACAACAAACCATTTATTTTGCACAATCTACCACTTGTATATAGAAGTGCATAACATTGTTGCCCATCTCCATGCCAAAAACACCTACCACTGGACCTGTCTCTGCCTAATGGGAGGAGGGGGCGGGGGGGTAATTAGGTGGCATAGAGAAATGAATTCCCCCACCTCTGCATGACCACTTTAAGCCCTGCCTATAACTCATTCCCAATGAAATATTGCTATTCTATTAGAAAGTGAGTTATATGGTCTCTAATGGCTTTATAAGTGTGTGTTTGGGTACTAGACTGAACTTTTTGTAAATGGCCACATCCTTTTAGCATGGACTGTTGAATCATATTAACACTGTTAATATGATTCAAATACAATACTAGCCACTTACGGTAATTGCACTTTTAAAATTTGGAGGATGTTTTGGGGTTTAAATAAAATATAAGAAAACATTTTAGCAGAATCTCACAAAATGTAATATCTCATAAAACAATACCATAACATTATCTTGTATGAAAGCTCTTTGTCTCTCCCACCTGTCATCAACAATTTAACTCAGACACAACTGAAGTAAATGTTTTATTGAGTTGATGTATATATCTTTTTGCTCAGTTTCTGCAATGTTTGAGCCACAGTTGTTATTATAAATAGGCAATATTTCCTCTGGGAAATAATATATTACAGTATACTCAATATTAAAAAAGAAAATACATGAATCATGTAGACCAGGGGTTCTCAAACTATTTTGCTCTGGGACCCCATCAGACAATAAAAATAATTACGGGACCCCAGAAAGTTACTGCAGAAGATCACATAACATGTGTAGTCATCAGAGAGCCCCTGCATGGCAGCATTGTGGAGGCATAACATGATGGGAAGAGTCTAAAATAAACAATTCAACAGATTTTTGAATAGTTGCAACCCCATACTGAGAAGGTCGGGACCCACTTGGGGGTCAGGACCCACAGTTTGAGAACTGCTGATGTAGACAAAGTAAAAGAAAAATTCATCCTGACTTCTACTTTATTTTTCACTTGGAGATAAAAGTAAAATAAATTGTGTTCAGTATTTTGTTTGTAATCATCATGAATGTCAAACTTTGAGACTGGTTCAGAGGTAAGAGCACCCCAAAAATTGCCCCTTACAAATGAAGCTGAACAGTAAGGCTTCTACCCCACACATTACAGAATTTTTTTACTTACATGCTCCTTGCCAGGGGTTACAAACTCCTTGCCAGGGATTTCTTGCTCAATGTAGGGGGTTATTTGCTTTTTGCCAGCGTTTTTTTTTTTTTAGCATTGTCAACGGGAGTTCCATCATTACATGCTTGTTGACAGGGGGCGTTACATGATCATTGCCAGGGAAAATTACATGTTTATTGCCAGGGGACATTACATGCTCTTTACCAGGGGAATTTACATGCTCATTGTGTGATTAATAGGGTCTACAAACTTTGTGTTTTTCTATTGCTGTAAGCCTTTGTACAATTTGGTATTCCAATATTTAAAGTCCTACTGTAAAGTCTCATACACACTAGCCAATATAAGTAATTGTTTCCCTCTGAACTCCTGGGCAAAAGATATTGAGTGTAAACAATGAACAATATCAGTAAGCGATATTGGGGCAGATGTATTAAGCCTGGCGAAGAGATAAACTGGAGATAAAGTGGAGAAAAAGTGGAAGGAGTTAACGCACCAGCCAATCAGCAGTGTTTGAAATATGACAGTTGGAAGTTGATTGGCTGGTGCGTTATCGCCTACCACTTTTTCTCCACTTTATCTCCAGTTTATCTCTTCACCAGGTTTAATACATCTGCCCCTTAGTTCAGTGATGACACCGGGACCTGCTGAACAAGCAGGTCATTGGCTATATAGCCAAAATCAGCCTTCATGGGGGGAAGTGGGGTGTGTTAACATTGCAGTGTGTGCATCATTAAGATATGACTCGGAAGGGCCCTTCTGAGCGATATCTTTTCCATTTTCATAAAGAAGGTCATTCTAGTTGATTTGCTCCAGCCCACATTTGCACTGGGGGAGCGATGTTTTGTTTTTGCGCATTCGCATAACCATTTATGCGCATGTGCAGGCTCTGTTGGTGAACAGACACTGCCAATTTTATAGTTGCTGGCCAGTTTACATGGAGCAGTGTGGGCGGAGGATGGCGGGCATGGGCCACGGCCAGCACTCTTGGAGTTCCCATGCAAACATTGTTGTGATGAGGGTGCTGGGGGCAGGCAGCTGATGTCACTGGATGTCAGCTGCCCACCCTGTTCACGTAGCTGGGCACTGCAAATCTAAATCACTAAAGAGTGACTTAGATTTGTGAACGATTAGGAAATCATTCGATGGTCGGCGACCTGGCACGCAAGGCAGCGAATGGTTGTCTATGCAAAACTCCATTTGCATGCCTGCGGGGACATGTGCTGTTCAGTGGGGAGTGGATGTGTGTGAGGGCGGTACTGCTAATTTCTCGGCTTTGCACTGTCACTCCTCAATGGTCCACTCAGGATACAGCGAAGTGACTGTTTATGCTCTCTGAATCTAATGCCTCCTATGTATAAATAATATAAAAAATATATAATAACAAAAAAATCTAGATAAGGAAACCTTTACATGAAAATATAATACAGTATCCAACTATAACCATACTGTGTGTATATGTTTCCAAAGACTAATGCTCATGATTGTCTTGTTAGCTGTGTTAACGAGCGGCGCCCCCTTCTGTCCTCTGTCTGGTGCCAATCTGGCAGGTCCGCCTCCTTGCACTTGCGTCCCTGGCGTTGGTCACTTGGCAACCAGGGGCACTGAGATACTTCCGCCTAGTGGTGCTGGTGATCACTTATGCCCAGCGAATGCCCGGATAATGGGAGATGCCGGGTAACGCATGCTCCAGCAGCTGCTATCATCAAGGCTGGGGGGCTGGCTGGATTTCCTTTAGCTCATTGTTTACCTGAGCTCTTTAAATGGACTCAATCCAGTCCATCCCAGCCGGTGATAGTCCCTGCGTGCAGGCACCTGCCTTCTGCCTGCTGCACTGCTTGGTTCCAGACTGCTTCATTCCTGCCTCCCTGCAGTCTCTCTGCTTCTGGGTGGACCTTCTTCAATTATGGAACCCCTGCTGCACGCCTTTCCCCAGTCCTGGTAAACCGTAAGTGCTCCACTTTTGTAGCCAAGGTGTTTACTCTTTACATTCTGGCTGGCAGCTTTTGGAGTCAGTTTGTTACATTAGTTTCCAGCCTTATTTTGTATGCAGTTGCGTTTTTTCATATGCTTACCACTAGGTCGTCCTTGGTTTGCGACAAGGTCACTTATACATTTTGTTTACTCATTTCCATGGGATTGACTCAGGATCCCTTAGTTGATCCCAGTCAGGCCCCTGTTATTCAGTTTCACCTTTTCACTGTCTCTGAAGGATCTCCAGTACCGTAAGACCTGGTTGCACCAGAGTTGGTGCAGACTTAATTTTCCCCTTCAAAAATGGCAATTAAAGGTGAAGCCTAGCATCTGCAGGTACTGGCCATCCTTTGGGACAGATCAACAGAGGCAGTGTGGGGTTCATGGGGCCATCCTAATCAGTGGTCACGGCTGCGGGGTCACATACCAACCTTAACATGTCTAATGGTGTCATGGCAAACTCTGTACTGAGAATGTGGCCTGAAAATCAATGAGCAATTAGACGAAAAAAAATATTTTAACATACATGATAACTACACCTAATTGACCATCTAATAGTCTATTCTATATATCAGGGATGTCGGCATTTCTTTATTAACCTAAAAAAAATCTCTTGTACTAGCTAGATCATTCAATGAAAGTGTTTTACAGGTTTAATCTAGCGCTATTTACAAGTATTTGCATATTGGCAGATGGACTGATCTTGCACCGTGAAGTTAACAGCTCTCATGTTTGTAACTAAATGCAATTGAAAAAACATGACAATCATTGGCTTAGGCTTTGACGAAAACATCATTATGCAGACAGTCACTACGGAACCATTAAGTTCAACATGATTCATCTGCATTTGATATTTCACTACACTTGCAGGAGATGAGACTGTTTCCATGCTTCCCAATACATATCCACCTCCCAAAAAAGAAAAATACACACACTGCAAACCCAGACGTATAATCATTGCCTTGCTGTTCAGGAATTTAAGATACTGTAGATAAACTGATGACGAAAGTAGGTCCGGACCAAGCAGCCAGCAAACAGACACATAACAGACAGCCTGATTTTATCACAGCAGAGATAGAAGTTATCATAAGTAGCATGGCTGAGTGCTGCACAGGGTCTATTGGCAAGTTGGCCATCTGGAAGCAGATAAAAACATAAAGAGTGGTTCCTATAAACCTTGGAAGAAGTTTAAGAGGATATGACTGTAAGGACTATAATAAGTAATTAACAATATAGTTAGATACCACTAATACCAATAAGAATGTATCCTCAGGAAGTTACTAACATTTTGGGGCCCATGTTATCCCAAAAACCTGGCAAATTCTTCTTTGTCTACTTGTTTGGTATTATTTGTTGGTGTGATAGGATGTAATATTAAAGGGATCATATGATCCCTTTAAAGCGGGACATGAATTACACAGTTTCTGAGCAGGGCTGGATTCATACTCTTCTTCCACTAGTCTAAATAACCCAGGTTTTTTGCACAGGGTCATGCAAAAATCTGGGTTTGCAGGCACTGTAAAAGCTCCCATTTGAAATGACCCTGGTAGCGAGCGGGATTGAACATGGATTCAACCTGGCTCACTGTGCAGTGTAAATGGGTAACCCGGGTTGATGCGACACGGGACCCGTTCACTGCAATGCAATTGCCGGCATCGGTAGATGCTCTTATCTCCCAGCACTGGCTCAGGACCTTCCTCCGGTGACATCACCTGCCTGGAATTATGCTGGGTGGGGATTCTGGTGTAAAAGGGGTCACAAGCCGAGTTGCACACTACAAAATATTTAGTTTGACTACACACAGGCCATTTCCCAATTGCTTTAATTCATGTAGTTTAAATGTATTTCTTGTCATACAGTAGAGCCTGATTCAACTTGATGTTTATGTACATCTCCTATGATTTCAGATTTGCAGATGCCGTACAGCTCATGTACAGATCTCATTCTGCCACATTGATCGCAGTGCCCATAACTCTGCCATCTTGTAGATGTGCTGAGGCCAGGGTATATGTAATCTATAGGGCTAATTCATAATCGAATGCTAGCTTAAGGAAACTGTACAGTACGTTGTGCTTTTCACCTGCGCATGCATTGGAACCATTGTATGCATCAGATATGTACAGTAATTGCATCATTTGGAGATACCATTTGTTTTTTTAGGAAGAATGATTTATTAAGGTAAATGTCAATAGGTGTCCTTTTGGTCTCCAAGGAACTGCTCAGAAACATTGTGAATCCTTCCTTAAATTCTGCAGCTAGTGTTAATTGTTTCAGCCATTGTCTGTTGACTCTACCCTTTATAAGCACTGCCCTTCAGAGGCGTACATTCATCCCAGTCGTCAAGAGGCAAATTGGATTTTGGTGCCTCTCTCCTGCAAAAAAGGGAAAACAAATATGGTGTGTATTATACACATATATATTTACATATGACTTACATAATTTTTTATATACAGTACCAGTCTTAGGGACCAGGGCCCACCATGATTTGGTATCGCTCCAGCTCTGATGTGTGTCCACAGTTGATGGAACAGGGTCATTTTCACGACCTAGGCCTCCAATCAACTTGGAGCAATTTTCCCAGGTGTCTCTGAAGTTGCTGGTCGCTAGATCTCACTGCAAATGCTCAGTAGTGCACAGGAGGGAAGAGTCACAAAAAGTTCACCTGGCAGCCTGATAGGGTTGAATTGGACAGCACCAAAGTAATGTAGATAGGGGGAAAAACTTAGGACTGTTTTTACAGGGGGACAAGCCACAGACCAGCTCTCATACAGCCACAGGTTTGCGCACCGCTCTGCCCGGCTATATGCCCATTACAGGGAGTGCACCACTCTGCCCGGCTATAACGGGGACAGCAAGTGCACCACTCATGCCCTTCCATCCACTAGGGCATGGAGGGAGAATAGAATAGTGTGCAGAGCATAGACACTTTGACTGTGTCCATGTTGACATTTGGGACAAGAAAAAGTGAAAAACCCATGTCCAATTGTGTAAGAGGCAAGGCCAATCCCTCCCTTCTAAGCTATGCCCCTTTCAGGTAGTATGGAGCCTTAGGCACACTCAAGTGTTTTCTTTCGTGTATGGGGGGAGAGGTGGCACATTTTTATCTGTTTTGCATCGGGAGCCAAATAGGCTAGCCCTGAAAAAAATACATGCACTTCAGTCACATTGCATTAACAGTGGGACAGGGGCTAAACTAAATAGTTACAATGGAGATTTATAAAGAAATAACATGCTGAATTAACAATTTGGATACTAAAAAAGTGGCATCCAAGTTCTCTTGAATCTTTCTATGCATGGACAATTATATTTCAATTGGATTATTTGAAGAGATTAAGGACTGTAAACTGTATTGAATTGATCAAACAAGTGATTTAGCTTGTAATTTGCCTTTAATATTACACCAGCCATGTGTTGATTTTATATTCATTATAAATATATAATTTTTATTTACTAAATAATTATATTCTTGCTTCTTTTTTAAAATATATATGTTCTTGTTTAAAAGGGGGTTGAGTAATCCCTCAATTAGATTCTGCAGATTTGCAATCTTGCAAAAATGACATGATTTTAGTGTTTTTTTATAGTTTTATATACTTTTTTTTTTTCATAAATGATTATTGATTTTTTTAGATGCATTTTTTGCAATTCAAACACTTCAGGGTGGTTTTGCCAGAATTGAAAAAAAAGATGATGAATTCTGAAAGAAGACTGCACACATCTCTACTTTTAATGCAAAAATGGATCCAATGCTGAAAAAATGACACTTGGCACGTCTTATTTTTCATGGTACACTAAATACCACTTTCTGGTGTGATTTGAGCATAGGTGTATAATATGGGCACATTTCTATTACATCATATAATGTTTCTGGTTTAAATTTTTTACTTATATAATTTTAAAATTGACGTATTGTTAGTGTGTTTAAAATATATTTTATCTAATACAGTACATGACCGTATATTGTATAGAAAAATCAGTACTTATTAGTGACATTATAGTGTAGTTACTAGTTAGCATTTGCATCCCACAAATGTTTTGTGTGATATTTTCAACATTGCATAATTGTATTTGAAAATTCATGTCACTATTTAAATGTTGTTCTGTTCTGCTCTATTTAGTCTTTTGATTATGTGCTGTAATACATGGAAGGAATGCATCAGCTTTCCCTCTTCCAATATGACTTTTATTCCAATTTTTGCCTCATTGATTTTAAAAGCCCTCAGTGTATATTGATTTTTGTAGGGCAATTATAATTATATGTACTTTCTAGTGTACCTTTACATTTGTGAAAATCCTGGATGTGGCATGTAATATAAAATAATGAGTAATGAGTAACAACTTGTGGGTTTGTATTAACACATTCATTTACCACAGAAAATAATCAACTGGTTCAGATGTGTTCTTCGGTGTTGTTGCAGCACTCCATATGCATATATGGAGCCGCTCTCATCTGAGAACCCCACTAAAAACACCTCCACATGAGAGACATATGTGACAATTGGTTGGCTAAGGCCATGTGCCTGTTACGATTTCACCTAATTGGTGAAAAATGCAGCCACATATGACAGTACTACGGTTGACGATTTGTATTTTATTCTTTCCTTGCAGTCACGTTTATAAAAGATGTCTTCATCCTCCGGGAAGTGGATTGGTGGTCATTCCGGCTAACGTATACTGGTGCGTACCGCCCTAGGGCATAGATTTTCTTAGGCACCTTTACACTAGCATGGAGGTATGGGTAGTGAATAGATTTTTATATGATCATGGATGACATCATAATGTCAGGGCTAATTTTCCAATAATTTTAACCTACAGAATTCAACTGTGCTTTTTATAATGCAATAAGATGACCCTAATAATGGGTATGGTGTCATGGACCTGAGGGTTAGTTTCAAGTCAGGTAATGTGGACTGGGCTTACATGTATTAAGAAAGTGGATTTGCAGTACAAGAAGAGAGAGAGGAAGCAGTGCCTACTGAGAGGGATAGATTGAGGAAATGTGCAATATGGAAACAGGCAGAAGAAGAGACATAGCAGAGGAGGCAGAAGGGAATAGCATCTAGTAGGGAGGTGGCAAGAGGACCATGACTTTATCTCCAAATACAGAAGAAAAAGAAATAAGCATTGGTAAGATGGATGTATATGGGTGGTTAGTGTAAGGACTGGGCTAGTGTCTGGTGGGAAATTATGTCCTGATGTATGGAGTCAGTTTTGGGTGTGAACTAAAGTACGTAGCAAAGTCAAGAGCAGAAACTGATAAGGGGAGATGAGGTGGGGATGGCAGAGGAGGGAGTTGACAGTGTTCCTGGGACTTGAAGAACCAGAGGAGATGATGTTCTTGAAGAATGACTGAAAAGGGCAGCACTGTAGTATAAGAGCAAACATTTTAAATGAAGTAATTATGCCTTAGTGCTTGATTTCATCAACTGTTGCTCAGCTGTGCACGAACATTTTTGCACATACTGTATCTTGTGAATTTTGAATGTCAGGGATTAGGTGGTGATCTGCGACGGTGAATAGTGGTCGCTGGAGTCCAGAGCAGAAGAAGGGCGGCATTGTATAAGGAAGTGGCACTTTTCAAGGAGAGATTCTGAGAGTAAGTGAGAGTAAGTGAGTTGAGCCGAAGGAATAAGGACATACTGTCTATGGCCTCAATGTTCTCTATAGTGATGTTAGCCTTCGGAGGTAAAGATGGAGGAGGGGGTAAATTAAAGAGTAGGTGATGGCCAGAGTGGGAGAATGGGTAGTTGGAGGTCAGACATATAACAATGTTGAGTGAAGATATAATTACTTAATGGGAGGGTGAGGAAATCCACTGGGGTTAAGAAGTTTAGAGAAAGAAGATTATATTGGGATATTATTTGGGATGTTAATATCGACTATGAAAATAGGGGGGGGGGGGATATCTGATAGATGTGACATTATGCAAAGTGGTCAAAGAATTTGTAGGGATTGCCAGGGGAGGCATTAAATTACGGCTACTCAAATATCTGGAAGAGGCATGTAGCATGGACCTCAAATGTATATGTATGTATATTTTGATTCCTCAACCTGTTCTTAGGTTTCTCAAACATATAAAAAAAATACACTTTCATTACAGAAGAGAACATTTCATCACTACATTTGTATTGTGAGATAATAAAGGACATTTACTAAACTCTTGACTTTACCATATTAATCCAATATGTGAATGCTGTCTTATAAGCAATAGGGAGCCAACTAACATATTAGTACATTCTCCATGTAAACTGCAACATGTATCCATCTATTGCGTTTTTATGCACATTCTATAAAAAGTAATCTGCTTTGTCCAAGCAAAAGGACTTGGCTCACTTCCTTTTTCCAAGCTGTTTGCTTAATGCCCTAAAAAAAAATTAAGTGTGTATTTTACAAAGTTATGCACTTTGCTGTGGCCATTCTAAATATAAAACAATCATCATCATCAATATAATAATAATGACTTGAATTTAAAGATTAAACAAATAATATGTAGCATCTGTTGAAACCCCCTGAGCCAAGATGCACAGCATACAGTATTTCTTGTGTTAGCCATGTCTACAAGCCTGTAATCCTCTTGTGATTTAGGTTCAGCTTCGAAAGTTTTCTTTCAGTCTTCAGTCTTTCTGGAAAAGAACATACATTTGGTTTTGAAAAATGTATCATGTATTCCAGACATATGTACCTTAATGTAAAATGCTAAAGATTATATAAAAAAAATATTTTATCACTGCAGTTTATAAATGTAATTTTGGTACTAGTTTCACGATGCCACTGACTGCGGATCAAATCGCACGCAAATCGCATGCGATTTGTGTTCGATGCGATTTAGCACACCCCACTATCGCATTGCACGCAAATTGCATGCAAATCACATGCAATTTAGCACACCGACACTATCCACGTCAGCCCGAAGCGTGGCGAGCACAGCGAGCCCCATGAGGGGACACGGTATGCATCCTCCCGACCTGTTCATATCCCCACTATCCACGTCGGCGCGGAGTTGATCTTCCAAAGTGTGGCGAGAGCAGCAAACGAGCCTGAAGACACGCGGAAAACGAGCCCCATGAGGGGACGCAGAATACACGTCAAGTAATCCGCGTCCCCTCACAGGGCTCGCTGCACTCGCCATGCTTCAGGCTCGTTTTCAGCGTCCCCTCGCGGGGCTTGCTGTGCTTGCCGCCCTTTGGACTCAGTGGCGCCGACGTGGATAGTGGGGCTATGAACAGGTCGGGAGGACGCGTACCCATCCCCTCGCAGGGCTCACTATGCTCGCCACGCTTCGGGTGACGTGGATAGTGCGGGTGTGCTAAATCGCATCACAGCGGATCACATGCGATTTGCATGCAATGCGATAGAGGGTGTGCTAAATCGCAGGCAAATCGTATGCGATTTGCCTGCGATGCGATGAGATCCGTGGGCAGTGGCGCCATGAAACTACACAAGTCCCGTAATGTCCCCTGGGAAGCTTTGTTAAGCTAAACTTCCCAGCGATACTGTGTAGCAGCATTAAGAGTAACAATTTTCCAATTTTGGAGAAAATAAATATTTTGTAAAGATGATAAAATAGATTTAATAATAACAACAATAATAATATTAATTCCAATATAGGAACATATTTATTAAAATAAAGATATTTTCCAATAAAAGTTTTTAGCTATTCTGAGAAGGAAAGTTATTACCAGATGTATCGGGCGAAGTTGTCATTGATGCAACTGTATATAGCGATAAGGCTTATCTCAAGCCAAAAACACCCTGAAGGAAATTCACCAAGATGGGAGTTATATTTCACATGGGATATTGCTATAGGCAACCAATCAGAATCTACTTTTTATTTATTTAGCACCCTCTAAAAGATAATAGATAGTGGGCCAGATGCACTAAGCTGCAAAAGTGATAAAATGGAGGGTAGTAAACAACCAGCCAATCAGCTCCTGCCTAACATTTTTCAAAAACAGTAATTTTATCACCTTTGAAGCTTAGTGCATCTGGCCCCCTATCTGATTGGTTGCCTATAGCAACCTCCCATGGAACATAGAACTCTCATCTTAGTAAATCCCCCCCCCCCCCCTTTAATGTTCCCATTTAACTTATAGAAGCTGAAACTATTATGGCAGTGCTCCTAACATTGGGAAATAAGATAAAGCAAGAGCGGGATGCTATTAAACTTTACATGAAGTTGGCTGGTATAACAATTCCTTGCTACTGTATGTTACACATAATAAGTGACTGTGTATGAATTGCATGATGAACTGAATACAGAGACTGAAATTGGTTTATAAAAACATATTTCAAGAACCGCAGTGATAATTGTTACATGGTGTTTCTTCACAGCTTCGGATACTTTGTAAATCACATGTATTTTGTTTAAACTTAAGAAATGTTTTTTTTTATGCACTCAACAGGGAATGGAAAACTGGGTAAACAGGTATTCACCAATTTCTAAGACATAATTTTCTCAAATCCTGTAGAAATTTACTATATGAGTTGTACTCAACAAAGGTCCATGCTGAACAATTAAGAGCATTGCATTGGATGACTCAGGTGAAAGTATTTCATGATCAGTGGCAATGCATACCTTTGGCTATATTCCTAACTAGATGCGTCTGCAATCACAAAATGCAATCACAATCCTTTTGACATATTCAAACATACACAATTCTTGATCTGCAGGGAAAAATTAACATTGGGGCTGGTGGAGCAGCAGTCCCAGGAACCCCATGAGAATAGGCCACACCTCCAGGAACAGACTGAGGCGGAGAGGTAGGGTGGGTTCAGAGCTGAATGCTGTTGCGCAAATTCGCAGGGCGATTGATTATCAAATGACTGTGCATGCCTATGGATCATAGCGCCCACACACAAGGCCAAACAGCAACAAAATGTGTGATTATTTGTTTTCACAATCCCCTCACAACTTGACTGACAGAAAGCTGCTGTTTGGGGGTGGACACCGAACATTTTCTGTGTGTCAGAAAAAAATTCAGGCATGACAAGGCAACCCCCAAACCCCCCCCCCCTGAAGTGGCCTGTTCTCCTGATAGAGCTGTCCATTGGGGATGAGGTAAAAATACCGGCGGTCGGAATGCCGACGGTCGAAATACCGACGCCGGAATCCTGACCACCACAATGCCGCCACTTTGTCCCTCTATGGGTGTCCACGACACCCATAGAGGGAGAATAAAATAGTGTGCCAAGCGTAGTGGAGCACGGGGCCCGCAGTGAGCCGGCAAGGGGGGCAATCCACGCCCCCCCCCCCCCCCTTGTCGGCATTGCGGCAGTCAGGATTCCGGCATCAGTATTTTGACCGTTGGGATTCCGACCGCCGGGATTTCATACTGATCCCGTCCATTGCGATCACTGGACTTTTGGTTTTGAGACCAAGAGTTATTTTATGCATGTGCAAAGTGATACAAAGGACACTGGTGATGCTGGAAGGGATCCCATTGGATGTCTCTCAGGTGGAAGTGCAAAGATAAGCACAGCAGCTGCTCTTGCAGCGGATACTGCTTGCACTTGGACTGGTTTCAAACTTACTAATGCAGGGGATACTTCTGATGGTAACCAATCCATGTTGGACCAACGGTGGCATTTGGATGTGACTTCATAAAAAACATCATCCAGGCTGTAAATCTACATAGCACATCTTTTGGCAGCCATCTCATGTGCAACATAAGAATGGCCCTCTCTATAGGGTTACCACCATTGTGTTTAGAGCTTCCCAGACAGAGATCCACCCCTTGACCCACCCACAGCCCACCCCTTGCCCCCCCCCCCCCCCCACACACACACACACACACACACATTAGATGGAGCCCGGGCCATTGCCAGGGTTTTTGACATCCCCTGCAAACTAAAAATTTGTGCCCTACCTCCCATACTATATAAATGGATAGTGGTCCCACAAGAAAGGGGACGTGGTCACTCAATAGTAGGTCCAATTAAAATTAACCACACAGTAGCACAAATATATTGACATTACACTACGGGCATTATTCTGGTCGGAGCGGCCAAACGTGCGTACGTTCGCCATTACCGCACGCTAGCCGTACGCGGCCGTTAGGGTTAAGTCCACCCACAAATCAGCCGCTTACGTACGGCCAGAAATACCGTAGAAGGGGAGTGGCGTACAAATGAGCGTACGGCAACGTACGAGGACGGCTCAGCCCTTGCACTCCGACAACAGGCGTACAACTGAGCGTACGGCGCCGTTTACGGCCGTCTTTCCTCCGTCTCCCCACCGACTTCTTGCGGAGATCTGAGCGTACGCCAGTTTGCACGGACGGGTCCCTATTGTTTTCAATGGAAAACTCAGCTTATGTCACCGCTCGTGAGAGTGAGCGTACGTCCGTGTACGCTGGCATACCCTTCACATATATGGACCTGCAAATCTTGCCTCTCAACTACTAATCTGACAATTGATTAATTAATCTATTTGTTATTCAATTATTGTTTTCTATTAACTCAATAGAAGATTGTGTGCAAAATAGTGGGCATGGGCTTAAAACATTGCTGAAACATCCTTTGTAGGTGTTAGATGTGGTTTATGTTATTGTATCCTAAATACAAAACCTATGTTAGTATTAGAGTGAACACGTTGACACATGTCGACTTGTGTAGATTGAGTGTGCTACTGCGTAAAGTCTATGAAAGCACGTAGTGAATGTGTCTAACTGTTTAGCAAATACCTACCTTAGCGTATAAAAAGATTCTTACCTTAAATTAAACAAACCTTTAAATGTGGAGAAGTATAGAAACATAAGCTTCCAATGTGTTTGAGTGCTGTGTGTGGCTTGCAGGTAGTGAAATCATGGTTTGGACTTAATAGACTGCAGCATTGCTTATTACATTCAGGTGTATGTGTTTGAGTAGTAATCAGCGTTAATTAGCCAACTCAGGCGCACGCTGGCATGCGGTATCTGTAGGGGTGGTTTGAGCTGGCGGTTGGCGGCCGCCTGTTTGGTGTCCGAAATGAACGGTGCTTTAGTCGATCGTGCGGTAGTAGCACCGCTCATTTTTGGTGCACACCCCCGTGTACGCCCATATTTACGCCCATTTTCCCTCATTATTTCGGCCGCTCCCATCAACACGCCCCTATGCCGCCCCATTACCCGTACACTCGCGTACAGGTTTTTTCGCACGTTGAGACACCGGCCGTAAGCGTTGTGGAGTGTTCGCGTCGGCGCATTAGCGTATCTGCACATGCGCAGATCGTGAAAAACCCTGGGACGTACGCGTACGGCCCGGACGCTCCAACCAGAATAAGGCCCTCCATGTAGTGTCCCTGATTCATTTTACACCTCATAGTAGTGACTCTATTCACACAGTAGTTCCCCTTATTTAAGTTATGCTACACAGTAGTATATGTCAACAGTAGTTCTGTTATAAAACATATCTGTCTCTGTCCCTCCAGCAGCTCCATACCCTGTGTCCCTGCAGCAGCCCCATGCCCTGTGTCCATCCAGCAGCTCTATGCCTTGTGTCCCTCCAGCAGCTCCATGCCCTGTGTCCCTCCAGCAGTTCCATGCCTTGTGTCCCTCCAGCAGTTCCATGCCTTGTGTCCCACCAGCAGCTTCCTTCCTCTTACCACATTGATACTAATGGCATATGTAACAACACCTCTCAGCAGGAGACACCCGGATACAGTAAGCACCCCCACCCCTTGTGATGGCACTGTCTGTGCTTTTTTAGCATAGCTATGTTACTGTACATGAAATACAACTCCATATTCCTTTGTCAGACAGCAAGCAGCACTCTAGGGACTGTATTAAATCATCTAGTGCTATTTTTTTTCCTCACAAAACACAATTTTCTTCTAATGTGTATTATATATTGAGCTTGCTTATGTAAGCAAATACGTATCCACAACACAACTGGGGTCTCTGTACTAAAGCAACATTGCCCTTTTGCTTTTATCCAACATTTTCAGAAACGTTGAAGTGAGATTAAAACTTGAGTGAATGTTATCTTCTTTTCTATAGAAAACTGCAGAAGAAAAAAGCACGAGAGATATGAAATGTTTTATGTAGCAGTGAAACAAGGAAGTACCTTTGCTATCTGTTGTCTATTATGAGCTAGCTGGAGAGAAATAGGATACTTGAAGCAGACGCACACACTTGCTGAGATGTCAGACTAATAGGTTTCTTATTATGCTCTCTGTTGTCCAGAGTTTCAAGTACTGATCTAAAATATAATCTCCCTGGGAGATACTGACCTACCCTAGTGCAGTGCAAAACATTGCTTTTGAAAGGTATTTCCTAGCACTGGTTAGGGAGCTTTTTTGGCATGGAGTTATATGAGGGAAATAAAAATGGTTACAAATTTTACAAACAGAAATATTGTTTATGTGATGTGTGTGACATTATATTTCATTTAAAAGGAATCACAAAGTATATGCAGCACCAGGCAAGGGGAGTGATTCAGCTTCATTCGCAATGAAGCCACTGTACATGCGCAGCCCCCCTGTGTGAACGTGTATTATTGGCGTCCCCATGAGAAAAGCCAGCGGGCCATAGCTGAATTGGGTGAGCATAAGCATAGTCCCCAGTAATTTAAAGGATGTATTCTGTGGCAATTATTATACATGGAGGAAAAAACCCACAGAATGTGTTTGATATTTTGGCCATGGGTTTGTTACATATCCAGTTTTATTATTTTGCTGTAACGGTATAAGCCTTAGAAATACTGTAATCACCAATCTTTTAATAAAGATGACTGTATACTATTGCAAAATGCTGTTATTAGACCTATTGCTTTCTATGAATGTGTATGAACTCCCATACTTGTATACCATAGCTATTTCAGTATAGGGATTCCAACAGCATCAAAGAGAGAATAGGGGGTTCTGGAGCGCAGAGTTTAATATACCTTTATACAGTCTCACACACACATGCGTGTCCCCATCAACGTTGGAGCTGTAACGGGCGGCGGAGGGCTCTGTCGGAACGGGGTGACCAATGGGAGCTGTATGTATTACAGTCCATGTCGCAATGTTCACATCATAACTATTGACATTATGGTGTCAACATTATAAATGTCAGTATTGTTAATGATGATTTGATGAATATATCCTGATTAAAAATGCATTAATCACTTGCATCAGTTGCTCAACAAAACTTATAAATATATAAATGAGAAGATTGTGCTCATGCGTCACCTTCAAGTTCAGTTATGTAGCATTGTGTATGATTATCACTCTGTTCCTTCACTTCACTTTTGGGACAGGATGCACTAAAGCCAAAATATGATAAAATCTCCAAAAATCCAGTTTTCAGAGTTTTTACCGCATTCCTGTACTTAACAAGCTCAGATTAAACCCAGTGGAAAATACTTTCTGCAGCTGGCGTTAACCGATAGAAACCTATGTGCATTGCTCTCAGCCGTCATTAGGCGCATGAATAGATACTGTACATTATGTAGATAATACACGATCCAAGAAAAACAAACCTGGAGAATACCACTCTATACTGTATATGGTGGACTCTGGAAAGCAAGATCCAGTGTCGCTGATTGCCTTGATCCAATAATCCTTATGTCCATAGATCACAGTCATAAGATACTGTACGTCATCAGTAAACCAGTGAAAGACCAGAGGACACCAATACTATCACCAACCCCATCATCTCTACAAAGACATAGTACTGCAGTTGCTGTGTGATATAGCTGTTCTCAGCAGTGTGACATCACACTGACATTACACAGTAACTCAGGTTACTGCTTTACCCTGGGCTACTATAGGTTCACTACATGGTGCTAGAGCATATGCACAGGTGCCACACAGTATTAAAGGGTATATTCTTATTTGGGCTGTTTTTAGCCAAATACATTTTATTTGACTTCTAACTTTGAAACGTCTCAGGATTTGAGTATTAATTGATTACTAAAATGAGGTGAAGTCCACATAAAGCGGTGTATGTCTATCTATCTATCTATCTATCTATCTATCTATCTATCTATAAACACACACACACACACACACACATATATATATATATATATATATATATTGAACTGGAAAGTATATTACCTGTAGGAATGCCCATGGCAATGTTTCTTTCTTTTATATATCAGATATTTTATTTTACAAGTTAAAACATTAAAAAAGGTATATGCAATAAACATTACATTAATACAGTAACAAAGATAGTTAGGATTACGACGGACACAAAACACAGAACTATAAGACAATTTATACATAGATATTCAACATAGATATACTGTTGCCATTTTCACATGACATTAAAATTACAATATTATCACTATTATATACTAAAATACTCGTTTATGATTGTGCAATAATATACCTGCTGCAGCTGTAAACTTTTACTTAATTGCGATTGGTGAAGGTACACTGCGCTCACCTTATGTATAATCTGCTATTCCCAGGCGCTGCTCACTCTTAAGGGTATCCCGGTCCCTTTTAACTGAAAATTATTTTAGGTGGGTGGAGTAAGCGCTGTTCTGCTTGTGTTGATTGTGGGAAATGAGTGATGCGCGGTGTGAAAGAAATGGGGGAAATGCAAATGGAATGTTAAAATCTAATTTATTTGATAATACAAATGCAAACCTAAAGAAGCCGGTGTGTGCTAAAACTATAGGGGGGTGTCTAGGACACCTGGGGGGGCAAATACCTTGAGCGGTATTAAGAGGTGTTTTGTTGTACACCTAATTGGGGTCCGCACTGTGTGGGAAAGTTCCTGAACAAGTGACACCAGGGGAGATTCCCAAACGGGTTTCAGAGTGTCTGTGCTAGACCTTTTTATGCTCTCGTGGGTTCTGAGCCCAGGACCTATGGTCTCTCCTGGTGATTTGTGGAGGAAATTGGTATGCAGTGTCAGAGTGCAATACGTGGGTGGTGAGGTGCCTTGCAGGCTTAGAGCGATTCCTTGGAACCCCTTACAATCTCATAGGTTCTCTGAATCTATGCCCTCTCCTTGCACGTAGGAAATTAAATGTCTGGTGAGTGTCACAGTTAGTTCCTGCTAGCGGTGTCCCGTTGAGCAGAGTGTGTGTGCTTCATTTACTGTTTCTGGGGTGGAAAGGACAGCCTCAGTACTGGGTTCCTGGTGCAGCATGAGTTTTTACTGCCGCAGCTCCACGAGTCCTGGCCGCGTCTACTCTCCGTCAGCGTGTCCCGGCTCCTGTGGCACTTTCGAGTCTCAAACTTTTGCAAGATCATGGGGTGCCGCTGTCAATCAGCGCCAGTTGTCTGCGCTTGGGGCTTCTCCGTCCTGCTTCCTAGATGTTATGGTGGTGGCTGTTGAAAACAAAGAATCTCCCCTGGTGACACTTGTTCAGGAACTTTCCCACACAGTGGGAACCCCAATTAGGTGTACAACAAAACACCTCTTAGTACCGCTCAAGGTATTCGCCCACCGGGTGTCCTAGATACCCCCTTTAGTTTTAGTATACACCGGCTTCTTTAGGTTTACATTTGTATTATAAATAAATTAGATTTTAACATTCCATTTGCATTTCCCCCATTTCTTTCACACCAGCATCACTCATTTCCCACAATCAACACAAGCAGGACAGCACTTACTCCACCCACCTAAAACTTTTACTTAGTCTCTCTCTATTTATTAGGTAGTCACTATAACCAAAGCATCTATTTTTGTTTTGTAGATTGGAGTCCCGCACTGAGTATCCTGGCAATAGATTTATTGTATTTGTAATCCACAAGTGAGAGTGAATCAGGTAATAATTGCTGGCTTAATCACAATGTAACAACACTGTAACAACACTGTATATATCCTCTCTCCACTTTTCTTCATATCCTTTGCCTAAGCGTGTAAGTCACTGTAGCATGAAGCCAACTGTATAAAGTATTTACACCTTATTGCTTAGTACAGTCGCTATTTCTCCATCAAATAATATTAGTCAGGGAAAACGACTTCTCTCCTTCTGATGAGGAAGAACATAAATGTTTGCCTGTTGTGCAGTTATCATCTCACGTAAATGCAGTCTCTGTGCAGTCTTCAATGAGGATAATTCGCCCTGTTTCATGGCGAATTTGTGCTATTTTCGCGTCGGAAGGTGATTTTTTTGGGTCAGAAAGCGAATCACCCTATTCAATGTGCACTTCTCGCCGTCTTTCTAAGTGATTTTCGCCGTGTGTCGCCGTGTAGCAAATCGCCATCTTTTCATGGTGAAGTGGAAAGTGAACTTTTAAAATTTACATTGGAGACGGAGCTGCTGAGTGCTGCTGCTGACAGGGCCGGTGACAGGGGGGTCAAGGGGGACATATGTGATGGGCCCCGGCAATCTGAAGGGCGACAGAGCCCAGCCACGGCCCGTCTGTATTACCCCCGCTGCCAACTACTGTGTGTGCCGCCCCTCCCCATGTCTGTGCCAGCCCAGTGAGCTGGGCTCCATCTGTCTTTGTCTCCCATTTCCTTTACTTCCTTGTGTATCACACCTCTATTACACCAGTGGACCACTAACAGCCATTGTTTGGTATGAAACAGTCCCACATCTGGCTTTATTTATACACTTGTGTGTGTGGTGTTGAGCACATTGAGGCCTGACGCTGTGGAGACAATAATTTTAGTGGCTTTATCAGACAAGTGGGTCAGACGGCATATGGGATCTTATCGGTGTTCAGCAAGATAAATAGAAAAATAAGTCAAAATAACCACCTGTGAGCCTTAATAACCACCTGTGAGATTAATGTATGAAAGTTGCTTTACATTACTGCATACTTGCCTACCTGACCCGCTCCATGAGGGAGAAAATGCTCTGTTCCTGGACTTCCCTGGTAATGTATGATTGCCATCACCTGTGGTGAAACACCTTTCTTATCAATTCCCTAGCTCACCACACAGGTGATGGCAATCATACATTACCAGGGAAGTCCAGGAACAGAGCATTTTCTCCCTCATGGAGCGGGTCTTACTTAGTACACTCAAACTGCAAATAAGCTATTTTTTTCCCCAAAGTGAGCCAGTGAGGCACCCAAAAGAGCCGGATCTTTTAACTGACCGCTCATTTTTATCCCTGCTCTTTAGTGAGTCACTTTGCCCATCTCTGGGTTTCTTGATCCCTGCAGCCCCAGAGTGTGAAAACCTGCCCCTAAATATGAAGGCAGAGACTGGACCTGGGTTATTGCCGAGTGATCATCCGCCTGTGAACAGTGCCTGATTAACCAGTCTGAGTAAGCTGCAGCCTACGGTGCCAAGACTGGGGGAGGGGGGCTCCTCTTGCAGGTGACACCCGTGGAATAAAATTAAGGTTTAAGTTATTTCATGCTTCTGATCCATCACCCAACCCGAAGTACTGTGTGTGAATGTGGAGGGGGATTTAGTTTACTGATGGAACCATTACTTTATATATTTTGTGCTACAATGCACTTATATACTGTACGTGTTTCTACAGTTTCCTTCACATTAGATCCTACATGACAGTTGTATAACCTTGGTTAAATGCACATGTGCAGTATGAATGAGCGCTCATACATGTGTGTTAAGCAGCATTACAAGGGGAACATCATCATACCTCCCAACATTCAGCAAGTGCCCAGCAGGACCTGGCATGCGCCCACAATTTGGGGGCATGATCTAGTGGTCATGGGGTGTGACCTATAACTTTTATCACTCAATTGAGGCCACACCCCCATTGTTGCCACTGTGGGACTTGGCCTGGGCTTTGTGAACTGCTGGCCATACCCCCTATCCCTCTGTCCCCAGGAATATATGCAGCACTCCCAAATATAACTAAAAATGTTAGCAGCTAGAAGGGAGGCTGGCACCCAAACGGAGCACACAGGCCATCTCCTCTCTTAAAGTGCCCTTCGTTAAAAACATTTGTTTAATTAGAGTATCTGATGTCCATACTGATTTGGCTAATGCTATAATGGTATTGAAAACAATAGGGGGGAGTGCCTACACATTTTCTCTGTGAGAGATGTGCAAAATATCTGCTATAAATGCCAGCATCACTCTCATTTGTTATATAAATTCAAATAAAAAGTGTTGTGTAAAAACAATAAAATTTCTTGCAAATTTTCACACCTATTTTGACAAATTCACTTGACACTCAAAGGGTTAAGCATAGGCACACCTTTGACGGATGGTGCATCCTATTGTGATCTCCCAGATTCTAGTTTTCAAAAAAAGGAAAGTTTGGCTGTAAGAGATGTACAAAGAGGACTGAGATGTGTGCATAAATACAATGTGGCGGTGGTGCGTGGGGGCAGTGGGTACACATGGGGAATCAGAGGTACAAAGAGAAACCTATTTCATTTTCTATTTACAGCAGGAAAGTAGAAAAATCATCTCTGTCAGTGTGATGTTTCCTAGTCTGTTAAATACATTCCATGTTGTACGGAAGCAGCTGCTGTCTCATTTTTTTACATTGTCTTCGTGCTTGGGTCAGATTGAGCAGCAGGTGATAAGTTAATAGAAACTCTTCTCACTGCTGCCCTGCTAGTGCCCACAACCCCCCCAGAGTGACAACTGCTTATAAACATGATATATATACAAGAGAATGTGGGGTTATTAGGGAAAAAACATAAGTCTACAGCAAACTTTGCCATACCAGTGCTTGTTGTGCTTGCTCCCATCCTTCCAATGTGTCCTGGGGGGGGGGGGGGGGGCTATTACAGCTAGCACCAGGAAAGTGGAGAGGAAGAGACAATTAGGAGGGGGAGGGTAGGGAACGAGCACTGGGTATGGGTGAAAACCGGACCAGGACAAAACCCCCGGACCGGACATCAAACTCTGCATTTTGGAGCTTGTTACCTCCGGCCCGGGGGGTGTCCTGTCCGGGGGGCTGCCTGTCACACCTGTCACCAGGTAGTGGAGGAGGGGGAGAATAAAGCCTCCCTGTATGGTTCGGGCATGTAGCAAAAGCCGGACGGTCCGGACCACACGGGGAGGCTGTAATCTCCCCTCCCCCATGTCCCTGGTGATAGCTATCACAGGGACCCCCCCGGACAAGACACCCCCCGGACAGGACAAGCTCCGGACTGCAGATTTTGATGTCCTGTGCGGCGGTCCGGAGTGTAGTCCGGTCCGGTTTTTACATAGTCCCACGAGCACTACAACTATGCACATTATTCTCTAGCATTCCGGGGTCCTGACCAACACCGTTTTCACCTAATCCCAGTGTTGCTACTGAAAATACTCTGCAATCTTTCACCGAGTCAGATATAGCTAAGATGAAGTGCAAATATTTCTATCTGATCTTTTTTCCTTTATCCAAGTGACCTAAATTATCACTTACTGTCCATATTACTGAACTCAATTCCAAAATGTAGTTGAACCTTTGCAGAAATTGCTAAACGGTGAGATTAAATTCAGTTGGAAGAGTCGCCATAGACACATGCACTTTAATAACCTTACAGAAGCAGATCACGGCTCAGAATTGTAATTTTCAGTCATCTCCATCTACCATTGTACTAAGTAATATACAGAATTTTTAAATGGTAAAATCTAGAATGTGATAATTTATTATAAGTTATAAGACATGCCAGTATTCCACAAGGTCAATTATAGAAAGAAAATATGGCCTTCTTATTGTAAAGTAATAAATATTTCTGATGCTGCAACTAACAAGTAAAAGTGAAATGTAAAATTGCTCTGTTGGATACAGATGAGCTTATTTTTATTAATCTCTTGTACATGATTTTTGTACAAATATATAAAATACTTTGTGACAGCAGAACATTAAATTCGGAAGAAAGGATACAATACGTATCTATAGGCGCTGTCTTTAGCTGCTGCTCAGGAGGGAATTGTGGAAGCCCTCTGTAGATAACAAAAGTAGGAAAAAAGGGGGGTTTGAGCAGCACTGGGCTTCACTGAAAGAATCAGTGATATCCAGATACAATTTATTAAATATACAAATACTAATGTCAAATAAAAATAAATATAAAAATAAGAATTAAAACTGATAACTTTTATACAGCAATGGTCAATGTTGCAACAGTTCAGTCCCGCATGCTTTATGAGGAAGGGGAAAAGTGCTCCGATAAAGATCTGGGCGAGATTTAGTGGGTTTACCGTTTTTAGGAAATTTTTTCTCAAATTGCCCTATATCACCGTTTTTTAATATCGCATTTTTTATAAAAAATCGTGTATTTAATGGCTGGCGTAATGCCGCATGAAAAGTGCGATATATGGCGATATACGGCGATATGGTGTGAATTGAGCCGATGTAATACGCCATAAAAGTGCGATTTCCGGGTTAGGCCATGTGCGTATTTGCGGCCAACCGGAATGCGATTTACAGGAATACACCTGATCAGCCCATACAACATGCTAAACTATTGGCCCACCTTAGTCCCTTGCAATACGCATCACACCCCCTATATAAAGGGGTGCAGGCGACATTTTACCCTTTGTAAGAGAGTAAGGCGTTTGAGATGGAGAGGAGAGCAGTCATAAGGTGCAGAGGAGGCAGAGGGACAGCCAGCTTGGGCCCAAATACCCCAACCACTGGGAGAGGTAGGGGAGTGAGAGGCATCACTGTAAGAGGCAGGAGAGGGAGCATGCTCCCAGGAAGAGGTGCGCCAGGGAGAGGCCACATGGTGGAAGCTGAGCAGGTGGCTATGGAGGATGAGGAGGAAGCAGACACAAGCCATGTGTCCTCACAGGAGGAACAGAGTGCCAGGCACACAGAGGAGGAGCTGCAGGTGGGTGATTTTTCTGAGGTGGACTGGCCTCTGCAGGAGGAAGATGAAGCAGACTTGGCGGTGCTGGGGGTGGAACCAGGACAGGAGGAGGATGAGGAGGGTGACCCTGAAAATGTGGAGGAGGAGGATGACGCAGCTCATACAGCTAGTGGGAGGAAAGTCAGGTTCTCATATGAGGAGAATATGGCCCTGGTGCGTGCACTCTTGCCCCTGTATGACCGGCTGCTTGGTCCTCACCATCACCGCACAAGTGTGGCAAGGAAGAAGGGGATGTGGGACAATATCACCTCCGCTATAAATGCAGTCAGCACACACAAGAAGAGTGTGCGCAACGTCAAAAAACGATATAATGACATCAAGCGCCTCCTCAAAGCCAAGCTTGCCCTGGAGAAGAAAGAGGCCTGACGCACAGGAGGTGGACCTAGGCAGGAAGTCCGCTTTAAGGCCTATGAGAGGCTGCTACGCCGAATAATCCCACCAGAGGTGCTTCCCGGCATCCACATTGCCGACACAGACAGGCCCCCCACTCCACCGCCAACTGGTAAGTGTCCACACATGTCAACTTTAGATTTTGCTATGTCATGTGCGCATGCAATTATGGTGGAATGCTTTCTGTGTCCAATAGATTTGTGTGTGTGGAACTACATATCCCAGCAAAAACACATGTTACTAGGTTTGCTTGCTAAATAATGGACTGTGCATTTTGCTGGGTTATGTAGTTCCACATAACCAATTAATGTGTGCTGTCCTTATCACACTCTCACTAGTGCGGAGGAGTTGGCGCAATCCATCCATATTTTTAAAGGCAAACAAATATATTTTATGGAGATGCAGACCACCCAACTAGAAAGCATTAAGGGGTATGTGCGTAACATAGCTCAGCAAATGAGAAGAATTTCCCAAAGTGTGCGTGCTAATGTAGGGACACAAATTCGCCTTGTCTCTACATTAGACACACGCTTATCAGATATTGGACAAGCCATTCAGGGCCAAACTACTAATTTTAGAGCACTAAATGCCAATATGGTTGAACAGACCCAAGCTATTAATGGGCAAACAACTGCGTTGATGTCCCTACAAACACAACTCAGCCTCAGTGCTACTAGTTTGTTAGGTCAGCACCAAACCACACCTATGCAAAGTAGTTGTGTCTCCTCCACACCCATGAGTGGGTCCCCCACTACTCCCCCACGGCATAGTATCTGTACTAGGGGTGGAGGTGCCACTAGTGTTAAGGGTGCTAATACCCGGGCTCAAGGAAAAAATGATTAATGTTGTTTGCATTTACATGTATCATGTGCTGTTTTTTTACCACACTCATGCCGTGATTGGTAATGTCAAATTTTTCTATGGTATGGGCTATGCCTAAATTTTTCAGCAAGTAAAAATTATTTGCAGCCAGCAAACTTGTTGTCATTCTTTACAAATGATTACCCACACTGTACTTTGATGTATTTGGAAATAGTGTCATTTTAGCTGACACGGGTCTTTGGGTTGTGTGTGCTTATTTGTCATATAATTTGAAGGAAATACTGACATTTGAGGGGGATCAGCATTGGCCATTGCATACTGTATGTAGGCGCCACTTGTTTTGGTGAATTACAACCACCTTAGATCAATGATCCATGGGACCTCCATCCATTAAACCTATGTTAATTAGCATTTTCATTCATTTGGCCAAAGTAAAAACTACTTACATTACAGTGTTATAGGTGTCATCATGTTGCCAGGCATAAACTATGCTGGGTTGTTGCAGCTTGCAGGTGTTGGCCATTATTGCTGGTCTGTTTCTGGCCAATGAACATGGGCAGTGAAAAATGTAATGTTAACAATGTATGTGTGTTAAAGGTTCCCCTTTACTAATCATTTTACACAACAAAATTACCTGTGAAATGTTGAAGTATCATCTGAGTACGAACCACATCCCCCCTCCGCGTACTTCTCACTACAACATCAGTATTTTGAGCTTCCTGCACGACTGCTGCAGTGGCCACATCTACATAATTTGGTTGACCCAAAGCTATGTTCTGCAGCATGCAGTAAGCCTGGACAACCAAAACCACTTTGGCAGGGTGGTATAGTAGTGTACCTTCTGACCTGTCCAAACACCAAAATCGGCTTTTCAGCACCCCAAAGGTGCGTTCCACTACATTGCGGGTAGCAATATGTGCAGCATTGTAGCGGTGCTGTGCAGGGCTTTGTGGGTTCCGCAGAGGTGTCATGAGCCACGAATGACACCCATATCCTGAGTCACCTACAAATAACATGTAAAGGGATTTGTGTAGACACATATCATGTGGGTAATTTGCACATAATAGTAGCAGGCCAGACTATATTGTTAGGGCTGGTATAAACAATTACAACAGAAATGACTCTTTAACATAAGGTTACGCACATGGATCTTAAAGGGCAAGACATAGGTTAGCAAACATCATGTAAACAGTGCTAAGTGACTTACCAAGTAGCCAGCCCTCTGGCATGGTGTGGTTGTGGAAACGGTCCCAGAGAGCTGAGTGCCGCAGGATATAGGCATCATGGCAGTTCCCGGGATAGCCTGCAACCACACTGAGAATTCTGAGGTTGGCATCGCAGACCACCTGCACATTGAGGGAATGTCTGCCCCTGTGATTCACATAGACATGCTCCCTCATGTGCGGGGCCCGAATCCCAATGTGGGTGCAGTCTATGGCTCCCAGCACATTCGGAAATTCTGAGAGCCGATTGAATGCCACCTTCAAGTCCTGCCACTCGGACTCACAACGTGGGAATGTGATATATGTGCGCCACAGCGCCACAGCTTCTTTAATGCATTTAACACCTGAGATAAATGTTTAGAGAAAGTGGCTTGTGACACCCCCAAGGCCCATGAGCTCACAGACTGAGTGGAGCCTGTGGCAAAGAAGTGGAGGGCACACATTCATTTCTGCAGCCCAGATACTGCATAGTTGGCCCCCCCACAAGGGTCCAAATCATCTCTCACCTGCTCATATAAGTTCAACAGATTCAACCTAAACAGTCGGTTCAACTTAAACATGTCAGTTCAACCTAAACATGTCCACCACCTGTTGATCAGAGAGGGAGTCCAGGTACACCCTAGCACGGTACCGACGAGAAGCACGGAGTGGTCAGGGTACCTGGATCTGGTGGGCAGCATCATCCCTCCTGCGTAGCTCCTCAAAATGCCCCAGCTCACACACTAGCACCTCCAGTCCACTCTGCAAAATCTCCATCTCAAACATCCTCACAGGTGTCCATAATCATGTGGGGGTATATGTAGGGGACTTAGTAATTGCTATGTGGGTCACCTGTTACAGATTTAACCTTTTCTACGCCCAAACACTGGCGATTTTGATGAAATCGCCACCCTCTACTTGGTCTATAATTTGGGGAGGTTGGGGAATCGCATTTTGCTGCCGATTTTCAAATGCGGCAGCCATTAAATTAGCGTTTTGTATCTTTTTCAATGGGAAAACATCTGGATGCGATGTTGGAAATCGCCACTTCAGAAAGTGCGAATTAGTGGCAAAAAGTGCGATTTATGCCGCAAATCGCCACCCATTAAGTAGTCGATTTACAAAATAAATGCGATAACGGCCGTTTTTGCGATAAAAATCGCCAAAAACCCAACATCGATCTCTAATAAATGTCACCCCTGGTCTCTAATAAGACCTCTGGGATCTCCAATTGGTGTACATTAGGTATTTTAGGATTTTAGCCTTTAGATGAGTATAGTCCCGGAATATTACTCAGCTTTGGATATTGGTTACCCTGGTCTGGCAGATGAACAATCCATCTTGAATGGTCCACAGTGGACAAGTAGCACTTCGCTGGCAAAGGTGGAGACGTCAGGGTCCTAGACTGTCTTTTAGAATGCTGGTCCGGAACAGGTGGTGGGAAAGGTGGCTCAACGCGTTTCGGTGTTATTTGACATTAGTATTTGTATATTTAATAAATTGTAATTGTTTAATTTTATCTGGATATCACTGGTTCTTTCAGTGACGCTCCGCGTCTAGACAATATGTCGCAGTGTGAACACTAAAAAATGTGTCCCCTTTTTCCCTAATAGACATTGTGATAAGTAAAATGTTTGCATGCACCCAAAAAAGTTGTTAGCAGAAAAAAGAATACCTTACACTATAGTTTGCTCCATGCAGTAATACCACGTGCACCATATTATTCCCAACACTGTAATGTACCTTGCCAGTGGCGTCTATACCTTTTGTGACACCTGGTGCAGAAGACCATGATGTTGGCACGCCTATGGCAAAAAGAGGAGTGGCCTTGTGTGTAGGGAGCATTGCTCCATGAGTTTTCGGCATGGCCTCATAGCCCAACCCCCTTGTTTCATCACTCTGTGGGTCCCCATGCAGACTGCTTTGGCTGCAGTACAGGCTCCAACACTGTGACAGGAGTCTGTACTTAGTTTTCCCCCCACAGCAGGTGTGGCCTGCCCTGCCCTCACAGCAACACCAGTGCACCTTGCACTGAACCTATCCTCTACACAGTAATGTCCCTTGAATCATATTATGTCCCCAACAGTATTGCAAATTGCACTGTTTTATTCCTCACACAGTAATACTTCTTACACCATATTATGCTCTACACAGTAATACCCCTGCCACCATATTATGCTCCACACAATTATGCACCTGAGACTATATAATGCCTCACATAGTAATGCCTCTTACAAATTATACCACACTACCTGCTCATTGACAGAGGTTTCATGATACCACTGCCATTTCCCCTAGCTGAAGCATCTGACCAATGTTCCCTCTAATTTTACGAAGGCTGCATGCGGCAAAAGATTTTGGCTGTGCAACTTTGGAAGGAAATTTAAATTTTTGTGCGTCACTTATATATAACTGGAAAATGACGTTCAGCATTTGTGTTAACTTTACTTCAAAATGATATTAAACATTTAAACATTCAAAACACAGCACACAATGTAGTTAATGGTTGAAACACACATTAATTGAGTCCACAACTGCAAAAAGGGACCACTGCTGGTTTGTGCGCTCTGTTGTAATGTCTGTGCGCACGCTCGGCGAGTTGTGTGCGCGCGCACACGCGCACACGCGCACAGCTTAGAGGGAACACTGCATCTGACTCCTAATTCGAATGCCCGCTACCACTACCATGGGTCAGCGATCTCAACTCTTCCAGAAACTGCTGTTTGGATCTTCCTCCTTTAGCCTCTAGTAAATGTTCCACCAAAAATGGTCACCTCCTCCTCTAGCATCCTTCCTAATTGAATTCTCTGAGATGGCAGTCATTAAGGGAGGGACATTTTCTACAGTATTCCATGTGGACAGCTAGACTGTCTGCAGCAGACAATAGCCACAGGCAGCACTACTACTTTGGGCATTATGTGTAAGAGGCACTACTGTGTGTATTATGTGTAAGGGGTACTACTACTCTGGGCATTGAGTATAAGGGGCATCATTGTGTGGCATAACATATATAAGGGCTACTACTGCTTAGCAGAACATGAATAAGGGGCATTACTATATTGTGAATATGGGCCACTATTATGTGTTGCAAGGTGAGTAAGGGGCACTACTATATGGTTTAATATGAAATAGGGGCAGTAGATGCATTGTAATTAAGAATAAGATTGTGCGATACTTATGTAATATCTGGGCTCCCGGTTTTCTTATGAGACCATGTCCACTCACGGGGCTCGCTGCGCTCGCCACGCTTCGGGCATGGTGACTCGCTGCGCTCACCACACTATATAAAATCAACTCCATGCGTAGTTGGATAGTAGGGGTATGAAAAAATGGGGTGCATTTAACATGGGAGTCCAGATAATACATAAGTACCGATTGTGCTACTGTGTGGTATAATTTGAATTTGGGTACTAATGTCTGGCCATGCTTTTATTGTGGCAGAGGGGTGCATGGAGGTGCTAAACAACCTAGTATCAGCCCTGGCTTCCTCTAATTGTGGTAGAGCAAATGAGTTCCGTCACTTTTTCAGGAGGGGTTTAAGCCATGGCTATTGTGTTTACAAATGCATGAAACTGACCCTGAGAAACTGCTGACCATTCAAATATCTGACCAGTTTCAGTAGAACTTTGATTAACAGACTTTTTCCAGGTATTAATCTGTATGTGCATTTTATTTGTGTATATATTCATTAACACCACAGGGCACCTATATCTTTTCCTGTCTCTATAAAATGTGTATTGTTTAATTTCTTACATGACCTTTAATTAGTATTAAATAATTTGAGGTAGTAAGGAAACCTTGGTTAGCATTAAATTATAGGAGATGCACATTATTTAACAGGGAAAATAACTGGAATACAAGAAAAACATATTACGGTTCATATTAACTCTGCAATTCTTCTAGTGCAGTCCAGAGAATGACTGAAAATGCTTACTAACACTAACCTCCTCTGTGACTTCATGACCAAAAAGGTGTTGAGGTAGGGTGATGGCAAGGGCCCACTTCAGTGTACAGAAGTGTCCGGGTGTGGGTGTGGCATTGGCATTGTTATGGATTATATTGTAGTTCTTATAAATGTTCCCCATTCATTTTCCAATGACCAGAGGCACTTTATTAAATGGACTGCTGAAGCTACCACTTTTGTGTTTCGGTTGGTATTTTGGGGCAGATGTATTAAGCCTGAAGAAGAGAGAAACTGGAGATAGAGTGGAGATAAAGTGAAAGAAGATAAAGCACCAGCCAATTAACTGTTTTTGAAAATTACTGCTAGGAGTTGATTGGCTGGTGCTTTATCTGCTATAACTTTATCTCCACTCTATCTCCAGTTTATCTCTTCTCCAGGCTTAATACATTTGCCCCTTTGTCTGTTAAGTGTGGAAAACAGTCAGCCCGATTCAACACCCACCACCCTCATAAATCACCATCACTATTAGCTAAAGCTTAGTGCTGTATCATGTTCCTTTACCGGACTGTGGTAAAAAGTATAACTGATGTTCGTTTAATAAGAATAAAGTAATTAACTACACATTATTTTCATGGGTAATAAAATTAGGAGGTAGAACTATCATATTGTGCTTACCCAGTTTATTTATTGCAGGTTGAGTATACCTTATCCAGATATCTGTTATCAAATTTATTCAAAAAACCATAGTTTACAGAATGTACTGGTTTTTTTTAGGGGGGTGGACATCTGTACCTGGCACTACTGAGAACAAACTCAAAGTCAGTACACAAACTTTGTTTCATGTTTTGAAACCTTGTTTCATGCACATATAAAATATATTCGTGTGTATTTCATGTGTTTGATGTGTTTATACAACATAAATGCAAGATACCTCAAGATACATCATTGAAATATCAAAATATTCTGAAATACAGGATAATCTGTTACCCAAAATGCTTCTGGTCTCAAGCATTTTGGATAAAGGATACCCATACTGTATAATAAATGAGGCATTTACTGTTTACTATAATTATTTTGATAAGCAGTTACTATAGAAGTACAGAACTGTGCTGCAAGTGTTAGTGACTTATCATGTTTTATATTACTGGTATTAGGGCAGAGAGCATTGGGCTCACAACGTTATAATGAAATTAGGTTATACGTACCATAAATAAGTATGTCTCTCCTATCATGTTTGCTTTGTTTGACTGACAAGCAATTGACAGCTCACTCTAGCTTCCTTCATTGTATTAATATATTTTCAGTATAAATACTAAATGCTACAAATTGCATTTCCCAAGACTTTCCTGTTTTACTTATCTAGTTCCTGAATATTTAGCCAAATATATTCTTCCCTGTAAAATGTAAGCACACCAGATTGACACAGAGGACATAAAACAAGATTATGAAAAGAAGACAATAAATTATGATCTGACAGTGCTGTCACTATTTCTTTGTTAATAAATGGAGGGGGGGAAATTCACAGAACAGTGTTAGCTTTGGGCCTTGACATATCTAATATCCAAGTCATTAATCACAGCCTGCTGCAAAATACCACTTATCATAAGACAAAACTATAGAGTCTCACTGAACGGCAATTTCACACAGTACTCTAGGGTGAATACAAAATGATAGTGTATCTATGTTTGCCTATGTCACCGTGCATCTAAAGTGTATTCTACTAGTTATCAGGGACTGATTGGGGTCTAGCCTCCCTAAGCTAATGCTGAAGGGTCATTGCAAACAGTAAATGTAAAATGTCATCCTTTAAAAATAATTACATCAGCTTAATAATTTTTTAAAAGTCACTTATACAAAAAAGTACTTATAAAAAGAGAAAACATTCACGTTATACCAAAATATTAAATCTAAAGAGACACGGATGATATTTCATTCCATAATATGTGGGAAAATATAGAAGAAGATATATATAAATATATATATATATATATATATATATGTAATTTTTTTTTAATGAAATGTAGGAGCAATATTAAACTGGAAATTAATACATATGGTTACATTACTAAGGAATGGTGTGATCTCCACTCCCTTGTTTAACCCCTTCCCGACATTTGACGTATATATACATCATGGCCGGGATGTACTTCCCGACACATGACGTATATATACGTCATGACTTTAAACTGTCCCCGCGTCTATAGACGCGGTGACAGTTTAAACATGTCTGCTGTCCCTGACAGCAGACATGTCCCTGCATGCCCAGGGGGGGCTGCGATGCCGCCCCCCCGTCGGCGATCGCTGTGATTGGCTGTTCAGTGTGAACAGCCATTCACAGCATTTTCCTGTGTTACCGGCGAATCAGACGCTCGGTAACACAGGTGTCAATCACCGTCGGGTGTGAGGGGGCATGAGGGGGTCATCGGTGATGACCACACCTCACCCCACCTCACCCCACCTGCCCCCAAGGCTGTGATTGGTCCGTCGGACCGACGGACCAATCACAGCCAAGGCGCGTCATTTAAACTAACGGTGACTGCGCTGCAGACGCCATTCCGGTCTGGAATTGCGTGCAGAGCAGTCACCGTGCCAATCTGTCGTGATATACTGACCTGATCCTTGCCTGATACTTACCTGATCACCGCTGATCACCGCTGATCATCGCTGGTAGTGTGCTGCCAGCAGCTGGATGCTTCCTGGATCTTGTGACTTCCTGTGTCCTGCTGCTGCAGTGTCATAGAGTCACAGATCGTGAGAGATAGGGACAGATAGTGACAGAGAGTGACAGAGTGATAGAGAGTGTTAGAGAGTGTTAGAGAGTGCTATATTTTGTGTCTGCTGCACCCCTTTTGTGCTGATCAGTATATCTGTGCTGATCAGCAACTTTTTTTTTTTTTTATATATATATACCTGTCAGTGTGCTGCCTGTGCAACTGACTGCTGCCCCCCCCTGCTGCCCCCCCCTTTTTGTACTGATCATTTTCAATTAATTTAGCTCAGCAACTTTTTGGGGGTCCAGGTTTTTTTTTTATATATATACCCTGTCAGGTTGCACCCACAACCTGTGTGCCTGCTGCCCCTCACTGCATCACTGATTTGCATTTTTTTTTTTTTGAGAGTGCAGTGGGGTTTTGTTTTTACACCCACATTGTGGGTGTCCTGTGGCCGCTGATCAGTGACATCACTGAACTGCATTTTTGGCACAGGGTTGATATAATTTTTTTTCTGCAGTTTTTTTAAATTGTTTTTTTTTTTGGAGAGTGCTGTGGTTTATTACACCCACGTTGTTTTTGTGGGTGTCCTGTGGCCGCTGATCAGTGACGTACATCACTGAACAGAATTTTAGGCACAGGGTTGATATAATTTTTTTTCTGCAGTTTTTTTAAATTGTTTTTTTTTGGAGAGTGCTGTGGTTTATTTTTTTTTTAAATTTTTGCTTTTGTGGGTGTCCTGTTGCCTTTGAGCGCTGTTCAGTGACGGACGTTACTGACCAACATCTGTGCTCAATTTTTGGCGCAGGACCTTTTTTTTTTTTTTTTTTAACCCCTTCAATTTTTTATTTTTTTATTGGGATCAAATTCCTGTATAAAGTATTTTTTTTTCTGCACTACATACACACTACACACTACATACCCCCCGTGTTGAAATAAAGTTTGTACCCCCCCCTACACTATACACGTGTTGAAACATTACACTTACAGAAACACAAAAATAAAAATGGCATCCCAAATGTCATCCCAAATGTCATGCCAGTCCTCCAGAAGAATGTATTCAGCGGAGGAGGCATATGCCATGCTTGCCTCTGACTCTGACACAGCCAGTGAGGCAAGCGGGGAATTTGAAGGATTCGTCTTAAGCTCCTCTTCCTCCTCTAGTGATGAGACGCCCCCCCTCAAAGACGCCCCCGTAGAGCAGCTGAGACCCCCCCCAAATGATTGATCCCGTATGGACCCCACCACCAGACAATTTTGAGCCCCAGGTTCCTGAGTTTTTGGCCATCCCAGGAATCCAATTTGATAGTACAGGTCTCAGAGAAATTGACTTTTTCAAATTATTTTTCTCTGATGGTTTTATAAATTTAATGGTGGACCAAAGTAATTTATATGCCCAGCAGTTTATTGCTCAAAACCCCACGTCATCATTTGCTAGGTGGACCCCTGTAGATGCAGTAGAGATGATGACGTTTTGGGGTCTGGTGTTACATATGGGCATAGTAAAAAAGCCAGAAATTAGGCAATATTGGAGTACAGATGTTCTGTACAGCACCCCATTTTACCGTATGGCCATGACTCAGACTCGTTTTGAAACAATCCTTAAATTTATACATTACACCGATAATGCACAGTGCCCACCCAGAGATGATCCCACCTTTGACCGGCTATTCAAAGTCAGGCCGGTCATTGATCATTTCAGTGCCAAATTTGCAGAGATGTACATCCCTGACAAATTTATTTGTATCGACGAGTCCCTTATACATTTTAAAGGAAGGGTTAAATTCCGCCAGTACCTTCCCAGTAAGAGGGCAAGGTATGGCATAAAAATGTATAAACTGTGTGAAAGCACCTCAGGGTACACCCACAGGTTTAGGGTTTATGAAGGGAAGGATTCAAGAATTGAACCGCCAGAATGCCCCCCCTCCCTCGTAGGTGTTAGTGGAAAAATTGTCTGGGATTTAGTGCACCCCTTCCTGGATAAAGGTTATCACCTCTATGTGGATAACTTTTACACTAGCATCCCCCTGTTTAAGGCCCTTGGTTCAAGAGGTACAGCAGCTTGCGGCACTGTGCGCAAGAACCAAAGAGGCCTCCCAAAAACGCACATTGCCCAAGTACTGAGAAGGGGTGAAAGCAGGGGAATATGCACCGAAAATATGTTGTTGGTCAAATATAAGGACAAGAGGGATGTCCTTATACTGACAACAATTCATGGAGACAGTACCACATCCATCCCTGTACGAGGTACCAGTACCCACACCTCAAAACCTAATTGTATCCTAGATTACAATAAGTACATGGGCGGAGTGGATCTTTCAGATCAGGTACTGAAGCCGTACAGTGCCCTGCGGAAAACAAAAATATGGTACAAGAAGCTGGCCGTGTATATCATCCAGATGGCACTGTATAACGCTTACGTGCTATTCCGTTCTACCAGCCAGAGGGGGACATTTATGCACTTTCAAGAGGAAGTCATAAAGGGCCTAATATTTGGGAACCAGCAGGCAGAGGGCCCCAGTACTTCTAGTACTGGCCCCCGTATTGTACCAGGGCAGCATTTTCCGAACGAAATCCCCTCCACTGCAAGAAAGGGCAGGACACAAAAAAGGTGCAAAGTTTGCTATAAAAAGGGAATAAGAAAGGATACTATTTTCCACTGTGAAACTTGCCCCGACAAACCCGGCCTATGTATAAAGGAGTGTTTTAAAATATACCACACATCTATGGATTATTAGGTTCATCATTTCACCGTGCTTCGGGGGTCTTGCTAATGCCACATACTGTAGCACCCACCATTCATTCCACCAGAATCTGAGCTGCAAAATCCAAAAATCACTCCATCTCCTTGTGAAAATGAAAAATTTTGAGCCAGAACTGCATTTTTGTGTAAAAAATGTAATTTTTCATTTGCACAGCCCAGTTGTATCAAAATTGGTGAAACCCCTGGGGGTTTGAAATGTACATTATACCCCTAGATGAATTCCCTGAGGGGTGTAGTTTGCAAAATGGGGTCACTTGTGGGGGGTTCCACTGTATTGGTGCTTCGGGGGTCTTGCTAATGCGACATAGCACCCACCAACATTCCACCAGAATCTGAGCTGCAAAATCCAAAAATCACTCCTTCCCTTCTGAGTCCTGCCATGCACCCAAATGGTATTTTTTGGTCACATGTGAGGCATTGCCGTACTCGGGAGAAATTGGGGCACAGATTTTGGGGTGCTTTGTCTCCTTTATTCCTTGTGAAAATGAAAAATTTTGAGCCAGAACTGCATTTTTGTGAAAAAATTGTAATTTTTCATTTGCACAGCCCAGTTGTATCAAAATTGGTGAAACCCCTGGGGGTTTGAAATGTACACTATACCCCTAGATGAATTCCCTGAGGGGTGTAGTTTGCAAAATGGGGTCACTTGTGGGGGGGTTCCACTGTATTGGTGCTTTGGGGGTCTTGCTAATGCGACATAGCACCCACCAACATTCCACCAGAATCTGTGCTGCAAAATCCAACAATCACTCCTTCCCTTCTGAGTCCTGCCATGCACCCAAATGGTATTTTTTGGTCACATGTGAGGCATTGCCGTACTCGGGAGAAATTGGGGCACAGATTTTGGGGTGCTTTGTCTCCTTCATTCCTTGTGAAAATGTAAAATTTTGAGCCAGAACTGCATTTTTGTGTAAAAAATGTAATTTTTCATTTGCACAGCCCAGTTGTATCAAAATTGGTGAAACCCCTGGGGGTTTGAAATGTACACTATACCCCTAGATGAATTCCCTGAGGGGTGTAGTTTGCAAAATGGGGTCACTTGTGGGGGGGTTCCACTGTATTGGTGCTTCGGGGGTCTTGCTAATGCGACATAGCACCCACCAACATTCCACCAGAATCTGAGCTGCAAAATCCAAAAATCACTCCTTCCCTTCTGAGTCCTGCCATGCACCCAAATGGTATTTTTTGGTCACATGTGAGGCATTGCCGTACTCGGGAGAAATTGGGGCACAGATTTTGGGGTGCTTTGTCTCCTTCATTCTTTGTGAAAATGAAAAATTTTGAGCCAGAACTGCATTTTTGTGTAAAAAATGTAATTTTTCATTTGCACAGCCC
Source organism: Crinia signifera (assembly GCF_055691185.1). Classification (NCBI taxonomy): domain Eukaryota; kingdom Metazoa; phylum Chordata; class Amphibia; order Anura; family Myobatrachidae; genus Crinia; species Crinia signifera. The sequence goes on along the minus strand of NC_139217.1, from coordinate 270,414,017 downwards.
AGTTGTATCAAAATTGGTGAAACCCCTGGGGGTTTGAAATGTACATTATACCCCTAGATGAATTCCCTGAGGGGTGTAGTTTGCAAAATGGGGTCACTTGTGGGGGGGTTCCACTGTATTGGTGCTTCGGGGGTCTTGCTAATGCGACATAGCACCCACCAACATTCCACCAGAATCTGAGCTGCAAAATCCAACAATCACTCCTTCCCTTCTGAGTCCTGCCATGCACCCAAATGGTATTTTTTGGTCACATGTGAGGCATTGCCGAACTCGGGAGAAATTGGGGCACAGATTTTGGGGTGCTTTGTCTCCTTCATTCCTTGTGAAAATGAAAAATTTTGAGCCAGAACTGCATTTTTGTGTAAAAAATTTAATTTTTCATTTGCACAGCCCAGTTGTATCAAAATTGGTGAAACCCCTGGGGGTTTGAAATGTACATTATACCCCTAGATGAATTCCCTGAGGGGTGTAGTTTGCAAAATGGGGTCACTTGTGGGGGGGTTCCACTGTATTGGTGCTTCGGGGGTCTTGCTAATGCGACATAGCACCCACCAACATTCCACCAGAATCTGAGCTGCAAAATCCAAAAATCACTCCTTCCCTTCTGAGTCCTGCCATGCACCCAAATGGTATTTTTTGGTCACATGTGAGGCATTGCCGAACTCGGGAGAAATTGGGGCACAGATTTTGGGGTGCTTTGTCTCCTTCATTCCTTGTGAAAATGAAAAATTTTGAGCCAGAACTGCATTTTTGTGTAAAAAATGTAATTTTTCATTTGCACAGCCCAGTTGTATCAAAATTGATGAAACCCCTGGGGGTTTGAAATGTACACTATACCCCTAGATGAATTCCCTGAGGGGTGTAGTTTGCAAAATGGGGTCACTTATGGGGGGTTCCTAACTTTTAGCATCTTATGGTGCCTAGAAACCTACATGGTGCCTAAAAAATAATCTCATAAAAAGGAGGCTCCAAAATCAAGTAGGTGCTCCTTCTATTATGAAGCCTGTGGTTTGGTCAACGTGCACACTAGGGCCACATATAGGATATTTATGAAAACAAAAGAATTGGGGGAATCAATTTTTAGTCACATTTCTCTAGTAAAATCTACTGTGTTCCTTAGAAAAATGTATTAAAATTGCAAATCTGCAAAAAAAATGAAATTTTGAAATTTCACCTACACTTTGTTTTAATTCCTGTGAAACACCTAAAGGGTTGACAAACTTCCAAAATGATGTTTTGAATACTGTGAGGGGTGCAGTTTTTGAAATGGCATCATTTATGGGGGTGTCTCACATACAAGTCCCTCAAAGTCACATCAGAACTGAACTGGTCCCTAAAAAAATCAGTGTTTGAAATTTTCTTGAAAATTTGAGAATTTGCTATTCATATTTTAAGCCTCCTAGTGTCCAAAAAAATTAAAAGGATGTTGAAATAATGATGGAAACATAAAGTAGACATATGGTCTATGTTAGTTATTAACTATTTTGAGTGGTATGATTATTTGTCTCACAAGCAGAAAATTTAACATTTTGAAAATCGCTAAATTTTCCATTTTTTTACGACATTTTGGTATTTTTCACAAAAAAACACAGACTGTATCGACCCAAATTTACCACTAACTTGAAGTACAATGTGTCACGAGAAAACAATCTCAAAATCACTGGGATAAGTAAAAGCAAAAAAAAGTTATCCCCACTTAAGTGATACATGTCAGATTTGAAAAAAATGGCTCTGTCAGGAAGGCAAAAACTGGCTGCGTCAGGAAGGGGTTAAAAACCTATTGGGGACAGTGTGTTCATTGTCATAATCCAAAACGATTCTCTCTTGGACAATAAAATATCACAGTTTTTTTATATTCCTATAGTGTTCCAAGATTCTTATTTTAAGTGACCTTGAGTTTTTCCTATAATGTATAGGATTTTCCACACTTGCATTTTACCAAATAGACAAATTATGTCATATTAACCCTTTAATTGATCTTTCCTTCCTTTTATAATCTTTAAAGTGCTTTGTACCTTTTAAACCATGTTTGCATATTTAGCATTTTCCGCAAACATAAAAACCTTGTGGTTTCTGCAGACAAAAACTATTTGGGCCTATGTTTGTCGTTGCTAATGGCAACATGCTTGATGGGAATTCACCATAGTCATAGAGCTGCAATCTTGTGTAATGGTGAAAGTATGAGAAGAAAGAACCCAAAATATTGCTTGGTAGAATGTTAGTATTGCACACATCAATAGGTTGTATATAAAAATGTGAATTTGTAAGTCCTTTGTGATGTGGTCCCCTATCTGCATCTTTTGTAGAAAACGCTCGGAATTGACGATGTGGCAGCAGATGTAGACATAGCATAAACATAATTTTGAAGGTAAAAGTTTGTGGCCTGCAAATTACTTCTCTTGAACACACACAGAGCTCACTATCTGGGCTGCATAGGTGTCAGTCTGGATATAACAGCAACGTCAACTTTCTCAAGATTATTACTAAAAGACTGTAGACTGTAGATTTTTAAACAGTCATAGGTATAGGTATGTCACATATCTTCTGGACTTGGATTTACTTTATAGGCAGATTCCCTTATTAAATACAATGAAAAAGTTAAATAAAAAAAAAGGGAACAAACTACTGGAGATTTATTAAGTTTGGAGAAAACGCACAGTAGAAGTGACCTAATTAACATGGATAACTATCCTTAGGCTTATACAAAGATTTGTGTAATTAACTTCTCTTAGCAAGCGCCACACATCATCAGTAGCAAATGGAATGAGGTGACGATTAGCAATATCTAAAATATCTTATAGAATTCACATGGGATGGTGATTGGAAATCCACTAGCAAATTGGAAGAATAAATTGAATATATTTCTTATGACAAATAGTAGCATTCAGTGTCGTGGTCTTTATGGGCACCATAGCTAGTTTTTCAAAGCACCTTCTGTACGCTGCAAGAGTAATATAGAGTGGGGGTGATGGTTTTGAGGTGATTTGTGTCAGAATACCATTTATGCCACATACATACCTAGAAGCTCACCCTGGGCCAGATATTTAAAGCTTCAACAAGTGATAAAATGGAGATTGATAAAAAAACAATCAGCTCCTGTCAAACCCATGATAGGCTAGCTCTTTATCACTCAATTTTATCACTTTTTGAAGCTTGATACATCTCAGAGTATATGACATTGACCACTCATCCTTCCACTTCTCACCCAGAAAGCACTAACTCCATCCTCCAGACTTCTCATCCACATCCTACCCTGCCAAAGTGTATTAGCTCTATACTCCCCACCCAGAGGTATTACCCCCATCTGGCTCATCTCACACCCAGAGACTAGTAATACAATCTGGTCCATTTGTCACCCAGACAGAACTACCCAGGGGCGTAGCTAAGGGTTCATGGGCCCTGGTGCGAAAGGTCAGCTTGGGGCCCCCCTACATACAACAACGGCCCCCCGGCCGAGCACCTGATGAAGCTCATGCCACATGGTGGGCTGCTGGCATATTAAATCAATATATTTAATATACTTATTTAATATGCCAGCAGCCCACTACTAAGAATCCATGTGACATGAGCACTGCAGACAGACAGGTGAAACAATGCTGAATAGTCTCAGCTCAGCTTGAGTGATAATTATTTACACATCACCTTGCTCATGCTGCAGACTCTCTGGAGGAGATTGATCTGTGTGGCAGGCAGCGGCTCCGGACCGGGACCCGTGACCTGCGTCCTCCTGGACTCAGAGATCCCCCCTCAATGCGCGCCCCGACTGGCCACTGCACCATCTCTGCCTCACATGATTTGCGCCATTGACGGCAGAGTCTCATCCGTCCCCTGAGTGCGCAGGGTGCGGGGCTGGCGGCACGTGACGTCATGACGTCACACAATGCCCGCCGCAATGCACTCATGGGAACGGAGCCGGGGAGGGGAGAGCCAGCGCACCGCACAGGGCATCAATCACTGCAGCGCGCCGCCGGGGCCAAGGAAGCTAATACTGCTGAGCCGAGCGGGCAGCTGAGGGTATGACAGTGGCGGGGGTTGAGCCCCCCTGGCTCAGGGGCCCGGTCACAGTTGCGACCACTGCGACCCCTGTAGCTACGCCACTGGAACTACCCCTATCAGGTCCAGGTCTCATGAGCAACATTACCCCCATCCTATGACAGTCAGCATCAGCTACAGTGCATTCGGAAAGTATTCACAGTGCTTAATTTTTTACACATTTTATTATGCTACAGCCTTATTCCAAAATGGAATAAATTAATTGTTTCCTTAAAAATTCTATACACAATATCCCATAAGGACAATGCGGAAAAAGTTTTTGGGAGATTTTGCTAATTTATTAATAATTAAAACCTAAGAAATCTCATGTATATAAGTATTCACAGCCTTTGCTTAATACTTAGATGTAATTTTGACAGCAATTGCAGTCTCAAGTCTTTTTGAATATGATGCCACAAGCAGGGCACACCTAAAATATCTTTGGGCAGTTTTGCCCATTCCTCTTTGCAGCACCTTTCAAGTAAGCTCCATCAGGTTGGATGAAAGCCTCAGTGCACAGTCATTTTCAGATATCTTCTGAGATGTTCCATTGGATTCAAATCTGGGCTCTGGTTGGGCCACTCAATGACAATCACAGAGTTGTCCTGAAGCCTCTCCTTTGATATCTTGACTGTGTGCTTAGGGTCATTGTCAAAGATGAACAGTTGCCCCAATCTGAGGTCAAGAGCACTCTGGAGCAGGTTTTCATCCAGGATGTCTTTGTACATTTATGCATTAATCTTTCCCTCTATCCCAGGGCTGGGCAACACCGGCCCTCTAGATGTTGATGAACTACACATCCCATTACGCTTTGCATTAGTTTTACTATGTGGCCATGCTGAAACTGATGCAAGGCATGCTGGGATGTGTTATTCATCAACATCTGCAGGGCCAGTGTTGCCTAGCCCTGCTCTATCCTGACTAGTCTCCTAGTTCCTGATGCTGAAAAAAATCCCCAAACCACCACCATGCTTCACTGGAGGGATGGTATTGTCCTGGTGATGAGTGGTGCATGGTTTCCTCCAAACATGACACCTTACATTCACTCCAAAGAGTTAAATCTTTATCTCTTCAGACCAGATAATTTTGTTTCTCTTTGTCTGAGAGTCCTTCAGGTGCATTTTGGCAAAACAGACTACCATGTACTTTTTTGTATTATTAAGGACTGGCTTCCATCTGTCCACTCTATTATACAGGCTTGATTGGTGGATTGCTGAAGAGATGGTCCTTCTGGAAGGTTCTCCTCTCTCCACAGAGGAATGCTGCAGCTCGGACAGAGTGACCATTGGGTTCTTAGTCACCTCTCTGACTAGTGCCCTTCCAAACATTCAATTTAGACAGACGGCCAGCTCTAGGAAGAGGTAGTTCCAAACTTTTTCCATTTATGGATCTGTGCTCATTGGGATCTTCAAAGCAGCAGATATTTTCATTCCCAGATTTTTGCCTCAAGATATTCCTGTTTCAGATGTCTACAGACAATTCCTTTGACTCCATGCTTGGTTTGTGCTCTGACATGTACATGTCCACTGTGGGACCTTATATAGACAGGTGTGTGCCTTTACAAATCTTGTCCAATCACACTGAATTTACCACAGGTGGACTGGAGTTAAGCTGTTGAAACAATTTAAGGATGGAACAGTAGAAAAAGGATGCATCTGAGCTTATGTTGAGCTTCATGGCAAAGGCTGTGAATAATTATGTACATTTCTTAGGTTTTTATTTTTAATACATTTGCAAAAAGCTTTTATAGCATTTTAGGGTATTGTGTGTAGAATTTTGAGGGAAAAAGAAATGTATTTAAATTTGGAGAAATCTGTAATAGAACAAAATGTGGAAAAAGTGAAGCGCTTTGAATACTTTTGGGATGCACTATACAGGTTGAGTATCCCTTATCCAAAATGCTCGGGACCAAGAGAATTCTGGATAAGGGATTTTTCCGGATTTTGGAATATTTTTTTTTTAAACATACTTACCTGTCCCCTGGTAGTGCCCCGATGGTCCCTCGGCGTCCATGGAGTCCTCCGGCATCCATGGCAGGCCTTCAGCTTCATCTTCGGTGTCTCCAGCCATCCCAGGAGTGCATTACGTGAGTTCCCAGGCTCGGATACGGGATACTCAACCTTTATCAGCGGTCTTAAACTCATGACCCTGCAGCTGTTGTGGAACTTCACATCCCAACATGCTCTGACACAGATTTTATGTAATGGATTGCTAAAACTGTGTCAGGGCATGCTGGGACATGTAGTTCCACAACAGCTGGAGGGCCATGAGTTTGACACCACTGCACTATATGATTGGTAGAGATTACTATGAGGTGATTTAAGCAGAGAATTTATCTTTTTGTAGACCATAGGGAATTTCATCAAGAAAAAAAATCCTACCTTCTGTGCACCTTGAAACAATACCTACATTAGACAACTCAGGTCCCTCCACCCTTTCCAAAACATTTCACAAATAGTATCATGGAGGGGGAAGTAAATAAATCTTAAATTACTTTAGGGAAATATAAAAATATTTTGGGAAAATGAGTTGGTGGTTTATCGTAAACAATAAAACATTGCTTAGCTATGCATAGTTTAGGTAAATTCAACTGGGAAACTAAAAAATAAGAACTCTTTTGTTCATCCAGTGCCTGTTTTATGGGATATAAATAGAAGCTATAAGGGTAGTGAATTGGCATGGTTAGTATTTGTATTAGGGGAGAGATTGTAATCCTGAGACCTTAATTGGTATTTTAAATGAAAAGTGTGGACCATGGACCAAACAATAACATCTAAGTATTATGGGGGAGATTCTCTAAACTAAAAATGCGGTAAAAACACAGTTATTGGGTTTTTATCGCATCTTGGGATGCTCTAAACATCCCCCGCCGGGTTACCGCGATGGGGGGGCATCATCAGCAAAAGCTGGCGATGCCCCATAGAAGCCTTGGGGCTTCTACCACGGCTCACCGCTGCCCTGCACCGACCCCTGCCACCCAGCACCGACCCCACCCTCACCTGTGTCCAGGCAGCACAGAGCTGTGCTACCCGGACCCGTGACCTCCTCCTCCCTGCACTGTGATCCTCTTCCAGGTGTAAGGAGGAGGAGAGCCAGTGCCAGCCCCCAGCCGCAGCAGCAGCACCAGCGCCGGGTAAGAGAGGGAGGGGAAAGCAGTCCTTTGCCATAATTATCGCATATGTTAGAGCATATGCGATAATTATGTAGGCGATGGGCGGCGATGGGCGGCGATGGGCGGCGATGGGCGCGGAGCTGGGCTGCGGATGTTAGAACATTCCCCCCCCCCAAAGTCTGTGTAATGATTTATCAGCACATTTTACAAGGTGTCTTCATACTGCTCCATAGTTACCTTTGAGCGCTATCCCTCCACATTACACTCTTATTCTTGTTCTATTGGGATGTAAATAGATACACTATTTCACAAATAAGGCTAAGGAGAGCAACGTATTACAACTAATTACAGTACATAACTAACACCCAAGAGACTAGGAAGAGTTTTATGACCATAGGTCGCAGGGCTGATTATGTATGCTCTGACCCCACATGCCTGTTCATTTTATCCTTAGTATTCCCTGGCCAATAAACAGTGGGTACTACAGTAAGTGCTAACCTTTCTTTGATCATACTCCATGAGTTTTAAAACTTGTGTATGATAAATGGTGCTTCAGCCAATCAGTTCCTAACTGTCATATGGTTGCAAAATGACTGTTGGGTGCTAATAGGCTGGAGACGCATTTATCATACACAATGGGTTTTTCAGAACTCATTGCAGAGAATAAATCTGGTTAATAAATCAGCATCAATATCTGTACCAGTGATGCAGTTCCATTTTCCTTACCAGCTCACTGATAGGAATAAACAATTTATACAGTATATTGAGTGTCCTGCTCTGATTTATTATGATATAATGGACAGGTATAACTATTACTAAAGGACTAGTGTAATCTCATTGATCGTAGAATTTAGAAATATACCGCTAGTATGCAATAGATCATCCTGAAATGGTTTTTAAAGAACCATGACAACAATGTTCTATAGCAAAATGTTATGTTATGTTTTGGTGTATGTGAGTTTGTAGAAGAGATAATGCTCATCTATGAGATTGTCAGCATATACTGTGCTCAGTACATTTGTTCTTTTCAAATCACATTAGTTTTCCTCCAAATAATCTATATTTCACCATGCATTATTGTAAGTTGCAAATGTATACTGCAACAGATAACGAGAAGTCATTAGGCAGGTTTCCACTGCATATGTTCAGAGCAGATGGGTCAGCTCATGGTCTGTAAGCAATTAGCTCTGAATTAATTGACTATAAACTGCTGCTACTTTCATAAGATTGGTATTTTTCTAATACATTAATGGGCAGATGTATTAAGCCTTAACAAGAGATAAATGCAAGGGTGATAAGAAGAGATAAACGTCCAACCAATCAGCTCCTTACTGACTTTTTTCCAACACAGGCTGTAACTTGGCAGTTAGCAGGTGATTGGCTGGATGTTTATCTCCCCTTATCACCCTTGGATTTATCTCTTGTTAAAGCTTAATACATCTGCCCCTAACTGATTTATATTACAGGTTAACATGAAAGTAAAATATGAAACAGTCAGAAGAAACTATTACTAGTATGACTGTTCACATATTGATATTTTTTGAAAGGGTAATTATTTTGAAATGTAAAATGATAGAACACTGTATAAATAACTATTTATTACCCAATGAGCTATGGACATGATTAAGAAAATGACTACACTAAATACAGTATTACACTAACATTTCAAAATTTTCTGTATTTGGCTTGACTTTTTGCTTTGTATGTGCTTAGGGCCTAATTCAGACACTGATCCCAGAGCTGTGAATTCGCTGGCCGGATGATTATTGATAGACTGTGCGTGCCCATAGAATGCATGCGCAGGCCATTCTGTGATAAAATTCTGCTTCCTTTTGTTTTTGCTAGCCGTACACAAGGTGATGGAGAGGAAGCTGATGTTTGTGTGTGGTAACTGCCTGTTTTCTGGGAGTGTAAGGGAAAACGCAGGCTTGGGCAGGCATTTTAGGGGAAGTCATGTGACATCAGCTCTGGTTCCGATCAGCCTGTATCTATCATAGCTGCCGAATAAGTCCTGAGCTATGCACAGACTGCACACATTCGATGGTGAGCAGCTTGCTAATGGATGTGCAGCTAATCACCGATCCAGCTCATTTTCGTAAGCCCCGCTTAGCAATTTGCAGGCTTGCACAGGGCAGGATTTTACACTGGTGAGGTGACGCACCTGAATGCAGGGCTCTACAAATTAGAAGCCCAGCAATAAGGTCTGAATTAAGCCCATAGGGGGATGTACTAATGTAAAAATGTGGGCAAAGTTTTGACTGCATTTCCCATAGGTACAATAATTTCCAGAGCTTGGACCTTGCACGCAATGCCATCTGTAAATGGCATCGAATACAGTTAGATTATTTTTGCTTTCTTCATGAGATGGATGCAATCGGATCCCACCCAGCATCCCCAGTACTGCACATATTCAAGTGAATGCGCAGTAGGCCTGCCAGGTCAAAAACCCAGAAGTCTTTGTATAGCAAAGGACAGGTCTAATCTGGAAAGCGGTGCTTTGCTATTTTCATTGCAATTCTAGCTACAGACTGGCACTATTAATGCCTTTATGTACCCAACGAATGGTGGGATGTATAAACATATCATAAGTAGAGATGAGCGGGTCCGACAGATCCGAATATCGTGATCCGAGTCTGGATCCGAGCCGGCTCGGGAGTTCCCGCCTAAATTCCGGACCGAAAACTAGGCAAAACTTCATCATCGCGCTGTCGGATTCTCGCGGGATCTGGATTCTATATAAGACGCACGCGCGCCCCATCATCTTTACTCCAGCATAGGAGAGGGAAGAGGGTGGTTGTGCTCTGTGCTGTGTGCTGTGCTATAATAATAATAATATATTATTTTGCTGCTGCTCACTCGATTAGGGTCTGCAGGGGCTGCTGTACACAAGTCCAGTGTACAAGCAGTGGCAAACGCAGGATTTTCAGAAGGGGGTTTCCAGAGGGGCGGAGCAAAGCATGGAGATGGATACTTAGGTGACCCAGTATATGCCGGGTCAGTTAAAGTATTCTAGATAGACCAAATATATATAAATAATAATAATATTATAATATATATATATATATATATATATATATATATATATATGTGTGTGTGTATATATATAATATATACATACAGGGGCATCAACAGCAGTGTAGACCCCTGGGCATAGCAATGTATTGGGGCACCTACCGACCCTCCAGCGGTAGGGGTGGGGGAAGCTTTGATGTCCCGCGGGTGGTAGGGGGTATTATATCAACTGCTCAGCATGTAGGGCCTGGATCAGTAATTTCCACTAATTACCCCTTTACTGCACAGATGGTGGGAGATGGAGTGGGAGAAGGGGGCATTGGGCTGAATGAAGGGGCCCTGATACATAACTTCCAGGGTGGTAGAGGATGTTTAATACGCAGAGGAGGGGTGTATAGTGGAGTGGGCTTATTATTCATAATTTTCTGGTGGGAGGACAGCTTGCTTGACTGCAGATATCTCCAGTTCCCAGAAATAGATTTCTTAGATTTTATTGGAATTAAAAACTAGAGAATCCCACCTACCAAATGGTATTGGGGACTAGGGGATGAGAGTTCAGGAGGCAGAGCAATCTGCCAACGAGTATATAAAACTACATACCAGGTGCGTGGAGTTGGAGCAGTAACCAGCTGCTATAAGGCTGATATCTCTAGTTCTGGGAAGAGTAGAGACAAGCTTCTAGTGTCCTTCAAAGGGGGAGAGTCCCAGCTTTTGGAATATACCCTCAAAAAAACTGTAAGTCAGACAGAACCTGAAATATCTGACTGGGAAGAGTAATTAACAGGCTTGGATAAGGACCACTGCTTTGAAGTCAGATATCTCCGGTTCCCAAGGGCCGATTTTTAAAATTCTTATACCCATGGAAAGAGGGGACCCTCAGCTTTAAGACTAGGGCCCTTAGACTCCTGGGGGGGGGTTTCTGGGTACTCAGAAACCCCCCCTGCGTGCGCTACTGACAAGGGCTGCAGTGGCCAGTGTACAAGGGGCTGTACAGGGGCTGTGTTCAGTGTGACAGGGCTTGTGTCCAGTGTGACAGGGCCTGTGTACAGTGTGACAGGGACTGTGTCCAGTGTACAGGGTTTGTGTCCAGTGTACAGGGGTTGTGTGCCGTGTACAGGGGCTGTGTCCAGTGTACAGGGGCTGTGTCCAGTGTACAGGGGCTGTGTACAGGGGCTGTGTCCAGTGTACAGGGGTTGTGTCCAGTGTACAGGAGCTGTGTACAGGAGCTGTGTCCAGTGTCCAGGGGCTGTGTCCAGGGGCAGTGTCCAGTGAACAGGGGCTGTGTACAGGGCCTGTGTCCAGTGTGACAGGGGCTGTGTCCAGTTTACAGGGGCTGTGTCCAGTGTACAGGGGTGGTGTACAGGGGTTGTGTCCAGTGTACAGGGGTTGTGTCCAGTGTACAGGAGCTGTGTACAGGAGCTGTGTCCAGTGTCCAGGGGCTGTGTCCAGGGGCAGTGTCCAGTGTGGTGTGACGGCTGTGTCCAGTGTACAGGAACTGTGTCCCGGGGTTGTGTCCAGGGGCTGTGTCCAGGGTAACGGGCTGTGTCCATTGTCCAGGCACTGGGCGGTATTCAATGAGCCTGATTCACCATGTTTTTATGGCGAATTTGTGCTGTTTGGCGAATTTCTGACTAAAACGGTGAATCACCCTATTCAATGACCACATGGCGAATACATTTCAAGGTTTTTTTCACCATGATTCACCGAGTAGCAATCGCTATCTTTTTATGGTGAAGTGGAATATGAACTTTTAAAATAAAGTGTTTTGTTTTTTACATTTGGTGTCAAAAAATCAGGAATTTTATTCTGAGGAGGGGCATGCTATTTTTATTCATGTGCTGTAAGCACATGAATATATATTTAATTAAAAAAAAATATATATATATATATATTTTTTTTTTTTACACAGCATCCAGCAGGGGGCGCCGGAGCCGAGCCGCTCATTAGATATTCATATATTCACTGCACCCGATCGTTACGATCGTGTGTAGTGAATATACGCTCCCCTGCTGGCACCCCCGGGGGGCAGCCTGTGCTGCCTGGCACCCGGGGAGCCCACCTACCCCCCACAAAGTTCTGGGGCAGGCAGAGAGACTACCATCTCTCTGCCTGGCACCGTCCTCACCGCAATCGCCGCAGGAGCTCATATTCGCCAGTCAGGGGCAGCGAGCCCCTGACACGTTGAATACCGGAGCCCGCCGGCTCCGGAACGTGGCGAATGTGCAGCGAATCCTAAAAAGGATTCGCTGCACCTCGCAGGTATTCTCATTGAATACCGCCCACTGTGTCCAGGGTGACGGGCTGTGTCCAGTGTCCAGGGGCAAGGTCCAGGGGCAGTGTCCAGTGTGACGGCTGTGTCCAGTGTACAGGAGCTGTGTCCATGGGGGGTGTCCAGAGGCTGTGTCCATTGTCCAGAGGCTGTGTCCAGGGGCTGTGTCCAGGGGCTGTGTCCAGTGTGTCCAGGGGCTGTGTCCAGTGTACAGGAGCTGTGTCCAGAGGCTGTGTCCATTGTCCAGGGGCTGTGTCCAGGGTGACGGGCTGTGTCCAGTGTCCAGGGGCAGTGTCCAGGGGCTGTGTCCAGGGGCAATGTCCAGTGTCCAAGGGGCTGTGTCCAGTGTGACAGGCTGTGTCCAGTGTAAAGTAAGAAAAATAAATAAAAGTAATAAATAAAATAAAAACACATTTTTGGAGGATGATGGAGGAGGAAATAGTGGGAGATCAGCAACCTGATACAAGTGCTGAAGCTGCTACCACCAGTCATGACAAGGCCGATACCTCTTTGTATTTTTTGCTCTTTGGAGCATTTCTCTTTTTTTGGGATAGTTTATTAAACTGCCACCCTGTCTGCCCCTGCAGTGCCGCTCTGCTTCCAAGATGTGCCAGGTTGGAAGTGTAAGGTCCATATGTATGTGATGCCCACTGCTGTCACTTAGCTTAGTCATCCAGCTACCTCGGTATACCCTTTTGGCCCAACTACAGTAAATGAAAACAATTTTGTAAGCTGTGAAGTGATCAAAATTAACTAGAAATGAGTGGAAACTAATGTTATTGAGGCTAATAATACTTTAGGGGCAAAAACAGGCCCAAATTCTGTTATTTTAGCCATTTTTAGCATTTTTTCATAAAAATCCAGATCCAAAACCAAAACCCACAAGGGTGGTTTTGCCAAAACCAATCCAGATCCAAAACATGAAGGGAGATCCAGATCCAAAACCGAAACCAAAACCCGAAAAAGTGGCCGCCGCACATCTCTAATCATAAGAGCACTTGTGAAAAATAAATAAATAACAAATGAAAAATGTAAATAAAGTTGAGCGAACACCTGTATAAAGTAAAAGGTTGTTTAGTATGCTTACACTCTTTTAAAGAGGCAGTGGAAGTCCAGTGGCACTAGCCCTGTCTTACCCTAACAGAGACGGTGGCAGGATTACTCAGCAAGCTGTCCACTACTCCATCTAAGGCAGCTGCCGGGATGTGGCTTGATGAGTGCACTGTTGGGTGCAGCGTATGTTGGTGGCTTGGTGCGGGGGGTACTTTCTTCTCTTCGGTCCAACGCGTTTCATGCCTCTACAAGCCCTTTGGCAAAGAGAGTGTGACCTCAGTCAAATGGGGCATGGCCTCGTGGGATGTTGTGGCCATATACCACAACCCATTTTTGTCACTATGGGGGCATAGTCAGCCCCTCTGTCTCTCTGAGTAAATGCTGCGCACATGCGTACAGCATGTAATCCCCACTGGAAGGGGAGACTCCCAACTGCCCCCCTTCCCCAAATGTAGGACACCGGGATGGTTCTGAAAATACTGGGACAGTTGGGAGATATGCTTAATAATATACAACACTATGAAACACTATATGGGAATGCAAAAAATGCTACTTATTTTTATCAACTTTCTTTTACAGCTGTGTCTGTTTTTTCTTGTTTTTTTTTTTTTTTTTTAAAGATGTGACTCTAAAAAAATAACCAATAGCTATCCATAAACCTGAGTTACACTCCCCACAAATGTCATGGCATTACATTTTTCGGCATAGCAATAAAGCTAGAGCCATTCAAATGCTCTAATCAACAATAGGCAGTGACATTTACAGCCTTTTATTTTATGAATTCACTGGTCACTTCATGAACGGCTATGCCATGACAATGAATCTGTCAACATCCATTACACAAGATATTCATAGACAAAATCACAAATTTGCAGTGTTAGTTCTCATACGCTTCATGCATTTATTTTCATCTCAGCGAAGAAAGTGCTGCCTCCTGTTATTAAATTTAAGTAAGTGCCATAAAAGACTATCAACCCCAGATTTCAAAATGTTCAGTAACACTGGTATTAATATAGTAAACTCACAGGAATTTTTTTTTTTTATTAACTAATAACAGCATATTAAAATAATACATCATACACAAATGATTGCCAGTTTTATGCAGGTTTAGTATGCCTTAGCCAAATATCCGTTATCCAAATTATTTCGAAAACCATAGTATCCAGAATGTACTTTTTTTTGTTGTTGCTAAAAGCACTACTGGGTACATCTGTAACTGACATTACAGGGGAAATGATATGTAACTGGGAATTCAGTGGAAGAGGTACACAAACTTTGTATCATGTTTTAAAAAAACCTTGTTTTATGCACAAATAAAATATATTTGAGTGCATTTCGTGTGGTTGATGTGTTTATACAACATAAATGCAATATACCACATTCAAATATAAATATATTCCAAATATGGAATAATCCATTATCCAAAATGCTTCTGGTCCCGAAACATTTTGAATTAGTCTTTCAATATCAAATGACTTAAATAAAAAAAAATTAAGTGCAGTTCTTCCATTTTCATTTTCTATGATTTAATCATAAATATTATTGCCATGTGATGATGTGAGCAATGTGTAGTAATTTATTTTGACCAGCAAAAGGTAATCCAATAGAATGGGAAGTTGTAGTTAGATTTCTGTCCCCCAGTGTATAGATATTAAGTACACTGTTGAAGTGTCAGACTTTAATAAAATGGTGGTAACTTTGGTTTCAGATTATTTAAAAAAAAAAAAAAAACAATTGTAGGGGTAAATGTATTAGGGTACAAGAAGTTTGAAAGTGTGTGATCATTACAAGAATTACTGTATTTTTAAAGTGCCAATCCTTTTCAAGGCAAAATCAAAGGATAGCTGCTTTACAACTGTGCCCGGAATTCCAAACTTACAATATGATGTTTACATAGAACACTGCTGAAATAATACCTCTGACACAGGGCTGCCAGGAGATCTATAGGGCCAAGTACTAGAGGGCATGGCCAAGCTTGTAGGGGTGTGGAGACCTCTGGTCATGTACACTAATGGCTGAAGGTGGTGTCATCATGCCTACTTGGACAGACATGCCCAGGCTGAGATACTTTGTACCTTGTAACTGTACACCGTTAACTCTACATCCCTGCTGTGACATAGTATTATTTTATCACAATGCATGGTTTGGCAGGGCTACCCTGCCAGGCACTTACCTATTTACACCATGTGTATAGGCGCCTGTCATCTCATCCACTTACAAGTGTCACCCGTTGTCAGCTCCATCTGAGTGGTGTTTCTTGCTCTTTGCCTCCGCTGGCGATGCGGCCAGTGCAAACACCATGTGGTTCGCTACTGGCAGAGTTTCCCTCCAAGCCCATTACTGGACACAACCATGACAGTCTGGATCAGATGACTGGTCTGGATCCAATCCAGAACCACTCAGCTGTCCCCTAATTACCATGGCCAATCATTATGCAGCCAGTGATATATATCCAGACTCTGAACACTGGAAAATCCCCAGTACTTTGAAGTTGAACTACCTGTATGCAGTCTGGAACCAGCTCCTGGCTATTAGAGACTCTTGTGCATAGCCACCTGTTGCACTGTCTGGGTCTGCTCTGTCAGATTATCCTGGCCTCCTACTCCTAGTTGGATTTTCCCGGCCTCCTGCTCTGCTAGTCGGATCATCCAGGCCTCCTGCTGTGCATCTCTGCTGAATCTGGTTTAATCCCGGTAACCTGCACTGCAAGTTATGTGTGTCTGATTTTCCCATACTCCTATTGTTTTCTGCTATGCTACATGTTGGTAACCGATTTACCTCTACAATGGTACATGGTACAGTACATCTTGGTAACCTACTGTGCTCTGCTGCTATGGTAAATCTTGGTAACCTACTTTGCTCTGCTAATATGGTACATCTTGGTAACCTACTTTGCTCCGCTGCTATGGTACATCTTGGAAACCTACTGTGGTCTTATGCTATGGTTAATCTTGGTAACCTACTATGATTTACTATGGTATATCTTGTTAACCTCCTGTGCTTTGATGCTATGGTACATCTTGGTAACTTACTGTGCTTCACTGCGGTACTTCTTGGTAACCTATTGTGCTCTGCTGCTACAGTACATCTTGGTAAGCTTCTCTGCTCTTCTACAGTAAATCTTGGTAACCTACTGAACTCATCTGTGCCTCTCTCATCTCATCTCAGAGTTCATCTGGTACTGTGCCTCTCATAATTACTCCACTGTTGTGCTTCCTTATCAGCTGACCTTCAGCCCTTCAGCTCACCACCGCATTACCATAGTGCTAGTTTGACTGAACTGTACACTTTCAGAACACCCAGCAGCACAGAACAAACCTTGTTATTGTTTTATATTGCACTGGCACTGGTTTTATACATGGACTGGCCTAATGGATCCGGCAAGTGGTATTGGGCTTAGTACAGATTGTAGCCATAGATACAAAAGAAGGTGTTTTACATACAGCGCTCAGTGTATATCCTCACAGAGCAATGAAATAAATCAAAGCAGATATCACCATTTGTTTCCAACTGATCTCTTAATTGGATTCGACAGGCAGACTTGGTGACCTGAAATGATATCCACCAAATCTCACAATTTATGTGAGTGGGTGGAGTAAAAGGAACAATATAGTGCAAATTATCCTTTGATAAAACGAAGATTTAATATTTGTCCACACTTAGTAGACTTTTAAAACAGCATAAGATAACATCCCCAAGGCAAAGTTGCTATGCAATCAGGTGGATAGGCACACACAGTACAGGTCCATATACCAGTCCGGAACTAGGGAATGGAGTCCGCAGCTGTATGTCAGACAGGATCGCCGATAAGCCTCTTCTTCCTGGGGAGTCCTCATAAACACTCAACGCATTTCGAATACCTTCTTCAGGAGTGTATCATGCCATAGGTCCAAGGACAAGTTTTTATATCCTCCAGACCCCGCCGGTTACATCCGTGATCGGATACCGGGTAGTTATTATAATCTGCTTGTCAAAGCAGAAAGGAAGAAAGGAAGATGGTGGTGCGTCGTCCTTGGACCTATAGCATTATACACTCCAGAAGAAGGTATTCGAAACACGTTGAGTGTTTATGAGGACTCCCCAGGAAGAAGAGGCTTATCGGCGATCCTGTCTGACATACAGCTGCGGACTCCATTCCCTCCATTCATTGCTCTGTGAGGTTATACACTGAGCGCTGTATGTGAAACACCATCTTTTGTATCTATTGTATTTCTGTTTGGGTATTTTGGATGTTATACCCTTTGGTGTAATCACATTAGCTGCACTGTTTTAATTGCGCACCTCTGTTGGTACTTTCTCTTTTGCTCTACAGATTGTAGCCAGACTGGAAGGACTGGAGGTATCACAACAAAAGTTATCACAACGAAAGATATACAAGGGTTTGCAAGATTTATCTGCACAACAAGATCCCCAGGGGACAATACTACAGGCTGGCCCTGGCCTATTTATTGTGCAATTTTTAGTCATGTTTAGTCATTTTTCAAATCGCACGCTATTACATTTCCGATTTTTATGTTTTGTATGAGCGAACATCTGGATACGATTTTGAATGTGCGATTTTTTATTAGCAAGGTCAAAACTTGAAAATTTGACCAAATTTTACCTACAATTTCGCCCGTTTTCCTGCCAAATAAACACACATTACAAAAAAATCGTATTTTACTACATTTGGCCACATATGTCAACAACACTATTGTTATTTGAAGATTCTATCGATATGTACCCTGTTGAATAAAAACATGGCAAATGCATGGATCAGTTTTTTTCAGATGCTTCCTTAGGTCTGCATATATATTCCTCAGTGTGCCATTAACACCTTAAAAGGTGCTTTGCTATCTAACTCCCCACTATCTGATCACATCAGTGAAAATGTCCATCCCATCAGGTGACAAGTGAGTACTCCAGTCAATTTTTGGACATTGCCAATGCCCCCTACCAACTCATTAACAAAACTAAATACACTGCAGCATCAAACAGTTCTAACAATAAAGACATAAAAAGACAATAAAAAAATCCTTTCAACCTTCATGTCATAGGTAAGGTTGATTGTAAAACCGGACGAGCTTGGAGTACGAGGCCCTGACTTGATGGGGGAAATTTACTAATATGAAAAACCTAGTTTTTCGTATTAGTATTTCCCCTACGACTGCATATGACTGTTTCAGTCGTATGCACAGTCGTGTTCCGGAGGGGAATTTACAAAGCAGTCATATACGACTGCTTTGTAACCCTCTGATGGTGTATTCATTCGTATTAGCTGGCCATATATACGGCCGCTAATACGAATTTTTCAGGCAGTCTGCACGGATCAGTCAGATCCGTGCAGGCTGCAAGGTGTAAAAAAAAATAGAAAAATAAATGAATAATTTAAAAAAAGCAGAGTGGGGTCCCCCCCACAGCCGTAACCAGCACCAGGCTGAAAGAGCCGGGGCCGGTAATTAAAAATCAGGGAACCCGACAAATGGGTTCCCTGATTTTTAACAACTAGCCCCAGGCTCCAGGTCCGGGGCTGGTTCCCAAAATACGGGGGACAAAATGAGTAGGGGTCCCCCGTATTTTAAGAACCAGCCCCAGGCCAAACCAGCCAGCAGGGTAATGTCACAGCCGGGGGACACTTTTTATATAAGGTCCCGTGGCCAAAACATTAACCCTACCTACCAGTCAGCCTGGCCAGGGGCCCTAGGGGAGTGGGGACCCCCCCGAAAAAGGGGTCCACCCCCTCCAGGACTTACCTGACCAGGCTGAAGCCGACTTTCTTGGCTCCTGATTGGCCACTAGGCGGCCAATGGAATCATTCTGAGGAGAGGCGCCGAGTATGAAATATCTCAGCATCTCTCCTCAGTGCGATGTGAACCACATGGATACTGCGATGGCAGAGGCTGTGAAAATGTAGTAATACATGCATGATGTCTGCAGGGAGTGACACTTGTAGCTGAGGAAGATACAGTAGGTAAGTGCCCGGCAGGGCAATGCTGACAACCATGCTTTGCGACATTTGACATACTGTATCATTAATTAACAATTGACATACCTGACAACTTATTGAGAATTTAAATTAGCACACACCTAAAATTTGGGGGCATGGCCTAGCAACTAGGGTGCGTAGCCTATGCTCACAATGCATGGCCAGAGGCTGGCTTTGTGAGCTGCTGGTCATGCCACCAGACCCTCTGTCTCCAGGAATAGCATCTATTCACCACCGGGACAGGGGACTCCCAACTGCCCACACACAGACACAAGTGGGACGCTGCCACATGCGGGACACTGTCGGCCCTGGGCGACTGAGGACTGAGCTATGCGTCTCCATGGAGACGCATACTGTAGCTCAGCCAATCACGCTCTCAGCCTCTGTAGCACTGGGACAGAGCTACAGAAGCTACGGAGAAAGCCGGTGACAGGCAACGGAGAAAGCGGTTCTCCCCGCTGCCTGTCAGTGCGGGGGGAGCCGGCTGTAAAGCAGCCAGACCAGCGCTGGATCCAGGAATGGTAAGTATGCTGGTGTAAAATTGAGGTGTGTGTGTGTAATAAACTTGTACTTCTCTGTGTGTGTGTTTTTTATAAACATTCTTTTTACAGGTGGACTACAAGTCCCAGCGGGCCCATTAATGCCCTGCATGCTGGGACTTGTGGTTCTCCAAGTCCCAGCATGCGGGGGAGGTCTGCTGGCACTTGTAGTTCGCCGGTAAAAAGCAATGTAATGATATGTATGATGGATTTAACCCTATCAGGCCGGCGTCCACTGGCCACGGACGCCGGTGACAGCCCCGGGCTTCAGCCCTGGACGGGTGAAGCCTGGGGGGGGGGGACCCCTTTATTGGGGGGGTCCCCACTCCTCCAGGTACCCCGTCCAAGGCTGACCAGCCACGGTGCTCATGTTTTGGCCGGGGGACCTTGTATAAAAAGTGTCCCCCGGCTGTGGCATGACACCGCGGGCTGTTGGAGCCCGGTGCTGGTTTCAAAATACGGGGGACCCCCAGATTTTTTGTCCCCCGTATTTTTGGAACCAGGAC
The DNA here is from genome assembly GCF_055691185.1 of Crinia signifera. Taxonomy (NCBI): domain Eukaryota; kingdom Metazoa; phylum Chordata; class Amphibia; order Anura; family Myobatrachidae; genus Crinia; species Crinia signifera. Next base: position 270,393,529 of record NC_139217.1, on the reverse strand, counting down.
CGGTCCAAGAGTCCGGGGCTGGTTTCAGAAATACGGGGGACCCCTATGCTTTTTGTTCCCCCGTATTTTTGGAACCAGGTCCGGCTCAATGAGCCCGGGGCTGGTTATGCTTAGGAGGGGGGACCCCACGCCGTTTTTTTTTTTATAAAAACACTTTTACACATTTTTATTAACAGAACCATGCACAGATCTCAATGATCTGTGCATGGTTCTGTCAAATTCGCCTGTCAGAACCTGGTCTATTTTTTTTGCGATTTTTGGTAACATTGACCAAAAATCGCACCCTATTACATTTGCGAGTTGTATACTTTATAATGGGAAAACATCTGGATGCGAATTGAAATGTGACTAAAAATCGCACTTCTAAAAGTGCGATTTCGCGGTAAAAAGTGCGATTTTTTTACCGCGATTTTCAACCTATTAAATGTGCGATTTTCGGAAAATGTGCGATTTCGGCCGTTTTTGACCAAAAATCGCACATGTCTAAAAAATCGCACTCTATTACATTTCGCCCATTGTGTTTATCAATGAATGTTATGGATTTAATGCTGTATCTGTTTTAGGACATAGATTGTTTTTTTTTTAAAACATCTCTAGGCTCCAAACTGTTATTTTCAAAACTGAGCCTGAAAATGACAGTTCGGGGTTGGTTGTTTGGCTTTATCTCCATCCAAGGCTTAGTACATAGACCCATTAGGATCACATGCACAGTAGCAAATAATTGCTCAACTCCATGAACATCATGTACATTGCATGTGCTTCACTTGTCATGTCAGGCAATGGTCTAATCTATATTACTGCCTTGTATGTCCACCCTTGAGTTGGAGGCTACTTTTCAATAACATAGCCATTTAATGGCCACTATTTTTTAAGGAGATGCTCTCAAGGTAAGATAACAATCCTTATCCCTCCTCCAATGGTAACTTAACTTTTTCATTAGTCTTTCCAAATCCCACAATAATTTCTCCTATTAATTATCTAATTCACTCATTACTTGCTTGAAGCAGCATCATTTCAGGAGTCATATGACAAAAAGTGTCTGCTTTGTTATAAGTACCTACACTGTGGGGGTTATTCTGGCTGTGAATTCGCAGCCTTGCGAGTCCACCAAACCCCACCCGGCAAATGTCCAGCCACCCGCCCAGGGGCGTAGCGCCAATTTTTGCGCCCCCCCGCCGGATAATATCAGCGCCCCCCTCCCTCCATAAATATAGCGCTGTTCTTACCCTGCCTCCCCCACCGCGTCTATATTCAGCCGGGAGTTGGGACTGCATCTCCCGGCGCCTGGCTCCTTGAGTAAAATGTCCATTACAAAATGGCCGCCTCCTTACAGCAGACCGTTTGTAAGGATGCTAGAGGAGGCCGCCGCTGCCTCCTCTAGCATCTTAAAAAACAGTCTGCTCTAAGGAGGCGGCCATTTTGTTATGAACATTTGACTCTAAGGAGCCAGGTGCCGGGACGCATATTAGTAGATATGCGGTCCCAACTCCCGGCGATACAGACACGGCGGGGAAGGCAGGGGCACAGTAAGTAGATGGTCGGAGGGCAGTGGCTGGTGCCAGCACCCGGCGCCCACGCAGCCCCCGCTCCCCCAAGCAGCAGCGGGGGCTGCCTCACGATAGCTACGCCTCTGCACCCGCCCCCCCTTCCCCCCTCGCAATGCGGGTTCGCCTGCACAGGCTGCGAATGGCTGTTTAGCATAAACATCCATTCACATGCTGTGGGTAACCTCCCACATCTTTCGATGGTCACCGACCATCGAAAGATGTGGAAGGTACACGCATATAAAAGGTACTTTCAAGTCACTTCCCTTTGCGTGCACGCTGGGATGGATATGGGTGGTCAGGTGACATCCGAATGCACTGGCAGCTGACATCCGATTGCACAGAGGACCAAAGGAATATGAATAAGGCCCTTTATCCTATTATTTTTCTCTATCCACATACAGGGAGACATTTATTAAAGCTTGGCGAAAGATAAAGTGGCAAGATATAAACTACAAAACAATAAGCTTGTGTAATATTACAGACTTTGGGCCTGCTTCTGATTCACTTTCAAAAGTATATTTTCTCTCTAATGGACAAAAACCATGTGCACTGCAGGTGGGGCAGATGTACAGAGAGAGTTAGATTTGGGGGAGTTATTTTGTTTCTGTGCAGGGTAAATATTGGCTGCTTTGTGTTTACACAGTGTCACAAACCGTGGGTCTCAGCCCCGTCTGAGACCACGTCCATTACCTTCCCGGTGGTCAGTGTTGAGAGTAAGGCCTCTGGTCGCTGTCAGTGTCTGGCAGGATGTCCCATGTGTGGCTGGTGCTGACCCGTGTAGTCGACATGCCGGCACGCTGGACTCCGCGCGTCATGGGCGCCGCCATGACACTTGCGCTCAGCTGACCAGAGGATCCAATCCCGCTGTTCAGCCAGGGTAACCTCTGACCCACACACCTGCATACCTCTCAGGTGTGCTCACTCTTTCCCTGTACTGATTGGTGCTGCTGCAGCTAGCCAATCAGTACTCAGCGAGGGGGATATATTCCGGCCTCTAACTTTCAGTCATCGCCTTGAATTTGTGTTCATCTGACCTCAGTACCTCCTGTGTTCAGCTGTTTCCAAAGGCTCCTGGTTATCCGGTCTCCCCGTGTACCTCTCGCAGATTCTGCCGTTACTACCTGGTTTGTCATCTCCAGAAGACTCCTGCCATTCCACTCTGCAGTCGAGTAACTACTCCTGTTTCCATCCTCACCTGGCATACCATCTCCAGAAGCCTCCTGCTATTACCACCGTGCAGTTGAGTGATCCCATCGACCCTGCTGTCGACATCAGTGTTGACACTTTCACACTGAGCCTCCCAGAGACTATTCCACCTACCCGTGTCTCCAGTGTCATTACTACTCACAGCCTACGTCCAGAGGGCCAGGGCAGAGGGCCGCGACCTGCCTGTCAGACGCAGCGAAGTCCATATCCCCTTGCGGGGGTCCCTGGTGAATACCGCTGGCAGGTTAGACTCCGCGCCTCTGTTTACGGTCTCCGCCAACACTCTGGTACGCAAGGCCTTGCCTCTGTGCATGTCATTTATCAGGCCTCCAGCCTTCCGATACACAGCGCCCTCCACTGGTCCACCACGGTCAGGGCCGGGAACACAACAGACCCCAGACCTGACAGTAAATTCAAGGCCGATGGACTCGGCTCAAGACCCAAGTGTGGGACCAGCGGTTCTTCAAAATGTTGCTGCCAGAATGGAGACCCAAGAAGCCACTCAGCAGCAGGTGATTAAATTCCTACAGGATGTGTCCAGTCGGTTGGACACCCTGCAACAGTCCCTGTCGACTTCTGTGTCAACCTCTCCTGTAGGGTCAGCAACACCAGCCCTACCTTCCCGTCTTCACCTGCCAGCACCCACCAAATACGATGGTGACCCCAAGACCTGCAGAGGGTTTATCAACCAGTGCCAAATTCAGTTTGAATTGATCCCTCAGAACTTTCCTACGGCCAGAATTAAAATTGCATACATGGTGTCGTTATTGACTGGTTCTGCCCTGAAGTGGGTATCACCCTTATGGGAAAGAGCGGATCCTCTGCTGGCAGACTATGACCAATTTATCCAGACCTTCCGCCGCATATTCGACTTGCCAGGTCGACCCGTGTCAGCAGCTACCGACATCCTCCAGATTAAGCAAGGGTCCCGCCCCATGGGGCAATATGTAATCCACTTTCAAACTCTTGCTTCTGAATTACAGTGGAACAATGAAGCCCTGACAGCTGCCTTCTGGTTAGGAGTCTCTGACCGGATTAAAGATGAGCTGGCATCTCGCGATCTTCCTGACCAATTGGAAGATCTTGTATCCCTATGTGTCAAGATTGATCTACGTCTTCGTGAGAGAGGACTAGAAAAACACAAGAAGTTAATTCCCAAAGTTTCTCCCAAGATTCGTTCTGAGTCTCCTACGCGTGAAGAACCAATGCAAGTGGGTAGATCACGACTGACTCCCGAAGAACGTACCCGTAGGCAGCGCAATCGTCTGTGCATATATTGTGCTGCTCCTAGTCATTTCATTAATAATTGTCCCGAGCGTTCGGGAAACGACCGAGCCTAACCTGTAAGGGAGGAGTCAGGTTGGGTCAAGTGGTGAAATCTCCCCTAGAAAATGACTTTGTTTTGCCCGTATCCTTGGATACCCCTGCCGGTGCCCATTCTAGCACCGCCTTGGCAGATTCCGGTTCGGCCGGGAATTTTATTTCTCAAGACCTGGTTACTAAACTGAAGATTCCAATGGAACCATTAGTCCCACACCTAGCTGTTACAGCAGTTGATGGCAGCAGAATCCCAGGCAGTGAGGTTCGCTTCTGTACCAGTCTCCTCACCCTTAGAGTCGGCATGCTGCATCAGGAGCAGATCAAATTTCTCGTCATTCCCAAATCTTCTTATGAAATCGTCCTCGGTCTTCCCTGGTTTCGTCTTCATAATCCCAACATCAATTGGAAGACGCTACAGATCGAGCAATGGAGTTCTCATTGCCAACAGCAGTGTATCAAGTCAGTGGTACCCACTCGTTCAGCCAATGTAAAAATTCTTCCTGGGCTCCCTGAAGTCTACAGTGAATTCGCTGATGTGTTCTGCGAGCAGTCTGCTGATACTCTTCCTCCTCATCGTAATTGGGACTGTAAAATTGACCTCCTCCCAGGGAAATTCCCTCCTAAGGGTCGAACTTATCCATTGTCCGTTCCTGAGACCCAAGCTATGTCTACATACATACAAGAGAATCTTCAGAAAGGTTTCATCCGGCGCTCAAGTTCTCCAGCAGGCGCAGCTTTCTTTTTCGTAAAGAAAAAAGATGGAGGCCTTCGCCCGTGCATCGACTACCGAGGTTTAAACAATATCACCGTCAAGAATAGTTACCCGCTTCCTTTAATTACCGAACTTTTTGACCGAGTGAGAGGTGCCCGAGTCTTCACCAAATTGGATCTCCATGGGGCATACAACCTGATAAGAATTCGTGAAGGTGACGAGTGGAAGACCGCATTTAACACCCGGGATGGTCACTACGAGTATCTGGTAATGCCTTTCGGCCTTTGTAATGCCCCCACAGTATTCCAGCAATTTGTAAATGAGGTCTTCAGGGACATGCTCTACGTTTGTCTTGTGGTATACCTCGATGACATCCTCATTTTTTCAAAAGACTTGTCCTCTCATCAAACTCAGGTCAAGGAAGTATTGTCTCGTCTTCGCCGAAACAAACTGTATGGCAAGATTTCCAAATGTACCTTTGAAGTTCCTTCCGTGCCCTTCCTGGGTTACATCATTTCTGGTTTCGACTTACGTATGGATCCAGAGAAGTTGGAGGCTATTAATGGGTGGTCACAACCCACTTCCCTCAAAGCAGTCCAACGCTTTATAGGGTTTTCCAACTACTATAGGAAATTCATTCGAGGCTTCTCCACGTTGATTGCACCCATCACCGCACTCACCAAGAAAGGGGCTAATCCAGCCAGCTGGTCTCCAGAAGCCGTCGCAGCCTTCCAGTTTTTAAAACAAGCCTTTGTCACTGCTCCTATCCTGTCCCAGCCTGATGTCGACAAACCCTTTTTTCTTGAGGTAGATGCCTCTCACATAGGAGTCGGTGCTGTACTATCCCAAAAGAACAATGATGAAAAACTCCACCCCTGTGGGTTCTTCTCTCGCAAGTTTCTTCCAGCAGAAAGAAATTACTCCATTACCAAGACCAAGAATTATTGGCCATCAAATTATCTCTCGAAGAATGGAGATATCTTTTAGAAGGTGCCAAGTTCCCCGTGACGATCTTCACAGATCATAAAAACCTGTTATACCTCCAGTCTGCCCAGTGTATGAATCCTCGACAGGCTCGTTGGTCCTTTTTTTTTCTCTCGTTTCTCTTTCAAGTTGTTATACCGTCCAGGCACTCAGAATGTGAAAGCGGATGCTTTATCTCGTTCCATGCAAGAGGATTCTGACCTGCAGGAGAATCGGCCCATTCTTGACCCCATCGCCTTTGCTCCCACTCAAGTGTCGCCTGTGCCTCCTCCTGGTAAAATCTTCGTCCCCACTGAACTGCATCAGAAACTTCTCTCCTGGGCACACAAGTCGTTATTCTCTGGGCATCCTGGCGCCCAAGGGACATTAAAAATTCTTCAGAGATCCTATTGGTGGCCGCAGTTCGGCAAGGAAGTGAAAGAGTTTGTGGCTTCATGTCCAGAGTGTGCACAGCACAAAGTGTCCCGACAAGCTCCAGCCGGCCAGCTCCATCCTCTGTCCATCCCATCTCGTCCCTGGACTCACATTTCAATGGACTTTATCTGCGACTTACCCAAATCTCAAGAGTATAACACCATATGGGTAATAGTTGATTTTCCAAGATGGCCCGATTCATCCCGCTACCCGGGCTTCCGTCCGCTCCCAGTCTGGCTCAGCTGTTTGTACAACATATCTTCAAAAGTCATGGCTTGCCTGACGAAATTGTGTCCGATCGTGGGGTACAATTTGTAGCACGGTTTTGGAGAGCCCTGTCTGATGCATTCCAAATCAAATTAAAGTTTTCTTCAGGCTATCATCCCCAGTCCAACGGTCAGACAGAAAGGGTGAACCAGGATCTGGAGACCTTCCTACGTCTTTATATATCATCCTCTCAAGATGACTGGTCGAAACTCCTCCCGTGGGCAGAATTTGCTCATAACTTCAGGTACCACACTACCACTGGTCATTCCCCTTTCTTTATAGTCTATGGACAAAATCCCCGGGTCCCCAATTTTGAAGATTTACCTGCTATAGATGTACCTGCAGCCGCAGCAGCCGTTAACCATTTCTCTCAAATCTGGCGAGAGATTCATTCTAACATCAAGAAAGCTTCAACAAGGTACAAATTCTTTGCAGATCGTAAGAGGAGAGCTGTTCCTGAGTTACGTCCAGGGGATAGAGTTTGGCTTTCTACACGGAATCTCAGACTGAGAGTTCCCTCTATGAAATTTGCTCCCAGATTTATCGGTCCTTACACGGTTTTACAAAAGATCAATCCTGTGGCATATAAATTGAAGTTACCCAAATCTTTACGCATTCCCAACTCATTCCACATCTCTTTGTTACGTCCTCTCATCCTGAATCGCTTCCATACTTCTTCACCATCATTACCCAAAGTTCGAACAAGCAGGGGAGTAGAATTCGAGATAAACAAAATTATTGATTCTCGTCGGAGGTATGGGCGCCTCCAGTATCTTATTGATTGGAGAGGATACGGTCCTGAGGAGAGGAGTTGGGCAGATGCAGAAGATGTGCATGCCCCCCGTTTACTCAAAGTATTCCATGAAGAGAACCCGTCCAAGCCTAAAGGGTGTTCGGTGCCCACTAGGGATGCCAATCCCGGGGCATTTTTTCAATCCCGGGATTGAAAAATGCTCAATCCCGGGATTCCCGGGATCCCGGGATTGGCATCCCCAGCAAAAAAAAAAACATTTTTAGCATAGTACCCACCCCGGCCGACCCGCACATCTACTTACATTAGGGTGCGGGCGGGCGGCCGGGAGTGGGTTTGGAGGTGCACGGTGCCTCCCGGCAAGTGCACCTCCATAGAAGATGGCAGGCGGGCGGCGGAGACGAGGCTGGCAGGCGGAGTCAGGCCGGCATGCTGTCGGGAGGCGGGCAGGCGGAGGCAGGCCGGCGGTCACTGGTGACGTGTGGCCTGCGCAGCGTGACCTCTACTGTCACGCTACGCAGGCCGCACGCCGGGTCAGGTTACGGGAACAGCCGGGCAGCGTCTGAGATAGTGCTCAGACGCTGCCCGGCATTAGACTGCGCATGCGCAGTCTAATCCCGAAATCCCGCCGATCCCGATCCCGGGATTGGCCACACTAGTGCCCACCCTAAAAGGGGGGGTACTGTCACAAACCGTGGGTCTCAGCCCCGTCTGAGACCACGTCCATTACCTTCCCGGTGGTCAGTGTTGAGAGTAAGGCCTCTAGTCGCTGTCAGTGTCTGGCAGGATGTCCCATGTGTGGCTGGTGCTGACCCGTGTAGTCGACATGCCGGCACGCTGGACTCCGCGCGTCATGGGCGCCGCCATGACACTTGCGCTCAGCTGACCAGAGGATCCAATCCCGCTGTTCAGCCAGGGTAACCTCTGACCCACACACCTGCATACCTCTCAGGTGTGCTCACTCTTTCCCTGTACTGATTGGTGCTGCTGCAGCTAGCCAATCAGTACTCAGCGAGGGGGATATATTCCGGCCTCTAACTTTCAGTCATCGCCTTGAATTTGTGTTCATCTGACCTCAGTACCTCCTGTGTTCAGCTGTTTCCAAAGGCTCCTGGTTATCCGGTCTCCCCGTGTACTTCTCGCAGATTCTGCCGTTACTACCTGGTTTGTCATCTCCAGAAGACTCCTGCCATTCCACTCTGCAGTCGAGTAACTACTCCTGTTTCCATCCTCAACTGGCATACCATCTCCAGAAGCCTCCTGCTATTACCACCGTGCAGTTGAGTGATCCCATCGACCCTGCTGTCGACATCAGTGTTGACACTTTCACACTGAGCCTCCCAGAGACTATTCCACCTACCCGTGTCTCCAGTGTCATTACTACTCACAGCCTACGTCCAGAGGGCCAGGGCAGAGGGCCGCGACCTGCCTGTCAGACGCAGCGAAGTCCATATCCCCTTGCGGGGGTCCCTGGTGAATACCGCTGGCAGGTTAGACTCCGCGCCTCTGTTTACGGTCTCCGCCAACACTCTGGTACGCAAGGCCTTGCCTCTGTGCATGTCATTCATCAGGCCTCCAGCCTTCCGATACACAGCGCCCTCCACTGGTCCACCACGGTCAGGGCCGGGAACACAACAGACCCCAGACCTGACACACAGCAATATAGATATTAGTAAAAACCCCACCCAAATCTCTCTATACAGGTGTTTCATCTGCCCCCCTGCAGTGCACATGGTTTTGTCCATTAGAGATAGAATTTGCATTTGCGAGTGAACCAGAATCAGGCCCTTTGTTTGTAAAATGGTAGGAGCTGATTGGTTGGTACTTTATTACTCTACACTCAATACCTCTCCAAGCTTTGATAAACCTTCCACAGAATGACTATTTCCTCTGAGAATGTATGGCTAGTTATGGCACAATAAGCTCTAAATTAACTAGATGAACTTAATGGTTTGAAGAGAACAGTGTTATGGCCCTTATTCTGGTTGATTTGGCTGGGCACAAATTCGCACCGGGATCGATGTTTTCCTAATGTGCACACTGGAAGCGTGCAAACTCAGCACAAAGTCTGCTCCCTGCTTTTCCAGTGGGGTGTGTAGTGGGGTGTAGGGTGCCGGCCTGGGCCTTTAGCATATGTCAACGCCCAGCGTTCCCATGAAAATGCTGGCGTACACATGCAAATGCATTTGTGACACACATTTGTGACCGGATGTCAGCTGCCGGCCCTATTCCCTGGACCACCCTTACATATGCGTGCACCTTCACCATCAAAGATGGGGGAGGTTCACACTAGCATGCGAATGGATGTTTACAACGTGAACAAACCCGGCATGCAAATGGGGGCGGGCATACCACCATTCGCAGGGCGGGTTCTGGATGACTCGCGATGGATGTTTTACATAAACATCTATTAGCATGCCATCTTTTGATGATTGACAACCACGCATATGTATGGGTGATCCAGACCACTCGTACATATGCGTGTAGAATTCCAGGGAATAGGACGGACTGCTGACATCCGGTTATGTCAGCTGTCTGCCCCCCAAACGTGCATCACGAATGCATTAGCATGTGTACACCCAGCATTTCATCGGCGTTAAAATATGCTAATGGCCCAGGCCAGCACCCCACGCCCCTCTCCACCCCCTGCTCGAAAGGCAGGGAGCATGCAATCGGCAAAGAGATTTTGTGCCAAGCTCGTACCCTTCCAGCATATACACATGCACAGAAATGCTGCACATGCACTTACACAAAACATCGGTCTCGGTGCGAATTCAAGCCTGGCCAAATCAACCGGAATAAGGGTCTGTTGATCTTTTATGATCACAGGGCAAAAATTGTAGAGGTCAACAGAATTCTTTGCACTATACTTAGGGGTAAATCTACAACATCCTCTAAAAATTAAAGAAGTGATATAGCAACCAATCAGATTCTGTCTTTCATTTCTTAGGATGCAATAAATAAATGATAGACAGAATGTGATTGGTTGCAATGGACAACATCACCTCTTTTTCATTTTCAGAAGCTCTGGGATTTTTTTCTGTAGTGTAGAGGCTACACTACAAAAAAAAAAATCCCAGAGCTCCCTCAGTGATGTCATTGCATATGGCTCAGTGATGTCCCAATATAATAGTCATTTCTCCCCTAGAAGAAATCACCAGCAATCCCCCTTGAGTACCAATGAAGGTCCAAAGCAGCAAGATCACATGCGATTATATATTCTGTCCGTTATTGTATCTTGGCTGTCTATATTCCTCCTCCATTTACCTTAGAGATATTAAGGAAGGCAGCCAATTTTGCTGCAGCTCGTCCGGATTGCCAGACAGTCTGCCTAGGCGACTTTAACGCTGTAATGAATGCCTCCATAGATAGGTGGAGTAGCAGAGGGGCTTGCTTGGATAAAAAAACAAAGCTGGCTCAGTTTGTTTCTGATTATGGCTGGTGGGATGTTTGGCGCGAGCGAAACCCGAATATAAAACAATTCTCATTCTACTCGCCCCCACACAATTCATTCTCCCGAATTGACAACATATTTGTCTCTCAAAATCTACTCCCCAAAGTGTTAACGATAGAATATATGCCCCGGGGAATATCAGACCACTCACCAGTCTGGATGCAGATAGACCCAGTTGGTAATACTGGCATAAAATTATGGAGGCTTCATCCATCATGGCTCCCTCAGCTTGGTGATGGAGAGGAGATGAGATCACTTGTTGACGGTTTCTTCAGTGTGAATGTTGAGTCTGCCAAACCATCTATAGTTTGGGAGGCCTCAAAGGCCTATATCCGTGGGTTTTGCGTTAAAAAGATTGCATACGCCAGACGGAAACTCCGTGAAACAGCTGTGGGGTTAGAAAATCATATGACACTTAAGGAGCAGGAATTCCTGACTGATTGTACAGAAAGCACTAAAAAAGCCTGGCTGGACGCCCAGCGGGTTTGGGTTGAACACTTGCAGAAAATGATGGCCCATAAAGTTCTAACTGATTCACACAGATTCTATATGAACATCGACAAGGCGGGCAAGTATCTGGCCTTCTTGTCCAAATTAGACAAACCTGCAACTATTGTTCCGAAACTACGTCTAAGCTCAGGCGATATGGCGTTATCCGCCTCTGATATCGCGGCTGGGTTTCGGGAGCACTTTATTCAAGTGTACAGCACAAAAATCACTATTGGTGATAGGCACATCGAGGAGTACTTAAGTACCATCGATCTTCCTACACTGACTGACGAGGATAGGGAAGTCATGGAGGCACCCATCACGCTTGAAGAGGTGACCACGGCAATAAAATCCCTCCCTACTGGGAAAGCCCCCGGGGTAGATGGTCTCCCTAGCGAGCTGTATAAAAAATTTGCCGATGTTCTGGCCCCACAGCTGTTGCAATTCTATCAAGCGATGGACAATGAGGGCTGTTTCTCCAGTTCAATGACTGAGGCTATTATAACAGTTATATTGAAAGAGGGGAAAGACCCATGTAGCGCGGATTCTTATCGGCCGATTTCCTTGCTTACAACTGATGCAAAAATCTTTGCGAAAATATTGGTTAGCAGATTGAATACGGTGATCGACAAGCTCATACACCCGGACCAAGCGGGATTTATGAGCGGGAAATCTACTAGTATCAATCTACGGAGGCTATATATGTTTTTGCAGACTGCGGACCTAAGACATACGAGTGCTGCGGTAGCCTCATTCGATGCCAATAAGGCATTTGATTCAGTGGAGTGGCCGTATTTAAGACAAGTGCTCAGGGCCTTTGGGATAGGTCCAAGGTTCGCCAACTGGGTCTTTCTGCTATACCAGATTCCGTCAGCAAGGGTTTTAGTTAACAACTATTTATCAGACTCAATCCCACTGTTCCGGGGTACGCGGCAGGGGTGTCCCCTGTCGCCTTTACTATTTGCACTTGCCATGGAGCCAATCGCTTGTAAACTCCGATTGACTCTGGCGACAGATGCCAGACGACAGGGGATGCTCAAAAATATTGTTTCACTCTATGCCGATGATCTATTGGTGGGGATGACGGATCAAGCTAGCCATCTACCTATAGTAATCAATAATATGAAGGAATTTGGGGAAATTTCTGGCTTGACAATTAATTACAACAAGTCACACCTCCTACTTTCTAACACCGTAGATAACTGTAACGTTAGTTTGAATGACAACTCCTGTCTCCCAGTGGTTAAACAATTTAAGTACTTGGGTATAATTGTAACCGCGAACCCAGCGGAATTTGTTGCCCATAACTTAGTTCCAATTATTGAATCCACTAGACAGAGGTGTAAAAATTGGCAGAGGCTCCCGCTAACCATGTTGGGGCGTATCAATTTGGTAAAAATGATACTCCTGCCTAAAATATTGTATGTTTTTATGAATTCCCCTATTCTTATTAATGAAAACGTCATTTGTAAAATTAACCAAATATTATTCTCCTTTGTGTGGAAGAATAAGGTACCGCGAGTAAAGCAGTCTGTACTATGGAAAGAAAGGAAATGTGGTGGTTACGCCATGCCCAATATAAAAATGTATTACTATGCAGCCCAGCTAGCCCAGCTCTCAAACTGGCTTAATGATAACGAATATTATCTGGAGTTAGAGGACTTTGTTGGTGCTGTTTACCCCCGCCACTCCCCCCTGCAGGTGCTACTGAAGCAAGAGGGCTACCGCGGCTTGCCTCCATATATAAAGCAAATGAGGTTTATATGGAAATGGGTTCATAGAAAGCTGGAGTATTGCGGGTTTGACCCGGATACATACCTCTTCTCTATGACCGGGCTCGCTAGTTTAAATCTTAGCCAGGGGGGGAGAGTTTGGGGACAATATGGAATTAACTCTATTGGTCAGGTCTTCAACGAAGGGGAACTGAGGCAATATTCCCAACTGCAGACTGAATATGCCTTAGCAAAGAACATGTTTTACAGGTATCTGCAGTTGAGAAACGCAGTTTTACAACTCCATAGGCAACACTCTATTATTGTGGTAGAATCTCCCGTGAAGAAGTTTCTGAGCACAGTGGGCAAAAATAAGAAATTGTCAAAGTGCTATAAATATCTCACGGCCATTACCCAGAAAGACGACTTTGACATGTATGCACAGAATTGGCTAGCAAAGGTGCCGGAATTGACTAACGACAGCTGGAAAGTGGCGCTTGCTGCTCCAACTTTAGCGACTAGCTCTCTAAGAATTCAGCAGATTCAACTCAATATATTATATCATGCATATTTAACACCGAACAGGATGAAAAAATTCTCACGTAGTGGTAATTTCCAGTGTCCAAAATGTTTATCGCCTGATTGTGACTTCTGGCACCTTATATGGTCATGTAAAGTGCTGCAGTCATACTGGGAAGGAGTAGGCGATGTGTTAGTGGCTATAGGGCTTGCGGGTCCAAATTTATCTCCTCTATCGGCACTCCTCGGGGTATGGCCTAGTGGTACCCAGTCAGGATTTAAATCGCTTTTGATAAATTTATGTGCAATCGCGAAAGTTGTTATCGCCCGGTGCTGGATGGCAAAAAACGGACCTACTGTACAAGATTGGATCGTGGCAGTTAACTATACTATGGCGCACGAAAAGTATGTGTATCTTTCCAGGAACTCAATTGATAAATTCTTTCATATATGGGCGCCGTGGTATTATTCAGAGCATAGCGATAATAACCATGAGTGAGCCTGTTTTTTTTTTTTTTTTTTTTTTTTTTTTTTTTCTCACTTTAATATTTGGAATCCTTAATCCCTCACATGGACACATAGTAAATATCTACACTTAAAATAACACACGTAGTTTTCTTCTACTGCCACCATTCACTGAGGCAGCCTGGTACGTCACAATTTAATAGGAACTGTAAAGTAAGTGCACTTGGTTGGGTAGTTAGGGATTAGTATTGGAGGGCGGGACGGGCGGGAATTGGGGTAAAGGTTATAAAAATAATAAGTCTCAATAAGGGCGAATTGTAGAGCACTAACAATGGTTGAGAAGTAGTGGATTATAAATTTAAAAAACTAAACGGTTCACTAGGCACTTTAGCTGCGGCGCTTCACAGTTTATTCACTGGCATAAGTAGTTACCTGAGACTATTTTGATGATAATATATTATCCTGGGAAAAAGAAAAAAACTTTTTTTTTTTTTTTTTTTTTGCTTACAATCAGGGACTAGAGTTGTTAGTTTGATTTCCTGGAGCATAGACATACTAGAGCGCTTTGTCGACGTGCACCACCACGCATAATGCTTGTTTTCTGTATTGTTTGCTTCTCTTTTTCTCTTAGTGTCTTTCTTCCTTTTTTTTTTCTTCTCCCCGATTGATGACGCAACCGTCACTAGGCATTCTATGTATGCACTATATAAAATACTGTGCCTACTGAGACATTAAGCACAAAACTGTACACGTTTGTATGTTATGTATGTGAATTGTTAGTCTCGTTTTTTTTATGATTGTAAGGAAAAGTAACAAAACTTTAATAAAGAATAATTTAAAAAAAAATATATTCTGTCCGGCTGCAGAAGCAATCCAAAAGATTGCCTGTGCAGTTGGTGTGACTCGCAGGATCCGGTGCGATGCACAAGGGTGCATCGCATCGGACCTGCTGTCATTCACCTGCAATTTGGGCTATTTTTCCTGCAGTAGCTGGCCGCAATTGCAGGAAAAGTGCCCAAATTGCAGTTGAATTGCATAGTGTATGAGTACCTTGAGTAGCAGCCGACTGTTCAGTATAATTTTCAGTTCTTTGAACTCCATGTGCTCTAAAAACATGTGTGACATTCCCCTAGCATTTTTTAGTCAGTGTTGGTATTTGGAAAATTCTATTCCCTATTAGATGATTGTACTTTCTTATTCTGATTTGCATTGCAATATTCTTTACTTGAAAACTGGACTAGTTAATATCAAAATATCTATTATTTATATATTTAATATAAAGAAGTTTCTTTGATAACTTTGATAAGTTCAGCCCTTTCAACAAGCATTCCCAGATGGTCATTGTTGAAGAGAATGTTGTAATTATCCCCCACTTTTTCCTTTGAAACTGCGGCTTATTTATTCAACACATAAGTAATAACTGTATATATAGTACATGATTACATGAAAACATATGCAGCCAGCGTAATATGCAGCCTTGGGCCAAAGGAACAGCAGAGCTAAGAACAGCACTAGTTTCACAGAAATCACATCTCATTTTCTTCATTGTGCTTGCAGTTTATTTCCGTCTTATAAATTGCCCATTTTTTTAAAGATTGTTTTCTTTTGTGCAATGTGCAGTAATTTTGCTTTGCTACGTCAATACTGACATCAGTGAGTCATTAAAATGGCAGGATATCAAGTAAATAGAAAAATAGTAAGCACTGTAACAAATTTGCCTGGCTGGTGATAGATTGCCGAAATGTGAACATACCACAGAAAAAAAATGATTGGGTCCGGTACATAAATATAAATGTAAAAAAAGGATGCAAATTTACTTAAAGACATACAGTATTTCAACAACACGCTGATTTGTGTTTAGTGGGGAGGCAAGGTTAGATGGCAAAATTATTTTAGAGTAAACTACACAGCACTTAAAGAAACACTACATATTATTATATATATTTCAATTGAAATGTCCTGTAGCAGTGGAGAGCATTGTACTGATGCCCAAATGAGATAAAGCAGTTTGAAATGTTGAGGATTAAATGAACCCACCCACTTGACTGATGTCACTCATAATCCACTACGGGTCAGACATCAAGTGTGTTAGTGTCAGGATCCACCTTATCTGTATCCATTAAGATAGGGGTGTGGTAGAAGGTTCCGACAGTTGGGATCCCGACAGTCATTATCCCGATGTTGGGATCCCGACTGGCCGGACCCAGACAGCATGGTGAGAGCAACAAAGACCCTTGCGGGCTCGCTGCGCTCGCCACGCTGCGGGCACGGTGGCTCGCTACGCTCGCCACCTATTCTATTCTCCCTCGTGGGGGTCGTGGACCCCCACGAGGGAGAATAACCGGTGGCTGTCGGGCTCCCGTGTGTCGGGGTTTTGACGTCGGGATAATGACTGTCATGATCCCGGCTGTCGGGAACCCGTCCGGCACCCTTAAGATAGTCCATGGGCACAAGGCCAGGCAGAACTGGAAAGTTATTGTAGCAACCACGATACTTTGGACACTGGATTACTCCAGTGTCTGACTAGAACTGGACTAGACTGGACTGGAGCAACAAAACACTGGTGCTGACTGGAAATGGACTGGACTGGAATAAGGAACTGGATGATACTGCACTAGTGTGCAAGTTACAACTGATTGTGGTGCTGAAGAGTACAGGAGTGCAAGATACCACAGATAAAAGTGTCACAGTGAACTGACTGGAAATGGTAGTGCTACTGTCAGCTGATACAAGGAGTATTCTGACTGCAGTGAATGCCATCAGCCGACAACAGTTCTCAACAGTTCTCAAAACAAACTGGAAACCTGACCTGCTGGCCATGGACTTGGTTGTTGCAGACATGATCGTAAAAGCTACTTCCTCTTTGAACCAGATTGTGAAATTAATTTTAAAAAAAATTCTACTTCACTTACAGATAGCATTTATTTGACATAGCAATTTTATTTATTTTTTGTTAAATCCACTAAAGTTATATTTAAAAAAGTCATTAAGATGGTTTAGGATCTCAATATTTTGTTTCTACTGTTGTTGCTTACATAAGGTGCTGTGGGAAGATGAAATAGAAGAAATTGAATGTTATGATCTATTGCAAACTCGAATTGTAAAAATTGACCTGCGAATAACAAATGTTTTCCACAAAGTTCAAACAACAAATTCTAATTAGGATGAACTGGATATTGTACCACATATTCACAGCCATTGAACTGGTAAACTGGATTTAATTCCAAAGCAGTTTCAAATTTTCAAACATTTCTAGATACAATGGGGCAGATGTATTGGGTGAGATTTAATAGGATGAGAGATTCAGAAAGTGAAAGATTTGGTAAGAAATCTCCAGTTTTTTAAAGCGGCAATCATTTACACTGCAAAATCACACTGGTTTTGTAGTGTAAATGATTGCCGCTATTAAAAAAACTGGAGATTTCTTACCAAATCTCTCACGTTCTGAATCTCTCATCCTATTAAATCTCACCCATTAAGCCTTAACAAGAGATAAATGCAAGGGTGATAAAAAAAGATAAACATCCAGCCAGTCACCTGCTAACTGCCATGTTACAGGCAGTAAGGAGCTGATTGGCTGGATGTTTATCTATCTTTATCACCCTTGCATTTATATCTTGTTAAGGCTTAATACATCTGCCCCTATATTCCTTAACGTAAAGGATAAACTGGCAATCAATATACGTATATGCACACCATCTGATCTTTGCATCCTCCATGCCAACACAAAATCATAGAGATAGACTTCTAAATTTCTCAATGTTTATTATCTGGAGAGAGTCTTCATATTTTAAACCCTTAATATTTTGGATCTGCTGTGTTTTTTGTGCATTTGTAACAATTTAAGAACTCTTGGATATGTAGGCCTAAAGTAACCATACAGTAAGTTATTATTGTTTAGCTTTAACTATTGGCTCTTTAAAATGATTGCCTTTGTCTGAAACAGATAAGTTGCAGTGAAATCAATTAAAAAAGTAAAAAAAGTAAGTTTTGGTGAAAATACACAAAATCAGTCCAAATCTAATTACATTTTAGGAGCTTATTTGAATCCCAGTAGCACTTTTCTAGCTTTGAACTATTTATTATGCTATCCTGGTGGGGGAAATAGCAGCCTGCAGGTAAAATATTAATATATGTTCAATAAATGTGGCAATAAAATAATCTACAGGCATTGCTGAAAGCATTAGAGCAGCACTAAACAGTGTGTGTCTCACTAATCTGCCTACAGTATACATACTTCCAGCGGCAGCTGGTACTTACACGTGGCAGGGGGGGGGAGGGGCGGGAGGGCTTCCTCTACTCCTCTGTCTGAAGTGATGACAGTTGTCAGTCTGGGCACCGTACCATGTCACATGGTGGCTAGCTACATCATATAGGAATGTCTAGCTCCCCCACCCCACCCCCTCTTCCATAAAAAGACTCATGCAACTTTATTAACATGACACATATTACAAATAACCAGCAATTGTCACAACATTTTTGAATGTCTGGACGGCTAGACAGTACTTGCAAATTAGATGGTCCCACCTAAATCATCAAAATTTGGAGATACAAGTTGCAAATACTACGTCAACTGCAATCACCTCTAACTCACTCCCAATCAGTGGCAGCTCCAGGGCAAGTGCTACCATTAAGCAGCTTTAGGCAGCTGTCTAGGGGGCCAGTATCTAGGGGGCATCAATCAGGCCACCTTGAACAAAATCATATTGGACAAACAACATATGTAAGCATATTTAGCAATATTGGATTCATTTCTTCTTAGATTATAACAAACTGGAATAATGAGTATGACTTTAATGCAGAGCTATGTTATCTGAAGCAGGTAACGTTTACTTGTTCACTTCTTTTTTGGATGAGGTGGAGGTGGGGGGGGTGGGGGATGTCCATATGTTATGTAAAAAGCTTTCCTGAGAAATTAGTAGTTAAAATCCATGCTTTGTTCTTCAACTTAAACATTACATGTGATTCATCATTTTCACTGAATTACTTATGCAAATTCATCTGCATTCTAGGTTTGCATTAATTAAAATGTTTTGTAACTAAATCTCATGGGTATATTTAACTCTTGGACAGCGAAGCATAGCAATTATTGTCAGGAGCAAATGCTCTTTTCAGAAACAAATATGGGGCCTTGTAATTATTTTATCAAAATAATGCTACTAATAATATTAAAATGCACCACTGACTTTTTTATCATTTATGTATAAGATATATATGGATCATTTGTTACAGCAAGGCTTGCTAAATGGCATCTCTTAAGATAACATTTGTAATTTGTAAATATATTGTAACTAGTAAGCCCACTCAAAACAAAAGCTTTGAAAGCTAGTTGCCTCTGTGAGAAAGAGAGATGTAGTTTCACTCACTGCCAACAGATGGCAGTGTTTTGGAAACACTAGACATATATAGGTGATATTTCTTACATTGTTTTTTGAGTCATTAGTATACTCAGGATTCTTCCTATACAGGTTCTAACTAGGGATGCCAATCCCGGGGCATTTTTTCAATCCCAGGATCCGGGTCCTAGTTGTGTCAGGTGTGTCACCCCCACACTGGCCAACCCGCACATTTACTTACATTAGCGAGCGGCCGGAAGTGGGTTCGGAGGTGCACGGTGCCTCCAGGCTCGTGCACCTTCTCCTTAGCAGACAGCACAGCAGCCGGAGAAGAGGCAGGCCGGAAAGGAGGCAAGCGGGCGGGCAGAGGAGCAAAGGCGTGTGTGCGGAGGAGAGTGGAATGGGGCGGGCACAGGAGAAGGCTGCATCAGAGTGGGCGGTGTGGCCTGCGCAGCGTGACCTCTACTATCACGCTATGCAGGCCGCACGCAGGGGTCAGGATTCGGGAACAGCCGGGCAGCGTCTGAGCGAGTGCTCAGACGCTGCCCGGCATTAGACTGCGCATGCAGTCTAATACTCCAGTCCTGGGATTTAAATCCCGGACTTTTTAAGGCCAAATCCCGGGATCCCGCTGATCCCGGAATTGGCCACACTAGTTCTAACCTATTCTAATCATTTTAAATTACACCCAAAATTTTAATTTCCTTTTGGGCCAGATCTATCAAGCTTCAAAAAGTGATACAATGAAGAGTGATAAACAGCCAGCCAATCAGCTCCTAACTGACATGTTACAGGTATGGAGGTAGAAGCTGAATGTTTATCACTCATCCATTTTATCACTTTTTGAAGCTTAATACATCTAGCCCTGTGATGTTTTATCTAGAGATGGTCGCCGGGGTCGAAGATTTGGATTGGTCGCTGGGATTTGGATTTGTCTAGCAGCGGTGAAAGGCTTTGGATTTGGAATTTTTTCAAAAATGGTCAAATAAACGCCCAAATCACATAATTTTTGTGTTTTGTTGTCCCTAGAGTAATATTAACCTCAATAACATTAAATTCCAGCCCTTTCCAGACAATTTTGACCACTTTACAGCTCACAATGTTGTTTTCACTCAATTTAGGCCAAGGTCTGACAGTATCAGTATGGTGTAATGGGGTGCAGTACACACAAACAATAAAGAAGAGCAAAATAAAATATATATCTTTTTTTTATTGACGGGGCTTGTCCAACACTGCGTGGAGCCAGAACACTCACACGCGGAACTTGTTCTGAGTCTGGCAGTAGTATCTCACTATGGTGTATTGGGGGGCAGTGCAGCATACTAGACACCACAAACAATCTAAACAATGAAAAGCTGACAGACACAGCCTGCCTGTGTACTGTACACCCCACTACACTGACTGACAGCCTCTGCCCTCTATGCACTGACACACTGACACAGCCTGCTTAACATGACCAGTACACTGACACAGCCTGACCACTAACTGATGTGATGAATCTTACTGTCATTGACACACCCCAGCACAAATCCCTCTGCATAAACCCCTCTGCACAACACAAACCCCTCTGCACATATCCCTCTGCACAGCCACAAATCCCTCTGCACAGCCACAAACCCCTCTGCACAAACACCCCAGCACACCCCCCCAGCACAACTACAAACACCCCCCACCCCTCCACTGCAGAGCTGTGTGTTGCTTGGGGAATCGGGTGACAAATGGCGCCAAATTCTCGAGACACCAAGCCTATAAAGACAATGTGTCTAACGAGAATCTGACACAAGTTCGGCCGTGCTCAGAAGGAAAGCCGGAAACTCGCGAGCGTGGATCACGGCGGGCTCGGGGGGCAGTGTTCGGAGCAGTTCGGATTCCACAGAATCCGAACTGCTCATCTCTACTTTTATCTACTAGGGAATAGCATACTTAATTTCTACAGGCCCTAAAATTACCTAATCTGGGTGTTAGTACCTAAAATTATCTATTTTGACAGTTAGAACCTAAAAAGACCTAATTCTGTTACTTTGAAAATATATAAATGTACTGTGAAAATGTGTGTAATGAGTACTTTTGATATGTAATTCATATATACAGATGGCAGTAGCAGGACGCATCTGCAGTGGCATCACAAGGGAATTCAGGCCACACCCAGGTGTCAGCCACTGATGGGTGACGCCAAAGTTCCAGCTCCTGCTCAGTGACAGGAGTGGGTCTTGCGCTGTAAATTTACCTGCAGCACCTGGCTCTTGTCACAGCGTAGGAGCCAGGGCCGGTGCTAGGGGGTTCGGCGCCCTCCTGCAAACTATAAATTTGCGCCCACCCAAGCTTTACAAAGGGACAGTGCACACCGAAAGAAAAACGTGTGATCTCACAAGGAAGGGGAATGGGCACACAATAGTACTCTCAATCCAAATTACACCACATAGTAGCACAATTTTGGTGCCATGAGTTAAAAAAGAGGGAGAGTTCGCGCCGTAGGCGCGCTAAAAAATGCAGGAGCGTGGCTTCATGAGGAAGGGGCTTGGTCACATAAAAGTACCAATTACACCTTAATCCCCATAACACATTATGCTTCACACCTCGATGCCCATTACACATTATACCACACACAGTAAAGCAAATTATACATTATGCCACACGTCATGATGCCCCTTACATAATATGCAGCACACCATAATGCCCATTACACATTATGCCACACACCCTAATTCCCCTTACAAAATATCCCATGCACCATAATGCCCATATGACATTGACACACATTATGCTACACATAATGCCACGAGAACTCCTGCATATGCCCATATTTGAAGGGCTGCTTATTCATAACGCCCACACCAGTTGCCAAAAGTAGTTGCTCTGCTTATACCTGTACATAGTGCTCACACCAGTTGCCAACATTAGTAGCACTGTGTAACCATATGACCACACCAGTTGCCGACAGTAGTAACACTGCTTATACACGTGCTCACACCAGTTGCCAACAGCAGTAGCGCTGCCTATACACGTGCCCACACCAGTTGCCGACATTAGTAGCGCTGCCTATACACGTGCACACACCACTTTCCGACAGCAGTAGCGCTGCCTATACACATGCCTACACCAGTTGCCGACATTAGTAGTGCTGCGTAATTATATGCCAACACCAGTTGCCGACATTAGTAGCACTGCCTATTCAAATATGCCCACACCAGTTGCCGACAGCAGTAGCACTGCCTATACACGTGCCCACACCAGTTGCCGACAGTAGTATACAAGTGCCAACACTAGTTGCTGACATTAGTAGCACTGCCTATACAAATATGCCCACACCAGTTGACAACAGTAGCAGCACTGCCTATACACATGCCCACACCAGTTGCCGAGATTAGTATCGCTGCCTATACACATGCCCACACAAGTTGCCGACAGCAGTAGCACTGTCTAACCATATGCCCACACCAGCTGCCGACAGTAGTAGCACTGCTTATACACATGCTCACACCAGTTGCCGACAGTAGTATCGCTGCCTATACACGTGCCCATAATAGTTGCTGACATTAGTAGCGCTGTCTACACACATGCTCACAGCATTAGTAGTGCTGCTTATACACGTGCCCACACCAGTTGCCGACATCAGTAGCGCTGACTATACACGTGCCCACAATAGTTGCCGACATTAGTAGTGCTGCCTATAGACGTGCCCACACTAGTTGCCGACATTAGTAGCGCTGACTATACACGTGCCCACAATAGTTGCCGACATTAGTAGCGCTGACTATACACGTGCCCACAATAGTTGCCAACATTAGTAGCGCTGACTATACACGTGCCCACAATAGTTGCCGACATTAGTAGTGCTGCCTATTGAACGTGCCGACACCAGTTTCTGACATTAGTAGCATTACACTCACCTCTCCTGTGTCTTCAGTCTTGCACCCTCATAGCTCCGCCCCTTCTGTTCCGTGTAGCCCCGCCCCCTCAGTCCGTGAAGTTCCGCCCCTTTTGCACGTACAGTACTACTGCTGCTGCGTGCTGACCTGGCCTCTCATCTGATGTTTAGGACAGGTAGGAGCCTGGAGGGAGCTCTGTGCCTCGGCGCTGCTTCCTGTCATCAAGTGTGACAGCCAGGCGCAGCTAGGGAGGCCAATCCCGGGGCATTTTTTCAATCCCGGGATTCGGGATTGAAAAATGCTCAATCCCGGGATCCCGGGATTGGCCTCCATGGTTAAAAAAAAACGAAAAAAAAAAACACGTCCCGACACGGCAGACTAATCCCCACTATCCCTCCTGCCCTGCACTGCGCTGTCACTTACATGATGGTGGTGACAGGCAGTAGCAGGACCATCTTCAGCGGGCATGCGGCTGGGAGCTACTCAGCTTGGCTGGGAGCTGCTCAGTGGGCGAGCAGGCGGCTAGGTGCTGCTCAGCGGGCGGGCGGGTGGCTAGGAGGTCCTCAGCGGGCGGATGGGCGAGTGGCACAGAGCTCCTCAGCGGGCGGCTAGTTGCTGCTCAGCGGGCGGGCGGGCGGCTGGGAGCCTCAGCGGGCGGGCGGCTAGGCGAACAATTCAGAACAGTGTGCTACTGTGCTGCAGCGGCATGATGGCGGCCGGGCTGTGCAGCGTGGTGTGATGTCAGGGGTCACGCTGCGTAGCCCGGCCACCGTCATGCCGCTACAGCACACACAGACACTGTTCCAAACAGCCGTCTGCTGTTTTTTTTACAATCAGGTACGAATCCCGCAATCCCGGGATTGGAAGGGTCAATCCCGGGATTCAAATCCCGCCATTTTTAGGCCAAAATCCCGGGATCCCACCGATCCCGATCCCAGGATTGGCCTCCCTAGGCGCAGCAGCCAGCAGCCACAGAGACAGAGCCTCTCCTGCCCGGCGCCTACCTGCTTTGCATCCTCTGCTGAGCGGGGAGCGCCAGCCCTGGTAGGAGCCAGCACTGCATAAAAAGCAGTCTCTGGTGGCAGTTCGCATCTCCAAGACTCCAAACTGATGGAACCAGGAGTTGGGATATGTAGCCACACTCTTTTCCCAAAGTTTCCCCCGTGTGGAAGGGGTAACTGATGCCACTGCACATCTTTAATTAAGGCACGGTGTTTCAAACATATCGAAGGTGCATTATTTTATTTTATTTTCATACAATACATTTCTAAACTGAAATTTTCACAAACCTTTAAAATCCTACATCATGGATTGGAAAATCCTAATTTTAGTTTTTAGATTCTAAAAATCCAGGGCTTAGATTAGTCTGCAGCTACAGTACATGGGACATTCATTTTTTATTAATTGTAATTCATTAACATGGAATACTCCTTTATCTGTTCTATAGATGTGTTCTTACTAAACCAAGGTGAAATCTTGCCAAATACCCCTATATCTTGGACCATGAAGACACTTTGGGCCTTATTCTGATCTGAGCTCAGTACAAATTTGTTCTTAAAATGGGCAAAACCATGTGCACTACAGGTGGGGCAGATGTAACATGTATAGAGAGAGTTAGGTTTGTGTGAGTTATTTTGTTTCTGTGCAGGGTAAATACTGGCTGCATTATTTTTACACTGCAATTTAGATTTCAGTTTCAGCACACCCCACCCAAATTTAATTCTCTTTGCACAGGTTACATCTGCTCCACCTGCAGTGCACATGGTTTTGCCCATTTTAAGAACAAATTTGTACTGAGCTCAGATCAGAATAAGGCCCTAATATTCTTGGCTGTTCTCTATACTGCAACTAAAGGGTGTATACTGCAACTAAAGGGTGAGGAGGAGTAGAGAGTACTACTATAATGGCTTCACTAATTTTTGGGAAGAGGCGGATCTTGCACACAATGTTTGGGGAATTCATCCGATTGTTTTTGTTTGCTCATGCACGACTATGCATATGCGCAAACCTCGGGTGAGAAGGCTTTTGGCCAGTTTCACACTCGCTAGAGCATTTGCTCCAGGATTGGTGGATATGGGGTGGATGCAGGGGACCACCCAGTGTTTCATGGGCATGCCCACAAAATTGGTGGGCACATCCATAAAAACACTGGGTGTACCCCTGCGAAAGCATGCTTGTCAATGTCTGCTTGGCAGGGCCGTTGCTAGACAATTTAGCTCCCAGGGCAAAGAAATAAAAATGCGCCCCCCCCCCCCCCCCCGCCCCAAATATATAGAAGAAATTGCGCACGCCGAAGGCGCGGCAAAATAGGGGGTGTGGTTTATTTTAAAAGGGGGTGTGGCTTTATAAGGGCGTGGTCTAGCAGGAAAACCATTACCTTACATCTTACTTTCGCAACCTGTCCAGACATTGGTTACGGCAGGAATGGTCATTGTCCTCCTGCACTTAAGTTGGCGGGCTGAAGGCCACACAGTGACATAAAAATATAAAGGCCCACACAGTGACCTAGTACGCCTCACAGATCAAGGCCAAACAATGACAGGCTACTTAAATCATTACACACTATTTATCCGTGATGCCAATTACACATTACGCCTCACACTGTGATGACAGACACATTACGCCGCTAACTGTGATGACATTTACATATTACGCCGCACACCATGATGACAATTACACATTATGTTGCACACCGTGATGACAATTCCACATTATGTCCCACACAATGATGCCCATTAGACCCCACACTGTGATGGCAATTACACAATACTCCCCACACCGTAATGCCTATTACACATTATGCCCCACGCGCCGCTGCCGTACAACTGATGTCGTTTACTAATATGCCCCCACAGTGCCAGATATGCCCCCACAGTGCCATACATATATGCCCCCACAGTGCCAGATATATGCCCCCACAGTGCCAGATATATGCCCCCACAGTGCCACAGATATGCCCCCACAGTGCCAGATATATACCCCCACAGTGCCAAACATATGCTCCCACAGTGCCACAGATATGCCCCCACAGTGCCACAGATATGCCCCCAGTGCCACAGATATGCCCCCACAGTGCCAAACATATGCCCCCACAGTGCCAAATATATGCCCCCACAGTGCCAAACATATGGCCCCCACAGTGCCAAACATATGGCCCCCACAGTGCGCCAGATATGCCCACTCACTGTGGCCCTGGGTGCTGGTGCTGGGCGCGCATAGCGCGTCTCTCCTTCACTGTGCACCTGAAGCTGTCAGCCATTCATACCTTGCGGGCTGGCTCCTGATTGGCTTCCGGCCCGCAAGCTCCTCTGATTGGCTGACAGCCCAGTGAGCGAGGGGAAAGAGAGAAGCGCGATGCGCTCCCCTCCCCTGGGAAATCAACCGCGGCGCTGGCGGCTGGGGACTGAGGGGGAGAAAGGGAGGCAGCGGCTCTGGGCTGGGGGGAGCTGCCGGGCGGCTGTTAACAGAGGCGGACAAGCCGTGCGGCGCCCCGGGCTGCTGCACGGCTTGTCCGCCTCTAGAAATGGCACTGCTGCTTGGAGTGGGCGGCTGAGGTCACATGACGTCAGCGACCACCTTAAATTCGGACATCTCTAGCCAGAATAAAAGTCAGTCTAGACTGAATTTTTTTAGCAAAGGGAAAAAAATTATTGGACAGTGAATGACCATCTAATGTTTTTTCTTACATGTGGCTTACTCAGACAGCAGAACCCAATTATATGGCAGACAGGCATAGCACCCAATTATATGGCAGACAGATTAAGCACCCAACTATAAGACAGACAGGGACAGCACCTAATTATATGCTAGACATCATACACAGCACCCAATTAAAATGGCAGACAGGGGCAGCACCCAGTTATATGGCAGGCAGATGCAGCACTCAATTAAACGTCAGACAGGGGCAGCACCCAATTATATGGCAGACAGGGGCAGCACCCAATTATATGGCAGACATGGGCAGCAACGAATTATATGGCAGACATCATGCACAGCATCCAATTATAATGGCAGACAGGGGGCAGCACCCAATTATATGGCAGACAGATGCAGCACTCAATTTTAAGGCAGACAGGGGGAGCACCCAATTATATGGCACACGCACACCGGGCATCCCAGGACTGATAGAGCAGACAAGGCACCCTTATGTAAGACAACAAGGACCCACCCCTCACCACACCCACAGAAAGGCAAAGGACGGTCTCTCACACTCTCTTTTGCTGGAGTGACGATGATGCCAATTGGTGGGGACTTATACAGAATCCAAAACCTGCAAGAATCCGACAGCAGGATGATGACTTTTTACCTCAATCTGGGATCCGAGTCTGGTGGGACAACCCGAGCCGGACTCGAATCCCGACTTGGATCTTGAAGTCCGGGGGGGTTTGGGTCTCCATGATCTGAACCCGCTCATCCCAAATAATATGCAAATTACACTGATCCAGTGGTCAAGTATGTGATTCAGAGAGTAATGTTCATCTTTTCCTTTACGCTAGTGCAATAAAGCTTTTCTTTGTGCAGTGAAGCACCTGTCATGTTGCACCACATCACTGAGAAGCAGAGGAGCATCATAAGAAATGTGTGCCTAATGATATAAGGGGATGGAACTGGAGATACACTGGAGGGTTGGTGAGACAACGGGGCTGGGGTGGGAGATATAATGTAAAGGCAAGAGACACAGAAGGTGGATGGAGCTGAAGAAACAGAAGGAGGCTAGAGAGACACTGAGGAGCTAGTAGGACAGAAGGGGTGTCTGGAGAGAAAACAATACTGGGGAAACTGGAAGGACAGAAAACGAAAGAGCTAGAGAAACACTGGAGAGTTAGAGAGACAGAATGGTGCTGAAACTGGAGATACACTGGGTATCTGGAAAGAAATATAACAGGACTGGTGTGAGATAGACATTGGAGGGCTAGAGAAGACACAAAGTTGCTGGAACTAGAGAGACAGTGGGGAGCTGGGGGAGCTAGGGAACAGAAGCTGACTGGAGCTGGAGATACATTGACGTGCCTGAGAGAAAATATGGAGTTAGAGCTGGAGGAACATTGGGGGTCTAGAAAGACAGAAGGGGACTGAAGCTTGTGAGAAAATGAAGGGCTGGAGAGACGAAAGGTTGTTGGAGCTGAAAATACAATGGGGCGATGAAGAGATATCAGGGACATAAATGGAAATATAAAAAACTGCATCATTTTGTGAGAACTATAAAGAAATACAGTACTAAATTTTATTACAGATGTGCAGTTTGTTTCTCCAGAAATCCAAATCCAACCATATATTATTTATCAGAACCGAACCAAAACCCGGTCCATATCACCTAGGAGGTCCTATTCAAACCCGAGACCCTGTTTGAATCTTCCTACAGTTCGAAATTCGAATTTTAAATAATTTTTCCATATTAACTGTGCCACAAACAGCAAGGTCCACCATATGAACAAGACTCACTACAATAAGAAAGGGGTGCTATAAGACTCTCCAACGGAGACTCCAAAGGAGAAATCTCTTTTGGTATAGAACCTTCTTAGAATTGACCCCAGCACTCAGGCACAGACCCAGTGGGAGGAAGATATTGGTTGTGTGCTACAGCCACAGTGGAGGAAAATTTTTAATTCTTCACATAAAATGTCCAAGTGTTTGAATCACTCTGAGATGCACGTTAAACTCCTACTTAGACTATATCTCAAACCAGACCAGAAAATGAAGGGCTCGAGAGACAGAAGGTTGTTGGAGCTGAAAATACAATGGGGCAATGGAGAGACATCAGGGAGCTGAAGAAGTGTTGTTATGGCAGCTGCAACCTCAAGCTCAGACAAGAGGTGTGAGCAGGAAGTGTGTTCAGGGGATGAGAAAGGGATCAGAGTGTGAGAGGTGCACAAAACAAGATGTGATTAGGGAGTGACAGGTGTAAGGGGGAGAGCGGGAAGCATTCTATGTTTTCTATCACACTACACCATACTAAATAATCTAAAATTAATCTTATTTTATAAAATCCAGACTGTCACGGTTGAAGATTCAGATGGGGTCGTGTGATGCACAGGGACTGGAGACGAGGCAGTAGCAGTAGGGTTAAAACGAGCGGGTTTAATGAATGATGTCATACAGGGACTCAAATACTTCTTTGAGATAAAGGCAGGCAAAACTATAATAATGAGTAGCAATGATAAAGAACGTCCAGATAACAATGATGAGGAATATCCAGAGTACAATGATGAGGAATGTCCAGATAACAATGATGAGGAATATCCAGATAACAATGATGAGGAATATCCAGAGTACAATGATGAGGAATATCCAGAGTACAATGATGATGAATGGCTGAGACCTGAGGATGCTGGAGACGGATTCTTGGAAGATCTAGGAGCGGGACCGGAGTTAGGAATCCAGGAGGGAGCACCCAAGAGTACCAGGGAGAAGCTGGCAACCAGCGTGACTGGAATGAGCGATGGGGTCAAATAGCCAATAGCAAGCTGACAGGCACAGCGGGAATAGCAAGGGCACAATGAGTCAGGAGCCTTCCAGGAAGTGCACGGCACAGAAGACTCTTTGCACTGACACTGAGCTACCTAGGCAGATCCCCTTTATGCAAAGAGGGCGGCTGCCATTGGCTGTCACAGTGAAACAGGTGAGAATACCTGACCTGGCCCAATCCCCTGTTTGCCCTCAAGCATGATGGCGGAGCTGGCCTCCCGGCATCTATAGCCTTAGAGCAGGACCATGCTGCAGATTCCCATGCTGCCTTCCAACACTGCCGGACCTCTGCCTGCCGTCTCACCTGACATGGAGGCCGACACACGCCAGCCGGCGGCGGACACGGGCGGGTGAGTACAGTACCCGCCGTGTACCACCGCGGCGGCGTGTGACAGTACCCCCCCCTTTTCAGGTAACCTCAGGATGCTTGTGCTTCTTGTGGGGATTCTTCAGAAAGAAGTGTTTGACGAGTTTTGGAGCATGTAAATCAGCTTGGTCTACCCAAGAATTCTCCTCTGGCCCGAAACCAGCCCATTCCACCAGGAATTGATGTCGGGAATTACGATAACGAGAGTCTATGATTCGTTTGACTTCAAACTCTGTATCTCTCTCTGTATTGACTTTTGAAGGTTTAGGTATCCTCTTTTGGAAGATGCTCAATTTTAAAGGTTTAAGAAGAGATACGTGGAAGGAATTGGATATCTTCATGGAAGATGGAAGTTGTAATCTGTAAGCCACCGGATTGATGACTTGAGTGATGGGAAATGGCCCAATAAAGCGTGGGGCAAATTTCATGGAGGGTACACGAAGACGGAGATTGCTGGTGGACAGCCATACTCGATCCCCTACCTTTAATGGCGGAACCGCTTTACTTCTCTTGTCAGCTGCACTCATATCTGGCAGAAGCTTGAAGAAGAGCTTTATGGACGTCAGCCCATATTTTTGCAAAACGATGAAGGGAGGAAGAAGCTGCAGAAACCTCTGGAGAAGGCAGATTTGTGAAGTCAGGGGAGCGTGGATGTTTGCCGTAAACTGTAAAGAAGGGTGTGGTGCCTGAAGAGGAATGGTAGGAGTTGTTGTGTGCATATTCTGCCCAAGGCAGAAGATCCTTCCATTCATCCTGAGAAGAGGACACGAAGAGTCGAATGAATGTCTCTAGATCCAGGTTGACATGTTCGGTTTGCCCGTTAGTCTGAGGATGGAAGGCGTTGGAGAATTTCAGTTTCACCTGAACAGCCGCACACAGTGCTCTCCAGAATTTGCCAACGAACTGAACACCCCGGTCGGATATAATTTCTTTAGGCAACTCATGAAGTTTGAAGATGGTTGATATGAAGAGTTGAGCTAGTACTGAAGCTGAAGGCAGAGACTTTAGGGTCACGAAGTGGGCCATCTTTGAAAATCGATCGACTATCACCCAGATAACAGTGTAACCGCCAGATGGAGGTAATTCGGATATGAAGTCCATCGAAAGATGAGTCCATGGTTCCGTTGGGATGGACAGTGGTAGCAGAGCCCCAGCCGGGGGAGTTCGAGAAGTCTTGTGCTGAGCACACTTGACACACGATGATACAAAGTTTGTCACATCCTGCCGAATGGTCGGCCACCAATATGAACGCAGGAGAAATTGCAAAGTCTTTTGAATACCGGAATGTCCAGCAAAACGGGAGGCGTGACCCCAGGTCAACAGCTTCTTGTGTAAGCTGGGTGGCACAAAGGACTTGCCTGAAGGAGGTGTAGGATGAGGAGTGACATGAGCGAAGACTACTGGGTTTAGGATGGGCTGCTTTAGAGGTTCGGAGTCTGAACTGGCATCGAAGGAACGAGATAAAGCGTCAGCCTTGTTGTTTAAAACCCCTGGACGATACTTGATTTGGAAGTTAAATCGTTCAAAGAACATAGCCCAGCGGGCTTGTCGAGAAGTGAGACACTGGACATGACGTAAGAAAGAAAGGTTTTTGTGATCTGAAAAGACTGTAATCTGGTGAGGAGCCCCCTCCAACAGGTACCGCCACTCTTCAAAGGCTAACTTAACCGCTAACAGCTCCTGTTCTCCAATGGGGTAATTATTTTCTGCCGGAAGAAATTTCTTGGAGAAATATGCACAAGGGTGAAGCTCTGAATCGTCTCCTTTTTGCGAAAGGACTGCCCCTACTCCTTCTGAAGAGGCATCGACCTCCAGGATGAAGGGTCTATTCACATCTGGCTGAAGAAGGATTGGGGCGGTTATAAAGGCCTGTTTTAGTTGTCGAAAGGCCTCGGAGGCCTCGGGCGGCCATTGGGCAGGATTGGTCCCCTTTCGGGTGAGTGCGGTCAGAGGTGCTGCTATGGTGGAGAAATTTCGGATGAAGCGGCGATAGTAATTGGAGAAGCCGAGGAATCTTTGCACCCCTTTGAGGGTGGTAGGAGGTGTCCAATCTTGAATAGCACGAACCTTCTCAGGATCCATCTCCAACCCAGTACTTGAAAGAATGTGACCAAGGAAGGGAACCGAAGAGACTTCAAAGACGCACTTTTCAAGTTTGCAGAAAAGCTGGTTCTGGCGAAGACGACTTAACACCTCACGGACAGTGTGCCGGTGAGTACTGAGATTGAGAGAGAAGATGAGAATGTCGTCCAAATAAACAACAATAGATACATACAACATGTCCCGGAAGATGTCGTTCACAAATTGCTGGAAAACGACAGGGGCATTGCATAGACAAAACGGCATGACAAGATATTCATAATGACCGTCACGGGTATTGAAGGCCGTCTTCCATTCATCCCCCTGGCGGATACGGATCAGGTTGTATGCACCCCTCAAGTCTAGTTTGGAGAAGACCGTAGCCCCCTTAACTTTATCGAACAGTTCGGTGATGAGAGGCAGCGTATAGCGATTTTTAATGGTGATGTCATTCAGCCCCCGGTAATTGATACAAGGTCTCAAACTGCCATCTTTCTTTTTGACAAAGAAGAAACCTGCCCCTGCAGGAGAGGTGGATGGCCGAATGAATCCCTTCTCCAGATTTTCTTGGATGTATTTGGACATGGCCTCTGTCTCAGGTAACGATAAAGGATACGTTCTTCCCCGTGGCGGAGTCTTGCCTGGAATGAGATTGATGGGACAGTCCCACGGCCGGTGCGGCGGCAGAGTATCGGCACCTCCTTTACTAAAGACATCCGAAAAAGACGAATAAGGAGCTGGTATGGCTGAGACAGAGAGTTCGGAAGAGGATACTTGTGACTCACTCAGAAGGACGGGTATGACTCGAGATAAACAAGAAGAGAAGCAGTCTTTACTCCAGGCCTTGATCTCCATGGTCAGCCAGTCGACATGGGGATTGTGCTTGATAAGCCATGGCATTCCCAGAACTACAGCGTGTGAAGACTGAGTAAGGACCAAAAACTCTAACCTTTCTTGGTGCAGAGCTCCGACTTGAAGATGTACTGGTACAGTCTGAGAGATGATATGACCGCTGGAGATGTGGCTACCGTCAACAGCTGTCAGGACCAAAGGCTGCTCTAACGGCTGGAGGGGTATGGAGAGCTGTGAAGCGATATCAGCCGAAATGAAGTTTCCAGCTGCGCCTGAGTCCAACAGGGCCTGGATGGACGTCTGTCCCTGAGGGGTACTCAGCATAACAGATATGGTAGAGTCTATAGTGGAGGGAGATGGCAATAACACTCCTAATCTGACCTCCCTCGTGGGGATTAGGAGCGGTCGTTTCCCGGACGGAGTGGACAAGAGGCCAGGAGATGGGAAGATGAGGCACAGTACATACAAAGATTGTCTCGACGTCGTCGGTTCTTCTCTTCGAGGGAGAGACTAGATCGATTTATTTGCATTGGTTCTTCTGTGGCAGAAGCAGTAGACGATCCACTTTTTACAGGAGGAGTAAGAGCAGGAGTGGGACGAGGTCGAAAGCGATCAGAGCGAGCTCTCTCCAGTTGGCGCTCTTGAAGCCGCAGATCAACTTTATTGCACAAGGAAATTAGGTCTGTCAGGGTGGTAGGTGTATCGCAACTGGCCAATTCATCCTTGAGGCGACTGGCTAGGCCATTCCAGAATGCAGAAACGAGGGCCTCTTCATTCCACCTTAACTCAGATGCTAACGTCTGGAACTGTACAACATATTGACCCACTGGTCTGCTACCTTGACGAATTCTCAGAATCTCTGTAGCAGCAGATGACACTCGACCTGGTTCATCAAATATTCGCCGAAAGGAAGTGATAAAATCGTCATAATTGTTCAGCAGAGGGTCTGCTCATTCCCATAGAGGTGAAACCCAATCCAGGGCTGGACCAGAGAGGAGAGAGACAATGTAGGCTACTCGTGCTTTGGCAGTTGGGAAGTTGGACGATTGGAGGGTGAAGTGCACATCGCACTGATTCAAAAACCCGCGACATCCTTTAGGAGACCCATCATATTTGCTGGGAGTTGGCAAATGCAGATGAGGAGGGATAATAGACCCGGCTGGCGGCGTGGCAGGGGAACCTCCTGAAGGGGCTTGCGATGTTGCTTCAGCAACTGCTGGTGGAGGTGTCAGTGTTTGTAGGAATTGCGCCACTTGCCGATGTGAGGATTCCAACTGTTCCAGAGGGCCCATGATGACTTGCAACACACCTGCCAAGGATCCCTGATTTTCAACCGACTCCATCGGGTCAGTGCAAACTGTCACGGTTGAAGATTCAGATGGGGTCGTGTGATGCACAGGGACTGGAGACGAGGCAGTAGCAGTAGGGTTAAAACTAACAGGTTTAATGAATGATGTCATACAGGGACTCAAATACTTCTTTGAGATAAAGGCAGGCAAAATAATAATAATGAGTAGCAATGATAAAGAATGTCCAGATAACAATGATGAGGAATATCCAGAGTACAATGATGAGGAATGTCCAGATAACAATGATGCGGAATATCCAGATAACAATGATGAGGACATCCAGAGTACAATGATGAGGAATATCCAGAGTACAATGATAAGGAATATCCAGAGTACAATGATGAGGAATGGCTAAGACCTGAGGATGCTGGAGACAGATTCTTGGAAGATCCAGGAGCGGGACCGGAGTTAGGAATCCAGGAGGGAGCACCCAAGAGTACCAGGGAGAAGCTGGCAACCAGCGTGACTGGAATGAGCGATGGGGTCAAATAGCCAATAGCAAGCTGACAGGCACAGCGGGAATAGCAAGGGCACAATGAGTCAGGAGCCTTCCAGGAAGTGCACGGCACAGAAGACTCTTTGCACTGACACTGAGCTACCTAGGCAGATCCCCTTTATCCAAAGAGGGCGGCTGCCATTGGCTGTCACAGTGAAACAGGTGAGAATACCTGACCTGGCCCAATCCCCTTTTTGCCCTCAAGCAAGATGGCGGAGCTGGCCTCCCGGCATCTATAGCCTTAGAGCAGGACCATGCTGCAGATTCCCATACCTCCCAACCATCCCGGATTCGGCGGGACATTCACGATTTACGGCCGATGTCCCATCGTCCCGGTACGGCTTCCCGAGACGGTTGGGAGATATAAACCACGATAATATTACGACGAGCGGCGAAAACGGGGCCGACCTCCCAACTTCAAAAGTTGGGAGGTATGGATTCCCATGCTGCCTTCCAACACTGCCGGACCTCTGCCTGCCGTCTCACCTGACATGGAGGCCAACACACGCCAGCCGGCGGCGGACACGGGCGGGTGAGTACAGTACCCGCCGTGTACCACCGCGGCGGCGTGTGACACCAGACAATAACTGAGGGCTTTAGGTGGTCCCCAGTCCCTGGCCATACTATAAAATTTTCCATATCCTCACTTATAAATTAGCACTTTGAGAACTGATTTATACATATAATAAGCTAAGAGTGACACTAATGAATTATATTGATTGCAGAAGGACAATAATGAATACTGAGGTCAAGACAGCACAAACTAAACATGTCCACCCCAACATCAGTGGCGTAACAATAGCCCCGCAGACCCCGCAGCGGTGGGGAGGCGCTGAGTAAAGTGTGGGCGCCGGGGGTCTGCGGGGCTATCATTCTGCTGCTGCCTGTCTGCTAGTTCCGCTGCTGCCCCCCCCCCCCAAAAAAAAAAGTTAACCCCCTCTGCCTTACCCGCTGCCGCTTGCCGACGCTGCCTCTGTAACTGGGACACATGTCTACTCTGCGGTCCCGGCACTCCTTCTCGCTCGGCTCCTGCTAACATAAGAAATCTCCCACACAAAATGTCTGCACCCTTATAGCAGACCCTTTTTTGGATGCTAGAGGAGGCCGTGGCAGCGGGTAAGGCAGGGGGGAGGTTGACTTTTCTTGAGGGGGGGGGGGGGGGGGGCACCAAAAATTCCCAGCGGGGGGGGGGGGGGGGGGGCACAGTTTTCATAGTTATGCCACTGCCTAACATCATCGTATTCATTCAAATAGAATTCACTCATTTCAGACATTGAATATCCCACTTGCTGTTGGTCACAAATAAAAGATTTACAGTTCACAAATAATTTGTTCAGCTCTAACTACACATTTCTGTCAGTTATTTTGTGAACTACAGCATGATATCTGTGAAATATCTGGATTAGATCAGAAATGGTTTTGTTCCAATTTTCAGCAACAATTGATTTGAAAATATAAAATGTCACAAACAATTATGGATTATTCTTTTCTTATCTATTACATTCTGCTATATTTGATGCTTGTGTGATTTTTTATTTTATTTTTATAGAGACGTCTGCAAATAAATATTTCATTAAAAGTCTAAGGACAGAAAGCTAAGGACTTATTAGAATTATTTCAACCTCCCAAATTCCTGTATCCAATTTGCTGAACAATTTTTTCCAATCTCTCTCCAAGGCATTCACATTTTACTTTTGTGTACAGAGCTATTTAAAAAAAAAAAAAGTTAATTACATTTTTATACAGAATGTAGACATACAGTACTGTAGACATTTTTATATGTAGACATACTGCAGGTACTGCCAATGATACGTAAGAAATAATATAGTCCTTTCTGGCAGTTACGTCAAAACTTATTTAACAAATTTAAATATATCATTTTTTTATTATTATTAAAGACATTTTTATTTAAAATTGATTGTTAAACTGTTATAGCAGCAAATATATTATAGTAATGAATTAAGTTAAAAGCACACTGCATTTACCTTAGCGGGCTGGAAGATTGAATTGTGGGCGCTGATAATTAGTCGGCCCGGTGGATTTTGCAGCGACTTGTGTATCTTGGGGACCGTGAACAGAATAGGCACCACTGGGTGTTCCTGTCTTAAGGCTGTATATAATTTCTCTGAAATAAGCCAGCAGTGGAGGGCTTTCTTTAGAATCAGGTCCAGTTCGTGGTTGTACATACTGGTGGGGTCTTGGGGTAACTTCTCATACACCGTGGTGTCACTGAGTTGTTTGTCGATTTCTGCGATGTAGTCGGTCAGGTTCTGTACAACCAGTCCCCCACCTTTGTCGGCTGGCCTGAATGCACACTGTATTATATGGTTATTACTGTACTATATATATTGTTTTGTTTTATCACGTTTTGGCAAGAACTGTATAATTATCTTGTCAGAACTTCAAAATAAAAATATTGGTACTTATGTAATATCTGGGCTCCCGTTTTTCTTATGAGACCGCGTCCGCTCGCCACGCTTCGGGCACGGTGGCTCGCTGTGCTCGCCACACTATATAAAATCAACTCCATGCGTAGTTGGATAGTAGAGGTATGAAAAAATGGGGTGCATTTAACATGGGAGCCCAGATAATACATAAGTACCAAAATATTTACTACTCAAAGGGACAGAAGTAATAGCTAATTGTAAATTTTGCAATACCTGTGAAATATATACATTATATACTGTACATATATACATTTTTTATATTTAGCAGAAGACTATATTTTTCCAAAAATACATTTGTTTTATCTACAGTATATAAACAGTGTTCGAATGTACATTAGCTACAAGACAGGTTGCATGTACTGGATTACTGCCCTACATGTGGAAGTGGCACTGTTAAGTTTTCACAGTGGTACTGTACCTGCATAATTAACAATTCTATTAAACTGAAAGGCTTTGTTCGTTTTGATCACAAATCGCAGCATGCAATTTTCTAAATGTCATCCCATGGAGACAGAGCCGGATAAAGGAACAAATTGGCTTGGGCATTGAAAATGTTCATGGAGGGGCGGAGCCATGACCAGAGCTGTGTAGGCGTGACCAGTGCTATGTTGGTGGGTACAACCCCATACGCTATCAATCCCACTGTCTCCAAATACATGGAAATAGAAAAAATGCATAATTTTGTGGGAACTAGAAAGAAATACAGTACTAATTTTTATTAGAGATGTGCAGTTTGTTTCTCCAGATCCAAATCCATCAATAACCGAACCAGTCCATA
Organism: Crinia signifera; assembly: GCF_055691185.1. Taxonomy (NCBI): domain Eukaryota; kingdom Metazoa; phylum Chordata; class Amphibia; order Anura; family Myobatrachidae; genus Crinia; species Crinia signifera. Next base: position 270,355,651 of record NC_139217.1, on the reverse strand, counting down.
TGCCCGAGGAGGTCCTGTTCAAACCGAATCCCTGTTTGAATCTTCTTACAGTTCGAAATTCAAATTTTAAATTATTTTTTCACATCAACTGTGCCACAAACACCAAGGTTCACCATATGAACGGGACTTACGTGTTAGGAGAGGGGTGCTATAATACTCACTACATATATACCCAAGTGGTTTTTAGCACCATTATATGAGGTTTTCTGTATTTTGGTTAATAAATTATATGTTATTATTATTATTATTATTATTAGTCTATTTATTCTAGAAAATACAGAAAAAACAACAACATTTTGCGACTACCAGCTAGTGCTGCTCACATAGGAAGTCCTGTTGGACGAAACATGTTGGGATAACTTCAGTCACCTGTTCCTCACCGCACTGCTTTAAGATGAGCTGACCTCTTAGTTTTTTCCTTTTTATAACTGAATACTTTTATCTACTTCTATATCAGCTAGTATAGTGATCCTGCTTTTAGAAAACAGTTAATAGTTTACGTATTGTATTATAGAGGGTGTCAGCCAAACCTTTAGAAAAAGTAATGGTATGTTACTAGAAAATTGTATTGCAATATAAAAGGTAGCGGCGACTAATTATTGTGCGTGGAAATATTTGAGAATTAAAAAAGATATATGACAAGATACGTGTAATAGTGGACATCAATTATTACATATATAATGGTAGGAGGTAGGTCACCCAAACCTACCTCCTACCATCTCATAAGATAAGCATTTTTGAATTTGTTGTTACAACTTATCTGGCTGCTATTTTTTTATATTTTTTAATATTTTTTTCTTTTTAAAATATTCCTATTCTATTCTTATTTTTATTCTTGTATTCCTACCTATTTTTTTCCATGTTCCATTTTTTATAAACTATTTATATATGTAATACTTGATGTCCACTATTACACGTATCTTGTCATAGCATTAAATATATCTTTTTTAATTCTCAAATATTTCCACGCACAATAATTAGTCGCCGCTACCTTTTATATTGCAACACATATGTTGCAACACATATATTTCCTCGGAGTGCCGCCCATCATTACCAGCATATATATATATATATATATATATATATATATGCTGGTAATGATGGGCGGCACTCCGAGGAAACTTCCAAAGGTTTTAATATTGTGAGACAGAAACCAACGTTTCGGGGTGCGGTAACCCCTTTGTCAAGGTGCTCAATAAACAACAGTGCAAAAATGAAAACATCTTACCTAAATAAGTGTAGAAAGACACTCCTCCACGCCAGACCCCCGGCTGTCCACGCCATCCCGAAAGGCAAGATGCGGAAGTGCGTCCTGAACGGGTGGAAGTTCTCAGGCGCTCTGCGTACCTGACACGCTGATGGAGCGCAAGCTGCTGGTTGCTGTGGCAACCTTCCGGGAGCTGGAGTCCCATGGTATAGGCCAGTGTTTTTCAACCACTGTGCCGTGGCACACTAGTGTGCCTTGAGCTGTTCTCAAGTGTGCCTCCAGATCTAGAGATGCCCAAACTAGTTTACAGTCACCACCAGTTCAAGTGTTATTTACTAGTCTCTTCTTTTCATTTAAAGGGCCAATGTATGTTATTTGTGTTACCTGTGGGGACCAGTGTGATTGTTTTTTATATGGGGGGCAATAGGTTTGGTTTTTTCCTGTGGGGGCCAATGTGTTTTGCCCTGTGGGGATCTCATGGTGTGCCTTGGCAATTTTAAAATCTTATTTAGTGTGCCGCAAGGTAAAAAGGTAGAAAATCACTGGTATAGGCGGATCAGTATGACGCGGGCGGCACTGCAGGGAGAGACGTGAAAAAACATCAGCATTCAACAGTATTAAAAGTGGAAACATTGCAATGTGTCATGCTGTTCCTAAATACAGTGGGCTGGCTTGGAGCCGTCAGTGCTCGTTAGTGTTAGGTGGCCCTGCCTGTTATGGCAGAGAAAGGCCGCTGTGTAAAACACGATGTGTGTATATAGACAAGTGCAGCATATATCATGTGACAAACTGTAATGCGATAAAATACAATTAAAAAGTGTTGTCAGCCTAGAGTATGGGAAATGGGGCCACATTTGGGTGGGGACTATTATGTCCATATCCACTTCCCTTAAAGGGAGTCATTGGTGGGTGCTGTCCAGCAGGATCCTCAAGAGCCGCAGCCCCGTAGAGTCCACAGTCTACAATCTATCTAACAGACAATTCAGCGAGACCGAACTGAGAGTTCTCAACTACGGTCTATCTTTTGTACCAACCACCAGGCACAATGATCTATCTTGGAAGACCGACTTGCATCGTTTTGGTCACAGTTTGAGACTCAAAGAACACTTTCAGGCTCAGCCTGAATTGCCTGATAAATCCCCACACCACCACTTCATCAGCCAGAGGAAGCTGTCCAGGTTCGACCCTCAGTCCAATAATCCATCCATCGCCTCCTACCTACGTCTAATGGACGACTCTGTTACCCGATATGTACAAGCCCCACACCCCACCCACAACAACCTGACCCGGCAGGAGCAGGAGGCTCTCAAGGCCCTGGGATCCTACCGAGATGTGACATTCAGGCCAGCCGACAAAGGTGGGGGACTGGTTGTACAGAACCTGACCGACTACATCGCAGAAATCGACAAACAACTCAGTGACACCACGGTGTATGAGAAGTTACCCCAAGACCCCACCAGTATGTACAACCACGAACTGGACCTGATTCTAAAGGAAGCCCTCCACTGCAGGCTTATTTCAGAGAAATTATATACAGCCTTAAGACAGGAACACCCAGTGGTGCCTATTCTGTTCACGGTCCCCAAGATACACAAGTCGCTGCAAAATCCACCGGGCCGACTAATTATCAGCGCCCACAATTCAATCTTCCAGCCCATCTACCAATTCTTGGATGGGATCGTCCAACCAATAGTCGTACGACAGCTGTCGCACATATGTGACACAACGGACTTTCTAAATGTCCTGGCCAAGTTGACACAGATACCGGATATGGCCCTGCTAGTCACAATGGACGTAACTAGTTTGTATACTAGTATCCCCCAGCAGGAGGGCCTGGAGGTCATGAGTGAATTCCTATGCAAAAACTCTATGGCTGACCTGAACTTGGACCTGTTCATGAATTTGATGAGGCTAACGCTGACCAAAAATTATTTTTGGTACTTATGTATTATCTGGGCTCCCATGTTAAATGAACCCCATTTTTTCATACCCCTACTATCCAACTACGCATGGAGATGATTTTATATAGTGTGGAGAGTGCATCGAGCCACCGTGCCCGAAGCGTGGCGAGCGGACGCGGTCTTATAAGAAAAACGGGAGCCCAGATATTACATAAGTGCCTTATTTTTTGTTCAATGGCAACTTTTATAGACAAAGGACTGGGTGTGCAATGGGCAGCTCCATCTCTCCAACTTTTGCCAATATCTACATGTACAAACAGGAGGAAGAAATGTTTTACCAGAATCCCCTCGCCAGCGGAAAAATCTTGGCACTAACTAGGTACATCGATGACATTTTCATCGTCTGGTCCGGCAGCCCGGACAAGCTTATACACCAAGCCCACTGACCGGAACGTGGCCAGAAGGCCAACAGCTTCCACCCCGTAGCGTTGAAGAGAGCCCTACCTGGGTCACAGATGATCAGGGCGGCCAGAATCGTCAGCAACCGGGAGAGTTAACCTGGCGTCCTAGGGGACATCAGCAATCAGTTTGCAAACAGGGGATACAACCCATATGAAATAAAAATTGGTATTGACACAGTGTGCCTCAGGCTAAGTCGGCAAATACGTAGATGGTGATAAAGGGGTATTCCCAAATTACCCCACAGAAAGTGCACATAGAAAAAGAGTTTAACACCAAAACGTTGTCTGCGCCTCCACCTTCACATGTATAAAATAAAGGTATTATACAACCCTTTTGAACTGTACTGTAGAGGATGCTTCCGGTACAGAATCACAAATATATTCTCATCAATTGGATGTCAAAATCATGTGAAAATAGAAAAAAAAGTGGATCATAGCGTAACAGAGTATATTTTAATACAATAAAATCCAAATAAATGCTTTTGGTTCCCTCCTGGGGTAACAAGCTAAAAGCACAATTACCAAAATAAAATGAGAACCTTAATGAAAAGAGTTCTCAAACAGGCATAAAATATAACAGCATCGGAATCAGCACATATCCTGAGGTTGCAGAAAGTCTGCAATTACCAGAAAGCGTGGAGAACTAGATGTTATTAGTTCTCAGTAAAGCAACGGCAACGGTTAGAGCAACATATGACATCGGTCCTGCAGATGGATCGCAAGACTTAGCTAACTCCCGGGGCTGGATCCAGGGGTGATGTCCAAGGTGACAAGCTACCGTTTGTAGTAAAACTGAGCACATCCAGCAGCATACTGCCCAGAGCCACGAAGGCCTTGTGGCCCATAATTAAGACCGATAGGAGCCTACCGGGACTTAACAATAAAAGGCCAATGTTGTGTTATTCAAGAGTTTGGAGCATCAAGGACGCCATAGTCCATAATGACATCACAGACTTTTCTAAATCCAGCCAGGTCCCACGCAACTTTCTATCCAGGCCCAACGGCTGCTATAAATGCATTAAATACACAACATGCCAGCACATGCTCATGGGGCCGACGTTTCTACACCCCCGCAGTGGCCGAGCATACCCCATACGTCATGTATTGAACTGTCTGTCTACACATGTCGTGTATGTCATCAAATGTCCTTGTGACATGTTATATGTGGGCAAGACGATTCGAACGGCCAGGGAAAGAATGGCCCTCCACAGATCGGCCATCAGCCAAGTACTACAACCCAGGAAGAAGACCAACAGCCAGGAACAACCGGTGGCCAAACACTTTGGGGATCACAAACACAAACTATCAGACTTGAAACATATGCTAGTGGATCACGTGCCAGCTTCCATACGTGGGGGCAATCGGGACCTTAAACTGCTGAAATTAGAATCCATGTGGATCCACCGCCTGGGCACGACCAGACCTGAGGGTCTCAATGACAGACTGCCACTATCTATCTTTCTGTAGGCCTTGACCAGTTTAAATCCCCATTTCCCCCTGCTCATCTAGACTGATCTATATATGGCCACAAAATTGCAGAGTACCCAAGAGACCACGGGCCCCCCTGCCCTGCTGGACAGCACCCACCAATGACTCCCTGTAAGGGAAGTGGATATGGACATAATAGTCCCCACCCAAATGTGGCCCCATTTCCCATACTCTAGGCTGACAACACTTTTTAATTGTATTTTATCGCATTACAGTTTGTCACATGATATATGCTGCACTTGTCTATATACACACATCGTGTTTTACACAGCGGCTTTTCTCTGCCATAACAGGCAGGGCCACCTAACACTAACGAGCACTGACGGCTCCAAGCCAGCCCACTGTATTTAGGAACAGCATGACACATTGCAATGTTTCCACTTTTAATACTGTTGAATGCTGATGTTTTTTCACGTCTCACCCTGCAGTGCCGCCCGCGTCATACTGATCCGCCTATACCACGGGACTCCAGCTCCCGGAAGGTTGCAACGGCAACCAGCAGCTTGCGCTCCATCAGCGTGTCAGGTACGCAGAGCGCCTGAGAACTTCCGCCCGTTCAGGACGCACTTCCGCATCTTGGCTTTCGGGATGGCGCAGACGGCCGGGGGTCTGGCGTGGAGGAGTGTCCTTCTGCACTTATTAGGTAAGATGTTTTCATTTTTGCACTGTTGTTTATTGAGCACCTTGACAAAGGGGTTACCGCACCCCAAAAGGTTGGTTTCTGTCTCATGATATTAAAACCTTTGGAAGCACAGGTGCCGGAAGCAAGGAGTGGATGGGGCAGGAGTACAGGTGCCGGAAGCACAGAGTGGATGCAGCAGGAGCACAGGTGCCAGAAGCACAGAGTGGATGCAGCAGGAGCACAGATCCCGAAAGCATGAAGTGGATGCAGCAGGAGCACAGGTGCCAGAAGCATGGTGTGGATGCAGCAGGAGCACACAGGTGCAGGCAACTGAAGATCAGCGGTGCAGGTGGTCACAGGTGCAGGTGGCTGGAGCACACAGGTGCATGCAACTGAAGATCAGCAGTGCAGGTGGCTGGAGCACACAGGTGCAGGTAACTGAAGCACAGCAGTGCAGGTGGCTGGAGCACAAAGGTGCAGGCAACTGAAGATCAGCGGTGCAGGTGATCACAGGTGCAGGTGGCTGGAGCACACATGTGCAGGTGATTGAAGCACAGCAGTTGAGGTGACTGGAGCACACAAAATCAGAAGTCTCTAAAGCACAGGGGTCACTGAAAGTGGCTGGGAATGCTCTGGAACTTCTGAAAAACAGGTCGCAGGATACTCCGTAGGGAACAGGTAGTGAAGAACTGGCACCAGCCTGTTCCCAGGTGAGAGGTTTTATCCCCTGGCCTTGCTCCTGATTGGAGGAGCAGTTAAATCCAACTCAGCAATTGGATGGCTACAACAAGATGGCGGCGCCCAGTGGGGGACAGGAAGTAATCCTGTTTGGCGGCCAGGAACACACGCCGGCAGCCGCTGAGCAGGAGGGGATGGACGCAGACGGATGAAGCAGCAACACTCCCCCGGCCAGTACCAGTGCGGAGAGAGCGGAGACCCTGCCGCCGGACCCGGACCGGTAAGCGCTGCCGCGACGTCCGTGACAATATCTATATATATACAGGTTGAGTATCCCGTATCCGAATATCCGTTATCCGAATTATTCCGAAAACCAGACATTCCAGAAAGTGAAAAAAAATTTTTTTTTGCTAAAAACTCACTGGGGACATTTGTAACAGCATCACTGGGGACATGATATGTAACTTGCACTATATATGTGCAAGACAATGATTGCTTGGCATTCAAATTCAGTGCTGAGATAGTACACACATTTTGTTTCACGTTTTGAAACCTTGTTTTTTGAACAAATAAAATATATTTGTGTGTATTTTATGTGGTAATAAAATATATTTGTGTGTATATTATGTGTTTATACATCATAAATGCAAGATACTTCAAAATACATCATTGAAATATTAAAATATTCCGAAATACGGAATAATCCGTTATCCAAAATTCTCCTGGTCCCGAGCATTTTGGATAAGGGATACTCAACCTGTATATATAATTTCATGTGCAATTATGTATTTGCTTTTTTCTATGATAACTATGTGTTTTATAGTGGGTAAACACAGTGCGATTTTGCTTGTGATTCAACCCCAATTTGATTGGGATCGAATCGGGATTAAGTCGAATGGTACGCAAGATGCATTTGATTTGACTACATAGTACAGATCTGTACTATAAAGTCTTGCCTGCCAAGACTATTTTTGTATTTGATTTACACTACATGGGAGCACGCATTGGGATGTAATCTGCATCGAATGTAGAAAAACCATTCGATGCCCACGATTTTCTATTCAATTTTGCTTCTATAAGCAAAATTTAATAGAAAAATAGTGCATATCTCACCGTGTGTACCCTGTATAAAACAATCTTTTTTTCCCTTTGTCTTGTATTCTTGTATTCTACTTGACAAAAAGAAAATATTGCTGAATCATCCATCTGTGTACTTTTATTTGTGCAGCAGAAATCCTATGTTGTATAAACCTTAGCAATCCCTACTGATAGAATCAGAATGGAGACCGATTAAATTAATTATTTCAATATGTTGCTATAATTGTAAATGGCAATGACGTACAAGGTGATAACTTCAAATATATATAAAACTAAATAAAAATACTGTATCAATTTGCTGTATTTCACATGCGTTCTTTTTTTTCCATGAAAGGAAAAAAGTCTGATTACATTTTAAAAAATATTTATTTTTTCAAAGAAAAGGCATTAAAGCTGAGGTTCTGAAGGTAACTACCAAAATTAATTATTTATGCGGTCGACATGCATTAGGTTGACAGTTACAAAAAGTTGACAGTCACACACAGAGAGAAAAATGGTGCACTATTCAAACATTACTAATTAAAATTGTATGGGGGTATGGGGTCCCCTGAATTGTGGTGGGTGACCTGCTTCAGGGTGTCACAATAAAACAATTATTTTAGCACTGTGTTGCCCTCCTGTTGTTTTGTTTTTATAAATCTAAAATAAATTGTACAAATACTCCAAACACATGTACAGTATTAGCTGCTCTTATCTATCTACTACACTTTACTACTTCACTTGCGCCACTAGTATGATGCCTTGGTATAGTTTGGCTGTGCTGATTTTGGTGGGGTGTCCCCTGCCCCAGAATTCACAACCCTTTAAATGGTAGGCACTTACCCAACAATATTGCCTGGGCGTGATCCGTAAGCCCATAACCCTGGCCAAGACTATGCAAAATGTATTGCAAAATGTATTACAATTCTTATTATTAATGTTTAAATAGAGCACCTGCATCTTTATACTCTGTGTGTCATATGGCAATATAAGCCTCAGCAAGATAGCATCTCTCATTGCATAGGGTATGTAGTATTGGGCAGAAGTAGGTCCTGGGGACAATAGAAAAAGGTGATATGCTCAAGGTGGAGGTGTAGTGCTAGGGACAGGAGGAAGAAGGGAAGTACTTGGCATAGGAGGTAAAGGTGGGGTTCTGAAAGCAGGTAGCATGCTGGGGCCAGAAGGAAAAGGTGGAAGCCAGGTATTAAAGGTGGGACAGTAGGAGTATGCAGTGTGGAAGGGAGCTGGGGACAGGAGTAGTAGGTGGGGAGCTGGGGATAAGAGGCAGAGAGCCAATGGCTGCACTCACTGCCTGCAACCAATAACTGCATCTAAAGATGCACTAAATGGGTGGCTCAGCCAGTCATACACACATTCAAAGGTGTAACTTCATCCCAGTTGCCCGGAGGCAAGCCTAAACTTGGTGCCCCATCTCCTTAAATAAAGACATGACAGTAGCTGGTGGAACAAGTTTAAACTCAAAAGGGTGAGCCGTCTGCAGCATGAATCAGTGTTCACCGATGGGTCCCATCTCACAGTCCAGCAGCAGCGGAAGGCAGCTCATGCTGAATGGTACCAGGCAGGAGCTGTTCTTTTCCCTACTGCAGGAGGTAGCAGGGATCATGGGACAGAGCTGATTAGCTATGCAGTAGCAGCCACAGATCTCCACTGAAAGAACTGCGGTCATACTTGGAACAAATTATGAACCAGCAGGTGCCCCTTTAGGGCTTGGAGCCCAGAGTCAGGAGTCTCCATTGCCTCTTGGAGTTGCGCCCCTGCACACATTGTACACCAGGTGAAGGGCTGATACTAACAAAAAATAGATGCATTATCATAAAAGATGATCTTATAAAATATGATGTATTGCATGACATTTCATATACCCCAACAATTTAACATCAAAATTCCAAATTTGGAATATTTGAATAGTATATCAGGTTTAAAAAATAAAGTAACCACAAATCACCATATCAATTTTGTAGCATGGTTTTGATTTAAAGTACTAGTAAGGACTGAAATAAAACCATGCTGCATTATTCAATGTCAGGACAATTTATATGCCTGTATTAGTAATTCCTTCAGTTGTCTCTCCTTTTTAGTTTCCATGACAACAGTTCCTACAGATAGTGCTACCTCTCCTGCCCAGCATTTTTTTTCCATTTCTCAGCTGTTTTGTTACTTGGAAAGCAATTAATGATCACAATAAGCATTCAGCTGATTGTGCTTCTATTTATTTCACATATTTTTAAACATTGTAGACAATAGAGATGATATAATTTGTGTCATCAGATACTGAAAATTACTTTTCTTTTTGCTTGGTTTCTGTTGACGTTACTGCTGATGGCTCACAGCATAAACATCAGTTATTTGAAAAGCTGTCTTGGAAATTCATGATTATGTATGTCACTGTTTAATATCACAGAACTTTCACAGACAGCTTTTACAAATAAGAATTACCACATATATGGACTTAAGCCATATTTGTTATATTATAATTTCATTGAGTGCCAAGGGAATTTGTCAAAATAGGTGGGAAATTGCCAAGCAAACATTTTTATTCATCATAATGACCTGTAATGTTTACCTTATATAGGAAATATAAATTTTTTACACAACTTTTTTTATTTGAATTTATATAACAAATGTGAGAGACGCTGGCATTTTTAGAGGATATTTTGAGTATCTTTAATTGAGATGTTGCCACTCAAAGGGTTAAAACAAAATACATAAAATAACATTTTTTAACTTTCAATCTTCCTCCATAAAATAGTTATTAGAACTTCCACTGCTTCTCATTTTATGAACTCTTGCTGACAAAGTTCAATGAATGATTATAGCTGGGTTCTATTAACCAATTACAGCACTAGTAGTGTAGCAGCTATTGAGATTTTTTCACCTACTGGGTCAGATCTAAGACAAAAGGCCCCCATACACTATGTGATTTTGGGACGATTTTATCCGATTTCGGCACTTTGGGCCGATAACCGGGTGAAATCGGCCCAAAATCGCAGGTGTGTGACATATGATCCGATGCGCGGTCCCGTGCGCATCGGACCGGATCAGGGAGGTCGGACGGTCAGCACATAAGATCATGTCTGACCTCCCTGTATGCATATGCCTACCCGCCTGACAGGCATATGCTTGCAGACTGACCGGGGAAGCAGTGGGGCGGGCAGCGGGTCCTGAGCACTTTCACTAGCACTGACCTGGCCTGGCGGTGTGATCACAGATATCAGCAGCGGGGACGGGCAGTGCAGTGGAGTGGTGGGTATTAGATTTTTAATATACCTGTCAAATTACTGGCTGTTCTCTGATTGGCTGAGAGCTCTCTCAGCCAATTAGAGAACGGGCAGTCATTTGACAGGTATTTTAAAAATCGAATACCCGCCACTGCACTGCCCGTCCCTGCTGCTGATATCTGTGATCACACCACCCGGCCAGGTTAGCACTCGCCGACACCTAGTTAAAGGGCTCAGGATCACCGCCCGCCCCCTGCTGCTCACCGTCCGTTAAAGCTCCCCGCTACATGCGATAAATCGCAAGCGATTTATCACATCTAAGAATTGGCTCATCAAGTGCCAAATTGTATGTGAGCCTCCCGGGGAGCTGCTGGGCGGCTCACATGAGAATTGGGTCCGACTTGTCCTAAGGACAAGTCGGCCTAATGTATGGGGGCCTAAATCGTATGTAGCTGCGGGGCAGGTTGAAAGGAAATCATGTCTGACTTGAAGTCGGACCTGTGTGTGGGGGTTATTAGTAGGGTTACCACCTCATCCCTTTAATTCCAGACACATATTAATTACACACTTTCTGTGGCTGATTACAACCAGGTGAAATGGAGTCTTGAAGTCAGCCAGCCACAGAACCTGTGTAATTAATATTTGTTCAGAATTAAAGGGATGAGGTGGTAACCCTAGTTATTAGAAAGAGGGGTTTATTTACTTAGATGGGAGTTCTATTGAAGAGAAGATGTTTCTCATTGCAACCAATCAGAATCTGCTTCTTATGTATTTAGCGACTTCTAAAAGATAATAGCTAGAACCTGATTGGTTGCTATGGGCAACATCCCATCTTCTATATAACTTACACTTCCAATCTTCTATATAATGTATACCTGAGGGTAAAGATATAGGTGGAAATTTACTAAGATGTGTATTCTACTTCACATGTGATGTTGCTATGGGCAACCAGTCAGATCCTGTCTACTATCTTCTAGAGGGTGCTAAATAAATAAGAATTAGATTGTGATTGGTTGCCCATAGCAACATCACATGTGAAGTAGAATACACATCTTAGTAAATTTGATGTATTGTGTTATACAGTGGGGAAAAAATTGTGTGTGCTGCACATGGAATCTATCAAATGATGTATTGGGAATATAGAGCTATAAAATATTATTCTGGCTGTTATTTATGATGTATAAATATATGTATACTTTCAATATTGTAACAAGTTAAAGGAGAGGCTGTGCAAGAGTTTCATATTATCTGGAGAGGTGGTGGAATTAATCTTTCCTGACACCAACCCCCCCACCAAGTTATAGAAAGGGTTGAGGGCACCCAGGAGGTGTATGGGAGAATCACCTGTCCGCATGGTAGCCTGGATACAGTGAGAAAATAAGTAGCCATGATGATGCTCACCTGCACAAACTGTGCCAGTACCCCTTCAGGCCCTTCTATTGCAGCCACATTGATCAGAATCACAATATATGCATACCTGACTTGGGGACAGAAGACCTCCTTCTGATGGCCACCACTGTGCAACTCGATTGGCTGGTTTAAATGACTGGCGCAATGGTGACACATGTCGGGTGCAATGTTCCCTCTAATTTTACGAAGGCTGTGTGTGGCTAAAGATTTTGGCTGTGCAACTTTGGAAGGAAATTTAAATTTTCGTGCGTCACTTATATATAACTGGAAAATGACGTTCAGCATTTGTGTTAACTTTACTTCAAAATGATATTAAACATTTAAACATTCAAAACACAGCACACAATGTAGTTAATGGGTGAAACACATTTAATTGAGTCCACAACTGCAAAAAGGGACCACTGCTGCTTTGTGCGCTCTATTGTAATGTCTGTGCGCATGCTCTTCGAGGTGTGTGCGCGCGCACGTGCGCACAGCTTAGAGGGAACACTGGTCGGGTGCAGAGGGAGTGCTATAACACACACCTGTTCCATTACTCCACTCCAAGGCCCGGGCAGTGCCTCCCTTACGTTAGCCGATTTTCGGCGGTTGTTCCAAAAAGAAACTGCTTTGAGAGCAGCCTAACTCTGTGTTGCAGCTGAGGCCGTGGCTGCCAGTACAGCATTGTCGCTGTGAGTACTCTCAGTACACGGAAAGAAACCCTGCTGTGCATGGCTGCCACCGCTGAGAGCAGTGGGGACAGATTCAGTGAAGAGGAAAGAGCACAGATAGTACTGATGTGCTGATGCTGTGAGTAGAGGCTCTGGTGGGGAGTCCACTACTTACAGAGGAGAGGGAACCAACAGCGTGTCCTCTTACCTCTGCAACTTCTGAAGCGCAAGCAACCGCTCCACCTTTGGCAGTCCCTCCTGCTGAAGGCTTAGCTGTGGGGAACTGCTCTGCCTGTGAGCAGGCGGTAGCTCCTGCACCTACCGGCAGCATCACGGACCTGGTGCTCCCTGCAGACTCCGGTGGTGCTGGTTCCCCCAAGCTGCCACGGGGTCTGCGGGCTAATTGTTACACCACTCTCCCTGACGCTCTCTGCTTGCTTATATCCTGCTATCAAGCCACTGCCCACTTCCTTGCACCTCATGTCATCTGTCTGTCTCCCCTTCCCACTAGATTGCAAGCTCCTTTGAGCAGGGCCCTCTTTCCTCTTGTTGTCAAAGCTCTTCTCTTCGCATTTCACTTACAGCTCTCTTTGTAATCAAACACTCAGCAACCATCTTCATCTGCATACTCATATCCATCTTAGGCCACAGCCCCTTGTAGTACGTTGATTACGTCCTCACTACTTACATCTAAGCTGTAGTGTGTATTGAATTGTGGTGCTCTTTTAACCTGTACTCTATTTTTGTTATTTATTTACTGTTATGTTAAGTTTTGTGTCCCTGTACTGTTCCTTTGTTTGCCCATTGTACGGCACTGTGAAACATTTTTGACCCTTATAAATAAAATATAATAAATATTAATGGCCAGAGTAGTGCAATTACACTCATAATAATGATAACAGTAGTGCCACTTATACACATATAGTAATGCCACACAATCTACTTTTTCTGTCACCCACGGGTGTGGATAGAAAGGCCTACAGTGTCTAGGTAGAAAGTCAATAGGTCGACATCTTCAAAATATAGTCATGCAAAAGTTCGACTTTGACAAAGAATCGATACAACTAAAGGTTGACATGAAAAAGGTTGACATGAAAAAGATTGACATGAGTTTTTTAAGTTTTCGGTGTCAATGTTGACACTAATTGACATGGACCCCAAATTGTGTAGTGTTTACCATCACATGGCTTGCTTCCCTCACCATGCTTCGGGAATAGTGCCTCACTCTGCTACTGCTGCTTCGGGAATAGTGCCTCACTCTGCTACTGCTGCACTGCACTTGGATTTTACAGTATGAAAAGGTCCCAAAAAAGTGAAAACTCATGTCAACCTTTTCATATGTGGACCTTGTGCTTGTGTTGACCTTTTGCATTTCAACATTTTATCAATTTCAACTTTTTGGTGTCGACCTATTGACTGTCCACACTATAGACCTATCAACTAGATACTGTTTCCTACATGCACTTTATATCCCTCTTCCACCACCATACACACCCTATTACCCCCTCCCACTTCCCCCATCCCTCCATATAGCCCACAGAGCTCACAAATGTTTTGGGGCCAGATGTCCTACAGCAGTCACTGGACGATGCCACCCCCACATAGATGCTCCCCAGATTCATGTGGGGGACCTCTGAGAGCCCAACAGAAACTGCATTCAGTTAGTCATGTCATGGAGCTGGGGATAATTCCTGGTGAAGGTATTGCTAGCGGCGTCCTTCCTTTCTGTCCACCTGTTGTGTATTGTGGCAAAACACAGTTTTCATACCAATTTAACCCCTGCCCAATAGTATGAACAAGGCCTAACAAACCTATAGCATACATCCCAACAGTCCCGATTACCGCGGGAATGTCACGGTTTTTGGGGAAATTCCCGCATCCCTCCCGCGGCCAGCAGTGTCCCGCGGCAAGGGGGGGGCTGTTGGGAGTCCCCCTGGTTGGATGCTGAGCAGCGGGGAATATGCGCACAGTGTCTATTCCCACAGCCAGGGGGCTGGGGGCATGGCTAGAGGCTCACAGAGCCTCTGGGTCATGCCCCCATAGCGCCAAAATGGTGGCGTGCCCTCGTGGGAGAGCAGCGAGTAAAGACCATGCCCCTGAGATTAGGCCACACCCCTGAAATTATCGGAGCGCCTTCGGTGCGCAACACACTGTCCCTCCTCCATCCCCAAGAAAGTTGGGAGGTATGCTATAGCGCCCCTGCCCTTGTGAAATTGCACATCTCAGGATGTCCTGTCACAGGTTTAGCATACACTAATAGTCAAACTTTGGTAGGGCATGCTGAAAGTTGTAGTTCCACAACAGCTGGAGAGCCCCGTGTTGGCCAGGCCTGTTATAGACTTGTTTCTCAAATTACTGTGACTATGGGCCTTATTCTAGTTCACTCTTTCTGACAAAATCCTTCTTAGAAGGACCAAACCATGTGCACTTCAGGGGGGGCAGATGTAAAATGTGCAGAGAGAATTAGATTTGGGTGAGTTATTTTGTTTCTGTGCAGGGTAAATACTGTCTGCTTTATTTTTACACTGCAAAATAGATCTCACTTTGAAGTAAAACCCCACCCAAATCTAACTCTCTCTGCACAAGTAACATCTACCCCACCTGGAGTGCACATGGTTTTGTCCATCTAAAAAGGTTTTTGTAAGAAAGAGTGAACTAGAATAAGGCCCTATTTTTTGTGAGTTTGGCATGTCATCTTATTTACAAGAGTGGATAACGGAAACACCTTGACCTACTGTATGAAGTGGATCTTGCATTTTGATACTACCAAAGACTGACATAATTATCACCAGAAAATAACACGTGGGAGCTGTAGCATGCACTATCAGTGAAAAGAAAAATATAAAAATACCTTGGAGCACTTACCTTCAAATATGTATTTAAAATATAACTGCCCAGATTTCTGTAATAAGACAGTATAATACTGTAGATGGACTTTGGATATTAATTATGGGTTTTTAATGTAAGCACCTTGAAACTGCTTCATGATGGCTTGACTTCCAACATTAGACTATAGTGAAGTTTTCTTGGTGATCTTAGACATTGTTATTTCTCATTAGGTAAAGTGAACAGTTTATTGAAAATTAGATAAAAATTATAGGTTTGGATTATTTGAATAGATTCCAATTGATGAGCACAACAGTAAATGATATCTGAATTTCTGGCTGGCTGAGCAAAAATGCTATAAACTATACTTAGTCCATCCACTCTGGAAACATCTAGTATAAATGTATTTCTTTCTAACATATTCCTCAATATATCACAGCATGATCATGCTTTGTTTAACTATCACGGTTAAACAGGGGCAAACGCAGGATTTTCAGAAGGGGGTTTCCAAAGGGGCGGAGCAAAGCAGGGAGATGGACACTTAGTTGACCCAGTATATGCCGGGTCAGTTAAAGTATTATAGATAGACCAAATGTATATAAATAATAATAAAATATATATATACATATATATATATATATATATATATACACACACACACACATATACATACATATATATATATATATATATATATATATATACATACTGTACAAGGGCGTAAACAGCAGTGTGGACCCCTGGGCATAGCAATGTATTGGGGCCCCCACCGATCCTCCAGCGGTAGGGGAAGCTTTGATGTCCCACGGGTGGTAGGGGGTATTATATCAACCGCTCAGCATGTAGGGCCTGGATCAGTAATTTCCACTAATTACCCATTTACTGCACAGATGGTGGGAGATGGGGTGGGAGAAGGGGGCATTGGGCTGAATGAAGGGGCCCTGATACATAACTTCCAGGGTGGTAGAGGATATTTAATATGCAGAGGAGGGGTGTATAGGGGAGTGGGCTTATTATTCATAAATTTCTGGTGGGAGGACAGCTTGCTTGACTGCAGATATCTCCAGTTCCCGGAAATATATTTCTTAGATTTTAATGGAATTAAAAACTAGATAATCCCACCTACCAAATGGTATTGGGCACTAGGGGATCAGAGTTCAGGAAGCAGAGCAATCTGCCAACGAGTATATAAAACTACATGGTCGAGTATATAAACTGCTGGAAGGCTGATATCACTGTTTCTGGGAACAGTAGAGACATGCTGCTAGTGTCCTTTAAAGGGGGGGGGGGAGTCCCAGCTTTCGGAATATACCCTCAGAAAAACTCTACGTCAGAAATAACCTGAATTATCTGACTGGGAAGAGCAACTAACAGGCTTGGATGGGGACCACTGCTTTGAAGTCAGATATCTCCGGTTCCCAAGGGCCGATTTTTAAAATTCTTGTACCCATGGAAAGAGGGGACCCTCAGCTTTCTCCTGGGGGGTTTCTGGTACTCAGAAACTCCCCCCCCCCCCCTGCATGCGCTACTGAGATCTCAGCTGTGTGTTCTACAATTGCTTGTTGATGATAGACAATAAAGAACTCACTATTCATCTTAAATCACATGAGAGAGAATTTGGTTACACAATTCTGTAGTTGTGTGATGTGTCTAATCACTTTATGTGGCTGTGAATGAATCTGAAGCTGACCATACACTACTGCAATCTCTTGCAGCAGTGTGTGGCCAGCCGATCCAGCACGAGTCGCCCTGGGACCTTCCAGGGTGGAAGAGTCGCATGCGATACATCACATGAGGTTCTTTCACAGGTGTTCCCTGTTCCCAACCTCCCGGAGGAGGTCTGACCTGCATGCCAGTCCGACCTCCGTCTCAGGTTCGATGTGCACGGGACCGCACATCGGACCTGAGGGGACATCACATGCACCAGATTTGGGCTGAGAAACAGGCGAACAGGTAAAACCGGTCCAAATCAGTGTAGTGTATGGGGGCCTTTATGCTGGGGGTACAGTAAGAGACCACTGTGAACACACCCATAAAGTGTACATTTTAGAGCAAAGCCATACTGGGCCAGATGCCCCAAGCTTCAAAAGTGATCAAGTGGAGAGTGATAAAGCATACCTCCCAACTGTCCCAATTACCGCTAATTGGAGACTGTTCCTCCCGCAGGTAGTAGTGTCCAGTGGGCAGGGAGAGGTGGGGTGGGGTGCAATTGGACGGAGCCAGAGTTTACCACTGCTCTGCACGTTCCATAATGTGAACATGCGCAGTCGATAATCACTCGGGTTGTGCCAGGGGCGTAACTAGACCTTTGTGGGTCCCATAGCAAAATTCTAAATGGGGCCCCCTGGTTTGGTGTCTGATAGGGGAGTGGACCGGGCAGGACCGGGCACAGTGGACACTGCATATATGTTGGATCCTCAGTGTAATGGATATAATTATTATATTATAATCCTGTACCCTCTTACTCCTGTCACTCACCCGTGGACACCGCAGCCCTCACCTGCACAATAAAGCAGGAACATCCTTCTCTCACTGTCCTCCGCAGAACAGGAGAAGCTCAGCGAGGCCCGGTAACCCCATTCCATGCTCTGTAGTGCAGTAGGAGGTCAAATGGGCGCTAGCGGGGGCGGGCTCCGCCGCGAGAGGGAACATGAGATTCGCCCACCACCAATCAACTGCTGCTGGGACGACTATAATAAGCCTCTTTGCGCAGATATCCAGCAGCACCAAGCCGCATCACATTCAAGTAGTCAAGTAATGTGAACTGTGACCGGCCTGCATTCTGCATGAGCAGCGTGACTGGGTGACGGCGGGCATAGGCAGCCCCTTCTTTCCTGGCTGTGCGCGGCCAGGTCTTCTGTGTGCAGGGGCTCTGGCATCCGCCGCTCCCCTGCGCTGTGTCTCCTGTCTGCAAGCAGCGGAGGGAGCCGCCGCACTCCTATACGCCGACCTCCTGCTGGGTGCACTGTCCGTCGATGAAGGGGACACACTGGCGCAACCTCTGCCCGTGCTGCACAGAGGGTGCAGGGGATGCAGCTGCTATGGGGCCCCCCAAAGGCCCGGGCCCCATAGCAGCTGCACCCCCTGCACCCTCTGTAGTTACGCCACTGGGTTGTGCATTCGAGCAATCGGGTCTGAATAAGGCCCTAAGTGGGAATATTGAGCCACTGTATACACTGGACATTTTAACCAGGCCACAGAAGTATGAATCTGACAAATTAAGGTAAATACACTTACAGCTATTTGTATTCCCTTTGCAATGTTTATAATCTATTTCATTTTTAGATAGGGTCCACACACACACACACACATATTTACACTTTTGCTCAAATACTGACTACATATTTTGTATATTCTGTATGTTCATTTATAGCAGGGATGGGGAACCTTCGGCCCTTCAGCTGTTGTTGTGCTATGTGGCCATGCTAAAACCATTGCAGGGCATGCTGGGATGTATATTTCATCAACAGCTGGAGGACAGAAGGTTCCCCATCCCTGCTTTATAGCTACAACCAATGCTTATACTGTTCATGATATTAGTTTTTCATTCATATACAGTATGACTGAATTATGTGGCTGTAAGTAATATGAAGCTAATATTGCTAGCTTATAATATTATACTGTATACCCTGGCAGAGAAAACCCACTGACAAGCATGACTCTAGTGACACTCAAGCCATAGTACATAATACCATGGCAGATAACCTAGAGCAAGATAAAGATTTATTTTACCTTTCTCTTTGATAATCTGTTTATTCTTCATTTGAAACATTAAAGGCTTCAAAGCCTACAGGCTGCAAACTGGTGATGGAATGGTGAGAGACAGATCAAATTCAATTACTGTTGCCTTGGGCACAAGGACATTTTTTATTACTAGGTTGGAAACAGAAAAGAAATGATGATTTATTCAGGAATTTATATTCCTATAATTCAAGCATCACATTGCAACTACTTTACCACCACTTGTTACGGCTGCATCGCACTACCACAAATGATACTGTACATGTGCTTATTGTTTTTTTTGTTGCTTCACCTGGCTAAGGGCCAGATGCTCCAAGCTTCAAAAAATTATGAAATGGAGAGTGATAAATAGCTATCCAATTAGCTCCTAACTGCATCGTCACAGGTTGGGTTTGAAGAATGACAGTTAGTAGATGGTTGTTTATAACTCTCCACTTTATCACTTTTGAAGCTTGATAGATCTGTCCCTAAGGCTTCTTCAGGATTGTCATGAGGTGATCACGCCCAAAGAAACAGCCATCATTTGTGGGTGGACACGATGGGTAAAGTTTGCATGCAGATTATCAAGGTATAGTACCTGCACAGTGGCACTTACCAATACAGAACAAATGCCAGATCAACCAGATAGCCAAATCAAACTGTATCTCCCTATAGGGATACAGACTATGGCCCTGATTCTGGTTGACTCGGTAAGCTGCAAAGCTTGAAGCTTACCGAGTCCCAGAGGGCCTGCCCCGCCACCCCACCAAATCGCCACCCCCCGCCACCGACGTATCCCCTTTGCAAGCATGCAAGGGGATGTGTCATGAAGACAAATCCCCTTGCATGTCCTGCTGCCAGAGAAATCATTCGGCAGTGGAGACAGACTTATATTTGCGGGCATTCAGCTGAAGACAGGCAACTCGTGACCACCCGAATTCCCATGGGAACGCCCATTGTTTTCATGGGGATGCCCATCATCATAAATTGATAAGTGGATATAGATGTTTCATAACATTCATCATGGTTTGATTAGAATGCAAAACAGTTATTTCATCAAAGAAAAGAGTGAAGTGATAATGTGCACATCATCTATAGACCAGTGATGTGCAGTGAGGTGAGGCAAAGCCTTTATTGTCATATTCCAGTATAAGTCAGAACTTTGACTATATAAAGTATATGAAAAATACAAAGAACATGTTATAAATATCTCTTTTTGTATTGTTCTATTGTCAAAACACTGGAGTAAAAGTCTGACAGTTGAGGCAGTGCCTCCCCTGCCTACTTTTTCTGCACATCTCTATTCAAATCTCACCAGATTTCCAGCATTGTATACTGCAGAACACATGATCCCTTGGGCTCATATATTGTGTGTCACAGTAGGCCGCCGTGGGTCACGACAGGTTCGCTGCTCACATGTCTGTGCCCGGTGGTGGCTCTCCGTGGGGCTTGGGTGGCGTGTGGGGAGGTCTGGCCGGGAGTCAGAACATGAAGGCCAGCAGGCGAGGCAGTAAGCAGGGACTGGCTGGTGGACGGCGCTGGGAGGCCGGCACCACCATCTTGGTTGTTGTCAAACTTGTAATTTTGCCAGGCACGTCCTATTCTGACCTCACTCTCTGAGCCGGCAATGGCAGCCGCACTCAGCCCTTAAGAGGGATCTGCCTAGGCAACTCAGGGCCAGTGCAAAAAGTCAGACCGGCTGTATGCAACCTGGCTTTGCTCCTGGCAAACTAGTCCTAATTTCAGTTAGCCTATCCAGCCGTATATTGTTTACCCAAGGCTCTAGCTCGTTAACCCCCTTCTCCCTGCCTGGATAGTCATTTCTGTCTCTCTGTGGATCCAGTCCAGTTTGCTGTTGATTACTCCAATGTCTGCAGTTCCACTACCAGCTCCAGGCTCCTGTGATCTCCATCGAGCGTCTCTGAAGTGGCAAACAACTTCCAGCTTTTTCTAATTACTCAGACCAGATTCAACTACCTCACCAATACCAATCTTCCCCTGTTTATAAGTGGTAGTGTTCGCCAATCACTAACCGCCCTCAGTCGGTACAGGATTCAAGTATTCCTCTGCTATTGTTTATTACAAGACTCATTGCGTTTGCCACAAAACTCTTTTGTTGACTCTCAAAGACATTATTTGTGTGTAAATATGGCTCTTTTACTAGCCATTGCCTCTGCAGTTATTTACCTCACCACACATCCCTGCTATACAGGATAGATGGCCAGGGTTCATGGCAGAAGCTCATAGAGCAATGGGCATACCACCCCAGTAACAAAAATGGGCACAATGGCTGTTAGAAGTGGAGCTATTTGTGTCTGCATGCTGCTGGCTGCTGCTGATTCTGGGATGGAGCCAGGGAAAGGTGTAAGGGCATCAGGCTCTGTGGTCCAGAGATATCAGTGCACCGGGCCCCGAGGCGGACTAAAGGAGCCCATACACGCTCCGTTTTGCTGGTCCGTTTTGTACTTTTAAAGTACACATCATATCGGATTGCATGCCTTGTGCATGCATTGTGCATGCACTGCGATCCGATACGATGTGTACCTAGTACAAAAAGTATGTGCAGCACATACTTTTTGTACCGTACTATGTGATGCGCGGGAGCGCGCATCGCATAGTACAGAACGGAGCCGGTCCACAACGGACCATGTATGGGCTCCTTTAGACCATATGGGACCCTAGGCAAGATACCAGTTTGAGGCCCTCCACCCTCAAACAATACATAGCACTATATTTTTGCTGCTGATTGCAGCCAACATCAATAGAGTACCTTGGTGTGTGCTCAGTCTACTGATAAATGCTCTGCTGCATCGGCACTGTGTACAATCTGAATCAGGTTTTTGGAAGTAGGCTTAATACCTGTGGCACATTTAAAGTAAACTGACTGACCACATACAGTGGATGAGACCATTTTGTGTGTCCAAATATTTTTTATCCTATCAAAGGGATTTTGGGAGTGTTGGCAGGTCTATATGATGTCATGATGTCACACGGTAGTTGCGCAATCCTCTGGGAACGTTTTAAATGGCCAAGATTTATGGGGCCCCTTGGGACCTGCTGAGCCCTCGGTTGTAGAAAATCCATCTCTGAGGTCCAGGCCCCAAGATTTCTGTTGCCGACCATGCAGGGATGCTGAATGGGGGTGCAAAGGGAAGTAATCGCTTTTCCAAAATGCTGTCTTTGCAAAAAGAGCAGCTTTTCAGAAGTGATAATATTAGGAGAGGCTGATGATTAATTTTTTTTCCTACTGTATATGAAAAAATCCTTGTGAATTTAAAACTAAAATTAGCACTTTTGATAATTACATAATAATGAATAAAACCCCAAGAGAGTTGAATCTAAGTAAGGAAGACATCATTAACAGTGTGACAAAGGAGGAGGTTTGATTGATTTATCATATAGCAAAGAGCATCATAGAAGATCCACACATATTGAGATCAGGTAACACTTTACTCCTGAGTTTATGGAGAAAGGAACTGTTGGTGTGCATCACAAAGCAAGTGAATTGCACCACAGTCATTGCTTATGTTCCTAAGAAAACGTGGACTAGCATTCACTTGAAATGCCCATATATCCCTGCTTATCTTGCCCCCAGAGTTTTACAAGTTGCTGTAACTATATTGAAAGTAAAAAATATTTGTGCAACATATGGAAGCATGGAACCATGGTGTGGGGGGAGGGGGTTTATACTGTATATGGAGTAGCAGTCTCCGTGGTGCTCCTGCTCCTTTAGGAAGACATCAAACCTTTACCAAGATGCCAACTGTTTGCTCTTCTGTGCATTTATGGCACCATCTATTACTGGGTTTGAGTGCAACAGTGGGACACCGGAAATGTAGCTCCCAAGGGCCCTGTGATATCTACAGATACCCATTTATGTCTGCATGCCGCTACCATTTGCTTATGTGCTGCTGCCCTCATATAGCAGTATATCACTGGCTGGTGCTATTTATGTGCAGCTCAAGCTATCATCCAGATACTTACAGGCAAATTTACTAAAACTTCTAAAAGTGAAAAGAGGCGATGTTGCCCATAAAAATCAATAGGATTATTCAACTTTCCTGATCAGTCACAAAGCCCACTCACCCTCCCGAAGCTTCCCATACCTGTTGTTGATCTTCACCAATTTTACCCTGCATGAAGTTGCAGCCTCAAGGAAGAGAAGAAGGTTCTGTGCAGCTAGTGAGGAGGTAGAACCACTGGGGAGGAGGTGGGTAGCATCTACTGTACACAGCCGATTTTTTGGGTGGGAGAGCCAAGAACAGCCCTTTGGCATATCTATTATTGGGGAAGAGTGTACAGTGCATGTTTCCCTTGGGCCATGGAGGCCATAATTACACTTACGTCTCTGAAGTCCTGTGTCAACATAAATCAGTGGGAAAATGGTGTGATGCCCATTAGCGCATGTGCTATAGAAAAGTTAACTGAAACAAGTAAGTTAGACCATGTTCCCAGAGACCTATGTATGCATGGTAGATTCCGGAACAATGGTGTCTATTGCACTACTAGAGGGAACAATATCCACAAAGAGCCTGCACACAGGCCCACTCTTCCGGATCTGGGCCAGCGTCAGTGTAAAAGGGGTAGCTGAGAAAGAAAACGGGTGGGGGCAGTGTAAATGGGTATGCCGGATCATCTGACCCGGCTCCTATTTACAGCAATGGGGGAGCCCATCCTCTGGACAGCAGCTTCCTGCGGTCAGTATGGAGGTTGGGCGGGGGCGCACACAGCCTCCGCTGCTGCCTGCTGTACTGTGCAGACGGGGAGGAGGTGATTGGATGCCTGTGTGCGGCATCCATTTACCTCATGGATGGGGGATAGGGGTTGCACCGAGGCTGGGGGCAGCCCAGTAGCTTACCTTGGTGCTGGGCTTCCCCCAGCGTGTCAATCCCGGGGCCCCGGCGCGGCAATCGGCAGTCCTGGCACTTGGAGATGATGTCATCTCCACGTGCCACCTGATTTATACTGCAGGTCGGCACCACAGTGTAAATGGAGCAAATCCTGGATCCGACCTGGCTTGGAACCGTCGACCTTATTCTGGTCTGTGCGGCCGGAGCCGAATATGCGGCCAGGACGTGCGTCCTAAACCCCGCCTTCCATATGGATCGCTCACTCGGTCCGAATGTTTAGAGAAAGGTTTGGCAGTCGCACAGAGGTAGATTTATTGTAACAAACGGGTGGACCCTCATAGCATAATTGATTAATTGAATATATGTAAATGCGAGGGTGTGCTACCAGAGGCACAGACAGGATATTTTAAGGAGGACAGAAAAGAGTGCCTTTTCTTGGTGCACCTAGAGAAATAATACTTAGTAAAACATCACTTTTATTGAGTTCATTTAAAATAGTTGCGAAGATATAAAAAGGACTGGACAACACATTAGACAACAAATAGTGATTTTTAAAAAGGATAAGAATCCTCACCTAGCGGGACCCCACTACCCGTTATCACCGTTATTATTTATAATAGATATAGTGTGGCACGGAAGACTTGTTTATATTACCAAAGTCATGTAATGTGGATAAGTCAGGTTTGTAACTTTATCATATACAATGTATCACAATAGTCCTGAGGCTCACTTAGTGCAGCCACCAGCACGCGCTTGAACACGGATGTGATGCCGTTTCAGCGCTGCTGTTAGGCTTGCTGGAGCCAGTAGTTCCACAACCTGCGTTCCAACCGCAGAGCTGAGTCTGAGGTGTGCCTGTGTGCACTCCCTCGCTCATGTGGATCTAGAACAGGCAGGGACACACACGGCTCTGGCGCCAGAGACCGTGTCAGTGTACTGATTGGGGACCGTGTCCAACGGAAACCCCAATGTAGCCAACAACAAATATATATACAGTTTGTAAGTGGGGAGGGGAAAGTGGGGTATTAGACACACTAGGGGCCTTATTCTGATCGGAGCGGCCAAACGTGCGTACGTTCGCTATTAACGTACGCTAGCCATACGCGGCCGTTGGGGTTAGGTCCACCCACAAAGCAGCCGCTTACGTACGGGCAGAAATACCGTAGAAGGGGAGTGGCGTACAAATGAGCGTACGGCAACGTACGCGGACGGCCCAGCCCTTGCACTCCGACAACTGGCGTACAACTGAGCGTACGGCGCCGTTTACGGACGTCTTTCGTCCGTCTTCCCACCGACTTCTTGCGGAGATCTGAGCGTACGCCAGCTTGCACGGACGGGTCCCTATTGTTTTCAATGGAAAACTCAGCTTATGTCACCGCTCGTGAGAGTGAGCGTACGTCCGTGCACGCTGGCATACCCTTCACATATATGGACCTGCAAATCTTGCCTCTCAACTACTAATCTGACAATTGATTAATTAATCTATTTGTTATTCAATTATTGTTTTCTATTAACTCAATTGTCTACCTTAATAAAGACCTAATAAAACTACATTTGAACCCTCATTACATGTATATTTGTTATGTTCTAATGTGGCATTTTAATCACTATCTATGTGTCCCCATATTGCTGTTACTTTTACATCAAGTTATGTTGGTGTTTCTGTATATGTACTAAATTATGTCCATAATTACTTTGTCCACAATGTGTAACGTGTATACCTACCCTGATGTTATGTGTGATGTTTTAATCTAACAACATTAAACATGCATGCATTTTCACTATGTGTTATTTTACTCAAAAACACACACATTCACACATCAATCATTACCCCTCACCTCAAATTACAAGTATAACGTACAGTACACATCTGTATGTACCTACCCTTACAAGCCCTCGAACATATTTATTAGTAAAAACACAGGCAATTTCGAACTGTACATAAACGTTTATTTTGGGCAAAAATAATAAGGGGGGGGGGGATAAAAAAAAATTAAATGAGGTCGTCCAGTTGGGCAAAAAGAATAAATAAATATAGCAGGGTCAGGAATATTTCCCTCCGGATCCGTGCCACCTCCTCCTGCTGCTGTTCAGTGTCTGTAGTGAAGGGATAAAAAAAAAAAAAATTAATATATAACATACACAAAAGTTTGTTGTATTTGTACATAATAAAAAGTTCAGAGTTATGTGTGAAGGCCACATACATTTGTAAACTACATTGAAGATGGGTCTGCTGTAAACACAGTACTAAAAAATAATATGTTAACACACACATACTGTACATAGTAAATAACATTAATTCAATTACTCCTTCATCAATGAATGTATGCTGTATCCCAATTGGTACTTTGGTTTTGGGGGACTGTCCTCTAACCTCACAATTAGCCTGTGCTATTTAAGGGTTATGACATTGTTGTGGCTTAAGCACTCCTTAGTATTTTAAATTTAGGACATTGCTGTACAAATTATAGGCCTACAGCTATGTTTGTAAAGCATGCATCCGCATGGCCTCACACACTATTACCAAAACAATCTCTACATTTAAGTTGCACCAGTGGCAGATTAAGCCTTTGGGGGGCCCGGGGTACTTTAGAGCGGGGGCCCCCCTTGCACTTGTCATTACTGGCCGCACACTGCATGGGCGAATATTATACTGTCAAAACACAGAGTAAAGGCAGAATAAACTTGGTCAATGGTTACCTGCAGGGGATATATATATATATATATATATATATATATATATATATATATATATATATATATATACACACACACCACATGAAAAGCCTGTGTTTGTCCCTCTGCCCCTTACTCTGGAGGAGACCTCACAGTCCTAGTGCTGCCTCTGATTAAAAACCCTCCTATGACTAAGCTGCTGCTGCTGTTCTCCATGGACCTGAGAAGCATGTAATGAGCTCCACCAATCAGAGCTCAGCACAAACTTCTCAGCCTCTGTCCTCTGGTGCAAAGTGTCATGGGACTTAGTCAACTCCCAGAAATGCACTGCACACTTGTGCAATCAGTGTGCCTTGGCTCCCGATGCTCAGCACCATAAATCATTGTCACATTGGCAGATAGGTGAAGCTGCAGCACTACCCCACCCATGCACAAAACATTTAGCTAAAAAAAAAACAACATAACTTAAACATTTTATTTTTAAAAAATACATGACAACCACAGGGGGCCCCTAGCTAGAGGGGGGCCCAGGGGCACTGACCCCTTGCGCCTCCATTATAATCCGGCCCTGTGTTGCACATCATACTGGGAACTGGAGTTACCCAACACCTGGAGCCACATAACTACCACACCACTAATGTCGGATATCTCATTGGATGTACTGTTATGTCAATTATTCAAGGGGTGAGGCATGGCCACACTCAAAAAAACCACCAAGGGGAGCCTTGTTCCTGGAGAAGGACAGGACACACCTCATGGTCGGCCTGCAGTGATATGTTGCAACTAATGTTGATGTTGGATACACATATGTGGTTGTTGTGATTGTTTATGTGTAGAAATGTGTAGGTCAACATTAGACACATTATTTACTTACGGCTACTTGAGCCATCCTGGTCGCCGCTGGTTGGCTGTGCAGTGGTTGGGGGGGTCAGGAGCAAGGGGGATGGTCCTGGAGTTTGGACCGAGGTAGTGGGTGTGAGTGGGGAGTGGAGAGGTTTGGGGGTGGGTGGTGGAGAGGTGTAGGGGGGTTGGAAATGGGGTGGGGAGGGGGGGGGTGGGGGTTGGGGAGGGGATGGGGGTTGTGGAGGAGGTGGGGGTTGTGGAGGTGGTGGGGGTTGTGGAGGGGGAAGGGGATGGGGAAATTGTGTGGGTCCAAGCTACACCCAGTGTCTCCAGTGTTGGGGAGGGGGTGGGGGTTGTGGAGGGGGTGGGGGTTGTGGAGGGGGAAGGGGATGGGGAAATTGTGTGGGTCCAAGCTGCACCCAGTGTCTCCAGTGTTGGGGAGGGGGAGGGGGTGGGGGTTGTGGAGGGGGTGGGGGTTGTGGAGGGGGTTGGGGAGGTGGTGGGGGTGGGGGTTGTGGAGGGGGAAGGGGATGGGGAAATTGTGTGGGTCCAAGCTGCACCCAGTGTCTCCTCTTCTTCCTCCCTCTCTTCTTCCTCCTCCTCTTCTTTCTCCTCCTCCTCTTCCTCCTCCTCTTTCTTCTCCTCCTCCTCCTCCTCTTCCTCCTCCTCTTTCTTCTCCTCCTCCTCCTCCTCTTCCTCCTCCTCCTCTTCCTCTTCCTCTTCCTCCTCCTCCTCTTCCTCCTCCTCCTCTTCCGGCTGCTCCTGGGCTGCCTGGTCCCGGCGTGCCTGCTCCCGGGCTTCTCTGGCGGCTCTTGCCCGTGCTGAAATGTTCATGTTGATGGCATAGAAATCGAAGATTGGGTTTCATAAAAAAGGGGGAAAGAAAAATTCACATTAGTCATGCTCATAACCTTCAAAATTATCATTGCTGTGATATTTCAGACATTTATCATGCAAACTAATTGATATCCTACACCCAAAAACTGAGCAACTACTTAAACCCCCCCCCTATACACCCCCTATACACCCATATACACCCCATATACCCCCCATATACCCCCATATACCCCCCATATACCCCCCTATACCCCCCATATACACCCCATATCCCCCCCATATACCCCCCATATACACCCATATACACCCCCATATACCCCCATATACACCCCATATACCCCCCATATACACCCATATACCCCCCATATACACCCCCATATACACCCATATACACCCCATATACCCCCCATATACACCCATATACACCCCCATACTCAGGAACATATTTATAAAAAGTACACAAAACATTGCTAAAAAACGCTGACATACTAGTAATCAAAACTTACATCGGGCAATATGGCGGCGAAGGCTACTGAGAAACACTGGCTGCCGCCGGCGCAGGTCTGACCAGCGCCGCTCAACCTGCCCCAGGCTTCTGCGGACGCCGGTCGTCGAGAAGATCAGGCGGCGGGCAGCAGTATACGCCCGCCGCTTGTCCGCATTACTAACATATGGGCCCCTGGGCCCCAGGTGACGGTCCATAACATCGACCAGGGCCAAGAGCTCAGGGGTGGAAAAGGGCCTAGCTCGATTCGAAGTCATAGTGGCAATGGCGCAGTTATTAATTGCAGGTACATATATCACTTTTGGTGCTTGCTGATTGGTCGAAAAAATTGTTTGTTTGGTATTAACTTTATTAATCCCTCTTACATTAACAAACTGGATGCGAATAGAAACTTACGCGGACCGTTCCGATACACACACACCACAACCAACAGCATGCATTCAATGAAGAGAGAAGTACTGTATTTACAGTGTGCGGAAAATAATACACGCAACCCTCTACTTATAACTACGCTGCTTAAAGGGGCACGATACACCGATATCCATGGAGAGGAGTACTGTATTTACAGTGTGCGGAAAATAATACACGCAACCCTCTAGTCATAACTACGCTGCTTAAAGGGCCACAATGCGACATGTTGCTGTATGACAATGTCATACACATTACATATGTAAGGAAAGCATTGTAACGTGATGTTTTGAAATGTGACTCACAAGGCATACACGAACTCCAACAGATACCAGCTGACAACACTCATCATTGGAATGACAGGTGCACACATTTCACGATGTAGCCCACAATGCTCCACAACCTGTGTATGTGCATATACAGGTGATTGATCAGGTGCGTTGAGACCTGCGTAATGTAAGCGGGAATTATCGGCGGGAAATATCGGCATAAATTTGCATCTACCTTGCGGGAAAAAATATACGCCCCCTTGTTCATGGCGGGAGATTAACATATAAATATTCAGTCAGATGCAGCCCACAATTGCTGCAAACATGTCTGACTCAGACGATTCCGCAGCTGAGGACGCTCTGCAGAGAGCTATAGCACAATCCCTGCTTGATGCACTGAACAAGAGGGAACAGGAGCGGAGAAGGAGGGCCCAAGAGAGGAGTAGCCTGCAAGATCAAGCGGGCCCCTCAGTAACAGGCCCTGGTGAACCTCCACCAGCTCCACAAGGGCCAAGCAACCAGCCAGAACAAGAGGTTGCATCTCTCCAAACAGGTGTGACCCAGCAGGTGCATGGTGAGAGAACTGGGGCCACCAGAAAACAGGCTGCAACATCTAGGGTGAGGACTGAGCAGGATACCACCACCAGAAAGAGAAACCCTGCATTTGTAGAGGCCGAAATGCGAATTCTAGTGCCCAGGGCACGCGAATGGATTGAATTGGCAACCAGGAAGCCGGGTGCCAGTGCAAGGAGAAACCTTTGGGAGAAGATCACAGAGGAAGTGAACCAGGTGGCACCAGTGGTCAGAAATTGGGACGCGGTGAAGAAAAGATTAGTGTGTTTGTCAGGGCAATTTTTCAGCAGTCTCCAGCAGGAACTGAGGCCCTTATTCTAGTTCACTCTTTCTGCCCAAATATTTCTTAGATGGACAAAACCATGTGCACTGCAGGTGAGGCAGGTGTTACTTGTGCAGAGATAATCAGATTTGGGGGGGGGGGGGGTTTACACCTGCCTCACCTGCAGTGCACATGGTTTTGTCCATCAAAGAAATATTTGGGCAGAAAGAGTGAACTAGAATAAGGGCCTCAGTTCCTGCTGGAGACTGCTGAAAAATTGCCCTGGTCTTTGTCCCCCTGATGTCATATGTGTGTACATATGTTACATGTATGTTTTGAGACTAATAGAAATGTGTGTTTGTAGATAGTGCTACACTTCAATGTCACATGTGAACACAACCATGTCTAATAACCCACATTGATATATGAAACATGCACCATTGGTGTGATGTGAGGTTATGGGCACAGTTCTGCTCATGTGAAGTATGTGATGGGACAAGAGAAAGTGTGTTTTTGAAAGAGTTGTTGTAACATGTTCCATATGATGCTACTGAAACAAGAATGAGCAAACTGTGCACATGTAGCTGGTGAGAAACTACACATCCCAGTATGCCATTCCATAGTTAAATTACTCCATAATAACCACATTGTCAAGCTATGGTGGAATGTGTAGTTTCACACCAGGTGGAGGTGCCTAATTTGGCCATGGATGATGTCATTTCTGCATAGTGATGTATGTATGTGCATTTAGTGGCCTAATGAATGAGATGAGACACTGAAATGCCTCCTAATTGAGACATGAATGTGTGTGTGGGACACATATGGCAAAAAAACATAAGATCACCCACACTAGGAAATGTCACGTAGCTAGGGGTACCACATAGTCCCTTTAATTCCGGACACATATTAATTACACAGGTTCTGTGGCTGGCTGACTTCAAGACTCCACTTCACCTAATTTTAAACTGCCACAGAACCTGTGTAATTAACATGTGTCCGGAATTTAAGGGACTAGGTGGTAACCCTACACGTAGCACAGTGGTGCACATATCTCATGGTGATATTTGTATTTTTAAACTTGTAGGTGGACTGACTTCAAAAGTACACTGAAGAGGAAGATGACTGACCGGTACAACCACAGCATGTCCACCGGGAGAGGTCCTATGCCTGACCATTTGGAGTATACCCCCCTGGAGCAGGACTCCTTGGACGTGATTGATGTGGGGGAGATCAGGGGGATCTCCAATATGGACAGTGAGCTCCCGGCGGAGGTCTTTGATGCTGCTTTTGATGGTAAGTCACAGTAATGCATTGTATTTAGAAAGATATTTTTTATTGCGTATGTGATGGTGACATTGTTTTCAATTCTTATCCTAGCAGAAGCAGAAAGCCAGGATGTACCGGCAGCATCTTCCTCTGCAGAGCCACAGGTGGAGCAAGTGGTCCAGCCTCCACCAAGACGTCGCCCCCAGCCCCAGCCACAGGAGACATGGGATGAGAGCCTGTTGGTGACGCTGGACTGGATCGAGCAGCAAGGGGTGGATGCTGCGATCCGTCAGCAGCAGGTGGCGGATTTTCTGGCGGAGTGGAAGGCCACAAACAAGCTGCAGGTTGAGGCCTTGAACCGCATTAATGAAACTCTGGCGGCTGGCATAGTAAGCATTGGCCAACACCTCAGCCGCCAGAATGAACTTCTTGCGGAGCAGCTGTCCACCGCCAGGTCCCTAAGGGACAATCCCCCATCTGCTGCCCCACCCCAAGCTGCTCCCCAACCTTCCACCTCGGCTGACCCTCCTGTGTCGACTAGGGGAAGACGCCGAAAGCCAGCTGAGCCAAAGGCCCCTGTCCCCAAGGCCCCATCTAAAAGGGGCAAAAAAGGGCCCAAATGAGACCTGGTTCACTTCCTCTGTGGTTGGAGCCCAAAGGTTTAAATTGCACTGGACATCCGCTTCCTGAGTTGGCCATCGATCCATTTGCGTGCCATGGGCATGAAAGTTCGTATTTTGACCTCTACAAATGCAGGATATTTTTTTTTTGGTGGTGTGTATCTTGCTTAGTATTCACCCTGGTTGTTGCAGTACGTATTCTGGTGTCCCCATTTCTTTCACCATTGCATTTGCAGGGTAACACATGTTTGGAGATATGCAACCTCTTGTTCTGGCTGTTTTATTATTTGTGTGTCTATTTTATTTGTTTATTTGATTTCTCACATTAAAGTGTCAAGCTGTGATGCTGAACAGCAAATAAATTTATTTTACAAATTAAATCTAAATTGTGGTATGTGTAATTTCTTGTGTGAAACAAATACTAGATTTATGTGTACTTACTGACCAGGGTATTTTTGAACATTTGTTGAAGTGTGGTAGAAGTTTCCCATGTGTAACCCTCTCCATGGCCATTCCCATGTTCCTATCCAACTTTTCCCTGCTAATTAGTTTGTGTCAGCACATGTGCAGAGCAACTTAATAGGTGAGAAAGCAGTTTGTGTGCAGGTGAGGTAGCTCCTACAGTCAGGGCCAGCAAGAGAAATCCTGGGCCCCGGTACAACAATTTTGTGGGGCCCCCACGGACGGAGCTCCCTGCACACTCTGCGGACCCTTGTTATGCCACTGCTTCCAAGGTGGATACAGGGACAAAAATTTACACCGTAATGCCTATTACACGTCACACACCCATTACATATGAAACCACATGCCATAATGCTCATTACATGTTATGCCACACACCATAGTGGGCAGTAAACATTATGCCATACACCGTAATACCTATTACATATTTTACCACAAGCCATAATGCCCATTACATATTATTCCTCACAACGTAATGCTCATCGCCGATTATGCCACACACCAATGTCTATTACATATAATACCTCCCATTTTATGCCCCATACTGTAAGTTCCGCTTACCTAAATGCTCATTGCTATGGGCTTCATGCTTGATGCCAGGGGTTAACATGCTCTACCAGGGGTTAACATGCTTGTTGCCATGGGTTTACATGCTCTGCCTGGAGTTACATGCTCTGCCAGGGGTTACATGCTCTGCCAGGGGTTAACATTCTCTGTCAGGGGTTAACATGCTCTTTGCCATGGGATTAACCTGCTCTGCCAGGGGTTACATGCTCTGCCAGGGGTTACATGCTCTGCCAGGGGTTACATGCTCGTTGCCATGGGTTTACATGCTCTGCCAGGGGTTTACATTCTCTGTCAGGGTTTAACATGCTCTTTGCCATGGGATTAATCTGCACTGTCATTGGTAACATGCTCTGCCAGGGGTTAACATGCTTGTTGCCATGGATTTACATGCCCTGCCATGTGTTACATGCTTTCCAGGGGTTACAGTTCATGCTCTGCCAGGGGTTACATGCTGACTTCCAGAGTTGGATCTCAGCCCCAGCAGCATGCAGGGAGGCAGCAGACACAGAGCAACCCACCTTCCACCTTGGAACACTGGAACACAGTGACCTAGACATGGGTGGGGAATCAGGTCTGGAATTGCTGGGCTGGAGACATGGCACTGGCACCTGCTGCTGTTGGTGGCAGCTGAGATGGGAATGTGGGGAGTGGGGCAGCTGCATTTTGCAGAGTGGGTGGTACTCCCGACGGAGGTGGCCTCTCTCTGTACCGGCACACAGGGACTACCTACCCTAAGTGTCCTCCTGTCACTGAGCCATGGTAAGCTCCCAAGTCACATGGATGGCTTTCAGCAGGCCCTGTAGTCGGAGAGCAGAAGGACCTCTGTGATGCTTCTGCCCCCACGTCCACCCACATCCGCACTCCCAATACAGATGATGAAAAGCTGACTCCGGCACACTCAGACCCAGTGCACTCGCCGCCAAATTAAAAAAAAAATGTGTGTCCAGACCGGGGCCCCCCTGAGAGGCCTGGGCCCGGGTAAATTGTACCTGCTCCCCCCCTCTCTCGGCACCCCTGCCTACAGTAGTAGGTAAAAGCAGGTCCAGAACAATGCTTTCCTCATGGAGTGGGTGAGGCAGACAAACAAGGGTGAAAAGGTACATTTGTGTAGGAATGCATATGTGTCCTCCCTAAAAAAAGATGTGTGAATGGGCCAAACATGATAAATTAGCTTGTGAACAAACATGCATAACTTTTTAAATATATATGATTTTACAGTGTCATAAGCAGATGTAGGAATCCTTTGTTAGAGAGATGAGAGTGCAATAATGTGATTGGTGGCATCTTACATCCAGAGTGTAGTCAAATCCAAATCATAGCA
Organism: Crinia signifera; assembly: GCF_055691185.1. Classification (NCBI taxonomy): domain Eukaryota; kingdom Metazoa; phylum Chordata; class Amphibia; order Anura; family Myobatrachidae; genus Crinia; species Crinia signifera. Next base: position 270,320,913 of record NC_139217.1, on the reverse strand, counting down.
GATGAGATAGTGGTACAGGTCATTATTTTGGGTACTATACAAAGATTGTGTGGAAAATAGTGGTCATGGGCTTCAAACATTGCTGAAACATCCTTTGTAGGTGTTAGATGTGGTTTATGTTATTGTATCCTAAATACAAAACCTATGTTAGTATTAGAGTGAACACGTTGACACATGTCGACTTGTGTAGATTGAGTGTGCTACTGCGTAAAGTCTATGAAAGCACGTAGTGAATGTGTCTAACTGTTTAGCAAATACCTACCTTAGCGTATAAAAAGATTCTTACCTTAAATTAAACAAACCTTTAAATGTGGAGAAGTATAGAAACATAAGCTTCCAATGTGTTTGCGTGCTGTATGTGTGGCTTGCAGGCAGTGAAATCATGGTTTGGACTTAATAGACTGCAGCATTGCTTATTACATTCAGGTGTATGTGTTTGAGTAGTAATCAGCGTTAATTAGCCAACTCAGCCGCACGCTGGCATGCGGTATCTGTAGGGGTGGTTTGAGCTGGCGGTTGGCGGGCGCCTGTTTTGTGTCCGAAATGAACGGTGCCTTAGTCGATCGTGCGGTAGTAGCACCGCTCATTTTTGGTGCACACCCCCGTGTACGCCCATATTTACGCCCATTTTCCCTCATTATTTCGGCCGCTCCCATCAACACGCCCCTATGCCGCCCCATTACCCGTACACTCGCGTACAGGTTTTTTCGCACGTAGAGACCCCGTCCGTAAGCGTTGTGGAGTGTTCGCGCCTGCGCATTAGCGTATCTGCACATGCGCAGATCATGAAAAACACCGGGACGTACGCGTACGGCCCGGCCGCTCCAACCAGAATAAGGCCCCTTGTGTGTAGTTAGTCGAGCGTACGCTTTCGCAGGGTCCTGAGGAAGCTTTTTTGCGAAAGCGTACGCTCGACTAACTACACACCTAGTGTGTCTAATACCCCACTTTCCCCTCCCCACTTACAAACTGTATATATATTTGTTGTTGGCTACATTGGGGTTTCCGTTGGACACGGTCCCCAATCAGCCAGAGCCGTGTGTGTCCCTGCTTGTTCTAGATCCACATGAGCGAGGGAGTGCACACAGGCACACCTCAGACTCAGCTCTGCGGTTGGAACGCAGGTTGTGGAACTACTGGCTCCAGCAAGCCTAACAGCAGCGCTGAAACGGCATCACATCCGTGTTCAAGCGCGTGCTGGTGGCTGCACTAAGTGAGCCTCAGGACTATTGTGATACATTGTATATGATAAAGTTACAAACCTGACTTATCCACATTACATGACTTTGGTAATATAAACAAGTCTTCGGTGCCACACTATGGGTGACATTCTATGCTATGCGAGTTTCTGTTTTTGGCGTTATTTAGACCACAAAATGGCGATATCGCATTTTTCTGCGAAATCGCCAATTTAACGTGATGCGTTAAGGGACAGAAATCGCATATTTTGTGCGTAAAGGTATGCGGAACAAAAGTGCGAGATTAATTCGCACTTTTATCGCATCCAGATGTTTTCCAATGCAAAACTATACAAACCGCTTATTTAATGCTATGCGCATTTGCAAATCGCACTTTTGCGGTGTCTATTTATCGCACTTTTTTCATACCTGGTTCTGTTTGGCGCATTTGCACACACCTCATTTTGGTCAAGTGTGCACATGGTTAATTTCAACACAGGTGCCTTCATTATCAATCCCAAACCCCCCTACCTTAACCCCAACATTAATAAGGACACCTGTGAGGGTTTAATCCATGTAGATTTGTATGACTATTTTAAAATTGCTTATCTGTGATGTGTCCCAATTGGAGGGCAAACGCAGGAGGGAGGAAGGTGGGCAAAAGATGCTGGTTGCCCCCCCACTATTGGGTACCCCACGTATGTATGGTGCTCACCTGTACCTGGACTACCTGTCGGACCAACGGGTTGTGGGGATGGTTACGCTGAACCCCATTACCCTGTCGGAGTTATATGAGCAGGTGAGAGATGCTTGTGCCCATTTTGTGGGTGCCAACTACAGTATGTAGTGTCTGTCCAGCACTAATTAATGTGTGCCCTCTACTATTTGTCCACAGCCTCCACTCAGTCTGTGACCTCATGGGCCTTGGTGCTATCACAGGCCACTTTGTCTAAGAATTGTACTGTACTGTTACTTGCTATAAAGAAGTTGTTGCAGACATACATCAGCAGGCGTAGCTTTTCTGGTAAGCACATGTGGCCTGTACTCCAAAATGTACCAGTGTTGGAAGTGTACTCATTATCAAATTATTGACCAGTACCACCGCTTTCCACCCATATTTAACCTAACACCAGTCCACAACAGATGCACATGGTGGTGCTGACCTATCCCTTGCTGATATCTACCTTCTAAGTACTCTTGGTACATGTAACAATTAAGTTTTCTGTGAAACATGGCTCACTGGTGTTGTGGAACTACATGTTCCAGCATGCCCTGACACACTACAACCATTACAGTCCAAACCATGAGTGTCAGAGCCTGCTGGAAAATGTACATCCATAACCTTTGCCAGCCAAGGAGTTATACCACACTACTTTACTGCAATCCCATAGTCATATACCATTACAATATGTTATAAATCACACATTAATTTATATAGAGAAAAAGACACAAACACAATGGAATGCGGTTTGCAAATTTTACTTTTTTTGAAGTAAACCATTCTGCAATGTAACATGTGCAAAATACAAACTGTGGGGCCATGTAGACAGATAGTTGGCCTTTTTTAATGTAGAAACACTGATGTAGCAGCTACCTTCGCCCAGCATCAGGCAGCCCTACACCACTTTTAGAGGCGGAACTAAGCCCACCACGGGTCCTCACACTACGACGGGGTGGGGAAGTGGGGGAGACACTTATTGGGGTGCTGGAGACACTGCTGAGGGTTGAGGTAGTGCCACCTCCCACATTGCCTTCCTGCTGCTGCTGTATTTGTGCCTGCATAGCTAGGAGGGCATTGGTCTGCGCTGTGCATGTGTGGGTTAGGGCTGTAAGACTTTGTGCCAGGCTCCCAATATGGCTATTCTGCTCACGTATTGCAGAAGTTAGTTCTGCAAAACGGCTGTCAAGACTGTTGGCAATGCGCACTTGAGTGCCTACAGCTACCCTTACACTACGGGCCATTTTGCGCAACTGCAGGAAGGTGTCACGCATGTACCCCTGTATATTTCCCATTTGGAGGCTTTGGGAGGCCATGAATTCAAGCTGCTTGTCCTTGAAATTCACCAAGGAGTTAGCTACTTGGGAAGCAGTAGCTGGTGTATGGGGTTGCTGGGTGGTTGGGGGTGGGTTGGGAGGCACCCCACTTGGGGGAAGATCACTCTGGGACGAGCCCGGCATTTCTTCCTCTGCCGCAAAGGTGTCGACCGGATCAAGAATGATGTCCATTTCGTCTAGCACCAGTATTGAAGAATCTGTTTGGTTTGACCCTAGTTGTATAGCACCTGTGGAAACAGAGAAGAGGTAAGTACTCATGCATATATAGGCCACACTGTCCTCTATACTGTTTTACATAGGCCTATAGATGGCTGACGCCCATACCTAGGGGTGTTATGCACTTACACATGTACCCCGATACTGCATGCAACAATGACATTATTAATATGTCACATGCCTAGCTCAGATTACACTCATTTCCGTTGCAATGTAGCAGCAGGAGCAGAATGTAGTGTGAGATATTGTTGATGTGACATGGGTGTGTGTACTGTATGTGTAATGGGGTGTTGTTTAGTCATTTACCTGCTTCCACAGATTCTGCAGCAACGGGCCTTCTTCTCTTAGATGCTGCAGCACTTCAATACGGACAATCTGTACAAGGAAAGATGGCCAGGCATTATGGACCTTGCAATGGATATGCATTTTCAGAAAACATGCAGTGAATTCACAATAATGGACAATACCCAATAGAAAAGGGCAGCATTATATCTGGACCACCCTTTGTTTAGTTTTCGGGCAAATCTTTCATTTCAGACTTAGTAGTAAACTAGTGTACACATGACAACTATAGGATATAGTAAGGCATGCAAGCTATAACCAACTACAAGATCTCTCAAACCCCCTCCACCATGCACCAGAAACTAGTGAACGAGCTGAACGATTTCTACTGCAGGTTCGAGAAGGAAGCTACCTGCATCAGTCCTACCCCTGACCGGGGCAAAATGGCTTGCCCACCCTCCTTCCAAAACTGCCACCCCCAGACTCTCCAGGTGGACCAAACAGAGGTAGAAGGAATGTTCAAGAGGGTCAACCCTAGGAAAGCTGGAGGCCCAGACGGAGTGTCTCCATCTGCCCTCAAGACCTGTGCAACACAGCTCGCCCCTATCTTTACCAGGATTTTCAACACTTCACTAGAAATGTGCAAGGTCCCCACCTGCTTCAAAGCCTCAATTATCGTCCCGGTTCCCAAGAGCTCAACTGCGAAAGACCTTAATGACTACAGGCCGATTGCACTAACATCAGTGGTCATGAAAGTGCTTGAACGTATGGTGCTGAACCACCTGAGAGTTGTCACAAATGCTCACCTCGACCCCCTGCAGTTTGCCTACCGAGCAAACAGAAGTGTCGAGGATGCAGTCAACCTAGGGCTGCACCACATTCTACAGCACCTGGACAGTCCAGGCACCTATGCAAGGATACTATTTGTTGATTTCAGCTCGGCATTCAACACTATCATCCCTCACATCCTGGAGCCAAAACTCCGTTCACTAGGAGTCCCAGAACCTACATGCTCCTGGATCACTGACTTCCTGACTGAAAGGAAACAGGCGGTGAAAGCAAGCGCATTCATTTCAAACACATGCACAATTAGCACCGGTGCCCCTCAAGGATGTGTCCTCTCCCCCCTGCTCTTCTCCCTCTACACAAACGACTGCACCTCAGCAGAACAGCCAGTAAAAATTATAAAATTTGCAGACGACACAACGGTTATCGGCCTAATCATGGATGGAAACGAGTCGGCATACAGACGGGAGGTGGATCGGCTAACTAAATGGTGTAGCGGAAACAACCTTGACCTCAACCCCCTCAAAACGGTGGAGATGGTGGTGGACTTCAGAAGGAAACCAAATGCCATGCACCCACTCATAATATCTGACAGAGTAGTGTCGAGGGTCGACTCCTTCAAATTCCTAGGAACAAAGATTTCCTGCGACCTCAAATGGGGTCCCAACATCATTACAACTGTCAAGAAGGCTCAGCAGCGGTTGTTCTTCCTGAGGCAACTCAAGAAATTCAACATCCCGCAGGAGCTGCTGCTCATCTTCTACACTGCCATAGTAGAGTCTGTCCTTTGCTCCTCGATCACAATCTGGTTCGGAGGAGCAAACGAGAATGACAGACGAAAGTTGCAAAGAGTGGTGAGGATGGCAGAAAAGATCATTGGGGCGGAGCTCCCCACTGTCCAAGAACTATACCTAGCCAGGGTCAATAAGCGTGCAGGAAAGATCTTGGCGGACAAGCTACACCCTGGCCACAACCTGTTTGAACCCCTTCCATCAGGCAGACGTTTTAGGTCCATCCCAGCAAAGACGACAAGAACTACAAAAGGCTTCTTCCCAGTAGCTGTCCACCAACTAAACCGTATTGAACATACCAAATACTAACTCGAACTTTTCTAGATACATGTGAAATGTATGTGATGTATGTTTATGCCTTTCTTCCCACCCCCTTTGTGTTCCCTGATTGATGCTGCACTGTTACCACAAAAAATTCCAAGCATACGCAAGTATACCTGGCCAATAAAGATGATTCTGATTCTGATTCTGATTCTGATATTCGGTGGTATGTAGGCATGCCAGCTAAACCTCCATTACACCACAGGGTTTTTGTACACATACATGTTAGTCTGCTGCAAAGAATGGTACACTGTTAATCAATCAGATTAGTTGTGGAACAACAAGGGCCAGCATTATCACCAATTTCAAAGCAGGAGCAGCCATTTTCTTGTGCATGACCTTGCTGGGCTATGTAGTTCCACAGCAGCACTTTACAAAGCATAACAATACAAGTGCACATTACAGGTATAATACATTGGCATGTATGTTACAGTTTGCATGGGGTCACACTTACCAGCTCGCGGTGGCGTTTGGGCCCTGTCGGTATCCGCCACATGCATCCCAGGCAGGACCTCAGGGGGGATGATACGCTTCAGCTTCACCTCATATGCATTGTAGCTGACAGTGGTGGTGCTTCCTCCTCCAGTCCTGGTGGCCTCCTCCATCTCCAGGGCCATTTTATGCTTCAACTGGGGTTTGATATCGTTGAAGCGCTTCTTCACATTGCGCACCAGGCGCTTGTGATTACTCACAGCGTTCACCGCCTGGGTGATGTCCTTCCATATAGCGCGCTTGCACTGGGCAGTGGTCTTGTAGTTGGTTTTGCCAAGCAGCCTCTCGTACACTGGCATGATAGCCCTCACAAGTGCCACATTTTCCTCATAGGAAAACCTGACCATGCGGCCACTTTTGGTGCGACCAGCTACCACCTCCTCCTCCTCCTCCTCATTTTCTGCACCAGCCATGTCACCCTCCTCCTCCTCCATGGCAGTGTCTTCCTCCTCCTCACCAGCATCTTCCTCCACCTCTGACATGTGGCCCTCCTGCAGCTGGTGTGGGGTATGGTCTAGGGCTTGGCTGTAGGATGGGGATGCCAGCGGATCCTCCACCTCCTCCTGCTGGGGCTGGACGGCCAGGGTCTGAGCTGAGGCTGGCCTTGCTGTGGCCATGCTGCCTGCCACACTGCTGCCTCTCCCACTTGTCTGGCTGCTGCCACTGCTCCCTCTGCCAGTGCTCCCTCTGCCAGTGCTCCCTCTGCCAGTGCTCCCTCTGCCACTGGTTCCTCTGCCAGTGCTCCCTCTGCCACTGGTTCCTCTGCCACCAACTCCTCTTCCTGCACAAACGCTTCCACTGCTCCTCTCCATGCTCCTTACTTCCTATCAAAGAGTGAAATGGCGCCAATGCCCCTTTATATAGGGGGTGTGATGCATAATGGAGGGGACATAGGTGGGCCAATAGGTTTGGGGGTTCTTAGTCATGCGGAGACAGGTTTGTAAATCGCACTCCGGTTGGTCCAAAACTCGCACATGACCAGCGGAAGAAATGGCGCGTTTTTCTGACTAAAAATCGCACTTTTTTCATACTAAAAATCGCACTTTTTTATGACTAAAATTCAACGCAAATCGCAACTCTTCGCACTTTTCAGCCTCAAATGCGCATCACATTAAATAATCGAATTTGGACTGAACAGTGCGAGTTAGAAAAATGCGATTTGCGGCGATATAGTGTGCGAATTAAACATGCGCATTTAGCGCATAGCATAGAATGTCACCCTCTATCTATTATAAATAATAACGGTGATAACGGGTAGTGGGGTCCCGCTAGGTGAGGATTCTTATCCTTTTTAAAAATCACTATTTGTTGTCTTATGTGTTGTCCAGTCCTTTTTATATCTTCGCAACTATTTTAAATGAACTCAATAAAAGTGATGTTTTACTAAGTATTATTTCTCTAGGTGCACCAAGAAAAGGCACTCTTTTCTGTTCTCCTTAAAACACTCCGTCCGAATGCGGTCAGCCGCTGACCGCATGGAGCACGAGTGGATTTCTCATGTATACACCTCCTCCATCTCTGGGAACCTCCCCCATCATTCGATGGTCGCAGACCATCGAATGCAGGACCAAGTGGTCAGGCAGCTCCCGCCAGCTCAGACCACTCGGGCATTTCTCCGTGCAAAAGCAGGGATCTGGGCGGGTAGCTGACATCCGGCAATGTCATATGTCCGCCCCCTACACGTGCGTCACGGCCGCATTACCATACGTACGCCCAGCGTTTTCATGGGAACGCCCATGAAACGCGGGGCGTATGCATATGTTAATGAGGCCAAACAGCCCTTCACGCCCCTCTCCTCCCCCTGTTCGTAGTGTAAACAATTCATGCGGAATTTGGACGTATTTCCCTTTCGCACATGCGCAGACATGCCTCTGCACATGCGCAAACACAAAACATCGGCGGAACGAACGCACGCGGACATATCTGCACCAACCAGAATAAGGGCCCGTGTTCCAAATACTGGGTCGGATCCAGAATTTTGGTGTAAAAGAGGTATTAGTGAATTTGATATGATAACAATTATTTAGTACATGAATAAGTGTAAACTAACTAATTATAATGAGTTCTATAATGAGACAAAAGTAAAATCAACTTTAGATTTTTGGGTACTCTTTACCTAGAACGGCGCCCGCGATTGGCATCGCGGGCGTCGGGGGTAAAAAATCGCGGGCATGGCGGGTACATAAAAAACGGGTGCGACGCGATGCCCGCGATTTTCCCATAGGGATCAATGTTAAAACTGTGATTGGACGCGATTTTACTGTTAAATGCCTCAATGCCCGCGATTTGGCCATAGGAAACAATGTTAAATGGGCCACAGAGCCCTAATAGTGCCCTTGAACTGTGAAATGGCCCCCACAATTGTTAACGCCACCCCACGATCAACGTCAACCCGAAGCGTGGCGAGCGCAGCGAGCCAGCGAGGGGCGGCGGTACGCGTCCTCCGACCTTTTCATACCCCCACTATCCACGTCGGCGTGGAGTTGAGAATAGAATAGTGTGGCGAGCGCAGCGAGCCACCGAGCCCGAAGCGTGGCGAGCACAGCGAGCCCCGCGAGGGCACGCGGATACCTTCACAGGTAAACGCGTCCCTTCGCGGGCTTCACAGGTGTCCGCGTCGCCATGGACACCTGGGAAGCCCGCGAGGGGACGCGTATAACTGTGAAGGTATCCGCGTCCGCTCGCCACGCTTCGGGCTCGGTGGCTCGCTGCGCTCGCCACACTATTCTATTCTCAACTCCACGCCGACGTGGATAGTGGGGGTATGAAAAGGTCGGAGGACGCGTACCGCCGCCCCTCGCGGGCTCGCTGCGCTCGCCACGCTTCGGGTTGACGTTGATCGTGGGGTGGCGTTAACAATTGTGGGGGCCATTTCAGACTTCACAGTGACTATTTGGGCTCTGTGGCCCATTTAACATTGTTTCCTATGTAAAAATCGCGGGCATTGAGTCATTGAACACTAAAATCGCGTCCAATCTCACTTTTAACATTGGTCCCTATGGGAAATCGCGGCCATCGCGGGCATCGCATCGCACCCGTTTTTTAGTGCATTCGATGGTCGCGATGGGCGCCGTTCTAGGTAAAGAGTACCGATTTTTTTTAACATGCTTAATAAGTTTAGTTTAATATGTATTATAAATGCTAGGAAGATATATGTGTATACCCATTATTCTATTTTGTGTAAATGATTTTTTTTTTAAAATCTATATTTGGTACTGCTTTCCTAGCACGGCGCCCACGATAAGCATCACATTAATCGCAAGCATCGCATGCATCGTATGTGTTTCTGCACCATAAGATGCATGCGATGCTTGCGATTAATGCGACTACAGTGATTTTTTCATTGTATCCATTTTTATCACATGCATCGCATCGGTCGTACTGTTTTAATGTCATAAGATGCATGCGATGCTTGCGATTGATGCGATGAAAGAATTTTTTTATCTTGGGCATTGTAAATCGCATGCATTGTATACTCTTAAACATACATACATTGTATGCGATGGACGCGATTTACGCAATTTCATACATTTGGCGCTCACTGGCCCGTGATTACAATGTTAAATACACCCCCACGCCACACCCCCCCCCACCACCACTATAAACGTCAACCCGAAGCGTGGCGAGCGCAGCGAGCCCACGAGGGGCGGCGGTACGCGTCCTACGACCTTTTCATACCCCCACTATCCACGTCGGCGTGGAGTTGAGAATAGAAAGTGTGGCGAGCGCAGCGAGCCATCGAGCCCGAAGCGTGGCGAGCGCAGCGAGCGCCGCGGCGAGCGCAGCGAGCCCCGTGCGCTCGCCACGCTTCGGGTTCACGTTTATAGTGGGGGGTTGGCGTGGGGCTGCATTTAACATCGTAAGCACCCATTTGGGCGCATAAAAGCACCCTTTAGGGTGATTATACAATTTTTAATCGTATAGGGCAGGCATTCCCAACCACGGTCTTCAAGGCACACCAACAGTGCAGGTTTTGTAGATATCCATCCTTGAGCACAGGTGACTTAATTAGTATCTGAGGGATTCTGATTAAACCATCTGTGCTGAAGCCTGGATATCACTAAAACCTGCACTGTCGGTGTGCCTTGAGGACCGTAGATGGGAATGCCTGGTATAGGGGGCATACATACACCATAGTATATGCACTTTAGTATTTTGCATCGCACCCATTGCATTCATTGTACATATAAAACTACATACAATCCATACAATTGACTCGACATACAATCATCGCACGCATCGCGTACATCGTACATCGCACATGAATAAACGATGAGTGTGATGCATGCAATTTAAATGCATACATTGCAGTCATCGCAGTCATCGCAGCGCACGCATAGTAGCTTAATATACTACTGTTTTTCATACGATACATGCGATTTAAAAAACGAAATCGCACGTATCGCACAGATTGTATGCCATATAAAAATGTACACGATTAATGCGATGGGCGCCGTGCTAGGAAAGCAGTACCCTATTTTTTAATTTTTCCATTGTTTGCCAGGTAAAAGAAAAAGGGAGTCACCTAAAGTATGTGGGTCTTTATGTAAGACTCATGTAATGCAGTTGATGGAACAGGGATATGCAAAATAGGACTAATCCATCCCCCCATCCCTGCTCCATTATAAATTGCCTGGTACTCTGTACCTGTGTCCCTTTCCTGCATTCAGAGCAGTAGCTTATTTGTGAGTATCTGTCTCCCCTCCTTACAGAAGATGGATAAGAGTGAAGATGACACTAATGTCCGAAAGCCTTTACCATGTTATCTGTGTGTACTTACTGTAGTCAGTGTGCCAAAGAAGTGGTTTTAGATTCTGCTGCATTAACCATAATGGTACACTTGTATTTACATGTTCGCATTACAAAAAATGATCATAAGTAGTTCATTAGGATATATTTGTATAAGTTGTATATGACTAGATAAATAGAGTGTTAGCATAAGGATGAGAGATCTATTATTACGGGACATGGTTGCAATTGTATGTATCACGAGGGACGTTTTCATTTTTAATGACAGAATCCCACTATGTGTTAAACGTGACTCCTGTGCATATCTGAGGGGTCTTTCACAGGTTTGAAAGAAACTGCATTTGCACACTAGCAGTTTCAAGAGCCAAATGTACAGAGGCTGTAGTCCCTTTCTCTAAAGGTGCCCATACACAGTGTGATGTACGGGTGCGATGAGATGCGCGCTCCCACGCACATCCCATTGCGCAGCACATAAAGTATATGCTGCCCATACTTTTTTAACTAGATTGCATCGCATATAGAAGGTTATTCTGGATCTTTTACTACTGCTATGTGCTTACGCATTTCTGCACATGTGCATACGCTTGGTGCGAGTGGGCACTGCGAACTGCAAGTTCACCATCCTTTTTGCAACTAACAGTGTGGGCAGTGGGCATGGGGCGGCGGCAAGTGTTCCCAAGAAGCTGCAGGCAACGTTAAAACCACATGCAGCGCTGTGAAATTCACAGCACTGTTTGTGGACTGGAATAAGGTTCATAGTTCAAAACGCATGGTGCTTTAGCACATCACATGCGATTTAAACCAGATGCAATGTGATGCACATTGCGGTTTGACCCATTGAAGTCAACGGGGGACAGCTGATCGGCTGAGATTCGTGAAAGATGGCTCTCTCAGCCAATCAATGACAGCCCATTGATGTCAATGACACCACTCTCTGTCCCCTGCCTGCCACTGCCTGTTTCTCGCCACTCCACTGCACCAATTTTGGGTGGGGTGGGATACCCCATTCCATCTTTTCATCGCTGAACATACGCAGGGACAGTGCAGAGCGCACCCTGCCGTTTGCAGGGAGTGTCAAGAAAAAGCACATGCATGTCCAGCCATTATCAGGGAGGACCTCTGATGTCAGCTCCAGCCCCGTTTAGCCAGTTTCTTTACAGGCGCAGAGTAAGTCCTGAAATACTCAGCCACTTTACACACGGTATCAATCATTCGATGGTGAGTGATTGCGAATGGATTAGCAGATTTCCGCAAGATTGCTATGCCATTCGCAGCCTTGGACTTTGGCAGGATTTCACACTGGTGGAGCAATGGCTAAGTGATCGCAGGGCTCTGCTTTATAGCAGCCCTGTTATCGGATCTGAAATCGGGCCCATTGTGGGAAACATACAATTATGAATAAAATATTGATAAATAGGCCCCTAATTCTGTTTCACTTAAATAGTTATTATCTAAACAAGCTCTTCTTTACTAAATGTATCCTAGTACTCTACTCGTGATCATTTTGTGTTGTTTTACTAACTAATGCAACACGTACAGTATAGTCTGAAAAAAAATGTTTAATTCTCTAGTGCCCTTTGTACTCTCGCAATTACTACACAGTAGAGTGGTGAAAGGACCTAAGAAGATTTAAATGACAGGCAATGCCAACACTGATTACTGTCTCAACTGCAAAGCACCTACACTTCGCTCTGTGACAGCAACTGACAAATCAAGGGTGCTCTGCATTCCATTGATTTGCTGACATCAACTAACATTATCATCTGGGATACTAAGGACAGCTAAGACTCAATATGAAAAGCATTGCAAGACTGTAAGCGATTGTCCTTTGAAACACATAAATCTTCAGAAAGCAATACAATAATATCTTTAAACCTTACCTACAGTACTTTTTTATGTTTCAATCGGTTGAAATGGAAACTCTGATAAACTACCCTTATACAATGAATGCATGATTGTACTGTCTTGCCACTTTTTTTTTTTGCTGCATTTTGTATTTCTGTGACTAGTAGAACATTGCTATTAACCTTTATTAGACTTTTACAATAATGCATATACAATTATATAACATAACATTTAGATACATAAACAGAAATGTATTTATTAATTATTTATTTACTTACAGTTTCTTATATAGCGCAGCATATTCTGTTGCACTTTACAATTGAAAACAACAGTGATTAAACAAGCTGCATTCAAAATAGATTGTAGTGTTCAGAGTCTGTTCTTGGGAAGACCGGTAAGGAGGCTATTGCAATAATCAATGCGTGATATAATGAGTGCATGGATTAGAGTTTTTGCAGTGTCTTGTGTAAGGTACAGGTGAATTTTGGATATGTTTTTTAGATGCATGTAACATGATTTAGAGACAGATTGAATGTGAGGAATAAAGGACAGTTCAGAGTCGAGGATGACCCCTAGGTAGCGAGCTTGTGGAGTAGGATTGATTGTTGTACTCTCAACAGTGATAGAGATATCAGGTTGGTAATTACTCTTGGCTGGTGGATATATAATTAATTCTGTTTTGGATATGTTGAGTTTGAGGTGGCGAGATGACATCCATGATTGATAATTTGCCTACGGCATGATATTATCATTGACTGAGAGTAATACAGATGAATAGAAGGAACTGCTCAAGGTGTCTGTGGTCTCTTCCCTACCCCAGGTGTGGATGGGATAGATTAGTGGTTCTTAAACTGTGGCCTGTGACTCCATGTTGCTAACCATCTGGTTGATTACTACTCTGATCTCTCAGTCAGGGATCTAAGGAGTCTGAAAAAATGATTTTTTTTGTAACTTCAGACTCCTTGAATGGGAGTGCCTTTACCACACTGCTCTGCTTCTCATGTCCAACCCAGAAGCCATTGCTGCAGTGGTGGGATTCATTTAAAGTAACAACAGGTTCTATGATCTAATGAACATTTTTAGTATGCCAAAATATATACCAAAAGGAAGTGCTTCCCGCCGCGCAAACCAACTGCAGAGGAGTAGTGTGTAGTTGTTATGCCTGGAGCAGGCGCATGCTATGTGCCCTCCACCTTAAGTGTGCATATGGGGTTAAATTAAAGGGGAACAATGACAAATAACAGGGGCAGTATGCCCGTATCAAACTGGTGCTAGATATTCTAGGGGTAGAGGCCCACATGGGGAGGCGAGGTGGCAGAGGCACATATGGGGAGGGGGAGGTGGCAAAGTCACACATGGGGTGGGGAAGGTGGCAGAGGCACACATGGGGTGGGGAAGGTGGCAGAGGCACACATGGGGTGGGGAAGGTGGCAGAGGCACACATGGGGTGGGGAAGGTGGCAGAGGCACACAAATGGGGTGGGGAAGGTGACAGAGGCACATATGGGGTGGGGAAGGTGGCAGATGGCACACATGGGGTGGGGAAGGTGGCAGAGGCACAGATGGGGTGGGAAAGGTGGCAGAGGCACACAAATGGGGTGGGGAAGGTGGCAGAGGCACACATGGGGTGGGGAAGGTGTCAGAGGCACATATGGGGAGGGGAAGGTGGCGGAGGCACACATGGGGTGGGGAAGGTGGCAGAGGCATACTTGGGTTGGGGAAGGTAGCAGGGGCACACATGGGGTGGGGAAAGTGGAAGGGGCACACATGAGGTGGCAGAGGCGCACATGGGGTGAGACATAGAAGGGTGTGAGATGGCTCTGAGTAGCCCAGCCAGGGTGAGCAAGGGATAATGAAGAAGTTGTGGCAGACATGGGGATGGTGCAACACATGGAGTCAACAGGAAGCTGAACTACTACAAGTCCGTTCCCTGGGAGGGGGCACACATCCACTATGCCACCTTCTTAAACCTGAAAGACTGACAGAGGAATCCACTGATGCTGATGATCCCAGCCCAAAGCTGTTTTTTCTACTCACACTTGTACAGGCAGACATCTGCCTGTGAGTGAGAATCAGTGAGTCCCCTCTCGTCCGTTTCTTTATCAGTGCAGCGGCCACCTGTCAGTGACAGAGCAGCACAGCACACCAAAGCTAGTGTACGACATGCCAGACTTACCGCCGCAGGGACAGCATGAGACAAACGGGGGGGGGGGGGGGGGGAGCGGAGCGGTCGAGGAGAGGAGCTGTCAGATGAACTAGTGACCGTCACCTAAAGCTGGCCATACATCAGAAAGATCGATCTTAAGATCGATTGCGCTCATGATTGTGTACAATTTCCCTTGAAATCCCCGGCAGTCCTTGGTGGTTTTTGGACACACAATATACACACAATCCATCATACAATCAGTCATACAATCCATCTGCTGCATGATTGTGTATGCAAGATGTGCACACAATCTGCATACACAATCATACAATCAGTCATACAATCCATCTGCTGCATGATTGTGTACACAAGATGTGCACACAATCTGCATACAATCCATCATACAATCAGTCATACAATCCATCTGCTGATGGATTGTATGATTGTGTACACAAGATGTGCACACAATCTGCATACAATCCATCTTACAATCAATTGAGATTGTATGATTGGGTACAATATCTTTCTGATGTATGGCCACCTTAAGTAGTGCAAACTGCCATTACAAGCTGTACTCATGGATCCCTCATCTACATGGAGATATCTCACTCTGGGCCAGATGCACTAAGCTTCAAAAGTGATAACATGGAGAGTGATAAACAGCCAGCCAATCAGTTCCTCCCTGACATTTTTCAAACACAGTATGTAACATGGCAGGTAGAAGCTTAGTACATCTGGCCCATTGGCATTCCCATGTCTCCCCCTGGTATCACCCATTGCCTCTTCCTAGTCACGTCTGCATCTTCCTGCTAGCCACTGCTGCAACCTTTCTCCTACTGCCACCTTCTGTCTCTGCTTAGCACCCTCACCTTTCCCTGACATCCACTGCCTACCAAGTCCCTGCCACCCTGTGCCTCCCCATCACCCTCTGCCAATCACTGACTCTTCTGTCAACTACTGCCTCCTCCCTGTCACTCGCTTCCTCACTGTTACCCACTGCCTTTCTCTATCACTTGCTGCCTTGCTCAAAGCCTTCAAAGCAGGTATAAACTTAACATGCATGAATATATAATTAAACATATGTGGGGAAGGGATTTTGAAAGAAGCTTGTCCCTGCAATTGTGTAAGAAATTAAATAATTGCATTAGCAGTCACTTCAGTTGTGTGCCTCCACTATGCTACTGTGCATGTGGGGGCTGCTAACCACATTGTGTGGTAACTAGCTGAGGTTGTGTATTAATTGTCAGATGGGTCCCAGAGCAAACTAGTTTGAGAATAGAGAATATATTGAGATAGTGGAAAGCAAAAATATTCAGTTTTGTGGTGGATGTCTTCCCGGAACAGTTATGACCTACAGGAGCATCTAACTCAAAACTCCATCTCCTGTATTGAAATTGAAACAGCTGAGAGAAGCTCTTATATTTATGACTGTCTGTTAACTCTAGCTGATCAGTTTAGCACAGGAGTGATGATGTAATGCTAGCTGCTATTTATATTACCCTCTTATGAGATTTGGGGGTAGATATCAATGAATCATTGATATAGAGGAGAAGCAGCATCATCGCCATTATCTGCATTAATACCACATCTCCATGTATGAAGGAAAAGCATGCTCAGTGACTGGGGAGCTAGGCTTCACTGTCATTATCGGCACTACTACTATCTACAAGATAGCATGCCTAAAGCAGGGGGAGATGTATGAACTGACAGTTCTGACACCTATCTCTATCATTGCCCATAAACCTCAGCAGGGACAGAGGTGTCCCCGGCTGCAGCATCAGCTGGTTTTGGAAAGGAACAGCAGATCTTGCGTAAGTAGTGAGATCTTGCACATGCCCAGTGACCTGGCCGGTGGAGTCACATAGGGCATCAGCACTAGGGGGATGACATGTTGTGGGCCTGGTAATATTAATACATCTCAGCGCTGCAGCTTCCTGAAATTCCTCAGAAAATAGGCAAAACAGGAAACATTCTATCTGGATGATACATGTGGATATAATTTGTTTACCCCTCAGTTGTGTATCATGCAACTGGTCATTGGATCTTTGTAGTATAGAGATTCAGAGGATGCATTAAAAAACATCAGGCACCAGCGGCTATGTACAGTTCTGTCAGACTATTTTGTCGCTTTCCGGGGGAGGGAGGCAGGGATGGCCGTATAAACGCGAGCTCCCATCCATCGAAGCTTCCATCTCGGGCCCCGGCCGTGAGAAGGGAAGCATCGCGGACGGGAGGACTCAAGGAAGAGGGGAGAGATGGAGGGCACAGGAGCAGTAACGGAGGGCGCAGGAGCGCCAGGACCGTCCCCTGGCATGACCCCTGGGCGCGGCGATGAAGAGCCACAGAGGGTGCAGGAGAGCAAAGGTAGTGCCGCGTGTCTCAGGCTACGCCTCAGCCGCTGCCCCCCGGTATGCCCCCCCGGCACATCCCTTCAGGTGAACCCCCCCTTAAGCCCCAAGGTGGAGGTATGGCTTCAGTATCGGGGGGGGGGGGGCAGGGGACCTTGACCAATTGAGGGCCCAACTCCGGCCCTAGTCCTCACTGACTCTCCAACATCCCCACTCGGTCTCACTGACTCTCTTCCCCTCCACACATGCTGACTCTCTGCTCCCTCCAGCCGTGGCTCTGAACGTGAGCAGCATAGTCAAGATGGTGCCACAATATGACTGCCTAGGAATTGTGCCACTCAGCCATATGTACCCCATGTCTCCCCTGTCTTGTACACTGTGCAGCAACCTAAAACTGTACTGTCCATGCTTAACTGTTACCTACCTGGCTGTTGCAATGACCAGTGGCGCCGCTGATGGCTGCCTAGGTTCTGTTCAGCTCAGCGCATATGAGTTCCCTGTGTGATAACTGTACTGTCTCTGCTTATATTGTTACCTGCCTGGCTGCTGCAACAACCAGTGGCGCCGGTGATGGCTGCCTACAGTAGGTGTTGTGCAGCTCGGCAGGTATATGATATGATCCCGGTGTGAACTGTACTGTATCTGTATTGTTGCCTGCCAGGCTGCTGCGGTGACCAGTGCCTCAGCTGATGGCTGCCTAGGCGCTGTGCAGCTCAGTGAATACATGTTCCCTGTGTGATAACTGTACTGTCTCTGCTTATATTGTTACCTACCTGGCTGCTGCGGCAACCAGAGGTGCCACTTATGACTGCCTAGGCGCTGTGCAGCTCGGCGGGTATGTGTTCCCTGCGTCTTTAATCCCCAGGGTACATGTACCCTATACCTGTATGTTATGAATATCTGTAATGTCACTGTTTTACGGTTACCCAACCGGCTGTTGCACAGCCATCCAAATCAAATTCCTAGTATACGTACTGTAGGTATACCTGTCCAATAAAGCTGATTCTGATTAGAAAGTTGATGTATGTAGAGTACACTTATGAGCAGGGATTGGGCTCTGTAATATGATGTAATCACCAGGGAACAGTAGTATCAGGATCAGTACACCACCCAATCATTACATACTAGACACAGAAATGGACTAGGGGCTGAATTCAGTCCTGATCACTGGGCTGCTAATTCTTGGATCCTGTCACATAAATACCACCCCCCTGGGCAAGCCTGCAAATTGCTTAGCAGAAAATATCATGGCCAGAGCTGATGCCACGCAACTTCCCTTCAAACACCGGGACACGCCTGCATTTTCACTGTTACTCACAGAAAATGGCCAGGTACTACCCCCAAATGTGTCAATAAACTTGCCAATGGCCAACAATAAAAAAAAAGTAGTATTTTATCGCAGGATGGCATTATGCATGTGCAGTCTATTTATATTTGCAGCCATGCAATCAGGCCTGAATTAGGGCCAAGGTCTCTACACTCTTACTAAGGGTGTGCATCAAGAAATGCTGAATTTTCTTACTTTTTGTATTGACAAATGATACAATTAAGTGTTTCTGCGTGTAAGAGAAAGTGGGCATGTCATGCTGATAGAGCAATTACTATAAAACCTTTTAAAAGTGATGTACTTTCATGAGTAGTGTTTTTGATCTCACATGCGATGCGACCGACGCGATTACCGATTTTACATAGGGAACAATGTTAAATGGCCCAATTGACCCGATTTTACATAGGGAACAATGTTAAATGGCCCACAGACCCCAAATAGCCACCCTGAAGTGTGAAATGGCCCCCCCAATTGTTAACGCCACCCCACGATCAACGTCAACCCGAAGCGTGGCGAGCGCAGCGAGCCCGCGAGGGGCGGCGGTACGTGTCCTTCGACCTTTTCATACCCCCACTATCCACGTCGGCGTGGAGTTGAGAATAGAAAGTGTGGCGAGCGCAGCGAGCCACCGAGCCCGAAGCGTGGCGAGCGGATGCGGAATACGAGCCCGAAGCGTGGCGAGGGGACGCGGAATACATGTTAAGTAATTCGTGTGCGCTCGCCACGCTTCGGGAGCGTGTTCCGCGTCCGCTCGCTACGCTTCGGGCTCGGTGGCTCGCTGTGCTCGCCACACTTTCTATTCTCAACTCCACACCGACATGGATAGTGGGGGTATGAAAAGGTTGGAGGACGCGTATCGCCGCCCCTCGCAGGCTCGCCACGCTTCGGGTTGACGTTGATCGTGGGGTGGCATTAACAATTGGGGGGGGGGGCATTTCACACTTCAGGGTGGGTATTTGGGGTCTGTGGGCCATTTAACATTGTTCCCTATGTGAAATTGGGTCAATTGGGCCATTTAACATTGTTCCCTATGTAAAATCGCGGTAATCGCATCGGTCACATCGCATGCGATTTCTTGGCCGCATGCGATTCGGCCGATGTGATTTTTTTCCCTTGCGATGCCTAGGATCAAAATCGTGGGTGCCGTTCTAGGAAACAAGTACCCACATTTTATTATCATTTATGTATAATATCATATTTCTATAGACATAGGGTGAGATTTAATAGGATGAGAGATTCAGAAAGTGAGAGATTTGGTGAGAAATCTCCATTTTTTTTTAAAGCGGCAATCATTTACACTGCAAAATCAAACTGGTTTTGCAGTGTAAATGATTGCCGCTTTAAAAAAACTGGAGATTTCTCACCAAATCTCTTACTTTCTGAATCTCTCATCCTATTAAATCTCAACCATAGTGTTTAATAGAAAGATAATATATACAGGTTGAGTATCCCGTATCCAAAATGCTCGGGACCAGGAGAATTTTGGATAACGGATTATTCCGTATTTCGGAATATTTTAATATTTCAATGATGTATCTTGCATTTATGCTGTATAAACACATATTATACACACAAATATATTTTATTACCACATAAAATACACACAAACATATTTTAATTGTTCAAAAAACAAGGTTTCAAAACGTGAAACAAAATGTGTGTACTATCTCAGCACTGAATTTGAATGCCAAGCAATCATTGTCTTGCACATATATAGTGCCAGTTACATATCATGTCCCCAGTGATGCTGTTACAAATGTCCCCAGTGAGTTTTTAGCAAAAAAAAAATTTTTTTTCACTTTCTGGAATGTCCGTATTTCGGAATAATTCGGATAACGGATATTCGGATACGGGATACTCAACCTGTATAGTATAAAAATAGGATCTTTTGCTTTTAATGATTCCATATTACTATTAACATTTGCACTTGTAGTCTAGAGAAACTTGCTCTATTTCCCTTTATTTTCACATGTGTATACATTGGGGTCTATATTGTGTCCCCCCACTGACCTCACATGCAAGCTTTTGGAATGCTCAATCTAGTCATGCATGTAATCACCCTTGACGAAGTATAACTGAGTTCTCACGCTCACAAAGACGCAATTTATTTCTGGTAGATGTAAAAAAAAAAAAAGAAAGAAAGAAAACAATGAAAATGTGTAAATTATATTTGGAATATGCATTTTAAATGAAAATAGAAAACTAAAAATATTATTATGGTTTATAGCGTACAAGAGATGTACATAATAAAACTGATGTTCTCACATTCAATATGAGGTTTGTATAGTATGGCGTTGTACAACCTGATGCATGAAAAGTATATAAATTGTATTATAGAACATTTAAGGATTTAAGGGTATATGTGTGTGTTTCGGGGGGGCATCAATATATATCTTCAGTGTTCATTTTAGCACCCGCTATCTTTGAAAATCCATGCAGTTCATCTTCCCTGCCTGAGGTGTCGCTGTCTGCTGTGGCAGTAGAGGACTCTATTGCCTCCCAGCGTTCTGCCTCTGGATGTTAAACACCAAGGGTCACGCACACATACACATTCTCCTTGGACCTTATTCTGGTCCACACGCCCGCTTGCGAATTCGCATGCGAGCGCAATGTTTTTTAAATGCGCATGTGCATGTGGTCACGGTGGAGAGAGTGTTCGTCGGACGCATGCACCCAAGATTGCGCAGGGGCGCATGGTGCAGCAGGCCAGGGTATTCACCCATGAAAACGCCCAGCGTTTCATGGGTGTTCCAATGAAAACACTGAGCGTTCCCATTGAAATCACCTTGTGAAGCTGATGTGGGGTGGTGACAGCTGTCATCATCGGATGTCAGCTGCCCGCCCAGTTCCTGTCAAGAGTGCACTTAAATCTAAGGGACCTGTGAGTCACTTAGATATGCGTGCACCTTCACATAATTTGATGGTCATCATTCCTGGTGATTTCGGTACTTCCTCATCTTTGCGGCCACAGCTTAAGCCAGTTACGTTAGCAGCTTTCAGAATACCACCATTGTCCCCACGCTTCCAGCTTGGTGTCTCGATTCGCTCCACTGCTCTCACTACAACTTTACTAAAGGTATAGATTGTGGCATGGACACAGGAGGTTGGTGTGAACCAAGGGAGGTGCGGATTAAGCTACGTAAATTCCATAGTATAAGCTTTGTCCGCAAAGATGAGGAAGTACCAAGATTTCTCCTAAAATTTGCAAATTAAGAAAAATCAGACTCAATTTCTGTCCCTTAATTAAATAGCGAAACCTAGCAGCTGCAGTACAAATTCCACAACTGACACAAGAACCCATAAAAATCATTGGGACCATCTAGTCTGCCCCTTTTAGATATGTTTTTGTCACGGATAATATAAAAAAAATAAAAAACTATGCTTTCCTCCCAACATGACCCTTTCCAGGAGGGACACAATGCTCTGCTTCTGGACTTTCTTCTTAATGTATGATTGCCTTCAGCTCTGTGTTGAACAGGTTCATTGATAATGCCGCCCATAAACGCGTCGATACGGGCATGCGTTCCGTGCTTAACAAGCACGCATCACATTGCATTGCATTGCCTGTGCATGCGTTGTGCATGCAATGCGATGCAATGCGATGAAAACTAAGTACAAAAAGTATGTGCAAGCACATACTTTTTGTACTGTGCGATGAGGTGCCGCAGGAGCGCGCACCTCAAAGCACACAACGGACAGCCCGCATCGCAGCGCGTATGGGCTGCTTAAGAAAGGTGCTTCAACACAGGTGATGGCAATCATACATTAAGAGGGACGTACAGGAACAGAGAAAAGTGTCCCTCCTGGAGAGGGTCACGTTGGGAGGTATGATGATATGCTGATGCCCAGGGCCGCCGAGAGGCAGGGGGAGAGGGTACAGTTCACCTGGGCCCGGCCGGCCAGGGGGGCCCGGACACACACATACCCTGTTTTATTTTGCGGTGGGGCCACAGGCGGGGTAGCCGAGTCTGACGGAGAGCGGTGTCAGCTTACCATAGAGGCGACGGCACTGCGTGACAGTTATCAGGACGGGAGTTCGGGACACAGCCAGCAGTCCTCCACCGCTGCGGAGCTGTGCTGACCCTCTTGCGAGTCTGTGATTGCAGCTGCAGCAGCATGTGTCCCGACTCCTGTCCAGACAACTGTGTCACGCAATGCCGCTGCTAAGCGGCCGGGAGACTGACTGAATGCACACAAGGAGGAAGAGGACAGATACAAGGGGTGGCAAAGGGAGCGATGGGGGGGGGGGGAGGAGGCAGCAGGCGCGGGGGTGCGGGACGGGTGCGCAGGCTGCAGCAGCGCTGGCAGCAGGATCCCCTCACCTGCTCGTCCCCTCTCTCATGCACTTGGCTGCCCCTGTCACTGTCAGGCAGCTAGCTACAGTCAGGCAGCGTCCCGACCCTAACTCCCCGTGTGTTCCTGGCTTCCTGAGCTAAACAGGAAGTCACATGATGCACACGATGTGCACTGGAGGAGCCCTGCTGCTCAGCCAGCATCAGCCCAGCAGTAAGAAGAAGAGCTGCAGCAGCCACCCATAAGAGCAGAGACCAGGCAAGTTCTGCTCAATATAATCGGGGGTGGGGGGTGCCACATTAAGGATTGGGGAGGGGGGAGAGTGACATTAAGGTTTGGGGGGGAGGGGGAGAGTGTCACACTAAGGTTTAGAGTGTGGGGGGGGGGGGCACATTAAGGTTTAGGGGGAGGGAGGGGGGAGAGTGCACATTAAGGTTTGGGGGGAGTGGGGCACATTAAGGTTTGTGAGGAAAGAGTCACAGTAATATATGGGGGGGGGAGTGTCAAAGTAATGTGCCCCATATATATACTATAGCCCTGTCCTCAGCACCACTGGTAACCCTGCTCTAGCACCATATATATATATACTATAGCCCGGGGCTCGACAAATTTCTTTAAAATCTAGGAGCCAGGATGAAAATGTAGGAGCCAGATATACTAATAACAGGGAAAGTGCACGCACCAAAAATTTGCAGACACCATAATGTCCATTACATTACATGTACACATGCCATAATGGCCATTACATATACCACATGTTGTAATGTCCATTACACAATATGTATGTATATATGAGAGTGGCAGGGTGTATGTATGTATGAGAGCGGCAGGGTGTATGTATGTGTGAGAGCGGCAGGGTGTATGTATGTATGTATGTATGAGAGCTGCAGGGTGTATGTATGTATGTATGTATGAGAGCGGCAGGGTGTATGTATGTATGGAGCTGCAGGGTGTATGTATGTATGTATGTATGAGAGCTGCAGGGTGTATGTATGTTTGTATGAGAGCGGCAGTGTATAAGTATGAATGAGAGTGGCAGGGTATATGTATGTATAAGAGCGACAGGGTGTATGTATGTATGTCGGCAGGGACCATAAATGTATGAGAGTGGCACGGACCGGGTGTATGTATGTATGAGAGCGGCAGGGTGTATGTACTGTATGAGAGCGGCAGGGACCATGAATGTATGAGAGTGGCACGGACCGGGTGTATGTATGTATGTATGAGAGCGGCAGGGTGTATGTACTGTATGAGAGCGGCAGGGACCATGAATGTATGAGAGTGGCACGGACCGGGTGTATGTATGTATGAGAGCGGCAGGGTGTATGTACTGTATGAGAGCGGCAGGGACCATGAATGTATGAGAGTGGCATGGACCGGGTGTATGTATGTATGTATGAGAGCGGCAGGGTGTGTGTATGTATGTATGTATGAGAGCAGCAGGGTTTATGTATGTATGTATGCATGTATGTATGAGAGCGGCAGGGTGTATGTATGAGCGGCAGGGACCATGTACATATGTATGAGAGCGGCAGGGACCATGTATGTATGAATGTATGTATGTATGAGAGCGTCAGGGACTGGGTGTATGTAAGTATGTATGTATGAGAGCGGCAGGGTGTATGTATGTATGAGAGTTGCAGGGACGGGTGTATGTATGAGAGCGGCCATAATTGATTTGTTGCCGCCCACATGAGGCCACTGCCAGAAATTTTCCAGGGCCACTTTTAGTCTCTAATCCTCCCCTGAGGTCAGCTGTATAGCAGCGGTGCTTGGCTGCGTGCAGAACACTTTTAACACACTTTTTAACAGGGGGACTAGCCGTTCCCCTGCTGTCCCTTGCAGCCAGTATGACCTGCACGGTGCTAACACATCCACAACCCCCACTGGCATGCTCCCCGACCCAGACTCCCCACAGCTACCATCCCCCATGCCCCCGGATTCCCAGACTCTGCTGCCACGACAACAAGCAGTGCTCAGGGGCCCACTCCAGCGCGACTCCGCACAGCTCCCCCCCCCCCATCCCCCGAGTGTCCTGGTGGAAACACTTGTGGCTAAGCTATGCCACCCGGCCTCCTCACATCTCCCTCACCGACAGTCCGGCCTCCACAATCAAGCCAAGCTTCTGTACTCCCTTTGGACTCGGGAGTAAACATACATATCAGCGCTACAGTGAGTAGGTGAGAGCCTGGACTGGCCCAATTGTTTTTTTGTGGGGAGTTTTTGATAATTCTATTTCTTGCCCAGTCCCCTAGGTTTGCCTTGGTATAATTATAAGGAACCATGTGGGACTACATATCCTAGCATGGACCAACCCCCCCCTGTGATTTATAGCTCCACGACAGCTGGGGCGGGGCACAGGTTACCTCATTTTTTGTGGTATGATGGTCAGTATACAGACCAGTACTCCGACAGGGGTGGAGTGGAAAAAAGCCCCCTTGCCCTGTTGGTCGGGATCCTGACTGTTGGAGCTGTTGAACAGTTGGGATTTCGGCGTCAGTAAATTGAGTCACCCAGCTCCGACTTTTCAAAAAAGGTTGATGCAAATACACTTGCGGTCCTGCCCACCTCCTTCTATTGAGGTGGTACTATCCAATCCATGGTCTCAGGCCTGTTAAGGCAAATGTCTGAGACCGTTTAGGCTCAATTTAACTCTCCTCCATGAGGGGGACTAATGAATTAAGGGTACTTGTGAGTTATCTGGGCTGCCGATTTTTTGATTGTATGCCTTAAGTTAAGGCATACAATCAGATGCGATGCGATGCGATATCGCATCGCATCGCATGCGATCATCGGATGCGATGACCCGATTTTTCCATAGGAATCAATGTTAAAATGGACTGAGTCCATTTTAACATGGAATTCAATGGGAAAAAGGGGTCCTTTTCATACCCCTACTATCCAAGTGGGCATGGAGTTGGATATAAACCTGTGGCGAGCGTAGCGAGCCACCGAGCCCGAAGCATGGCGAGCGAAGCGGGCCCCGCGAGGGGACGGTATTCTGTGTCCCATCGCGGGGCTCGCTACGCTCGCCACGCTTCGGGCTCGGTGGCTCGCTACGCTCGCCACAGGTTTATATCCAACTCCATGCCCACTTGGATAGTAGGGGTATGAAAAGGACCCCTTTTTCCCATTGAATTCCATGTTAAAATGGACTCAGTCCATTTTAACATTGATTCCTATGGAAAAATCGGGTCATCGCATCGCATCGCATCCGATGGTCGCATGCGATGCGATGCGATGTGCCCGATCCGACCCGATTTAGAAATCGGCAGCCCGGATAACTCACAAGTACCGAATTAAGTGAATTTTCTCTCTGTGAGGTTCAGATTACTTCCCTCTGTGAGGGGTAACAGCCAACACATACATTATTGCATTTTAAGCATATTTATTATTACAACAGCATGTTGTAAATCAATTATAACTCTTTGATGGTATCACATAATCCCTGGCAATGAGCATATAGGGACGTGGCACTTGTGTGGTATAATATGTAATTTGCATTACGGTGTGTGGTATAATGGGCCTCATTTTGGTTCACTCTTAGAGGCAAAATCCTTCTTAGATGGGTAAAACCATGTGCACTGCAGGTGGGGCAGATATAACATGTGCAGATAGAATTAGATTTGGGTGGGGTTTTTCTTCAAAGTGAGATATATATTGCAGTGTAGAAATAGAGCAGCCAGTATTTTCCCTGCACAGAAACAAAATACTCACCCAAATCTAATTCTCTCTGCACATGTTACATTTGCCCCCCTGCAGCGCACATGGTTTTACCCATCTAAGAAGGAATTTGCCTCTAAGAGTGAACCAAAATAAGGCCCAATGTGTAATAGGCATTACGGCATGTGGAAGTATGTAATCGGTATTGTTATGGCATGTGGCATAATTATGAAAGGGGCATTACGGTCTCTGGTATGTGTAACAGGCATAATGGTGTGTGGTACAATGTGTAATGTGTCGTAAAATGTGTAATAGGCCTTATGGTGTAATAGTAATTGACATTATGGTGTGTGGTATAATGTGTAATAGGCATTACGGTGTGTGGCATAATTTGAAATGGCCATTGCGGTGTAAATTTTTGCTATGTGACTTTGGAAGACAGAGACTGGACTATGGAACCTAATCTGGTTGATTCGCAACCAGAATACGTTTGCTACCCGGGTGAGGTTTGGTGGACTCACAACGCTGTGAATTTGCAGCCTTACGAGTCAACCAGAATAACCCCCTATGTATGTGGTGTGCATGTGCTGAAAGCATACACCATCCATACTCTCAGGAATTAGGTGGCACTCTCCGGATTTTTTACAAATTGTATTATTGCTATACAAACATAGGTGGGCCGATGTTTCAGCACCACGTAGGGCATTTGACTCTTTGTGAACATAGAGCATTGAGAAAAACGCCCTAGAGTCTTGAGAAAAACGCCCTCCAGGGGGGCCCCGGGAAATGGTTGTACCGGGGCCCAGGTTTTCTCTTGGCAGCCCTGCTGATGCCAAGAACAGTTTGCTTGTAGTATCTGCATGGTGTGACACGAGACACATTACTCGTTGCAAGATTACTGCTGACAGAGCAGTTCTGCGCACACTGCAGCCTCTAGCGCCATCTAGCGGCGATGTCTGTCCTTACATGTATATATCTATATACAGCACATGCATGTGTATTTGCAATCATTAATGTTTTTAATGTATATTTGCATTGCAAGTAAATGCTGAACGATGATGTTAGCGCAGATAAGTAAATGTAACCTAGTGTACAGCACTATATATGTGGGAAGTATCATGCATATTTAATAATAAGAACAAATTGTACTGCTACATTTGATTTGCATTATACAACCTAATGTGGAATGTTGTTAGCATTCCAATAAGATCGATGTGAAGATGTGAAGTGCGTGCCCGGCATATATTCTCTTTTTATGATCGGCTCAGTTATTCCAGTAACAAAGATGGCTGCCCCGCCATCGCTGATCTCCAATCATTAGAGCTTAGTGATGATGTCATTAAATGCGCGAGTCACTGCCTAGTGTGAGACTGCTGCCTGGGCTCCTCCATGCCCATCCCTCCATCATATGCTGTGTGTGAGCCGGCAGAGTCCTTTTGCAGGATCCGGTTGTGAGTATACTGCACGCTGAGTATTGTTGCATGCTGATTTTCCCAGGTTTTCCCAGCACACTATAGAGGTCTAGGTGCTAGAGGATTTCTAGTGTGTTGATAATAGTCTGACTTGAAGTTCTGCCTATCACCCCCTTTCTGGTATCATGTATCATCCACTGCCTTTAACTAGGAATGGCCATTGGTTGCAGCCAGGGCTATTTTTGTGCAGGCTGCAGCAGGAACTGTGGCCCTTATTCTAGTTCACTCTTTCTGACAAAATATTTCTTAGATGGACAAAACCATTTGCACTGCAGGTGAGGCAGGTGTAAAACCCCACCCAAATCTAATTATCTTTGCACAAGTAACACCTGCCTCACCTGCAGTGCACATGGTTTTGTCCATCTAAGAAATATTTTGTTAGAAAGAGTGAACTATAATAAGGGCCACAGTTCCTGCTAGAGCCTGCACAAAAATAGCCCTGGTTGCAGCTGAGCATACTATAAAATGGGTGACCATAGCTGGTTTTACCGGATATAGGTAAAAACTGGACCAGGACAAGACCCCCGGAACGGACATCAAAATCTGCAGTCCGGAGCTTGTAGAGTCCGGTCCGGGGGGGCTGCACGTGACACCTGTCACCAGGGAGTGGAGAAGGGGGAAAATAAAGCCTCCCTGTATGGTCCGGGAATGTAGCAAAAACTGGATGGTCCGAACCACATGGGGAGTCTGTAATCTCCCCTTCCCCATGTTCCTGGTGATAGCTATATCAGGACCCCAAAGTAGGTCCCGACCTTCTCAGTATGGGGTTGCGACTCCATGTTGCTGACCATCAGGCTGATGACTTCTCTAAGCACAGTCAGTGATTCAAGGAGTCTGAAAAATCTGTTGAATTGTCTGTTATTTTAGACTCCTCCACACTGCTGCCATGTATGTGCTGTCTGCTGACTACACTTGATGTGGTGACCTTCTGCAGTAACTTGCTGGGGTCCTGTCATTATTGTTATTGTCTAATGGAGTCCCAGAGCAAAATAGTTTGAGGACCCCTGCCCTAGACAGTTTAGCCAGACCTGGTGAAATGAGCGGGCGGACAATAAAGGAGGCTTGGCCAGGCCTCCTCCTTTTTCAAAGTGTGATCTGGCGGCACGCACGCTTCTCGGCACCAGTGTTTTATCACTCCCTTTTATTACTTTTCAAGCTTAGTACATCTAATCAGGATCCTGAAGACTAATTAATCCCAGAACACCATAGATACAATTAAAACCCTTCATATTCATTAGAACAAGCCCTGTTAGTCAATGTATTTTTTGCTTCTATATTGAATGGCGGCGCGGCCCCCCGAAAAGATGGGCACCCGGGCAAGTACCCCCAGCTAAGCCCAGAGGGATAGTGATATATATGTGTGTGTGTGTGTGTGTGTGTGTGTGTGTGTGTGTGTGTGTGTATGTATATATATATCTATGTATATATATCTCTCTATATATATATATATATATATATATATATATATATATATATATATATATATATATATATATATATATATATATATATATATATATATATATATATATATATATATATATATATATATATATATCTCGTCACAGTATTGGCCAGCACACCTCAGGAATATTCAGCTTGAGTGGTGCCTTCCCTGGTTTCCCTGCCGGGATTCCAAATCCATGTATCTTCTATGGGCGGCACTCACTTCATCAAGAAAACTCGAACACAAGGAGTAATTGAAGAATCTACGTTTCGGAGCTTTATTAACCCTCCGTCATCGTGATGACGGAGGGTTAATAAAGCTCCGAAACGTAGATTCTTCAACTACTCCTTGTGTTCGAGTTTTCTTGATGAAGTGAGTGCCGCCCATAGAAGATACATATATATATTAGTCAGATGCAGGTACTGGCACTCACAATAGATGGGTAACTGTGCTTGTTGCCGTCCAAATAGTCGACATCACTTGCATGTGTCAACATACAAGCAAACAGGAAACGGAGGCACTCAAGACAAACGAAATAAACACTCAGAACTCAGCCTGTTTTGTCTACGTTTCAATGGTCTGCTGCCATTTTCATCAGGACATAAATACATGTAAAAGCACTCACCCTTTATGTGCTCAGCCATCACCACAAGTCCATGTGCGCCGTGCGGGCGTCCTCCCGCCGCGGCTCTCACTGATGACGTCACCACGTGCACCCGTCGCCATAGAAACAAACAATAAACTGTCGGAAATAACAATGATGTAAGCAGGCATGTATGCACACATATGGAACATGAAACCAGCAACATAAATACATATTTCAATAACGATATGAGGCAATACTACAAGAAGCAGTTTAGACCTAAAGTTTCATTAAGTCCATTAGGACTGAGTGTATCGAGGGTAAAGATCCACTTCGCTTCCCTCTGCAGGAGCAACCTGGATCTATTACCTCCCCTTTGCAGAGGTGGAATGTGATCGATTATCTTGTGTCTGATGGCAGTAGGTGAATGACCCATGGTCGCGTAGTGTCGCGCCACGGGTTGTTCACTGGTGCCTTTCAGGATAGCTGCCCGGATGGCCTGTCGATGCTGGGCCATTCTAACCTTAAATTGACAATCGGTTTTACCGATATAATACTTATCGCAGGGGCAAACTAAAACATATATCACAAATTGTGACGAACAGGTTAAACGATGTTTAATTTTGAACTCCTGGTTAGTGCGTGGATGTTTGATAGATTCACCTATCCACATGTAACTGCATGTAAGGCAGCCTGTGCATTTAACGCATCCCTTCTTGGGTACACCCAAGAAGGTGCTGGATGGACTGCTATCAAAATTGGTGACATCGCTGTGAACCAACCAATCACGCAAATTGCGCCCCCTGGAATAACTGGTGACCAATTTTAACTTCCGTATTAACAACATCCCCACCATCGGAAGACATAGCGTTTCCTTTTGTAAAAAGTGGTGCGCAATTTTAAATAAGTGCTCAATCGACCTGCTTCTGCTCGTCATAGAGGAATCTACTAAGGAGCTTAATTTGACTAAAGAGAAAATAGCAGCGTTTGATTTACAGCACAAGAAGACCCTTGAGTCTGACAATACAGACAAATGGCTGGAAAAGATCCAAATCCAGGTTGATACTTACAAGCGTGATGTACTCAAATATAAAAAAGAAAAATATCTTAAAGTAAAAGCCGATTACGAATCTCACAATGTGTACGGTTGGCTGACGGGAAACAAACAGCATAGCAACCGGTTCAAAAATAGAAGGAGATTCCAGCGTGATTTTCAATCGGATTCATCCAATGACACCGCTAATTCCGCAAGTGACCGCGAACAACGCGGGAAGAGAACACAAAGAGGTAAATTTATCCCTTTAGCCGTGCGGACCCGGGCCCAACGGGCAGGAGAAGGGGACCCTGCCGCAGAGGAGGCCAGTGGAAGCGGCTCCAAGGGAGGCAAACCTCCGAGAGGCAAGAGTTAGTGTTTAACCTCTCTTCTACCCCGCTGTCTCAAGTGGAATGTGAAGTGTTACACAAAGGGTTAAATTATGTACCCACTACTTATCATGACTCCTTCCTCTGGAAAACTGAGACCTATAAACTTCATCGGCAACTGAAATTACAAGAATTTTTTGGATCTCGTACCCCTGCTCAATCTGCTGACATTTTACCTATGGAACTACAGAAACTGGCTCCTAGATCGTTGTTTGACCCTCCATCGAACAGTCCATCGATCAAATCATTCGTGAGACTGATTGATAATTCTACCATTGATCTGGACTCTGCATCTAACTGCATTCGTCCTAATCTCAATAAAGCTCAAATGGCTGCTTTAAAAGCCCTAGGTGCCAGGCGTGACATCGTTATTCGTGCCGCCGACAAAGGCGGTGCGATCGTGGTGCAAGATCTGTCCGCTTACAAATCTGAAATCAGACGGCAGTTAGCAGACAGTTCTACTTATCAGCCTCTTAGATCAGATCCCACCATTCCTTTTAAGAAGGAATTAGATAGGTACATCGTTTAAGCGGTTGAGATGGGCATTATTGGCAATAAGGTTAAAAATATTCTTTCTTGTGAGTTTCCCAAGAAGCCTTTATTGTATACCCTGCCGAAGATTCACAAGAGGCTGGAGAATCCCCCTGGCAGACCCATCATCTCTGCCAGGGGTTCGATTTTCCAGCCTGTCTCCGCATATCTCGATGTGTATCTTCAGCCGGTGGTCCAGAGGTCACAATATTCCTTACAAGATACCACGGCCTTATTGCTTGCATTGAAAAATCTTTCTGTGGTTCCATCTGGTTGCTTACTGTGTAGCATTGATGTTAATGCATTGTATACCAGCATCCCGCATTCAGAAGGGATTGCAGCTACTCGTCATTTAATTTGCAGTGATCCTGCATATTGTGGCCCTGATGTTAATTTTTTTTGTGACCTATTAGAGATGGTGTTGACTAAAAATTATTTTTATTTTGATGGCGAATATTTCCTACAGGTATCTGGCTGTGCGATGGGGTCTTCCGTGGCCCCATCGTACGCCAATGCCTATATGATGGAAATCGAAAGGGAGATATTTTTTTCAGATCCCACCATCAGCAAAAATGTTTTTTACTATGCTCGTTACATCGACGACATGATATTACTATGGAGTGGCACAGCAGCGTCACTCACTGAAATAATTGATCGTCAGAATAACAGCTTTAGTCCAATTAAGCTTACAGCTACCATCTCTGATAGTGTCATAGACTTTTTGGATGTTAGAATTTCCCTGGTTGATGGCTCATTGAACACTACTCTTTGTGTAAAGCCCACCGATAGGAATATGCTGCTTTATGCTGCTTACTCCTACTAGTTTTCATCCTCCTGCGGTGGTCAAGGGTCTACCTTTCTCACAAATGTTGCGTGTACGCAGGATTTGTAGTGATGAGGTTGACCTGAATAACCAACTTGATCTTATGATCAATAAGTTCCTGGATCGTGGATACGATCGCAGGATGCTAATGGAGACCAAAGAACGTGTCCTGGCCATCCCCAGAGCTACCACATTAAAAAGAAAATCCAAAAAAAGTCATGATAATCGATTATTCTGGCCCACACAGTACAACACTGCTAGCACTGCTTCCAGAAAAGCCATAAAAGATTTTTGGCCAATCATTACGACCGATAAAGATTTAAAATCTTTGTCTAATAAAAAATTGGTCACCAGTTATTCCAGGGGGCGCAATTTGCGTGATTGGTTGGTTCACAGCGATGTCACCAATTTTGATAGCAGTCCATCCAGCACCTTCTTGGGTGTACCCAAGAAGGGATGCGTTAAATGCACAGGCTGCGTTACATGCAGTTACATGTGGATAGGTGAATCTATCAAACATCCACGCACTAACCAGGAGTTCAAAATTAAACATCGTTTAACCTGTTCGTCAAAATTTGTGATATATGTTTTAGTTTGCCCCTGCGATAAGTATTATATCGGTAAAACCGATTGTTAATTTAAGGTTAGAATGGCCCAGCATCGACAGGCCATCCGGGCAGCTATCCTGAAAGGCACCAGTGAACAACCCATGGCGCGACACTACGCGACCATGGGTCATTCACCTACTGCCATCAGACACAAGATAATCGATCACATTCCACCTCTGCAAAGGGGAGGTAATAGATCCAGGTTGCTCCTGCAGAGGGAAGCGAAGTGGATCTTTACCCTCGATACACTCAGTCCTAATGGACTTAATGAAACTTTAGGTCTAAACTGCTTCTTGTAGTATTGCCTCATATCGTTATTGAAATATGTATTTATGTTGCTGGTTTCATATGTGTGCATACATGCCTGCTTACATCATTGTTATTTCCGACAGTTTATTGTTTGTTTCTATGCTGACGGGTGCACGTGGTGACGTCATCAGTGAGAGCCGCGGCGGGAGGACGCCCGCACGGCGCACATGGACTTGTGGTGATGGCTGAGCACATAAAGGGTGAGTGCTTTTACATGTATTTATGTCCTGATGAAAATGGCAGCAGACCATTGAAACGTAGACAAAACAGGCTGAGTTCTGAGTGTTTATTTCGTTTGTCTTGAGTGCCTCCGTTTCCTGTTTGCTTATATATATGTGTGTGTGTATATGTGTGTGTATATGTATGTATATGTATATATATATATATATATATATACTGTATATGTTTATTAAATAATGTATGCATATACTGCTAATAATATATGTTGAATGTAATAATAAGGCATATAACAACTTGTTTGTATTTATTTTTGTACAAAAGGAGTACTTGCTACAGACATGATGAAATGTGCTGAAGATAACATTTGCAATCCTACAAATAAAACAGAATTTGTAGATGAAGCTGAAAATGAGTGTATTGAAGAGGAGTACCCTTTACTAAAACTCCTCCCATTAATTCATATTGATGTTGATAATGACAAATCCGGGTCAACATCCCATGAGAACAAGGCGTGGTGTTCGGTAAGCATGTTTTGGAAAAGGGATAAAGAATTTTTGTCAAATGTTATTGCCAGTCTGTTCCCTTCAACAATTATTCTCTGCAAGCTAACTTACATTGTTACTGACCAATCACAGTGAAGCATCTCTCTTAAGGACCCTACATACGCAGAGATGTGTGCCAGAGATACATAACGGGAGATTCAGCACAAGAGATTTCACTCTTGTGGCTCATTTCAGACAATGAGCCACATACAGAGAGATTTGTGTCAGAGATTCAAATTGGGAGATTCAGCACGGGAGATTTCAAATCTGTCACAGAAAGTGAAGTACAACACTGCACTTCATCACAAAAATGTTATTATTACTGAACATTACTTATTACTCTTTAATAAGTATTCTTTCACCTCCCCCTAATATTGCCCCCCCCCCCCCAAAAGTTAATCATTGGTGGCTAGTGGTTCCCCCAGAACCGACCGACCCCCCCCCCCCCCCCCCCCATATGCAAACTTTTAAACATTGGTGGTACAGTGGGAACGGACATAAAAAAAAATACTTACCAAGTCCGGGGTCCAGCGTCTCGTCCTGTCATACAGACAATCATTTTGTATAATAAAAAAATGTCATGGGGTCCCCCCCCCCCACGCATGACCAGCCCCAGGCTTTTTAAGTGGTCCTGGTTCCCAAAATCCAGAGGACAAAGTGCGTGGGGTCCCCCGGATTTTGGGGACCAGCACCAGGCTCTTGAGCTGGCCCTGGTTTCCAAAATACGGGGGGACAAAATGAATAGGGGTCCCCCGTATTTTGGAGACCAGCACCAGGCTCCACTAGCAGGGGGTGTAATGCCATAGCCAGGGGACACGCTTGATGGTGTCCCGTGGCCAAAGCATTACCCACCCTAACTAGTCAGCCCAGGCCGGGAGTTTTTGGGGAGGTGGGGACCCCCCAAATAAGGGGGTCCCCCCTCTCCAGGGCACCCCAGGCCTGGGCTGCAGCCCGGGGCTATCCCCTGCACCCCTGGGCGGTGGGTGCAGGGTTGATAGCTTGTTTAACAGTAATATTGTCTTTTACAGTAGGACTACAGGTCCCAGCAAGCCTGCCCCACATGCTGGTACTTGGGAGAACCACAGGTACCAGCATGTGGGGCATTAAAGGCCCGCCGGTACCTATAGCCCCCCTGTAAAGGAAATATTAAAATAAAACACACAAACACTGGTTTTAAAATATTTTATTAATCTGATTCTTCTTTTTTCACCCAGGGGAGCTCAGCCCCCCAGGGCTTCTGCGGCATCTTCACCTGGGGGCGGCAGCCGCCTAAGCTCTTTTGCATGGCTGCCGCCTCCCAGGGCTTCTGCCTCTTTATCTGTGTTCTTCACCTGGGGGCGGCGGCCTTTTAAGCTCTTTTGCATTGGCCGCGCCTCCCAGGACTTCAGGAGCTCTTCTCTCCTTCTCCGCCGTCGGACTGACTGCCCCTACCCCGTCTCGAGCTGGCTAATATAGCCAGCTAGGGGGCGAGGCAATGACGCGGCGAGCCGTGATTGGCTGGCCCCGGCCATTTTGAAATTGAAATTTTTTTTTTTTTTTTACATGTCCGCCGCGCTGCCGCCCCGCTGCCGCCGAGAGGAGAGGTGAGGTGGGGGTGGCGATGGGTGCTACAGCTGGTGGGGGAGGGGGGTCAGGGGTGGCGGCGGCGGGTTGTGCGGCGGGTCTGCGGCGTCCGCAGTCGCTCGGCCCTGCTCATCTACCTGCAGCCACACATGCGGGAGATGAGCAGGAGCTTTCTGAGCGACTGCTCTGAATTGTACAGCCCGTCCGTTCTGAATCTTGGACAGATTCAGAACGGCGGGTGCGCGCATGTAAATCGCTGTGTGGGCTATATACACAGCGATTTACATGCATCTTCAGGCATTTTCTGAGCGATTTGTTAGAATCGCTCAGAAAATGCCTGAATGACGTGCTGTATGTGGGGGCCTTTACCATAAGAGAAACAAAATAGGTTTTGTTACTTGTCAAGCTTAGTACATCTAATCAGGATCCTGAAGACGTATTAATCCCAGAACGTCGTAGATACGATTAAAGCCAATCAAAACGTTTTAGAAAGTTTGGAACTTTAAAAAAAACAGGCAGTCTCTGTGGAATTCCTACACATCCTGCAGCTCACCAGTTATTACATAAGCCCCTGTAGGTCTGGTCTACAGAATGTACATAGTAATATGCCAATACAGATCTATAAAAAAACATTTACTATTAGTAGTTCTAATGATAGCCTATGGTATCTTTAGTATGTCATCCTTGCTTTCAGACTGTCCTTTGGCTTAATGGATATTCTTGAAGGTAATGGCAGAGGTGGAAGTCATTAGAAGGAACAGGGTCCTTTTTTAGGGAACTTATTAGCATCAAAGGTATTTTGCGAACAGGGAGTTTGATTTTAGGATGGTGCATGAACCAAATCTACCCCCTTTGTGTGCATCAGTCATCAGTTACCCTCAGGATTGCTAAACTGTTCATGCTTCCTGGGCTAGTAAATCTGTGTTGGAATATGCAGACAGTAGACTCCGCCCTTCTTGAAGGCGGGGACAACACATACTGGTTTCTAGGAACGCTGCCCAGGGCAGCCTCCTCCCACCCCCAAACTAGGATGCAAATTACTCCTACCAATGGTTTGTGTACTATGAATCAGTCATTATTCGTGATTTACTAAGGTGACAAGCTAATGCTGGCCACATATCAGACCAACTTTCTTCCAACCATCCAACTAGTTGGTTGGAATGAAAATCTGGTACTGTATGGGGGGCAAATGCCAATAAGCAATTTGCTCACAAACTTAGGAGAATGGACAAAAACATTCAGTGAAATTGTTTAAATCAAATAGGTCCAACTAGAGCACATTGTCTGAGTGACAGTTGTTGTCCATACTCCAATTTGGGAAACAAATTACTTAATTACAAATTACATTTGCTCCTATCCAGTACCAGGTCTTTATTCCATCCAACCAACTAGTTGGATGGTTGGAGGAAAGTTGGACTGATGTGTGACCAGCATTAGGTAGTGGTTCCCAAACTTTTTTCAGTCACGGTACCCTTGAGTATCAGAATTGTATTCACAGCACCTCTTTGCCAAAACATTCTTATTTAAAAAATTCAGTAGTAAAATATTAAATTAAGTAAATTGTGTTTATTTCTCATGCTTAGGTTCATATTTATGATTAGTAGCCAGCATGGGTTTTGCCTATTTATCGTAAATATAAAAATTATAATTGTTCCTGGGACACCAATCCAAGGCACCCCTGCAAGTGTCCCAATTTTTTTTTATTATTATTTTTTTTTTCCTTAGCGAAATGTTCTGAGGAAACAAAGACATTGGGAAAAAATTCTGGCAGCCAAAAAAAGTAAAAGAAAGCAAGAAAAAGAGAGACGGAAAGAAAAACTGACAGGTAATGTGATCTTTCATCAACAGATAATTTACTTTGTGTAATCTATTTAATTTTACATTATTAAAATCTTAATAATTTTACGACCACATGCTTGGAGACAGTTATTATTTACAAACTGATCGTGCAAATAAAGTATGTTGTTTCACTGTAACAAAAAGGAAAATAAACACTGAAAGTGCCATAACCTAATTGCTAGCAGCAACATACATAGTTAGTTCTGATGGAGTAAAAGAACTGTAATCTTCAAGGAGGGTTTAAAGATTGTTGAGATAGATAGGGCCTGAAGGTGAGTTGGTTGAATAGAAGAAATCTTGCAGCCATGAGTTGGACCAGGTTTTTAGAGATGATGGAAGGTTATAAAGAATTAGAAGGTTATAATAAAAACACTAAGTAATTGGAGCAAGTGGATGAATGTGTACCTAAGCCATTCTAAATGTTATATTCAGTTTTTTGCATTCTTTATGTACAATAAAGACCTGCTTTTTCAATCAAAAAATGTCTACCTAAGCCAGGAATTAGCAATCCTGATTCATTACAGGGGGACAAATCTGCCAATGGTAGACTGGGGAGCAATGGGACTATGTAATCAGTGAAGAAAGAAAAGTAGTCACTTTAGTGCAGGGGTGTCCAACCTTTCACCTTCCCTGGGCCACATTAGAAGATGAAAATTTGGTTTGGGCCGCACATAAAATAAAATAACAGTAACAATACCTGATCATCCAAAAAAAAACATAGACAACATAGTTAACATATTAAACTTAATTGGAAATGAAGTTAGTGAGATGTTTGACATTGTTTCTCACATTCTGACACAGAGAATAGGCCGAAATTCACATTCTGACACAGAGAATAAGCCGAAATTCACATTCTGACACAGAGAATAAGCCGAAATTCACATTCTGACACAGAGAATAAGCCGAAATTCACATTCTGACACAGAGAATAAGCCAAAATTCACAATGTGACACAGGGAATGAGTACAAATTCACATTCTGACACAGAATAAGCCGAAATTCACTTTCTGACACAGAGAATAAGCCGAAATTCACAATGTGACACAGGGAATGAGTAAAAATTCACATTGTGACCCACAGAATAAGCCAAAATTCACATTGTGACACAGAAAATAAGCTGAAATACACATTCTGACACAGGGAATGAGTAAAAATTCACATTCTGACACAGGGTGCCAGGTGACACATATGCCCCCACAGTGCCATATGACACATATGCCCCCACAGTGCCAGGTGACACACATGCCCCCACAATGCCAGGTGACACACATGCCCCCACAATGCCAGGTGACACACATGCCCCCACAGTGCCAGGTGACACACATGCCCCCACAGTGCCAGGTGACACACATGCCCCCACAGTGCCAGGTGACACACATGCCCCCACAGTGCCAGGTGACACACATGCCCCCACAGTGCCAGGTGACACACATGCCCCCACAGTGCCAGGTGACACACATGCCCCCACAGTGCCAGGTGACACACATGCCCCCACAGTGCCAGGTGACACACATGCCCCCACAGTGCCAGGTGACACACATGCCCCCACAGTGCCAGGTGACACACATGCCCCCACAGTGCCAGGTGACACACATGCCCCCCTATACATATGCCCCACATTAAGCTTCATTATACATATACCACACACACTGTCAATCACCATTATCTATATGTCCCACACCGTGATGCACCATTATACATATGCCACACCGTGATGCTCCATTATACATATGCCACACTGTGATGCTCCATTATACAAATGCCCCACAGCGTGAAGCTCCTTTATACATATGCCCCACACATTGATGCTCATTAAACATATGCCCCACACCTTGATGCTCATTAATTAATAATCATCAAGGTGTGTGGGGCATATTCACACTTATGTTCATAATGCCCCCTGGTAATGCCACTTCTATTCATAATGCCCCCTGGTAATGCCACTTCTATTCATAATGCCCCCTGGTAATGCCACTTCTATTCACAATGCCCCCTGGTAATGCCACTTCTATTCACAATGCCCCCTGGTAATGCCACTTCTATTCACAATGCCCCCTGGTAATGCCACTTCTATTCACAATGCCCCCTGGTAATGCCACTTCTATTCACAATGCCCCCTGGTAATGCCATTTCTATTCACAATGCCCCCTGGTAATGCCACTTCTATTCACAATGCCCCCTGGCATTAACAGGGGGCATTATGAATATAAGTGTCATTACCAGGGGGCATTATGAATATAAGTGGCATTACCAGGGGGCATTATGAATATAATGCCCCCTGGTAATGCCACTTATATTCATAATGCCCCCTGTAGTGATTACTCACCACAGCTGATGGTAGTGGGGGTATGAGAAGTCACCGCTGGCCTGGCTGCCTGCTCCTGCCGCCGCCACCCATCAGATCATCATCCAGCCCTGCTGGGATGAATTACGTGGGGGAAGCGCCAGCACAGACGTCCTTCGGACTGCGGGAGCAGCTGAGTGCGCCTGCGCATGCACACCAGCGCTCCCGCGGCCATTTTAGGTTTGGGAGAACTCGATGCTGGCTGCGGCCATCTTTACTTTGGGCACAGTGCCGCGGCCAGCACGGAGACGCTGCTGCGGGCGGAGTTGCCCTATAATTTATATTTAGAATTTCTATAAAATGCACTGGGCCGCATTACTACCCGACCTGGGCCGCATGCGGCCCGCAGGCCGCGGGTTGGACAAGCCTGCTTTAGTGTAAGAAACATAGTAATGTGAATGTGCTTATGTTGAATTAGCCCAATGCAGGCAATTTATGACATGTTCAGGGACATCGTTTCGGGAGGTTGCTAATGGGGAAAAAAAAACCCAGTATGCAGAGCACACTAGCAGGAAATACTAAGGCTATTATGAACATTTACATTTTCTGTAGTCCAAATTTACATGCATAAATAAGTATACACAGATAGCCAGTTACTGGGAATGCATTGACCCATAGGGACGAAATGAATATCTGTAGGTTTCCAAGTAGTGAGAACGATATATCCACGTGCTGAGATGGAAATGTGAAGAAATCAGTCTCAGATCTCATTACTAGTATATTTAACACATGCTTACACTCACAGCTTCTAGGAACCCCCAGGTACATTCCAGTCATTTGATGTTTGGTTTTAGTTAAGAGGATTGCACGAATACTTCATATTGGGCAAGAAAAGTGTGAAGTATTCAGTACATTAAGCTTTCAGCCATAGGCAGTGAGTTTAATGTAGAGGGGCAACACTTACTATATATTGGTGGTGGTATAGGAACTATACACTCCTCTAATAATGGTACAGATGTATTAAGCCTTAACAAGAGATAAATTCAAGGGTGATAAGGAGAGATAAACGTCCAGCCAATCAGCTCCTTACTGACTTTTTTTTCCAAACACAGCCTGTAACATGGCAGTTGGCAGGTGATTGGCTGGACGTTTATCTCTCCTTATCACACTTGCATTAATCTCTTGTTAAGGCTTAATACATCTGCCCCATTGAACCATACTGAATGGTGAGATTTTTTTTGTTTTAATTGTGTTCGGATTACACAATTGGTCTTTGTATTTTTTCTTTGTGTGCTATTGGAGCTTTTGGTGTAGCCCCATATTAGTAAAAAGGCTGCAT
The DNA here is from genome assembly GCF_055691185.1 of Crinia signifera. NCBI lineage: Eukaryota > Metazoa > Chordata > Amphibia > Anura > Myobatrachidae > Crinia > Crinia signifera. The sequence goes on along the minus strand of NC_139217.1, from coordinate 270,279,480 downwards.
TGTTATTAGCACTCTTTGGGACCCCAATATATTTGAGTGTTAAAATCTCAGAGCTCACAATATCAGTTCCCTATTGTAAAGTCTACCACTAGTATTATTTTTTTGTTTTTGCGTTTATTATTTAGTCATTTATTTTGAGTAATCCATTCTTGTTTGCTTGTGACAGGGGAGGTCCAATGCTCTTTGCCATTTTCACCGTAATAGGGGAACTGAAACCTTCACTATTATTTTGAGGAATGAACCATCACTGGTAGCTAATAGGGGCTATAAAAGAAAAACAGTTTGTATCCCTATTGCACACTGAATGAGAAATATACATATAATAATCAGACAATACAGAGATCTTGGTTGCATATATCTGCAGATATAGGGTTAAGCCCCCAGGCCGTACGTCAAGGCGTCTCTGTCACTGGGGGTCCCTAACACTGGGTATGGGTCTGGGGTGTGGGCCCCCAACATGCCGACACAGGCTGACTACTCCAGGGCAGCACACAAATGAAAATTAGTAAGTGTTAAATAAGAAGCACATAAGTGCTATGTAGGGAGGTGAAGGTGTGATTAAAATAATACATACAATAGGGAAAAAAAAAAAACAATAAAAATGTAATAGGGGCTATATCCTATACTTTTTGTAGGTACCAGCCAACAGCAACACAGTAAAAAGTTTTTAAAAGCTTTGACCAAGGAGCGCCTTTTAAACGCAAAGGATTCTGGTCCTAGACTTTGCATTGATTTGAGTATGACTGATCACATGAGCAAGAAGGTAATGTCCTTTTAAAGATCGGTCATGTTGCGTCTTTTTTTATTTTTCGTGCATATGATCATTTGTAATATTTTCGGTACTTATGTAGTATCTGGGCTGCCGATTTCTAAATCGGGTACATCGCATCGCATGCGACCATCGGATGCGATGCGATGACCCGATTTTTCCATAGGAATCAATGTTAAAATGGACTGAGTCCATTTTAACATGGAATTCAATGGTAAAAAGGGGTCCTTTTCATACCCCTACTATCCAAGTGGGCATGGAGTTGGATATAAACCTGTGGCGAGCGTAGCGAGCCACCGAGCCCGAAGCGTAGCGAGCCCCGCGAGGGGACACAGAATACCGTCCCCTCGCGGGGCTCGCTTCGCTCGCCACGCTTCGGGCTCGGTGGCTCGCTACGCTCGCCACAGGTTTATATCCAACTCCATGCCCACTTGGATAGTAGGGGTATGAAAAGGACCCCTTTTTCCCATTGAATTCCATGTTAAAATGGACTCAGTCCATTTTAACATTGATTCCTATGGAAAAATCGGGTCATCGCATCCGATGGTCGCATGCGATGCGATATCGCATCGCATCTGATTGTATGCCTTAACTTAAGGCATACAATCAAAAAATCGGCAGCCCAGATACTACATAAGTACCATATTTTCTTTTGAAAAAAGTATTTTTATTGATCAGATATTTAACACAGCAGCAGGAGATTTGATAACCAGGTTACACAAATGATTATAAAGAAATATAAATAACCATCCCTTGAATCATATCTAACCTATAAATACAAAATATAGCATTGAATTGTCACCAGTGTGTGTGGGCCATTTACTTTGCAAGAACATTGCGAGTATCAGGATATAAGAGCCAGAAACCATCTCTCCGCTTGTCACTCTGAGGCTTAGTACATAGTGGGATAGAGAATCACCACTGCTAATTGGATACCTCCATTTGTCTATTCCTGGGATTAAGGTCATTGGCAAATATCTTTATTGGAAATGGCAGCTCATTTTAAATTATTTTTGCAATTTTTATCCTGTAACATTTATTTATGTATTGTTCTTAATTTATTTATTTTGAGATTTAAGGGGGGTATTCAATCTCCCGCAGCCATCTCCCAACGGGGAAGATGGCTGCGGGGCCCTATACAAGGCTATCTTTCCCGACAGCATTGAACAAGCAGTCGGGCTCGTTCTGCCGAGAACGACCAGGAAGTGACAAGCTCCCAGCCAAAGCTCGCGGCCACGCCCCCTTCTCATCCTGCTGCAGGCAGGACATTGAATCCCGCCTGCAAATTCTTGGTCGAGCAGACCGAGAACGGGACAGGGTCACGGCTGTCGGGACAGCTCGACAGCCGTGACCCAAAATTGAATACCCCCTTAAATGTAATTTGTTATATTTGTATTCATATTCTGTTTAATCTCTTGCACAATATCTTTCTATAATTTTTAAATTTTCTTCAAATATGGCCTGTATGGCTATATTTTTTTTATTTGTCTTTTAGGAAACAAGTCGTCTAGCTGCTCAAATCAGAAGGCTTTATGGATCAAACAAGAAAACTGCAAAACCGTTCTGGCTTTACCTGACAGGTTTTGTAGAAAACAGTCAATTATATGAGGAATGTGTGCGAATGAATGACGGATTTGTCCATTATCTTGTAAGTTTATTTCCTTGATTCCTAATAATGTATTAGTTAGACACTAAGAGAAATGCTGTAACCTTCAATGCCCTGGAAAGTTCCACTTGTATGTCAACATTGAAAAAAAAATTACTATTACAATACTATCATAAACTGTTTGTATCTAGGAGGATTTGCGTGACTTCTCAAAGATTTTTTTCATTTTCATTTGAAATTTTTCATAATTCTTAAAAAAAAAAATTAAATGTTGTAAATTTTGGATTAGGTGGGTATTCAATCACCGGCGAGCATCTCCCGTCGGGGGAGATGGCTGTCGGGCCCTATTCAATGCTGTCGTCCTTGACAGCATTGAGCAGGGGATCTAGCAGAACGAGCCAGACTTCACAAGCATTTGGGCTCGTTCCGCAGCTCGACTATTCCCAGCCACTTCTCATGGCCACGCCCCCTTCTTGCCCCGCGGCAGGTGTGACATTGAATCCCACCTGCTTGTTCTCGGTCGAGCTGACCGAGAACGGGACTGGGCCATTGCTGTCGAGCCAGCTCAACAGCCGTGACCCGCAGATTTAATACTCCCTTTATCTATGTCTTTTTATTTTTTTTTAAAGATTGAATCAACAGAAAACAGCTTTATAAACCTGTTTCCATTTGAGGCCATAATTTATCTCACTCCAGACTCTGACAATGGTAGGCCTCTAAACTTTATTACTGGTATTCAAAGCTGTATTATGTACTACTGTACTTTTCCAAATATTAACTTTAAATTATGTCTTACTATTGGTACATCTGTGATTTTGGTTGAATCTGATATTTTTTATGTTTCTTAACTTTGTATTGCAGTAGATGTACATTTTTGTTTGTAATTAAGCAAAGTTTAGCTACCGCAGATTTGTATCTTTTTTTTATGTGAATGAGATATAGTTTCACTCGCTGCCAGCAGATGGCAGTGTTTCGGTTACAATATCTAGTGGGTTATTTATCAAAGCTTGGGGGGAGATAAAATTGTGATAACAGTTATGAGCTTATTGGTTTATACTTTATTTTTCATACACCACCTGTAAAATGTAAACAGAAGCTGATTGGGTAATATTTTATCATTCACTATTTTATCTCTCCCCAGACTTTGATAAATACCCTCATTAGTGAGTCCTTGTATTGAAAAAAAAAAAAAACAATCAGTCTTATTTGCATTATATTTTTTTTTATTAGTTCTTGAAGACATTGATCCATATAAAGTATATGTTCTTGGAGGACTGGTGGATGAAAGTGTTCAAAAGGTTTGTATATATATCTTACAATAAAGTACGGTTGCTTTTCAAATCCTTGCTCTTGGTGGGATATTTGACATGATTTGTCATATATATATTTTAAATGTAAATGAAAAAACATACCACTGAGCATTGTTCCTGAAGCTGGACATACATCAGAACAATTTCAGGCAAGATGCAGGATTTCGATTGCTTGTGCAATGCATTGTGTTTTTGTGAGGTCGATCTTATGTGCTGCACCTAAGATCTGAAGATGCTGCTAACAACCAGCATGCTGGGAGTTGCGAATCTTATATGAAATTACACACATAAGATCTATCGTGTGTCTGGGATGCTGCTGGGGAAATGCCCATGAGAGAGCTTGCGTTCTTAAGGCCCCCATACACTATCCCGATTTCACCCCATTCAGATGGATCGGGCTGTGAAATCGGGCCAAATCGCATGTTTAGACACCCGGTCCGGCCCGATGCACATCGGATCGGAGTCAGGAGGTCGGACGGGCTGCACATAAGATTTGCTTATGTGCTGCCGGGCAGGGGACTCTGTGAGGTGGCTAGCGAGCCAGAGCAGGGAGCTGTGCTCCGGGCAGGTGGAGGGAGCAGGGTGGCGGGGACGCTGGTAGTAGGGCAGAGGCGGCAGTAATGTAGAGCCAGGCAGGGGGAGCCGGGAGCTGACAGTGCTGGGGACAAAAAAGCCCATACAATGAATGGGCAGCCTGTGAATGGCTGAGTGCTCTCTCAGCCAGTCAGCAATTGGCTGAGAGAGCGCTCAGCCAATCACAGGCTGCCCATTCATTGTATGGGCTTTTTTTTTCTCAGTACAGACAGCTCCCGACTCCCCCTGCCCGGCTCTACGTTACTGCCACCTCTGTGTCACTGCCCGCTGTCTCTGCCCTGCTAGCACCATCCCCCGCCATCCACCTTGCAGCTTCCCCTGCCCGCCACCTCGATGTCTGCCGCCGTCCACCTTGCAGCTCCCTGGGAGTTTCATGTGATACATTGCATGCAAAACTTGGCACATCAGGTGCCTATTCGTGTGTCCCCCTCCCGGGGAGCTGCAGGGAAAATCAGGACTAATGTATAGGGGTAATACTATATCCAATAGTGGGGACACATGATGGCTAAATGGTAGAATCAAAGTCCTAGTGTGGGGACCTAGATATACAAAGTGGCTAGTATGGAGCAAAGGCCAAGATTGACCAGTATGCTCAGAATTTGAGTAAGGAAATGAAGGCCCTGGCCAGTCAAAGATGTCAATATGGTGTCAGAAAGGAAGAGAAGAGGCAGATAATTAGGATGGCTACCAGTAGGTATCAGATTGGAAAATTTAGCAGAATGGTCGCTTGTTGTCCTATGGAGATCTCTTGGGCAATCAAGTTCGGTTACTAGGAGGGATGGAGTCACTTAAGAATGCCACATGGCAGTATTGTGAAGTATCTCATCTTGGCAAGTCTGCTGATGGATGTCCCACCACCTTCCGACTGGGCCATGAACCAAGCATACCAAATATTAACAACAGGATATGTCATGCCAGAATAGTGTGGGCCGATGCAGACATCCACCATCTAAGTCTACCTGTAAGGTCTCTTTGCACTTTAGGCCTTATTCTGATTTGATCGCTCCCCTGCATGTTCGCACAGGGGAGCAATGTTTTGTGCAGATGCATGGTGCAAGCGGGCATGGTGAACTACTAGTTCACCTTCCCGTTCGCACCTAGCAGTGCGGGTGGGGGCAGCAGGCTGCGCCCATGGGAATGCCCAGCTTTTCATGGGTGTTCTCATGAAAATGCTGGGCATCTGATACTAATCCGGGTGGGACACGGGTGCAGGGGGCGGGCAGCTGACATCAGTGGATGCCAGCTGCGCGCCCTCTTCCTGTACAGGCAGAACGCATATCTAAGACACCAGAGAGTGTCTTAGATTTGAGTGCACCTTCCAAATCATTTGATGGCTGCCAACCATTGAATGATTTGACCCCCGCACCCAAGGCTGCAAATGGATGTTTATGCTAAACATTCATTTGCAGCCAAGCGGGGAAACTCCGCGAGTGAGGGGGGGTAGGTGGCCATGCGAGCAACATTTCATCCAAACGCACTCTGTGAATTTCGCAGCATTGCATGTGGACCAGAGTAAGGTCCTTTGCCTCAGCTGCCCAGTCAGCATATGGACTGCATAGCGCGTGGGTCCTCAAACTGCGGCCCTCCAGATGTTGTGAAACTACAAATCCCAGCATGCCTTGCCACAGTTTTGCTATAAGGGAGTGTTAAAACTGTGGCAAGGCATGCTGGGATTTGTAGTTTCACAACATCTGGAGGGCCGCAGTTTGAGGACCCATGGCATAGCACATGTACGGTCCTGGAAATCAGTGTGTCTGATCACTGCCAACACCAGGCCCAGATGGAGCCGTGGACAGGAGCTCATAAAACATTCAACCATCCTCATTCCTTCCAGAATGATAGTTTGTTGAAGTTAGTGTGAGACAAATTAATTTATAGGGAGCCAATGTATTAATAACGTGCAAATATATAATTGGTTATTAACCAATGAAAAAAATGTAAATTACCTTGAAAAAATATAACCATGTTCAAAAGACAATGTGGTATAAAATAAAAATACCTTTACCATTTGTGGCAGGGACAGTGTAAGTTCACATGAAGTGAATGTGAACTATCCGGAGCAGGTTTTAGAGCAGCTACAGAATGATTAGATCCAGTCCAGCTTTTCCCAAAGAGGTGATTGAGGTTTTGCGGATTAGCAGCACCTGTGGCTTTCTGTGTCCAGAGCAAAGAGAAAGGGCTCCCGATGGTGGAATAGCAACCCAAGTGATAGGCTGGGGGTGTGGCCTACGGTAGGGTCAATAGAAGCTGTGAGGAGTATGGTGAACTGTACTTCTTACATCTGTATGCTGTTGTACTGTAATGCTGTGAAAATACTGGAATGTTGTTGCCTGCTGCAACTAAAGACTAATACCCCTTTCACATCGCACTTTTAAAACGGTAAATTGCCGTTTTTTTCCCTTTTTAAAACGTTTAAGCCTGCACTGTGAATGCACCACAGCCGATTTACCGTTTAAAGTTAACTGGCATTTCGAACCGTGTAAAAAGCAGAGTCCTACACGGTTCCTTGCCGTTTTTTGTGCAATGTGAATGTGTACATCACAGTGCAGGCTTAAACGTTTTAAAAAGGGAAAAAAAAAAAAAACCCCGTCCCCCATGTACCTGGAAGTGTCGCTGCCCGTGGCTGCCCGCAGAGACCCGTAGCTAGTGACCTGTGAGGGCGAGGCTCCTGCTTATACAGGTGCCGGCGGTACTATATGCTGCGGGCGCTGCTAGTGCTCCCTCCATGGGCGCTCCCTGTGCCGGCATGCACTCTCCCTCCCGGACACTTCAGCCGCATGTACGCTGGTGCTGAGATGTCGATGTGGCCCGCCACTAGCTGCAGGAGCCTCCGCCAGGAGGATTACAGGCGGAGATGGAGGAGTTCCGTCATTGATGTGCAAGGTGAGGACTGGCGGCTGCGGGAACAGGTGGACAAGCTGAACAGCCAGGTGGACACACTGTGCGACTTGACTGAATGCCGTGGATAAACTGGCCAGGTACTCCGGGGAATGGGGGGGGGGGAGTGTGGTGCCTAGGGGCAGGCTGACCCCAAAATCCGGCCCTGCAGAGTGAGTGACACATTGCGGTCTCTCATCACACGACGCGTTCCCAGATGGTTTCCCCTTCCCTCTCTCAACACAGAGACTCCAGACACCGAACATAAGATTTTGCTCAAGCAAAATTCGTGAGGTTGCTAGGGATCACGGGGTTTCCGTGCGCTGCAGCAGGCTGCTGGGGATCTGGGTGCGCTGCCGCAGTTTGCTGGGGATCTGGGTGCGCTGCCGCAGTTTGCTGGGGATCTGGGTGCCCTGCCGCAGTTTGCTGGGGATCTGGGTGCCCTGCCGCAGTTTGCTGGGTATCTGGGTGCACTGCCGCAGTTTGCTGGGTATCTGGGTGCACTGCCGCAGTTTGTTGGGAATCAGCACATACAACCCCCAATTGTATTTAGCTTAAAAAAAAAAAAAAAAAGGGAAAAAAAAACGGCAATTTACCGTTTTAAAAGTGCGGTGTGAAAGGGGTATAAACCGGTATTTAAAACGGTAATCTGCAGCAATGTTAAGGCTCTGACCCGTTTTAATTACCGTTTTAAATACCGGTTTTTAAAACGTGTCGGCGATGTGAAAGTGGTATAAGACTGCATCTATGTATGGGATAACTTGTCACACATGTTCATAAAGCTTTTATTTAACAGATAAATATACTATGCATTGGACACACATTTTTACTGTTTTTTATTATATATTTTAAATGTTATATACTGGGTTAAAGATGTTTTACACTTGAAATAAATCCTGGAAGTAATTCAAGCTCTCGCCATTGATTTCATATTCCTGGCACAGAAATATAGCAGGGACCACTGCTATGATTCTGTGCCACGTGGCACTCTGTATCAGGGGAGGTTGGATACAGCTTTCTACTTTAAAGTCTTCTAACGACTGTGTTGAAAGGTGCCAATTAGTCATCAGAGAAGCCAACTCTATGTAGTGAAACCTTTTAAATCAAGAGACTGGCAGATTTAGTACTGGGATTTTTAAAATGTCCATAAAAATATGTTCTTGTCTATGTTATAACAGAATATTTACTCTGTAATTGTCTAGAAAGTAACATATCATAAAGCTAAAGAGAATGGTCTACAAACTGCGCGGCTACCAATAAAAGAATACATGGTTAAGAATGTAAATATAAAAAACTTTCACTCGGAGATACTGGCCATCAACCAAGGTGAGTTTAGTTTATTTATTTACAGTTTCTTATATAGAGCAGCAGATTCCGTTGCGCTTTACAATAGTAGACAGTGATAAAACAAACTGGGTAACAACAGACAGACTTGGAGGTAGGAGGGCCCTGCTGCAAGGTTAAAATCTGTAGGGACATAGGAGGGAAACACAAGGACAGGCACCAGTAATAGCATAGCAGTCCCACAAAGTTACAAGTCCAGAAGGGAAGCTAAATAATACATAAGTGCCTCAGAGGGTTATGCTTGTAGAACTTAAATATGAAAGGCTTGCCTGAAGAGGTGAGTTTTCAGGGAACACTTGAAAGTTTGGAGGCTAGCAGAGAGTCTTATTGTACATGGAAGGGCATTCTATAGGATGGGAGCAGCCCTATGAAAGTCCTGTAATAGTGAATGGGAGCTAGTGATCCGTGCAGAAGAGACGCAGATCTTGTGCGGAGTGGTCGAGATGGAGATATTTTGTGATAAGTAGATACAGGATTACATGCATTTGCATATTTTGCCCATTCTCACTGGTTATCGCATATTTTACCTAAAATCTAGTATTGGTGCATATTTTAGCCCCCGTCCTCTTACCAACCGCAAGTTACAGCACTGCTCTGCCCTGCTGCTGCTGTCCAGGTAGTGGTAGAGTGTGCAGGCTAGGGCAATACGTGCACAGTGTGGGGAACCTTGGTCTGACACTGCTCTAGACTGCCACTCCATGTTGATAAAAGTCAGTCGGGGCAGATGCCATTACAAAGCTCCTGAACCTTTGCCTGCCCCTGAACTGGGACTTTACACCAAGAGAAAGACTTCTGCAGCAGAGGAGGTGGGCGGAAGAGTTGTGACAGCACGTGGCGCGGAGGAAATGCCGTGTCACAGTGAGTATGCGGCGCAGGGAGGAATCCTTTTACTGCGCGCCCTCACACGCTATGCTGACATTTGATCCATGGGCGCTGGAGATGAGGGTCTGTGTAGTTGATGCAAGAAGAGCTTTGGACGCTGCAGTCTGCTGTAGCAGCCAGGAAGAAAACAAATCCTGTGTACAGCACTAGACATCTGCAGATGCTTTGGGCCTATTTTTGAGGGTTATTTGCAACTAATTGTAAGCCGAATTTTAAATAAATAAGTGAAAAATTACTTTTTTTATTATTTAATGTAGCATAGTTTTAACACTTTTTATGCATATTTTAAGTATTTTTCATGCATATTTCAAGCTTTTGATGTTGCATATAATCCTGTCTCTAGTGATAAGTAAGGAGATATATGCTGGTGCAGTATGGTTAATAACTTTATATGCGAGTAGAAGTGTTTTATATTGAATACGGTAAAATACAGGCAACCAATGGAGGGACTGGCAGAGCGGATCAGCAGACGATGAGTGTCTTGCAAGAAAGATCAGCCTAGCAGCAGCATTTAAAATGGATTGCAGTGGTGAGAGTCTGTTCTTGGAAAGACCAGTTAGGAGGCTATTGCAATAATCAATGCGGGATATAATACGTGCATGGATAAAAGATTTAGTAGTGTTTTGTGTGAGATACGGTCGTATTTTGGATATTTTTTTTTAGATGCATGTAACATGATTTGGAGACAGATTGAATGTGTGGAAGAAAGGACAGTTTAGAGTCGAGGATGACCCCTAAGCAACGAGCTTGTGGGGAAGGGTAGATTGTTGAGTTGTCAACAGCGATGGAGATATCAGGATGGTAACTGTTCTTAGTTGGCGAGAATATAAGTAATTCCATTTTGGAAATATTGAGTTGGCGAGAAGACATCCAAGATGAGATGGGAGAGAGACTCAGCCCAAAACCACTGGTAACAACTCTGGGGTTGATAGATTTGAGTATCATCCGCATACAAGTGATACTGAAATCTGAAAGAGCTGATTAGTTTGCCAAGAGAGGAAGTATAGATTGAGAAAAGCAGAGGACTTAAGACTGAGCCTTGCGGAACTCCGACTGACAGAGGAAGTAGAGTCAGAGAAGCGAACACTGAAAGAGCGATCAGATAGGTAAGATTTGAACCAGGAAAGGGCTGTATCATTAAGACCTAGGGTGTGTAGTGTTTGTAGGAGAAGAGTGTGATCCACAGTGTCAAACGCAGCAAAAAGATCTAGAAGAATAAGTAGTGAGTAATAGCCTTTAGACTTAGCAGTTACCAGATCATTCACTACTTTAGTCAGTGCTGTCTTAGTGGAGTGTTGGGAGCGAAAGCCTGACTGAAGTGGGTCTAAAAGGGTGTGAGAGTTAAGAAAGTTTGTAAGGCGAGAGTAGGCAAGTCTCTCGAGTAGCTTGGAGAGGCATGGGAGCTGAAAGATAGTTAGAGAGAGAGTTAGGGTCAGCATTGTGTTTTTTCAGAATGGGAGTAATCACTGCATGTTTGAGCAGGGAAGGAAAAGTACCAGTAGCAAGAGAGAGATTGCAGATTTTAGTTAAGGTTGGAATAAGCACAGGAGATAGATTTTTTTTTTTTAATGACTTGTGCAGGTATTGGATCAAGAGGAGAGGTAGTAGAGTAGGAGGATAAGAGTGTGGATACTTCCTTTTCATTTGTGGGCTCAAATGAAGAGAAAGTGTCAGAGGGTTCAGATGGGGAAGAAAAAGGGTTAGAGGTTGTGGAAGTGCATACCATTTCATCTCGGATGTTATCTATCTTGTCCTTTTAAAGTAGGAGGCAAGTTCTTGTGTTCCTTCTATTATTTGTTTAGTATGCATCAATAATCTTTTTACACCACAACGGTACATAATCTTGCATTGGTCATCTGTTGGGTAGTGAACATTATTGTGTCACACTTATTCATATTCAATATACAATATAGATTGGTGCATAATGATATATTGGGGGGCAATAAAATGGGATACAGATGTAGCAGCCCTCTTCCTTGCAGGCTCTCACCAGGGGTGTGCGTGCACGAGACACTCGCCCATGCCCTGTAGCTATGGAGCTGGCTCTGCCACCTCCCCCGGTGCCCCCTGCCCGTCTCCCTGAAGTGGGAGCGGGCAGCTACCCGCAGCTGCGCCGTCCTGAAACTGGGACGTGTGAGACATACGCACGTCCCAGTCAGATGGAGCGCCTCTGCGCCGGCGATCGCAAGCGGAGACATGCTGGCGATTCCCGGCCAAAGAAGAGACTGACTTTCATCCCATAGGAGGGAATCTCAAAAGTGGTCAGGTAACCATACTTCCATCACACCTCCTTTCTGGCAACATAACCCTCCCTGCTAGGGCCTATCCCTAAACCCCTCCCCATATAGGTTCCTAAACCCAACCCTCTCTCCCGGCATTCTAACCTTCCCCTGCCCACAGCCTAAACCGAAGTCCCTCCACTAGTGCCTAAACCTAACCCACTCTGCATACGCACCGATAAGGATGCTGTCTGTCAGAATTTCGGCATCCTGATCCTTTAGGACAGTGGTAGCCAACCCTAGCCCTCGAGAGCTACCAACAGTTCACATTTTCCAGGCAACCTAACTGCTGCACAGCTGCACTCATTAATCACTGACACATTTTAAAAGATACACAGATGGAGCTAATTAGCTCACTTGTGATTCTGTGAGGAGACCTGCAAAACATGCACTGTTGGTAGCTCTCGAGGACTAGGGTTGGCTACCCCAGCTTTAGGATATCCAGTCTTCTGAAGGCAGTTGGGATGATGACTGCATCCCAATAAAATATAGTTTACCTAGAAACCTTGAATCAAACATGTCAGAAGGAACCTTACAGGACATACACAAGTGTTAAGATGTAAATTTAATGGCCACATTTTGCATGATTTCTATTTATGGCAAGACATGTAGCATTATAAAGAACATTGTCAATTATGGGGTTGATTCTGAGTTGAATTGAAAGTGACTACAGGGGTGTCCTCCTGTTTATCCTCAATACATCACACAACCAATCGTGTTACTAATATATCTGTGTGTACTACATCTATTTACAGAGCAAACTAGAACTTGTATGTGTATGTAGATTCAGTGACCGTTGCAGAGAAATATACAAGCGTCCTATATGAAATAAGACAGCACAGTATCCTGGTGTGTCCTAGTTGAATTGGTAGCAACAAATACACACTTTCTGGCACAAAATAGGCCCCTACGCTAGAAGACCTGGTGAGCATGTGACCTTGTGTGCCGAGAGGGGTCCTTTTGTGTGACTGCACCAGTGGTGTATGAGAACAACTCTTTTTAAGCAGGATGCCATTAGGGAATTCAATCCTGCCCATGTTTGTAAATTTTAGGATTTGAGATTGGAAAAATATCAATCCCAGGATTTTTAGGATTGAATTATACTGGATGCCTCCTTTTTATCCTTCCTCTAGCAGGTGCAACACTGGTTCAGGCTGAGATTGTAGTAGATGCTCTTCAGTAGTATGAGAAACATCAGGTAATGGCCTCGTAGATGCTAGTTAGCGAAAGCTTGCTCCCCTGTATCTCCTCCAGCACCATTGGGAACACATATATAAGGCAGGTCTCCTCACTGACTGGTGAGTTAGGCACTAAGGGTAAAGTTAATGATACTCGCGGCAGGAACAGCTAGAAAGCTCAGACCGTTGACCAGAAGACACAGCTGGAGTCCCAGGACCAGATTAGTCACCGCTAGTCCACCATTAATGTTCTATCTACATGAATTTCAACATGCTCTGCATGTGTACTTTATGATATTGACAAAATGTATCCAACCTGTCTTCTTTCTCGGTGTCTCTTTTTGTACAAAAATGCTCAACTTTGTATTGCAGCATTTCGGAAGGACAATGTATAACTATTATTTATTTTTTTCCTCCAGTGTTTGATGTGTTATGCACTTACCATGAAACGCTTAGCTGGCCAGAAGCACTGAAAGCCGGAGTTTCACCAGGAAAAGGCTTTGTTCTCCGTGATGAAGTTACACTGTGAAAAACAAATCTGCACTTCAAACAGTTATACGTTTTACAAATATCTATTTTAAATTATTTTTTGAATTTATTTTAAGAAAAATATTTTCCACAATGTTGTGATTTTATAAAAATCTTGTTGGAAGTTGTAATATAGAATGATTCTTGTAGTAGAGTATTTAAAAGAAGAATATATACTGTATATATACATACACTCTTTTCATTTTTTCTGAAATTTTTTATTAATTTAGCGTTTTTCTCTAAAGTGTAGCATGGATTTTACCTTCAATTATATTTATTACTTTAAAAGTGAAAACAATTTGACACATCCTTTTAGGGTAGAAATAATAGTCCAATTATTATAAAATGTATTGCTGGGTACACACCGGAGCGATTCCAGCAGCCGCCAATATAGTTATGGATATTGTCAGATTGAGCAGCATGTACAGACGACAAGGGGGTGATTAAGGACCCGCGTCCGTCAGCATCTTTAACGATGGTGACCTATATAAAGGATGATATGCAGGTGATGTCATTACTATATCACCCAGTGTGTCCCAGCGAGATGTGTTCACAAGCAATCCTGAATGGATGACTAATCAAAACTGATGTTAAAATGTCATCCAGCCCCACCTATGGTATATCTGGTCTCCTTATACTTCTAAATTGGCTCAAATCAATGCATAAACAGAGAATAAAAGGATTCGTAAAAGTTAAATGTTTTTATTTCCCTTTTTGTTTGCTTTTCTGCCACAGCACACTGTATTTGCATATGTCTGCCAACAAGGAGGAGTCAGGCTAAATTGTAGGAAATATGGATAGCTTATCGAGGATGCCCACACAGTGGGGACTACACTCTATATTTCCTAGAACATGCAAACACTAAGGCCAATCTGTGTTGGGAACCAATTGACCTAGCAGTAAATTTTGTATGGGTAAAATATACAAACTCAACAGTTAGGGCCATGGTTGGAATCAAGCCCATGAGCTCAGTGCTGTGAGGCAGTAATGCTAACCATTACACCATCCATGCTGATTGATTACGTAATCAAAACCATGCATTTCTGTACATTTTATCTGCGTTTGCACAAAACAGTCATGATGACACACACCATAAAATCTTAGCTGAACACCTGGCGAATCCTCCCAATAATTGCGTAGTGTGTACCGGACTTAAGCACTATATTTTGCAAACATTGTTGATGGTCAGAAATAGCTATTGCTGTATTATCTAAAGCCCCATGCACATGGGGAGAGTTATGCGTAGAGATGTGTGTGAAGCTATTTAGGCTAGGCAGATCGTTCAGTATACATTGCTTGCTAGATCACCCATACACCTAGCGATGGTGTGTTAACTCAGTGTTCTTGAAGCACATGCAGGTGATCTACCTAGTGATTGCATGTGCTCAAGCAATGCGGGACTCTGCATCACTGGGCTGTACACTGAAAGACAGATCACTTAGGAAACAGCCCAAAATTGAAAATTGCCCTGTGTGTATACCCCCTTTATATCCTCATATGATGCTAGCCATAGCATGCACGTTGCAATTCCTCTTTCCTCACCACACCCTCTGTCCTTGTTCTTTTTAATCCACTTTTGGGGGTAATTGAATCCTCCTGCCAACTCCTATCTGCTTTCCTGATCATTGGTTGGTTATGATGCCACTATTTATTTACAGTTTTTTATATAGCGCAGCAGATTCCGTTGCGCTTTACAATAGTAGACAGTGATAAAACAAACTGGGTAACAACAGGGAGACTTGGGGGTTAGAGGGCCCTGCTGCAAGCTTACAATTCTACCATAATCTGTTATGTCCAGTTAAATACTCCTCTACCAGCACTCTGTATAATAGAAGAAACAGTAAAGGATCTGTGCAGGACATGGACATTACCAACTAGTCTACAAGCCCATACACACTGGGCAACTTTCAGCTGAATGCATCTCAGTTTACTCATTTGAGCTGCTTTCAGCTCAAAAGCCACCCAGTGTTCACGGAGCAGTGATGAGCGCGGATATTCGCTCCCACATCATCTGCTGGAATTTAAAGAAGATGACCAATGGGGTGGATGGCTTTCCATAGCGTCCTGCTATAGAAAATTGTCCATTCGGGGGAAAATCACTAAAACGGGCAAAAAGCGTATTTTGTTCAGCCCAGCGATTTTCCCCATCATCGTTATCCATGCACGCTGGGCAAGAACACCCATTGTGTATGGACCTTTACATATCACCTGGGACAAATGGAATCATATGCTCAGATGTGGGTTTTTTTTTCTGAACTTTAAAACTGTTTACCCTGCTGATCAAACGTAACTGTCCTTTATCTGGAAGGTGTTAACTATGTGTCACCCTAATTACACATTACGTTTAGGTTGGGATTACCCTTTTAGAGATTTTATTTTTTTAAGAAAACATCTAAAAAAAAAAACATAGCAGTGAGTGGCTTTACAGTCCCATCTGTTTACAATGTTGTGGCGTTCAGTGTTCCAAGCTACTAAAAACAGGTTCTGAGGGATGCCTTTGGGGAGTTTATTTTTGTCAGGTGATCCAGCTTTGTGCAGTGTTGGCTAGCTCTGACAAGCTAAGCATTCTGAAACAGTTTCTAATACTTTGTGACCAATGTAAGACATCATACAGCATCTATGATAAGAGTAGGGACAAATTGGAACACAGGCCAGAGCAATAGTGAGCCATCTGCTGATAGATGATCAGCATATATGGAACTGCTATTTGCTGATCTAGAATGATGAATCTGAACAGAACTGTAGTCATAGATACTGCACACAAGTATAGAATGGGGCATAAAGCATACAAATAGGATGACCCCCATCAACAAAACAAAGGCTAGAGAAAAAAAAGTGCATGTTGGAAATTTATTTGTAGAACAAAAGCAATGATGGCAAGGTGTACCCCACCTCAAAGTTCCCAATATTAACATATTGCAAATATCCCGAACAGGTTTGCATTGACTACCTGCCATGTCCCTTTTATGTTGTTATCCCAACCTAATATTTACAAATAATCCCAGATTGTTGTGTAGGTTGAATGGGATACTCTTTGGTCAGAGATTGGGACCTTCGGCCCTCCAGCTGTTGTTGGACTAAACATCCAAGCATGCCCTGCAACAGTTTTAACATGGCCAAATGGCAAAACTGTAGAAATACATGCTGGGATGTGTAGTTCAGCTGGAAGTCCGAAGGTTCCCCATCCCTTAAGGTGCCCATACACTAGTAAGATTTATCTTCAGATCTGGCTGGTTGGAACAAAAACATGGTTATGGATGAGTGACAGTTTCAGTTTTCCAGCATTTCCAAGCAAATGGTCAACTGTCATTTGCTCTTATCCATAGCCATGTTTTTGTTCCAACCAGCCAGATCTGAAGATAAATCTGCGTGTGTATGGCCACCTTTACTTAGGTGAATAAATTATTGGTATGAACATCACTAAACTACTGCAATCCCTAACTGCTACATCTACAACAGCATTTCTCAACTGCTGAGTGGTAACTGCAGAAAAAGGTTTTCCTGACATCTCAGTGATGACAGTGGTTTGCAATTAGTGCAGCGCTCTGCCCCTTTTATTTGAGAGGGTGTCTGTGAAGACAGGGTTTTTTGTTGTTGAGTATGCAAAGTAAAGAATAGGCAGGTATTAATGAATAAGCTTTACTTGGCAATGTAAATAAACATAAAAGTGCAACATTGATCAACAAACGTTACCTATCACAACATGGCATGCACACATCATAACAGGCATATATACTGATTGCTGAATCAAGCAAGTTTAAGTGCTGTATGGTAGCACTAGAAAAGGGGGTAGTTGCGGCTTCTATAAGCCTGGTGTCCAGTGGGGGTATGGGGAAGTGTGGGTGGTAAACCGTCCGTAGGGAAGTGTTCAGGGGGGCGCATATAAGGCTGCCTGATGTCGGTAACTCAGCTGCGGCGTCCCGCTGCGCCGAGTCTCAGGTGCTGCGCTGATGTTCGGCCGGTGCCGGTGGTTCCTGCAGACGGCCGGTGGTGTGTGAACCGTCCTCAGTTGCGGTGGGGAGTGGTGCACCGCCGGGACCTTGTAGAGTGAGAGCAGGTCCGGGCTCTCCTTGTGTCCTTTGCCCGTACAGCCGACAGTGCAGGTGTCCGGTTGGACCGTATCCCTTTACTGTCCGACGCTGCGGGTGTGGGGACGTGGAGTGTCTGACGGGGGCCGTGGGCAGGTGGAGCTTTTGATCAAAAGCTCCACCTGCCCACGGCCCCCCGTCAGACACTCCACGTCCCCACACCCGCAGCGTCAGAAAAGTAAAGGGATACGGTCCAACCGGACACCTGCACTGTCGGCTGTACGGGCAAAGGACACAAGGAGAGCCCGGACCTGCTCTCACTCTACAAGGTCCCCCCCGTCCCGGCGGCGCACCACTCCCCACCGCAACTGAGGACGGTTCCCACACCACCGGCCATCTGCAGGAACCACCGGCACCGGCCGAACATCAGCGCAGCACCTGAGACTCGGCGCAGCGGGACGCCGCAGCTGAGTTACCGACATCAGGCAGCCTTATATGCGCCCCCCTGAACACTTCCCTACGGACGGTTTACCACCCACACTTCCCCATACCCCCACTGGACACCAGGCTTATAGAAGCCGCAACTACCCCCTTTTCTAGTGCTACCATACAGCACTTAAACTTGCTTGATTCAGCAATCAGTATATATGCCTGTTATGATATGTGTGCATGCCATGTTGTGATAGGTAACGCTTGTTGATCAATGTTGCACTTTTATGTTTATTTACATTGCCAAGTAAAGCTTATTCATTAATACCTGCCTATTCTTTATTTTGCATACTCAACAACAAAAAACCCCGTCTTCACAGACACCCTCTCAAATAAAAGGGGCAGAGCGCTGCACTAAACCCCATTATTACTGTCCAACCTCGAACCGGGTCGGTCACCCGGTTAGTGAAGCAGCTAACCCCGAACAAAAGGGACCAGTGCGCAGGGACTACAACAAAACAGAACAGTGGTTTGCAATTGCTTCTCAAAATGTTTGGGAGCAGGTTAAAGGTGTCCATACACGGTACAATATTCCCATGTTTTGAACTAGATCTCATCAAATGCAATTTGCGTGCTATGGAGACCTAGTTCAAAAAGTACAGGCTGCAGAGACTATGGGCCTTATTCTAGTTTACTCTTTCTGACAAAATCCTTCTTAGATGGACAAAATCATGTGCACTGCAGGGGGGCAGATGTTACTTGTGCAGAGAGAGTTAGATTTGGGTGGGGTTTTACTTCAAAGTGAGATCTATATTGCAGTGCAAAAATTAAGCAGTCAGTATTTACCCTACACAGAAACAAAATAACTCACCCAAATCTAATTCCCTCTGCACATTTTACATCTGCCCCCCCTGCAGTGCACATGGTTTTGTCCATCTAAGAAGGATTTTGTCAGAAAGAGTGAACTAGATTCAGGCCCTATGTGCTGTGCGATGGGATGCCTGCGGGAGAGCGCATCACACAGTCACAGTGTATGGGCACCTTTAGACTATTACTAAGGAAAACATGATCATGGCAACTGCTACTACTGTTTGTAAGAAAGATGATTGGGCAGTGAGTAACCTCAGCGAGTTAAGTTGTCTGATATATAATATGTTCCTAAGGTGTCAAACTATGTCAAATATGTAGAAAACAATCTCTTTTTTTCGTGGAGAGTGTTATATGAATTTGCCCCCTGAAAAACAATCAGGTTCACATGTGCACTTTAAAGAAAAATATATACAAATGAAATATGTTTGTTGTAATTGCTGTATAAATACACTAAGAAGCTTTTGATAACAAAATAATATTTTATTAAACATAGAAAAGTTTTTACATAACACAACAGCATATTAACTTTTAGATGTACCAATGTGGTTCTAGGGATACGGTCACTAGGTCGACAAGCATTGGGTCGACATGGGGGATTTCACTTTTTTTGAGCAGACATGTGCCAACAGGCGGTATTTCATGCCCTACCATCCACTAGGGGGTGGTGGGAGAGTAAAATGGTGTGCCGAGCACAGGGAGGCACCATGCTTAAAGCATGGCGCGCCATGCCAGGGGAGTGGTGCTACGTTTCAGTGTCCATGTCGACTGTGTCAAAATTCGGGCCAAAAGAAAAAGTGAAATACCCCACGTTGACCTTTTGCTTGTCGACCTAATGATCCTGTCGACCATCATGCTGTCTACCCAATGATCCATACCTGTGGTTTTGCCGGACCCAGAATATCAGCCATACTATATGTGTAATGCTAAGCAATACAATTTGCTCAGTTACATGTTATTGGAGAACTTCGCAAAGATCTGCTTTCTCTGTGCAGCTGTTAGATATTCACAAGCTTCCAGTAGATTTGCTACAATTATAGTCTGTTGGATAGTTTTAGCTTTCGCCCATATCCGTCCATTCATGCCAATAACCATCTCCATTGGGAAAACATTCATCAGTTCCTGAATAATCTCATTCTGAGGTGTTAAAAGTCTGAAATGAGAGGTATAAAAATGTAAAATTACATACTGACATTTTTACCTAAATCATTGTAAAAGCGCAAATAAAGACAGTAAGATATTAATGTATATAAAGCTATGTGTAAGCTGAAAAATATATGCTAAATAGCTAAAAGGGTATATATGTAACTAAACCGGTCCACCATACTTCATGTCGTAACCCTACAGTAGGTTGGCAAGTTTAAAGCATGTGTTATCTCTAACAATCTGAGGGGCTGACAGGCTTCCAGGCTTCCGTTTCAGGAGGTCTAACATTTTGTTGTTTATGGTGTAATAATACTACTCCAAATCTGTAATGAGTACTTAATCCACTGAGTAGTTAGCATTATCAATACTTTTACTCAATGGTAAATAGCAATATGATGCTGGAAACTCCCCAAAATGGACAGCCCATTTAACAGAACCACTTACCTTACAGGCTTTTTTTTCATATACCAGCTCTAGCCACCGATTGGCCACCCATCCTCTGGCTGCTCCTAGCTAGACACTTATATGTGCATTTTAAGAGCTAGATTAATGGAGCCAGTAAGTGACTGCATTAACAAAAGATAACCTTTACAGCCCACATCAATCCACCATCTTCTCCATGTAAGCTTCATGTACCTACCTGCCCATCAGCAAGACATAATCATCAAGAGTTCAACACTCTACCCCTTTCCCTGCACCAGAGTCTCCCAGATAACACATCTATAGGCAGACAGGAAAAGTGCTAGCTGGGCTGGAAGGTGTCACTCCAGACATGCCCTTCACCAATTACAGCACTAGGACTCAGGAGAAACTCATTTTATTTGTCATGACAACTTTGTGTCATGCGCAAAACCCAGGCTGTGATTTTATAGAGGTCTATGATTCCTATATAGGCCTTGTTTTCTCAGACACCATCCTACTAAATTCAATTGTGGCATCTATTAGCCAAAATGTTTGGGACTTTGTGTTTTCTACAGAGCAATGGGTACTCTTTACTTAGCACGGCGCCCATCGCGGGCATTGAATGCACTAAAAAAATCGGGTGCGACGCGATGCCCGCGATTTCCCATAGGGAACAATGTTAAATGTCTCAATTGACACGATTTTCCTGTTCAATGCCTCAATTGACCCGATTTTTCCATAGGAAACAATGTTAAATGGCCCACAGAGGCCAAATAGGCACCCTGAAGTGTGAAATGGCCCCCACAATTGTTAACGCCACCCCACGATCAACGTCAACCCGAAGCGTGGCGAGCGCAGCGAGCCCACGAGGGGCGGCGGTACGCGTCCTACGACCTTTTCATACCCCCACTATCCACGTCGGCGTGGAGTTGAGAATAGAATAGTGTGGCGAGCCACCGAGCCCGAAGCGTGGCGAGCGCAGCGGATACCTGTGAAGCCCGCGAAGGGACGCGTTTACCTGTGAAGGTATCCGCGTCCGCTCGCCACGCTTCGGGCTCGGTAGCTCGCTGCGCTCGCCACACTATTCTATTCTCAACTCCACGCCGACGTGGATAGTGGGGGTATGAAAAGGTCGTAGGACGCGTACCGCCGCCGCTCGCCACGCTTCGGGTTGACGTTGATCGTGGGGTGGCGTTAACAATTGTGGGGGCCATTTCACACTTCAGGGTGGCTATTTGGCCTCTGTGGGCCATTTAACATTGTTTCCTATGGAAAAATCGGGTCAATTGAGGCATTGAACAGGAAAATCGGGTCAATTGAGACATTTAACATTGTTCCCTATGGGAAATCACGGGCATCGCGTCGCACCCGATTTTTAGTGCATTCAATGCCCGCGATTCTTTTACCTGCGATGCCCACGATCAAAATCGTGGGCGCCGTGCTAGGTAAAGAGTACCGAGCAATGTTTTAAATGTATATTTAAAGCTACATTACACTTAAGATTTTACCAATGTTTCTCTTTAAAGTCAAAAGCCAGGAAAGATGAACAGCAGGAACCGCCATTCAAGGGAAAACTGCGCCATGTAGCAGCCACAATGGATCTTGCTAGGGGAAGGGGACATTGGTGAAAAACTTTATGCAGAGGGCTGTACAAGTACTGTTAATTGCCTCATTTTTCCCAACACTGCCTGTGCTCTTTCTCTGCTTATTGAATGAATTGTTATTGGAAGAGGAGAAGCTAGTTTTAAGTCTGTATCCATGAAATATTCAAAGTAGCTCCAAGTATTCACTTTTCAAACAGGTGTCGGACTAATAGATATCAAATATTCTTACCTTCTTACTAATCCCAAGGAGACTTTAAACATGAGGCCATCTTGTCCAATAACACCCTTTCCATTGGCTTTCCCAGAACTGTCTATACATGCCAATTCCGGTTCCATGTCTTTATTGGCAACAATGAACTGACCATAAATTAGATCTCCGACCTTCAATAAAACAATACATATTATATAACATTGCAAATACTGTTTGCAAATAAGTCACAACCACATTAGCCTCAGTGCGCATTGGAGGTCGGATGGGGTGCACATAAGATAAATCGCATGTGCAGCACAGAGCCGGGCAGAGGACGCCATAAACAGACGGAGAGGAGCGACTGGCAAATAAAAAAAAATATATACAAATGAATGGGCAGTCACTGATTGGCTGAGAGCTCTCAGTCAATCAGTGACTTACCATTTATTTGCATGGGTATTCGTTTGCGGCTCGGCTGCCGGCTTTCCCTGCCTCACTCTCCGTGAGCCCCTCCGCCTTTAGCTCCCCAGGAGTTGCATGTGATAAATCGCGTTGCGATATATCACATGCAAAACTTGGCATATCACATGCAAAACTTGGCACATCAACTGCCTAATCGTGTGTGAGCCCTCTCGGGGAGCTGCCAGAGAAATCAGGACAAGTCAGCCTAATATATGGGGGCCTTTAACACACAAAAGTAAAATCTCTTAAAAAACACAGTTGTGGTGGATTTTAAATGTTGAAAAAGGGATTTTTGTAAGAACTTACCGTTCGAATCCCTTTCTCTGATATGGTCCTGGTGACACAGCTTCACATTGGGATGTAGGAGGGTCCGCAGGAGCCAGGCACCTATCCTAAAGCTTTTGGAGGGTAGGCTCCTCCCCTACTGCATCCCAGATTCCTCAGTTCAATCTTTCAAAGCCACTGGAATACATTAACTCAGTACAAACACCTGCACATATTATATGCACAATTTTAAATTTAACTTTTCAACCAATTATAACATGAAACATCATGAACACTGGCATACTTACTGAGCGTAAGGGAGGGATCGCTGTGTCACCAGGACCATATCAGAGAAAGGGATTCGAACGGTAAGTTCTTACAAAAATCCCTTTTTCTCTTTCAATGGTCCTGGTGACACAGCTTCACATTGGGACGTTCCAGAGCCGGTCCTTTTGGGTGGGTACGCTCAGGTCTGCAGTTTTCATCACTGCTTGCCCGAATGATGCGTCCACCGACGCGAACTCACGGAACCTATCGAATTTGGCAAAAGTATGAACAGAAGACCAAGTGGCAGCCCTGCAAACCTGCTCAGCTGTTGCCCCATGTCGAACCGCCCAAGAGGTGGCAACCGACCTGGTGGTATGCGCATTAATCCTGGCCGGTACAGGCCTACCAACTTTAGTATATGTAAACGCAATAACAGAGCGCAACCACCTAGCAATGGTCTGCTTAGAAGCAGGCCAACTAAGTTTGTGTATGTCATACAAACCAGTAAAGTATCAGTCTTTCTGACACTCTTAACTCTGTCCACATAAACGCGCAAGACGCGCACAACATCCAAATTCCTTAATTTGTCCCTTTTCCTAACAACCCTCTGAGGGTTGAAACACAGGCAGAACAATCTCCTGATTTAGATGAAAAGCAGAGACTACTTTTGGTAAAAATCTAGGGGTACTGTCCGAAAGGCAGCCCTATCATCGTGACATATAAGGGAGGAAGACTTGAAGAACAAAGCAATCAACTCCGATATATTTTTTTTTTTTTTTTTTTTTTTTCCTTGACGCCACCGCCAACAAAAATACCAGCTTCCCTGAAAGGAAACTAAGGTCAACCGACCTTAACGGCTCAAAAGACGCCTCTTTAAGGTACTCCAGAACCAGAGATAATTCCCCTGGCGCTACTGGTTGGTTGTAGGGAGGTTTCAATAGATAAACCCCCTGCAGGAAGGTCTGTACTTCTGGTTCTAACGCAATCCTTCTTTGAAAAGAAAAATTGACACGGTCGAGATATGTACTCTGAGTGACTGAAGGCCTAACCCAGAGGAAAGGCCCTCCTGTAAAAAACTCCAACAATTTAGCCATTTTAAATCTCGATGTGCGTGACCTCTGTCTTACACACCACCAAATATAGGTCTTCCAGGCCCCAAAATAATTTACAGAAGACACTGACTTTTTGGCTTTCCTCATTGCGTTAACCACCGCCTTTGAGAATCCTATATTCCTCAAAATGGCGTTTTCAACAGCCAGACCGTCAAAATTAATCGAGCTGAATCCAGCTGGTTGAACGGTCCTTGTTTTAGAAGGTCTGACCTCAGATGTAGACGCCACGAGTCCACAGAGAATCTCTGAAGCCTCGAGTACCAGGATCTCCCTGGCCAATCTGGGGCCACTAAAATTACTGGAATTGTCTGGGCCTGTATTGTTTTCAACTCTCTTGCCAGCATTGGAACTGGCGTTAAATCATAAAGAAGATTCCCCTCCCAGGGGATAGTCATGGCATCCACTGCTTCTGCCAGTGGATCCCACGTCCTGTCATACAACCTGGGTACCTGATGGATGAACCTGTATGCCTTCAGGTCCCTATCCGGGGTTTCCCCCTTATTGTAATCTAGTGGAATACTTGTGGATTCAGCCTCCATTTTCCTTCCATCAGTTTCTCCCTGCTCAGGAAGTCGGCCTCTATATTCTCCACTCCTGGTATGAAGATTGCTGATAATGCTAGAACATTCTGTTCCGCCCACAAGAAGATTCGGGACACTTCCCACATGGCCAGATTGCTGTGTGTGCCTCCCTGGTGATTCAGATACGCCACAGCTGTGACGTTGTCGGTCTGAATGCCTAAAAGGGAGCTCTTGTAATCTTTTCTCCCGCCAGAGAAAACCTCTTCCACACAGCCCTCAGTTCCAAGATGTTGATCAGTAAGGCAGACTGTAAAGTATCAGTCTTTCTGCTCTAAAGTCCACAAGCCCTGCAGACGCAGGTCCACGACAACTGCCCCTCAGCCTCTGAGACTGGCGTCGGTAGTGACTACCACCCAGCTCCAGGACTGCAGGGACCGACTCCCCCGAAGGGAATCCACCTCCATCCACCATTTTAGGAAGGATCGAGTTTCTGAAAACAACACCATTTGTTCTGACCTCATGGTCTGAGAGTTCCCTGTCCGCTGGGACACTCTAGAGTGGAACCTGGTGAACTGTAACGTCTCGAAAGACGCCATCATCTTCCCCAGCAGTTTGAGTCACCCCCATACTGCTGTGCTCTGAGACCCTAGGATCTCCTGTACCAAGGCAGCCAGATCCCTGGCCTATGCCTCTGGTAGAAACACCCAATGCAACTGGGTATCCAGACCAATCCCCAAGAATTGGAGTCTGTGACGGCACCGATTGAGATTTTTGTAAATTTAAAAGCCAGCCGTGAATCTGCAAAACCTGATGGTTTCTGCCAAGTGACTCTTCACTTGTCTGCTGACTCCGCTTTAAACCGCAGGTCGTCCAAAAATGGAATAACCATGATTTTCGTCAGTCGAAGCACATCCGCCATTTCTGACATTATTTGGTGAATACCCTTGACGCTGTGGCCAGACCAAAAGGCAACGCCTGTAATTACAGGAGAAGGTCTCCTATTGCACACCCCAATAGTTCCGGGTGGATAGGAACCTGCAAGTATGCGTCCTGGACCTTCATGGACGCTAAAAATTCTCCCTGGTCCCGGCTTAGCAGCACAGACCGTAGAGACTCTATTTTGAAATGGTCTACCCACAAAAAGCTATTAATGCCTTTAAGTTTAGGATCAGCTGAAAGACCCGTCTGGTTTGGGCACCAAAAACAGAGTGAAATAAAAGCCTTTTTTCCCTCCGCTCTGGGGACCGGGACTACCACACCCTTCTCTAAAAGAGAATGAGCCGCTCCCAAGAGAGCTGTACGGAGCCGAGCCTCCTTTGGCAGTGGTGTAGGAATGAACCTTCTCGGTGGAAGAACTTTGAAGGGAATCTTTTAACCCTGGGTTATATTTCTAACCCAAGCGTTCCGGTCTTAACAGTGCCCCTGCGTCTCTGAACAGTGACAGACGTCCCCCCTCCTTAAACACCGCCGGGCAAAACCCCTGGCAGTATGCGGAGGATTTTTCCTCTCCTATGGTTTCTTATAAAAAGAACCAAATTTTGACTTTGGGGCCTTGCCCCTGGAGGACTGAGACTATCCCTTAAAAGACTGTCCTCAAAAGGACGCACCTCCTCTAGGGGAGGGCCGAAAGGATGGCCTGAAAGCAGAAAACCTTGATGTCTGCTTTGGCTGCAGGGGTAGGCAGGAAAGTGCTTTTTTCCACCTGTGGCCTGCTTATTAATCTCTTCCAGTTGTAAACCAATAACAGCTTTCCTTTAAAAGCAAATGCCTCTAAGCCTTTTTAGACTTGTTATCTGCCTTCCAAGCTATAAGCCAGAGCACTCTCCTGGCATTCCAAACACTGAGGAAACTCTGGCAGCCATTTTGAGAGCTTCCTGCTCAGCCTGCATCACATTTCTGCAGCAGCATTATACTTCTCTGCCTAGTAACAACACACAAAAGACAGTATGTCAACTAGAGCACAGGTCACTGACCCACCAATCCTGGCCTTAGAGACCCAGACTGAAGCCAATCAGAGGACTTGCTTGCTTGAAGGCTTGCACTGGTAGCACAGTTGGTTTTTGACAAGTATACCACAGAAGCCTCTACCACTGGAACTTTCTCCCAGAGGTCTGCATGATCCTCAGGCATGGGATACAGGCTTAACCATCTATTTTGGCATCTAAAGCCTTTTGTCAGGGGTTTTCCAATAAATCTTGTAAACCCTTGTCTGCAGAGAGATATCAGGGGTTTTCCAATAAATCTTGTAAACCCTTGTCTGCAGAGAGATATCATTTCCCTCACGCTGTCTCTTAAAAACAACCTTAGCAGGAGTTTTTTACTTCACAGACAAATTCAATGCCTGTTTACAGCAGTAATCAAATCCTCCACCCCTGAGGGTGAGGACTCTTCAGAAACATCACCCTGAACCCAGGGTATGTCTGTGTACTCTCCCTCCTCATCAGCAGCTAATAATGGCACTGAATCAGACCTTTTAGGGGTCCCCCCAGAGTAACCATAAAGCTTGTCAAACAAGTAATTTAAACCTGCTGATTCCCATAGCAGTATCCTGCATGACTTGTATAAGTCAGGATCTGTCTGGGTCCGAGGCAAAGAGCTGGCCGGACTGCTGAGAGAATGGCCCTGGTCTAGGGAAATTACCAGCCATCACTCTGCCTGTCCAGTAATGCACCAAAGCATTTTCCGACCTGTCTCAGGGACTTAACCCTCGCAAGGTCCGATGCACTACCCTCTGGGGTTCACTCCCCATGGGTTTCACAGCAGCGCATAAAATACAAAAGCCCCCCTTAGGGACAAATTTCAGTGTACAACCACTGCAAGCGCTCATTGCATTAAAGGCTCCCTCCCCCAAAACCACAGACTGTTGCTCAGACATGATGTTCTCAATAACACAGTCACAGCATTAAATGTACATACATTATATACAGTGTACTCAGCCACTTAGCTTTCTGTAGTCTTCAGAATGGGGAAAGCGAAGCCCAGGAAATCCAATCACTCTGTCAGGATCAGTAAGCCAGCTCAGCTCCGCTGCAAGCGTTCTGAATGGCGCCAAAAACAGAGTGAGGGAAGGGACCAAGTCCCTGCTGCTGCGGGGTCTGTGACTTTTGGCGCCAACTACCCCCAGACAGCCGCTCCCATTGTAGGATCTCCTCGTTCCAGTATCTCCCCCTCAGCTGGGGACCACTCGGAACATGCCTGTAACAACACTGCTGTCCTCTCAGTATAGGAGCTCAGTGTGTAAGCTCCGCAGAAAATGGCCGCCGCCATCACGGAGCGCCTGTCCCCCATGATCCCCACCTAGCGTGAAGCCGGTTTCAGAGCGCTCCGGAGCCCAGGCAGCTTCTTAAAAGAAGCTGTAAGCGCTGCACAGGGAGGCCAGACAGCGTCTCCCTCGTGCACAGTGAGCTGACAGGACTCGTTTCTGTCAGCTCCTGCTGCGCTAGCAGTGTGAGGATTCACTAATGAGAATCCTCACACTGTGCCTACCTAGCTAGTGTAGAAGTTAATAAAATAATAAAAACCCTAACTAACTCTACTCCTTCGGCTGCTCCAGCAGCCCTTTAGAATAGCACCCACTCCAGTGGGCACCTAACACGAACTGAGGAATCTGGGATGCAGTAGGGGAGGAGCCTACCCTCCAAAAGCTTTAGGATAGGTGCCTGGCTCCTGCGGACCCTCCTACATCCCAATGTGAAGCTGTGTCACCAGGACCATTGAAAGAGAAATATAAATATTCAAAGATTTTTGCTTTCACATAACAGGTAAGCTCAGGAAAGAGCTTACCACAATACCAATTATCTTTCATACACACTAAGCAATTTTTCAAGCGGTTATTCAGAGTTAATTTGTGATGTTCAAATTCACAAGCCACTCGATTATCAAATAACTGCGGGTACTTATGTATTAGTAGGGCACCCAATTAGCATACGTACGGCACCATAGGGAAATCACATCGCATTTTCCTGTGTAATTTATTCACTGCTCTCTGTCCTTGGGCGGTGTGATGCCATTTAATGTACTATACACTTGCATGACATACAATGGGATTTAAGCACCCCCCCACTATCTACGCCACCCCAAAGCATAGCAAGCCCCGCGAGGGGCAGCGGAACGCATCCTCCCGACCTTTTCATACCTCCACTATCCGCATCGGCTTAAAGTTGAATTTATATAGTGGCGAGCCCCGCGAGGGGACGCAGAATACACGTAACGTAATCCGCCGCCGCTCGCCACGCAATGATAGTGGAGGGGTGCCTAAATCCCATTGTATGTCATACAAGTGTATACTAAATTAAATGGCATCGCACCCTATAAAATCGAATGCGATTTTATGCGCAGTGCGATCGCATGCAATGCAATGCAATTTTTGTACGCAAATCAAATAGCTTAGCAAATACATAAGTACCTAACAGCGCATTCAGTACAGATCGTAATATGAACAAGCCAGAATAGCGACAGAAAAAGCAAAAGGATCGAATCGCAATTTGAGTGACAGGAAGTCAGCATTTTTGGGGGTGGTAACCATCAGTTTTCTGGAAGTGACTGGAAAAAATGCAAGCATGCCCATGCGTTTTAAGGGAGGGTCTGTGATGTCAGCGCTAGCTTCGATCAGCCTGTAGTGGAAGTGTCACTTACATTTGTGTAGACTAGGAAAACCATTAGATGGTTCTTGAATTGTGCATGGATGTGTGACAGGATAGCAAATACTGGAGCAATATTTTTACAATTCACTCGCAGTCATCAGCAACTTTGCAGATGAGCAATCATATCTGAATCAGGCTCTCAGCTCAGATTCTTATTGTATATAGCAGACATATACTGCAAGTGTTTCTTCAACATTTACACAGTGATAATAAAGATTACAGAATTTACTGAGGGATACTTCATATATTTTGCAGGGAAATAGTTGTAGTACTACTGGTAATAGTTGAAGCATGCAGTATAAGTCATGCTGCAGTCTAAGGGGGGTGTTCAATCTGTGCCGATATTTCCTGACAGGGGAAATATCGGCACTTATCTATTCAATGCTGCCAATAATGACAGCATTGAAGGGTGTTAGATCTGACTTTTTAAAGTCGGACCTGTTTTGTTGGAATGGGCTGCAAATTATCGAATTCACATACCTTTTTATGACACTGCACATGTGCACGCACGGTGTTAGTTTCCAAGATCAGGTCGAGAACAGGGTGAAAGCATCGGAAGAGGGAATGAGAGAGATTCCTCCCACTACTATTCCTCTATAGTTTAAAATGAGTTTACACCATCTTTAGAAGGTTTAAACTTACACGGGCCAACTCTAAAAAGCTTTTCTTTATAGGGTTTAGTAACATAGGAGTCATAAATCTGTAGTTCTAATTAGCATACTGCACAATGTTTAAGACATGTCCTGCATTACTGTATGTTATCAGTACATAGCCGCAAACCATATAATTATGGCCAAACTTCAGTTTCTACTTATTTTTATTGAAAAAAAAAAAGTTTTATACATCGGCACTTGAGGATTTCCTTCATAGAGGTCTTCTTTCAAAAATGTAATCGAAAGGGAGCACAATTGTAAGGAAAAAAGGTACAAGGAAACTTACCTTTACGTTTGGTCTGTTCTTTTTAGTGGCACCTTCAAAGGCTAAAAATGATAAAGATGCTTGATCACTGCCCCCAACATCAACTTTGAAAATATCTCCCGACTTAGTGGTGACAATTCCAATAACATGGTCCCCTTTCACAGGGACATACTACAAATAAAAGACAGGTGGATGTTAGAACAATAGGACAGGAGAACAAGTGTCCTGCAAAACAACTGAAAATGTTCACTAAAGGCCCATACACACTGGGCAATTTTGAGCTGAGTTCAGTTTCACCGTTTGAGCTGCTTTCAGCTCAAAAGCCACCCAGTATGTATGGACAGGCGTTGAGTGCTGATGCGCACTCCCGCACCATCGCCGCTGTTCAGTCTGCATCCTGCTATGAAAAAGCACTGAGCTATTTCCAGCCCAGCTATTTTAGCGATCATTGCTGGGCAAATACTCTCAGTGTGTATGCACCTTTACTCTATTGGGGATCTGTAAGTCTGTGAGACCCAGGCATTGGCATAATTCCAGTGAGTGCCCAATGTTTTAAAGCAGCATTTTTTTTTTAAATGTAAAACCTCTTTTAAGTATTATTGTTGTAAAACAACTGGTAGACTCTATGCCATGGAATCACACCAATGCCTGCTTCTCAAAGACTATTACGTTTATCTCAATGTTCCAATATTTCTGCCATCCCAAATATATCCTTAACCGTTTATACTGTACAACCTGAGGTCTTCGCCACCACCACCACCAAATACCATCACTGTCAATAACTGACAGTTTAGTGCCGCCCTGTGTCTGCCATCCCAAACTTGAACTACACACACACAGTATGGGTCCAGCACATGTGCAAAATACTGAATGTCAATACTTTGTGCTATGCATCGTAGATATGTCGGGACTGAAATAATATTGTTTATATCACTCAGTGATTATGCAATGAACAACAAACAATGAGCAGGGGGCCCGATGATGTCGCTGAATTATATCATTCCGTATGTACGCACATATCGTTTGGCAAAGAGTTCAAAGCTGATGATATTGCTCATGAAGCGAGTCATCCAGTGTGTATCGGTCTTTAGTCCCAGGTTGTTTCCTTTCACGTATGCAGAAATCCTGGGTTGCTGTGAGTATATGTGCGATAGATACGTGTGAAAGGGGTATATGTATAGTTGTAGCTATAAAAGAACCGTTGAGTTTATTTAAAGTTTATCATTATTGTAGGGAATTTGGGCTGAAAGCAGCATTTAATAGGATCCGACCACTTGATCCGGTATAGTGTATACATTTCTCACATGTAAACACAACGGGTGTGGTATAGGGATCCCGAATGGCTGGACTCAGACAGCATGGCGAGCGCAACAAAGCTCCTTGTGGACTCGCTGCAGGCACGGTGGCTCGCTACGCTTGCCACCTATTCTATTCTCCCTCTATGGGGGTCTTGGACCCCCACGAGGGAGAATAGCCGGTGGCTGTCGGGAACACATTTGTCGGTGTTTTAACGTTGGGTAAATGCCTGTTGGGATCCCGACTGTCGGTCGTGTGGTATAAATACCAGACGGTCGGGATTCCGACAGTCATTACTCAGCCGTTGGAATCCCGACTGCACAGCAGGGGGAGCGCAATGAAGCCCCTTGCGGGCTCGCTGCGCTCACCACGCTGCGGGCACGGTGGCGAGCTGCGCTCGCCACCTATTTTATTCTCCCTCTATGGGCCACCTATTTTATTCTCCCTCTATGGGGGTCGTGGACCCCCACAAGGGAGCAGTCGGGATTCCGACATCGGAGTAATGACTGTCGGAATCCCGACTGTCGGAGAGCCGTCCGGCACCCACAATCGGAACCCCGTCCGGCACCCAACACAACAGCACCATTACCAATCAGCATAGCATAGCAGCCAGCAAGTACAAGTGATGGAGCATTGCAGCCAGTCTTACTGCAAGTTATATACATATACTATGTGAGGTCTCCTGGTGCTATTACCCTCTTCTGCTGCGAGTCCACCCAGTACACGGAGGGCTCCCGGTGCCGGAGCAGTCCGCATTTGGTGACCTGTAGATCCTCTCCCAGCCGCCTCAGCCCGGGACCAGACACCACCCGCAGCCGGCCGGAGGACGCGGACGGAGTGAGGGAGAGCGGGGCATCTGCGGCCTCGGCCGGGAGTAGGAGCACATCGCCCGGTAACACGATCTGCCCCACCGCATCCATCACTGCAACCGCCGCAGAATTAGACGACATGCTGCCGGCCGGCGTGGCCTGTACAGCGGCAACAGCAGCGGGAGGGGGCTGTCCAGGAAGTGGTGACTGTGACAACTAGGGAGGGCGGGGGACTGGGGGGAAGACTTGCTCTGTGCGGGGAGGAGGCGGCAGTGCTGGCAACCAGCTCAGCTGCCAGTCTCAAAAATGCTGGTTCACCTCTCTGTGTCTGCGGTAGAGATGGGCAAAACGGCTCACTGAGCGGACCCGGGTCGGTCAGTGAA
Organism: Crinia signifera; assembly: GCF_055691185.1. Taxonomy (NCBI): domain Eukaryota; kingdom Metazoa; phylum Chordata; class Amphibia; order Anura; family Myobatrachidae; genus Crinia; species Crinia signifera. The sequence goes on along the minus strand of NC_139217.1, from coordinate 270,246,772 downwards.
AAGATCTAGATCCTTTGGGCGGCTCTGCGGCTCAGTTTGTGTAAAAAAGCCAGTTATTTATGGTTTGAGTTAGTGTACCATACCTCCCAACATGACCCTTTCCAGGAGGGACACAATGCTCTGTTTCTGGACTTCCCTCTTAATGTTTGATTGTTATTACCTGTGTGGAAACACCTTTCTTACCCATTTACCTGTTTAGAACAGGTAATACATACCTCCCAACTGTCACGATTCCGTCGGGACAGTCCCGATTTTCGGGTCCTGTCCCGACGTCCCACCCGCGGCAGGCATTGTCCCGCTGCGGGGGGGTGGCAGTTGGGAGACCCCCCAATGTAGTAGAATAGACGCTGTGCACATGCGCACAGCGTCTATTCTCGTATGAAAATGAGGTCGCGGCTAATTAGCATAAGCCGCGCCCTCATTTGCATACGCCACGCCCCCTTTTCGGACGCTCGCGCGGCTTCGCCGCGCGAGTGTCCCTATTTCTTCCAATGAAAAGTTGGGAGGTATGGGTAATAGCAATCATTCGTTAAGAGGGAATCCAGAAACAGAGCAAAGTCGTAGGTCAGAGATGGGGAACCTTTGGCCCTCCAGCTGTTGTTGGACTACACATCCCAGCATGCCCTGCTACAATTTGCTATTTGGCCATGATAAAACTGTTGCAGGGAATGCTGGGATGTGTAGTCCAACAACAGCTGGGGCCAAAGGTTCTCTAACCCTGACCTAGGTGGTGCACTTAACATAGATTGTTCTCCGCAGTATTAGCCCGTAGAATCTATGATTTTACACACAGGGAAAATTGACTAATAATTGAATAGCCCTGCGTGGTAAACACAGTAGATAATTGAATATTGAATACGTTGGGTTTGCCCCCTTATATATCTCAGGGTCCCTTCCTGTGGGGCTACCGGTCTCTGTACTACTACTACAATTAGCCTGTAGCCCCTCCCCTTGAATATCTCCCCAATAGGCCCTCAGCATTTCAGGCATACACGCCGCCGGATACGGCAGTAGGGGGAGGTGGAGTCTGACATTCTGTGGCTCACTGTACAAATCAGGCCTCCCTCTTGAAGACCCCTTTTCATTGCCAGTTTCGGGAGGGAGGAGGGGGTCCCTATGATATAAAAATAAAAGTGTCTACTCACCCATTAAATACAACCATTTCCCTCATGCCTACCTATATACTTGTACAATGACAAATACAGGGAATAATCCTTTGTGAGGTGGTGTACTGGGGTATTGATCATATTCTGGCAATTTATCAATTTTGAGGGCGCAGGGACAGGGCTCCGAAAGGAGCCCGTCCCTGCGAAGCCCTAACCTGGAAGCCGGGGGGTCAGACCCCCGCTGACCCCTCTCATCCGAGCCGGGCAGTGCGATGTGTAGGCATAGACTACAATGGGCTATCGCCGTCTCAGAATGGCGGTAGCTCAGGGGTGCGAAGCCGGGCTGCCCGATGTTGATACATCGGGCAGCTTCGCATCCCCCATAGAAACCTATGGGGATGCGGCCGGCGGCGCTGAAAGGGGGATCGCAGCAGGGATCGGAGATTCCTGCTGCGGTTCCCCGATGATACATTTAGGGGATACTGGCTTACTAGAGTAGAAGATACCATGTCTCTGGTACATGTACAGCTGCTAGCCAGGGAGTACACGGAGGGTGTCAGAAGGAGAAGAGGAGCTTACAGCGGGATGCGGCTCCTTAAAGTGTTCTGTACATTGCACATTTTAGAGAAATGTAATGACATCATCTCCAAGCGCCAGGCCCGCGGTGATCCCCGCCGGGACCACTGATCGCCGTGCTGGGGACAGCCCAGCACCAAGGTAAGCTGCTGGGCTGCCCCCAGCCCCGTGCACCCCTCCAGCCATCGTCCTGGAGGTGAATGGATGTCTCACACCGGCATCCATTCACCTCCTCCGCTGCTGTCTGCTGAATATAGCAGACAGCAGCGCAGGCTGTCTGTGCCCCCCTGTCCAACCTGCGGATGCTGCGGTCCCCCATTGATGTAAATGGGAGCCGGGTCGGATGACCCAGTGTACCCATTTACACCGACTGCCCTCTACCCAGGTCATAGTCATGTTCTACCCAGGTCAGGACCTGGGGAAACGGTTGTTTGGTCGACTGAACTAGGTCGACATTAGGTCAACAACACTAGGTCGACATGCTGAAAGGTTGACGTGGTTTTAGGTCGACGTGGTTTTAGGTCGACATGGAACAAGGTCGACGTGGTTAGTAGTAATAGTACGTTTATTTATAAGGCGCCGCAAAAGTGTCCGCAGCGCCGTACATAGTTAACAAAAAACAAATGACAAGGTAACATACAGGGTGTGTTGAAAAAGTCGACGTGGTTACAGGTCGACGTGGTTTTACGTCGACATGGAACAAGGTCTACATGGTTATAGGTGAACATGAGGAAGGTCGACAGGTCATAAGGTCGACATGGGGATTTTCACTGTTTTTTGAGCCGACATGTGCCGACAGGCGGTATTTCATGCCCTACCATCCACTAGGGCATGGAGTGAGATTACAATAGTGTGGCAAGCGAAGTGAGCCACTGTGCCCGAAGCATTGCGAGCGATGGGAGGGTCCGATTTCACTTCCAACTGTGTTGACATTCGGGTAAAAAAACAGCGAAAACCCCATGTCGACCTTATGACCTTTCGACCTTCCTCATGTCACCCTAACGTCCATGTCGACCTAAAACCATGTCGACCTTGTTCCATGTCGACCTCTTCCCATGTCAACCTTCCTGCATGTCGACCTAGTGACTGTCTGACCAACGCTTGTCTGACGAACAATCCAGTTCCCAGGACTTGGGTAGAAGTCCAGTGTAAAGGGACACGGCGTGTCCCATTTACACTGCCGCTGACCGGGGTCTGACCCGCTGAAGACCCGGGGTTTTGCGGCGGTGTAAAAGGGGTATTAATTTTGCTCGTTGCCAAGGGAGACTAAATTTGCTTATTGCCAAGGGGGATTAAATGTGTTCATTGCCAAGCAGGACTAAATTTGCTCATTGCCAAGCCCCCCCCGCTCCCCCCCCCCAAATGAAAGTTAAAAGAAGCCCCCCTCCCCCTCCAAATTAAAGTTAAAAGTACTACACAGCCCAGCAAACACAGATCTAGTAAAAAACAAAAAAAAAAAACATGTGCACTGCCTAACTAAAGTCTGTGTGTCTGTGAGAATGTGTGTTCATACTTCTACACAACTTTCTGTGATACTGTACTAGTAGAAGATGGTGAAGCAATCTTGCAATGCCCCTGCTGAGTCTGCTGTTGGGCTCCTTCAGGGCTTCAAGAAGAATCTAGATCTGCACATGACACAGCAGCAGCAACAGCACAAGCAGCAAGAGCACAAGCAGCCTTGTTTTTCTATTCACTCAGTCTCCAATTAGAAGAAAATATCTCAGCTGCCAAAGGTGGCAGTGCTGAGCTCAAGCAATGCATTGTATTGTATGCAATGCAAAACGTAACTGATCCGGATCACCATTTTGGGATCGGCGGCTCCCTCGTTCTTTGAAGGGAGCCGTTCAAAAGAACCGGATCGTTCACGAACGACCCATCTCTAGTCTGCGGCAGCAGCAGTGATTGTTCTGCTGCTCCTGCTCAAGAAGTTCCCTCAGCAATTAGTGAGCAGGCACAGGGCAGGCCGGGGCTGGTGAATGCAGTTAGGCAGGGGTCCTCGACCTCAAACTATTTTACGCTGGGACCTCATCAGACAATAAAAATAATTCCAGGACCCCAAAAAAGTTACTACAGAAAGTCTTCACATCACATGTGTAGTCAGCAGACAACACATACATGGCAGCATTGTGGAGGCACAGGGCGAGATGTACTAAAGGGAAAATGCGGTAAAACCCCCGTTTTACCGCATTTTCCTATGTACTAAAACCCGTTCGCAGCCGTTTCGCAGGGCAGGGTATCGCCACCTTTGGGTGGCGATACCCTATAGAAGCCTATGGGCTTCTTTTCGCCGCCCGCCGCGTCGCCGCAACCCGCCGCCTCGCCGACCCCCCCTTTCCCCCCTCCCTTGGGCTTACCTTCTTGCAGGTCCTCCTGGACCCCGGAAGGTAAGCCCTTCCTCCCCCTAGCAACGCAGCCGGACGTCCTTCCGGCTGCAGGGGGAGGAGGAAGCGCCGGGGACAGCTTGCTTAGCTGTCCCCGGCGTGAAAACTGCAGAAGCCGGCTGGGAGGTGACGGAGACCCCCCGCAGACCACAGTACAGGTATCGCGGGGGGCCTCCGTCACCGCATCGCGATGCCAGCCGCATATGTTAGTACATATGCGGCGGCATCGCGGCGGGGGGGGCGCGAAGGGCGGCGATGTATTTTAATACATCCCGCCCACAGAGTGATGGGAGGAGTATAACATAACAGACAATTGAATAGATTTTTCAGACTCCTTGAATCACTGACTGAGATTAGAAAAGTCATCAGCCTGATGTCAGCAACATGAAGTCGCGACCCCATGCTGAGAAGGACGGGACCTTTGGGGTCAGGATCCACAGTTTGAGCATACCTCCCAACTGTCACGATTTTGGAGGGACAGTCCCGATTTTCGGGTCCTGTCCCGCTGTCCCACCCGCGGCAGGCATTGTCCCGCTGCGGGGGGGTGACAGTTGGGAGACCCCCAATCTAGTAGAATAGACGCTGTGCGCATGCGCACAGCGTCTATTCTCGTATGAAAATGAGGGTCGCGGCAAATTAGCATAAGCCGCGCCCTCATTTGCATACGCCCCGCCCCCTTTTCGGGCACTCGCGCGGCGAAGCCGCGCGAGTGTCCCTATTTCATACAGACAGAAGTTGGGAGGTATGGTTTGAGAACCGCTGCAGTTAGGGATGGCCATCGATGGTACATGGCCGATGTGGAATACTTTTGCCATCGATGGGGGAGAACCAGATGGATTGGTCCGGCACCCGCAGGTATTAGCCTGTCTCCTGGGACAAAACTGATTAACCATGCAGCCACAGTGAGTGCGCCACAAAGCTCCATTGGAAAAGCTACGGTCACACTTGGAATCCACTGTGAACCGGCAGGTGCCCCTAGGGCTTGGAGCCCGGAGTTACACGGTATTGCCACTTGTACACGTTGCACCAGGTAGAGTGCTCTGTCGCACCAACACGCTCCCTCAGCCTGCAGCCTGTGCACTACCACACTGATGCTCTCCCTGACCACCCCACAGCTCAGTGTACTGTTTTCATCGGAGACCAGAGATTTTGGCTGACAATTGCAAGCAACTCTGTCTTAATTTTTTTTAACCTCTATTCAAGTTTATTTATGATTGACATGGGTTGCGGGCAGTCCTTCTAGAGGGGAATAAAAAGACAGGGGGCAATTTAATTCTTAGGGCCATATTCAATGAGAAAAATTTGCCGTGCATGGCGAGAGATTTTTTCTCTCGCCGTGCACTCGCCCTGTTCCGGAGGGCTCGCTGCCACTCCTGCTCCCACTATTCAATGTGGTTAAGACTCGCCGCCACTCGCGGCGAGTCTTAACACCTGCAGTGGACGAGCGTCCGCGGCAGGGAGCTGGCAGGGAGCCGGGGGACGGTGGCAGCCAGGGAGATTAAAGTCTCCCTGGCTGCCCCAGAACATATGTGGAGGGGAGGAGGGCTCCCCGGGACCCAGGCAGCACAAGCTGCCCCCCCCTATAGCCAGCGGGGGACCCAGTATTCACTGCACCCGATCGTGCATATGTAATGATCGGGTGCAGTGAATATATGAATATCTAATGAGCGACTCGAGAGCACCGGCCCCCTGCTGGCTGCTCTGTGTAAAAAAAAAAAAAATTTAAAAACTATTTTATTTAAAATTAAATATATATTCATGTGCTATAAGCACATGAATAAAAATAACATGCCCCTTCACAGAAAAAAATTCCTGATTTTTTTTACACAAAAATAAAAAAAAAAACCTTTTAGTTTAAAAGTTCACATTCCAGTTCTCCATGAAAAGATGGCGAAAATCACTTAGAAAGATGGCGAAAATATCACATTGAATAGGGTGGTCCACTTTTGGAGAGCAAAATGCTCCTTCCAACGCGAAAATAGCACAAACTCGCCATAAAACACGGCAAATTTTTCTCATTGAATATGGCACTTAGCAATAATGCTCTGTGGATAGTTTGTTTGGGTTATACCTGCTGGATGTTTTTGCATTGCTATTTTGTTTTGTATTTGGCTGGTATACGGTCGTTCGGTCGAAAATATTATTGTAAACATACATTGGGTCGACTGGCCTTAGGTCGACACATGGATATGGTTAAGGTCGACAGGGTCAAAAGGTCGGCACCAGCATCAGGTCAACAGTCAAAAGGTTGACATGGGTTTTTCACCTTTATTTGAACCGACATGTGCCAACAGGTGGTACAGTAGTTCATGCCCTACCATCCACTATGGTGTGGAGGGAGATTATAATAGTGTGCCAAGCGTAGCGAGGCCCTGTACCTGAAGCATGCGTGGTGCACTTTTCTGGTGTCCATGTTGACTGTGTCAACATTCAAGACAAACAAAACATGAAAAACCCATGTCAACCTTTTGACTGGCAACCTTCCTAATCTCAACCTAATCCTTGTGTCAACTTTAGCCATGTCAACTTAAGCCCTGTAGATTAAAAAAAAAAAACAGACCAAGTTCAGACTCGCTATTTTGACTGAACCATGCACAGAACAATGAGATCTGTGCATGGTTCTAAAGGCCCCCATACATTAGGCCGACTTGTCCTAAGGACAAGTCGGACCCAATTCTCCTATGAGCTGCCCGGCAGCTCTCGGGAGGCTCACATACGATTTGGCACTTGATGTGCTAATTTTTACATGTGATAAATTGCACGCGATTTATCACATGTAAAACCGAGGAGATGCAGTGGGCGGAAGGTGCTGGAACAGGCAGTGAGGAGCAGCAGGGCAGGTGCTGAGCGCTAGCGGTTGTTCAGCAGGACGGGCAGCAGTGGATATTAGAAGTTTAGAATAACATGTCAAATGACTGGCTGGCCACTGAGAGCTCTCAGCCAATAAGAGGACGGCTAGTCATTTGACAGGTTATTTTAAAATTCTAATAACGGCCGCTGCCAATCCTGCTGAACATCAACTAGCACCCGCCGCCCACCCCGCTGCTCCTCACTGCCCGCTGCAGAACCAACTCTCGCCACCCAGATGCAAGGTCGGACATGATCTTATGTGCTGCCCGTCCGACCTCCTGATCTGGTCCGATGCACACGGGACCGCGCATCAGATCGGATGTCACATACATGCGATTCTGGGCCAATTTCACCTGATTTATCGGTCCAAAGTGCCGAAATAAGGTGAAATTGGCCCAAAATCACATGGGCACCTTAACCATAAAAATGTGTAAAATGTAAAATATTTGAAAATAATTAGCGTGAGGTCCCCCCTCCTGAGCGTAGCTAGCCCTGAGCTTATTGACCCGGTCCTTGACCCTGGTTCAAAAATATGGGGGAGTTTTATTGTCCCCCATATTTTTGAACCAGCACAGAGCTCCAACATAGAAACATAGAATTTGATGGCAGAACCATTTGACCCATCTAGTCTGCCCCTTTTTCTACCCCTCAGGTAATCTCAACCCTTTTTAATCCTTATTTCTTTGTCAGAGGTGTCATGCCACAGCCGGGGGACACTTTTTACATAAGGTCCCCCGGCCTTCACACGACCGCCGTGGCAGTTGGACGGGTTACCTGGGTCCCCCCTCAGGCTGCACCCGTCCAGGGCTGAAGCCCAGCATCCCAGGGCAGCGGACGCCTGGCTGATGTGTGTAAAAAAAATAGAAAAAACACATTGCTTTTTACAGGATGCCTGGTTGGTCTCATAGTTCACCTGTAAAAAATGTGCAAATAATGACACAGGACACCCAGAAATGTATAATTTTATTAAGCACCACTTTTACACCAATAATACTTACCTACTACATTCCAGTGTAGTCCTGTTGGGTTCACTGCTCACTGTGAGCTGACAGCACCACAGTGAGCAGCTTGGAATACAGCTGAGAGGGAGTGTCCCTTTCAGCTATATTACAGCCTGCTCAGTAAATCACCATCGATGGGCAGCATGAACATAATCATGTTGCCCGACACCAATGAGGCCCTATTTTTCTACATGGGTGACATACCAAATTGATGTCTGGCTGCATGGTAATGCTCATGCTGCCCATCAATGGTGCAAATCACCAGCTATGGGCAGCATGAACATAATAATGCTGCCTGACACCAATGCCCTAATTTTTTTACATGGGCGACGCGTTATTGATGTCAGGCAGTATGGTAATGCTCATGCTGTCCATCGATGGTGCAAATCACCATTGATGGGCAGCATGAACTTAATCATGCTCCCCGACACCAGTGCCCTCTATTTAATGCCCCTCCTGCCTACTCACTGGTGTGGCTGTATGGTGGGGTGTGCTGCTTGCTGTGCGGCAGCGGCTGTGTGTCTCTGGGTCCGGGGAGAGCTGCTGCTGCTGATAGAGGGCGGGTCCCGGGAGGCGCTAGTGGCTAGATATCGTTGGTCTCAGGTGCACAGTGCATTGTGCACCTGAGACCAGCGATTTTTAGCCATAATTGAAGAAGCATGCTCCTGCAACCAGCGTACCATTAAGGGCTGGTCGAGGGAGCGCGCTACCTACGATATATTGCCCACAGTACATAAGAACACTGGCAATATGGTCCCTTAGCGACCATATTGCCAGCGATATGTGCTAAAATTGCAGTGTGTGTACACGCCATTAGGAGTGTATTTACTAAACAGTGGCTTTTCAATGTCCCCAAATATTAGAAGTCTTGCCTGCAGAATTTAAAACGATAATGCTGTTAATTACATAACCAGCAGAATGTAAAAAAAAAGCTAGATGAAAAGCTTTTTATACTGTAAAACTCTGCTTTATTCTATGTTCATAAACAACCTCCTGTGGTGTACAATAAGACTTTATGATCACAGAATATGAGGCGCAAACATACATTTTACCTACATTAATAGTATCCTGTTTTCTTTACAGCAGGGCCAGTGCAAGGTTTTTCAGCACTCTAAGCAAAACTTCAACTTACTGCTCCCACCACCCACACATCAATACCGGTTCTTCCAGAAAACCAGGTGAAATTGTGGACCTGGCTACTTAGCAGTTCAACATCTGCCACTTGCATTAAGTGTAATAAGGATACCTCTCTCAGGGGGAAATTTAATAAGATGAGAGTTCTATTTTACAAGGTATGTTGCTATGGGCAACTAATCAGAATCTACTTCTTTTTTTATTTAGCACCTTCTAGAAGATAGTAGATAGAATCTGACTACCATAACAACATCCCATGCAAAATAGAACAACCCTCTTAGTAAATTCCCCCCCCCCCTTACAGTCATCCTTAATTTTGAGAAAGGATCAGGGGCGTTCCTCAGATTCTGAAACCTAAATTTGCCTGAGGCTCCCATACACTTGTGCAACTTGTCCAAGGGGAGAGGTCGCACACAATCTCCCGCTAAATCACATGCTGTCCTTTTGCATGTGATATATAGTATGCTATCCCCAGGGCCGTCTTTTCGCATGGGCTTAATGGGCACTTGCCCAGGGGCCCCAGGTGTATAAGGGCCCTATGCTGATAGCTGAGGATGCCCTTTTTCCAGGGATACCAGAATTTTGAAAATCGGCCCTGGGGAACTGGAGATATCCAACTTCAAAGCAGCAGTCCAGATCTGACCTGTTAATTGCAATTCCCAGTCATATTTCTCAGGTTCTCTCTGACTTAGAGTTTTTCTGAGTGTATATTCCAAAAGCTGAGACTCTCCCCTTTCTGTCAACACTAGCGGCTTGTCTCTATCATGCCCAGAACCAGAGATATCAGCCTTCCAGCAGCCGGTCCCTGCTCCAGCTCCAAACGTCTGGTGTACAGTTTTATATTTTTGTCAATGGATTGCTCTGGCTCCTGATCTCTGATCCCCAAGTTCCCAGCACCTCCTGAAAGTTGGGACTCTAGGTTTTTATACTATTGAAGGCTAAGAAATCTATTTCCAGATAATGGAGATATCTGCAGTCAAACAAGCTGCCCTTCCACCGTAAAAAATGACGAATATAAAGCCCGCTCCATTATCCAACCCTCCCCTGCGTATAAAACACCCCCTACCTCCCTGGATGTCATTTACAAGGGAACCTTCATACAGCTCAGTGCCCCCTTCCACACGTTAGTGTTCACCCTCCCACCACCTGTGCAGTAAAGGAGTAATTAGCAGAAGTTACTGCTCCAGGTCCTACACACTGAGTGGAAGATAGAGCACCCTCTGCCACCCGTGGGACATCAAAGCTGCTGCTGATAGCACCCTCCACTACTAGGAGGGGAGAATGGGTAAGGGCCCCAGCGCATTGCTTTGCCCAGGGGCCCACACTGCTGTTAAGACTGCCCTGGCTATCCCAGCAAGTTGTGCCATAGACTGTCCCATCTGACAGATCCTGCGTGCAGCACTGGAGGTGTAGGGCAGTGGTCAGTGAACTCGGTCCTCATTACCCCACGCAGTGCATGTTTTGCAGGTCTCCTCACAGAATCACAAGTGAAATAATTAACTCCACCTGCTGACCTTATAATATGTGTCTGTTAGTAATTAGTACACCTGTGCACCTGCTGGGTTACCAGCAAAACATGCACTGTGTGGGGTAATGAGGGCCGAGTTCCCTGACCACTGGTGTAGGGATTCCGATCCAATGCGCAAGGGACCGCGCATCGGATCAGAGTAGGGTTACCACCTAGTCCCTTTAATTCCGGACACATATTAATTACACAGGTTCTGTGGCTGGCTGACTTCAAGACTCCACTTCACCTGATTTTAAACTGCCACAGAACCTGTGTAATTAACATGTGTCCGGAATTAAAGGGACTAGGTGGTAACCCTAGATCAGAGCGGATCAAAAGCACATGTGATTTTACAGTTTTTTCCCAATTTCTTGGCCAGATGTGTCGGAATGAGGTGAGCTGGCCCTGCTTAACCTGCAAAGCATGGAATGAGTCTACCTTTACTTTCTACGTTTATTGTTTAGTACCTACTTTCTGCACAAAAAAGACTCCCTTTTAGACTCTTCTACTATAAAATTCAAAGAAATATCACATTATATTAAAATGTGTGTTATAAGAAATAATTGCAAAATCTAAATGTATAATTCATGGCTTTATTATAGTATATAAATATAATGTCCATTTATTATTAATGTAGCATTGGTGATCTGGAATAGGTCTCATCTGTTTCTCTTTGATTTGATACTCTGCGGCCTTTTGTGTGTACTTTATGCACAGTTCATACAAGCTACCCTCAGGCACATAGTTGTTGTTCTGAGACACTTGCACATGATTAGAAAATTCTACTGCTTAGTATTATTATTCATTGTTGTCTCCTGCACCAAGTTCATGTAACCTTTGCCACAAATGGTTTTATAGTCACATGTGGCAGATCACTCACATCAAAAGGCACAGAGGGGTACCTTTACTAAGATGGGAGTTCTATTGTATATGGGTTGTTGCCCATAGCAACCAATCTGGCATGATGGCAAGGTAATCACTGTATTATCGTCTCTATAGGGTTTTGCTGATCACTTTGTCCATAAATAGTTTGATTTGGTCCTGGACCACCAAACTGAGGCACCCCTGCAAGAGCCTTATGGCACCCCAGGGTTCATGGCCACACAGTTTGGGAACCACTGCCCTTCACTCTTACACCACCAGCAGTAGCCTGTACTGTTAAGCAAGGCAGGCTATAATACTGTATAAGGGATAGGGTGCCAGATGAACTAAGCTTCAAAAGTGATAATATGGAGAGTGATAAACAACCAACCAATCAGCTCCTATCTGCAATGTCACAGACTGTATTTGAAAAATGTCAGGCAGGAGCTGATTGGTTGGTTGTTTATAGGAGCGAGCGGCGACTAGCCGGGAGAGACCGTAAACTATCAGTCTGTGCTCCCTAAGGCCATGAAGTGCTCCCATTGTCTTGCTGGTATTAGGAGGGGGGCAGGGAGATAGCAGTGAAAGGATAGTGGGAGATAAAAGGGGGGAAGGTAAGAGAGAATAAGGTGGTAGGCGCCTCCCCATGGGAGTAGACCTATACTTATGGACAGGACAGGTAAAGGGGGGAGGATCAGAGAGAGCAAGAGGGCACACCATAAGGATTGAGAAGACTCACCAGCAGCTTTAAAGTTAAAAAGAAGCAATGGACCGTCCTAAGAGATCCAGAGAAGTCCCAGCGAGATTTAAGGGACTGGAGCAGCAGCAGAAGAAAGCAAGGAGGGCTCCAGCAGCAGGAGATCTGAGATCGGCACCAGGAGGGCAGCATCCAGCAGTGGAACGGGCCGGACGAGAGGAGGACTCCAGCAGCGGGCAGCAGCGCCGAAGAGAAGCAGCAGCAGCCGGGACATACACACAGAGTCGGGTAGGAGCATCCCCAGGGCCGCACTCGCAGCCAGAGTGCAGCCCGTCCCCTCCTTACCCGACTCCCAGCAGCAGCGGGCACAGAGCGTTGTCTGTCCCCTGCGCCCCCCCTCCCTCTGAGGGGTTAACAGAGGACGCCCGGCCCCCACTACAATCTCCGCAAGAACAGAGATCACCACCCGACCCCCGCTACCGCACAGCGCCGCTCAGCCGCATTCATGACCCGGCGACTGACCCCCAGGAGGAGGCAGCGCCATTCAGCGGCAGCCAGCGCTTGGCGGCATCACCCGGCCACTATCCCCAGCCTGTGCTCGCCCCCCCCCGGCAGGTCAATAAGTAATTCCCCCGAGCTGTTCACTCCATGGGCGAGCGCACAGCCGGGGGTTCTCCCCAATCAGGGTGCCCAACATGGCGCCCAGCCCTCTGTAGCTGCCCGGACACAGGGACCCCCCTCCCCCCAGCCACACTGTCACAGCCAGGCTACGCAATCAGCAGCCAGGCATTCGGGAGGGGGCGGGGGAGGGTGCAATCACGTCACCGTGTACTCAGAGCCTGCCCCTCCCACCGCCTTTCATCCCCTCCCCGACAGTTTACAGTATCAGCAATCAGCAGCACAGTCAGCTGCTCCCCCTAGTGGTCAGCCAGCAGCATTACATGGCTCCCAATTAACACAGGGCAGCTTATCACAGATATACCAGCAGGGGCTGCAACAACCACCTGTGCACCAAGGATATTTCCCAACCGCAGCACCCAGCGGGCGATTGCAACCAAGCAACCCCGTCATACCAACCCAACAAGGGTACGCGCAACAAATCTCAAACCCAGGTCATCAGGGCAGGCGAGCCACATTAGGTCAGCCCGCACACAACCTTCCCTACCCCCCTGGGAACCCCGCCGCAGGGTGGCCCACACAGGGACCCCCGTCGCAGGCAGCGCCTTGCGCTCCCCACCAATTCGGGGCATTTGGTTATTACACCCAGCCTAGCCACGCATCACAGCATGCAAACCCCCCCAGGGCTGCATTACCCGCAGCCCCAGCCCGGCCATATGCCATATGGGCCAAACAATAATGCATGGCCCTTCCCCGCTGCACCAGCGCAAACAAGCGCAGAGGCACCCGGTAGCACGGCCGCAAACGCCTGGCCACAGACCACCCCCTCAGAGTTCAACCCTGTACCCTCACGGCACCAAAACTCATCCATAGCACCCGCGCAATACGCAGGGTATCAACCCCAAGGGCAACAGGGGTTTGAGCACAGTTTTAGGCAGGCGGCCACTAGCCATGGGGCTTATCCCTCAATGCCAACCCAGTGGCACTACCCCCAACTCGGACATTCTGGGCAAACAGCACCACCACCTTCACAGCATCAAGGGACACAGCAAGCCAATGGGCATTCACGACAGGAAGAATCTACAACCATCAATTGCCCGCCCCAAGGTCAGCCAAGCAATATAATGGATAGCAACAACAGGACACCAAGCTCAAGCACGATACCTACCGGCGAGCAAGGGGCAGTAGGCAACATCACGGCAACAAGTGCAAGACGGATACCAGAGGCAGTGGCGGCAAACACTTCCCCGGAGAATGGGCAAGACAGCACAGGAGCGGCCGAGAGCAGTGGGGAGTCAAATGCAGGGTCATCAGACTCTGATTCCGATACAGGAGACATTGATAGTGAGGCAGAGGCAGCCAACCCAGGACAGGCGAAACTCTTTAAAATGCTTAGAAAGATGAGGAAGAGGGAAAAGGACAGCAGGAAGAAGAGTAAGAAAACCAAGGCCAAAGAATCAGAGGAGAGGGAATCTCTTACATGCGCATCCACAACCATTGACAGGGGGGTGCGTAGCGCAGTGTCAAAGGACATAAAAACTGGGAAGTACGTGGACATCTTCGCCATTACAAAGGAGACAAATAAAGCATTTGAGCTGGCAGCTAACAAGGGGCCAGCAGCCGAAGCCGCGTACAAGACGTACAACAGGTGGCTAAGTGGGATGTACAAATTTGCAGCGTGTTATCTCAAGACCAGGCCGAAGGAGAACATGAATGTGCTGATATACATGAACATGATACATGATATGGTGGAAAACAGCAAGGCAAACACATGGAGGGCTTACGACGAAGCCTTCCACAGGAAGCACAGTGGCCGGAAGGTGCTTACATTAGGAGAGAAAGATGTCGAAATTTGGCTGGATGTGACACAACCCAAGGAAGAGGAGCAATCCAGCGAACAGGGGAATGGGGCGGGGAGGCCTAGTTTTCAAGGGAAGGCAAGTGGCAAATGCTTTGCGTACAACCGCGCCCAGTGCACAAGAGGTCAGAATTGCAGGTTCATGCACGCATGCTCCCAATGTGGGAAGGAGCACCCAGCAAAAGAATGCAGTGGAAGGGCAGGCGGTTTCCCTGGAGAAAAGTCAGAAGGAGATCAGCGGTTTATGTAAGGCCATTACCCCAGTGAAATTGGGATGCATTTAAAAATGGCCAAGCGGATGCAAAGAACTCGTTAAGGCAGTGATGCCCAGGGAGGTATTCACAATACCCTACAGGAACAGGGGTCTCCAGCGGTCTGTTGTCTTTGCAGGAGGAAAATGGGGAATCCCGGAATGGGGTCCAAGGGTGAGACACGGTGGGGAAGCGTTTCAGTTCATGTAGTTCATGTGATAGTTATCATGTAGGTTTTAGTTTGATAGGGCGAGGGAAGGTCACGGTGAGGTGGCGGGCTATGGTTCTAGGAACCTAGCGTTGGCGGAAGTACTGCGGGCCAGCCAAAGTTTGGCGCCAGGAAACGGAGGCACCCCAGAAGAGGGGGTGCAAGATCCAAGGCCTGGCGTCGGAGGGGGCAATTGGGGGACCCCGGGCGGTTACAGGTTTCAGTTGCGAGAAGGGGTCCCCCCCCCCCGGGCGGCTTGATTCAGTTACGTTGGAGGGCTGGTGGATCGCAGTGCTATCTTTGCCACCTAAGAGAGTAGGATGATAATTGTTATCTGGTAAAATAAATGTGACCTCAATTCGCCAAAATAAATGACTCAGTTTGGTTATTCCAGGTAAAGGGGAAAAGGGAGGGGGTGAGGCTTTAAGGGTGGGGTTGCTTACTCTGTTTAAGGTAAATGGAATGGCGGGAGCATCAGACGCTCAGAGGTTTAATAGGAGCGTGCGGCGACTAGCCGGGAGAGACTGTAAACTATCAGTCTGTGCTCCCTAAGGCCATGAAGTGCTCCCATTGTCTTGCTGGTATTAGGAGGGGGGCAGGGAGATAGCAGTGAAAGGATAGTGGGAGATAAAAGGGGGGAAGGTAAGAGAGAATAAGGTGGTAGGCGCCTCCCCATGGGAGTAGACCTATACTTAAGGACAGGACAGGTAAAGGGGGGAGGATCAGAGAGAGCAAGAGGGCACACCATAAGGATTGACCCACGCACCCACCCTTGGACGAAGAAGGAGCAACATCCAAATAGCATTTAGTTACAGCAGAGATTGGCTTAACAGAGGCGGAAGTACTGCGGGCCAGCCAAAGTTTGGCGCCAGGAAACGGAGGCACCCCAGAAGAGGGGGTGCAAGATCCAAGGCCTGGCGTCGGAGGGGGCAATTGGGGGACCCCGGGCGGTTACAGGTTTCAGTTGCGAGAAGGGGTCCCCCCCCCCCCGGGCGGCTTGATTCAGTTATGTTGGAGGGCTGGTGGACCGCAGTGCTATCTTTGCCACCTAAGAGAGTAGGATGATAATTGTTATCTGGTAAAATAAATGTGACCTCAATTCGCCAAAATAAATGACTCAGTTTGGTTATTCCAGGTAAAGGGGAAAAGGGAGGGGGGTGAGGCTTTAAGGGTGGGGTTGCTTACTCTGTTTAAGGTAAATGGAATGGCGGGAGCATCAGACGCTCAGAGGTTTAATCACTGTCCATTTTATCACTTTCGAAGCTTAGTGCATCTGGCCCTATGTGAGGTTGATGAAGGTGTCTAGAGATTAGGCAGCACTTGTCAATCACTAATGGCCTAATTCAGACCTGATCACTTTTGTGCAATTTTGCAGAGGACTTTGATAGTCAAATCATGCCTTGTTCAAATCTGTGAATGGATCGCTGAACTGCAAATTAATTCGCAACTCACTCACTATAGAATGACTTCCCCAGTCTTTGCAAGTGTGCATAACTCTGACCCTTCCACAACTCTGCAACAAATAAAGGGCCAGAGGCACTAAGCTTCATAAGTGATAAATTGGAGAGTGATAAACAGCCAGCCAATCAGCTCCTGTCTGCATTTGTCACAGGCTGGATTTGAAAAATGTCAGGCAGGAGCTGATTGGCTGGTTGTTTATCACACTCTATTTTATTACTTTTGAAGCTAAGTACATCTGCCCCACAAGCTAATCGAGGCCAACGCTGATGTCACACACCCTCCCTGAAAATGGCTGGACACGTCTGCATTTTCCTGACATTCACAGAAAATCGTCGGTTACCATCCACTTACGCAGGCTTCCTGTCAATCATCTTGCATACGGCCAGAGATAAAAATTTGCAGGATGTATTGCATCCATACGCATTCACAGTCTATAGATAATCGTTTGCGCTACAAATTCTCAGCCATGCAATCAGTGCTGAATAACCCCCATAGTACTTTACCATTATTATCTATGCATACATAAATCTACAATCTGATGTTAAGTAGGTTCATATACACCATTTTTCTACATTTTAAATTTGTTACATTTTAAATTTTATGTTTTTTATTAAACTGTTTCTCATTAATACTGTAATTTTTAACTGTATTTTTATCAAATTGTATTTTAATTAAATTCTACCTACTAGCAATGTGCTATATTATTAATTTTGTATATGGTTTGTTACGAATTTTACATGAATTTGTTTCTAGCCAGCACAATGCACTTTGAATAGATAGTATGGAGTTTAGATCTTGAAGCCGGGCTAGGTCAAATACGAGTGGTTGATCCTGCAACATGTGACTGAACAGGACCACTTCAAAAACCCTCCCGGTATCCACAGCGGCACATCTTGAAAAAGGATATACCTGAATATCCGAAACGCGTTGATTGACCCGCTATCAGCAGCTCCAGTGGGACGGACAGATCACAGCGGCGCCACACGTATCTCCTCTGCCGGCGTTTGTCTGCAGCACGCCGTTCTTCAAGGGGATAGCCGCCGGACATCTACCCGCTGCGTCTCTGCTGCTCCTGGACTCCTTTTAACTTGCATCTTTGTCGGATCCCTGTTTGGATTTGGATTTTGTATGAATAAATCTCTTCTTACCTGTTTCCCGACGCCTCCGGTTATCGTTTGATAAAGAAACCTTTTTGTGCACTCGGGACAGAATTAACATGTAAGTTGATTCCTTGTTGGTATTCCCTGCTGTATTGATGTTTAGACAAAGAAACTGCTACGGGAACACCTGATTGAACCTAATTGTAAGTTCAATTCTATACGGCATCAGGAAGATTTCTGTTGCAGGGATTGTCATATCTCACATCCCAGATAACCTTCAATTGTTATCCACCAGCGCTAGTTTTTTGTTATAATTTTGTGTATTCTATGTATGTGTTTGGATCAGGGCGTTGATCCCTACAAGAAACCAGCAGCTAATTAGTCCAGCGCTGGGTACACACCTACAATTTGTTGTACGCAGGCTTCCTGTCAATCATCTTGCATACGGCCAGAGATAAAAATTTGCAGGATGTATTGCATCCATACGCATTCACAGTCTATAGATAATCGTTTGCGCTACAAATTCTCAGCCATGCAATCAGTGCTGAATAACCCCCATAGTACTTTACCATTATTATCTATGCATACATAAATCTACAATCTGATGTTAAGTAGGTTCATATACACCATTGCTCTAGGTACAGTGAAATGGACTAAATGTTTCAGAATCCATGATAGAATGGACTCTTATTTATTTCATATGAAATAAAATATATGGTACTTGTGTACTAGCACGGCACCTATCGCATCGCAGACCATATCGCATGCGATGGTATGCGATGCAACGCGATATTGGCCGATGTTGTACAATGGCATACAATTTTAAAATTGTATGCCATTGTATATGGCATACAATGCCATACAATGCGATGCAATGCGATTATAATTGTATAAGCACCCTAATAGGTGCTTACAATGGTTAAATGCACCCCCACGTGAACCCAAAGCGTGGCGAGCGCAGCAAGCCAGCGAGGGGCGGCGGTACGCGTCCTACGACCTTTTCATACCCCCACTCAGTGCCATATTAAGCCTTCGGGGGGCCCGGGGCACTTTAGACAGGGGGGCCCCCTTGCACTTGTCATTACTGGCCGCAAACTGCATGGGGGAATATTACACTGTCAAAACACATAGTAAAGGCAGTATAAACTTGGTCAATGGGTAACTTAAGGGGATATATATATATATATATATATATATATATATATATATATATATATATATATATATAGCAGGGCGTTTCTTACCGGCACTCCACGGTCTTAGCTCAGTCAATCAAAAAGAATTTTCAAACGGACACAACTGGCTTCATGCAACGTTTCGGGATCCTTTAATCACATCCCGTCATCAGGCAGTGTACTGCCTGATGACGGGATGTGATTAAAGGATCCCGAAACGTTGCATGAAGCCAGTTGTGTCCGTTTGAAAATTCTTTTTGATTGACTGAGCTAAGACCGTGGAGTGCCGGTAAGAAACGCCCTGCTGTATACTTTGGATACAAGGCACCCCGGCAATTGCATTTCTGAAAGGAGAGTGCCGGCTACTCGTCTGCTATATATATATATATATATATATATATATATACTTTCCAATGTTCTCCCGGCACTCCTGGCACCCATAAGGTTGCTTATACAATTTAATATCGAATATGAGTTAAAATCGCGTCGCATCACATTGCATGCCATCGGGTGTATGGCATGCGATGCAATATGATTAAAAAATCGGGCGACTAATAATCGGGGCGTCGTGCTAGTACACAAGTACCAAATATATATACTCGGAAGCCCTCATACACAGAGAAAAACGTAGTTTGTATTTTTTGATAATTAATGTAAGCAGACATATTTTGGTCTTATGTTACACACTTACTACCACAGGAAGTAATACAGGTAGATTATTCCTTATTTAAACACTCGGGTCAGAAGCATTTTGGATAATGTTTTTTTTTTTTCTGTAGTTTGGAATATTTTTATATTTCAATGAGGTATCTTGCATTTATGTTGCACAAACACATCAAATGCATGAAGTATGCAAAAATATATTTTATTTGTGCATGACACAAGGTTTTAAAACATAAAACAAAGGTGTACTATCGCACGCTCTGAATTTGAATGCCAAGCAATCATTTCCTTGCACATATTTAGTGCCAGTTACACATCATATCCCCAGTAGTGCCAGTTACAGATGTACCCAGTAGGTTTAGATGTACCTAAGTATATTTCTGAGTCTATGGTTATAGAATAATTTGGATAAGGGATACTCACCCTGTACAATAAATATTAGCCACAAACTATAGCTTGCCTATACCATTGCACGAATCTGCAAACTAATTTTTTTCTTAAAATATTAATATTTTCATAAACTGTTTATTTGCCTTTATATCTACAGTTAAATCTATACTTTTGGAGGATATAGTTACTTTAGTGAAATGATTTATATTGTTTATATTTAGACAGTGTTGAAATGCTTGAGAACTGCTCCCAAAGCAGGACTTTGTTGTGCGTCTACATCCTTTGTCCCCTCCATTGTCTTCTCTCTTGTGCGATTCAATGAAACCAGTCAGCTTGGAAAGATTTGTTCTCACGATACGCTAGCAGGGAAAGTGGTATTCTAGCCCCTTAGTTACAGGGCAAGGAAGATAGTAGAACTAAATAAGAGCTCATCTTTATTAGGTATTTTCTGATCTTGTATTTAATGCCAGGGTAGATGAGAACATCAGCTGATTTAATGAAGAGCTGTCCCTTTCCTAAACTTCTTTTGGCACATTAATGTGGGGGGAGTGGCTTCTAAGCTGCAGCTGTCCATGGGTTTACTGACAGATACCATTAGCACTCCCAGTTTGTTTGGGATAAGAGGCTCTTAGTCAGTCACTGCTGAATAGTAACTGATCCCAAAGTCAGAAGTAAGCTGCCGGAGACATGCAGTTCTTCTATCTGTTACCTGTGCTTGTGTGCTCACACCTGATACCTGGTGTAGGTGCAGCTGGCAGCACATCAGCATGTGGCCCTTGTAACCTGGATGATTGTAGTTTTATCACCTGTGTAGCACCTGAGCTGCTCACCAAAGATGAATGTGGCTGTTGTGAGCGCTGCCTCAGCATTGAAGGAGAGGAGTGTGGTGGTCAGGATGAGAGCAGAGCTCGATGTGCTCCTGGTATGGTCTGTGTAAGCCGCTCCAGTTATGGAAGTGCATCTTCTTCTTCTGATGGTACAGGATTCTGCTTGTGTGAAGAGGACGGTGCTGTATGTGGCTCAGATGGAAAGACCCATTCCAGTGTGTGTGCTCTCCGTCTGCACAACTGGAAGACACAGAGCCAAGGCAAGGGTTCTATCCACAAGGTCCATGATGGCGAGTGTAAATTTGGTAAGTGTTTTACAATTCACCTGATACCTTCCAACTTCTGCTACTGTACTAGCATAATGTAGTTATGACTTTGCACATTGTTTTTCTCATTTATTTAAATTGAACACTTAATGCAAAGTGACTATACTGAAAGGACAGTTATACTAGTTCCTTCTCATACTGTAAAGGTGCCCATACACTAGTACAATATTGCCCTTTTCTACATTCCCCTCAGACCGATAAATCATGTGAAAAGTGTCATATCAAATGTCATTTACTTCCAATTCTGATCTGATGCCCGGCCTCATGTGCATTGTTTCGGATCCGGTGATCGCCATGGCTGCCACAAGGATTTTTTTGTATCCTGGGGCAGTGAATGGCATCTCATACGATACATCGTATGCAAAAGGACCACATGCGATAGTTGCCGTTGATAGTTGCCAAGATATCGCATGCAAGGCTGAATGCAATACCTCGGCTTAGTGTATGGGGTCTTAAGTTACAGCGCTGATTCATTATTTTGGGAAAATAACTTTGATAGCTGTTACCACCAGCTATGAGCTGACCACTTACATTTCAACAAAAAAGTATGAGTAATTAATGAACATATCTTTTATAGACATTTAAATAAGACAGATGAACATAGTTTTTGTTGTTGTAAATTACTACTGATGAGCAATTTGCTGATATTCTCCACGGTTTATTTGTATCGGATAATTTATGGAGATCAGGGGATAATGACCAGAACATCATTGGGTAAAAATTACAAAATGTATCACTGATTTGTTAACCTTCGTGCCAAAGAAGAAGATTAATAAGATAAATATTCCATCATTTATTTGATTTTTTAGTAGCTACAGTCTTATGATCCAATATTTTATGGCATCCTCATTTGTCATGGACATGTTTGGAGGAGTGACACTGTTCTTTTGTTTTCTTTGTTTGGTGCTTAGTTTTATCTTGTCCTTAATTATCTTTTTGCACCCCTCATTATATCCAATGCAACTGTCTACAGAACTTCCACATGCAGAATAACCTGTCTTACGGCCAGATGTACTAAGCTTGAAAAGTGATAAAATGGAGAGTGATTAACCACCAGCCAATTAGCTCATAACTGCCATGTCACAGGCTGGGTTTAAAAAATGACACAGGTAGGAGCAGGGGCGTAACTAGAACTTGGAGGGGCCCATAGCAGAATCTTGAAAGCCCCCCCCTCACATACCATTGTCACTACAATTAAGCGTGAAGAAGAAAGAGTGGCAAAGAGGGTGTCGGGGAGAGAAAAAGAGAGGAGCGATAAAGAGAGAGAAGGGTGGTCAAGGAGAACACTTCATGGAAAAAGAATGAATGAGGTAAAAGATAGGGGTGTCGGAGAGGGGGGTGCGAGCACGAGAAAGATAGAATGTCAGGGAGGAGCTCAATGTGTGGGCACTTTAAGGGGTGGCTGAGGACAAAGGGAGGAGAGAAAGGGGATTAGGGAGGAGAAGAGAAAGGGGGACTAGGGAGAGAGAGCAGAGGGCGGATGGGGTTAGAAAGGGGGTCTAGGGAGAGCGAGCCAAGGGAGGATGGGGAGAGAAAGGGGGCTAGGGAGAGAGAGAACCGAGGGAGGCTGGGGAGAGAGAGATCCGAGGGAGGATGGGGAGAGAAAGGGGGGCTGGAGAGAGAGAGATCCGAGGGAGGATGGGGAGACAAAGGGGGGCTGCAGAGAGAGGTAGAGTTGGGGGGGGGGGCAGGGAGAGGGGGTGGTAACGCGAATCAAGTACAGTACCGCCTAATCCCCCCTACTCCCTGTGTACCTCTCTAAGTACCTCCTCCAGTTCAAAGCCGCACAGTGTACCTGGTCTCATTTGTGCCATCAGACCTGGTGCTCATGGTGCCACAAGCGCTGGATCTCATGCTAACAGCTCCTGCTGTAGCGTTTGGCAGCACTGGATCTCCCGCTGACAGCTCCTGCTGTAGCGATCAGCAGCGTCTGGTCTCCTGGCAGCCCCAATTCTACCCTTCCTGGGCACCAGGACTCGCAATGTCATGTGGGTAGGAGAGGGGAATAAGAAGGTCAAAAGACCAAAGCAGCCGCTGACGGAGTGCATAGGACGGACAGCAGAGCCGCTGCCACTACCTGGCTGCACTATTTAAAAAACAAACAACTACTTCGAGAGAGGGTGCAGGGGATGTGTGCTGGTCCATGGGGCCCCTCAAACCCCCGGGCCCCGTAGCAGTTGCACCCCCTGCACCCTCCATAGTTACGCCACTGGGTAGGAGCTGATTGGTTGTTTATCACTCTACATTTTATCACTTTTCAAGCTTAGTACATCTGGCCCTTAATATGTTTTAATGCACAGTGAATGCTTTGCTATTAAATGTAAGTTAGAAATTGTTTATTAATTCCTATACATGGCGTTTTTCTTTAGGTTGCAATCCTGCAGCCCTCCCAGGTAAAATCCACCACTGTGCTCAGCCTGTGGACCAGATGCACTAAGCTTCAAAAGTGATAAAATGGAGAGTGATAAACAGCCAGCCAATCAGCTCCTACCTAACATTTTCAAACACAGTCTGTGACATGGCAGATGGGAGCTGATTGGCTGTTTTTCACTCTCCATTTTTTTGAAGCTTAGTGCATCTGGCCATAAGTGAGGCCAGATGCACAAGACTGCACTGGTTTCACTGTGACTGGCCAGTGACCCGCAATAGGGCAGTCCCACTGAGCTGCTATACATGAGCTGGCTTCCTGTAGCGAGCCACTCCCTGCCTTGACATGCAGACAAATTTGGCTTCTATGGGTTGCAGCCAATAGACGCTGGGGGTATGCGCATGCGCAGTACCGTCACAGATAATTTGCATGCTTCGGTCATCTGCACTGTACAGGCGAAACGGGGAGCAGTGTGTGTGTGTGGGTTGGGGGGGTTTGCCGGCAGTATGGCCAGCAGCGACAGCCCCCCTACTTCAATGTGGTAGGATTATGGGATATGTCCAATGGATTTTATATAAAGATATTGGCAAATCACATACATTAGCTTTTTCACTAAAATGCTGGATATTTTTGGTTGTCCAACTTCCATTGGGTCCCCAAAGTCCAGACTTATCCCTTATTTCAGCTCACCAGCTCTGGAGGTTGCGCGCTGAAATGTGTCCCCTTGTTGCTGCTATTTGCGCCTGAATGGAGCAACTTCTGAAGTGCGGCACCATATAGAGGCAGCTGCGGGGCAAAACAATTGAGTTTTTACTTAGACCGAAATGTATTTAGATTCAGTAAATACCTTTAGCTAATTTGTCTGGGACTGTCCAATTAGCAATTATAAGCAGCTATAATAGCCATGAGAGGACCTGGGATCAGGAACTAGATCTTGTGTGTTATCGCATGATCGCAGGTAAATTTTCAGCTGATAAAAATGGTTTACTGACCACGCACGCTGCGACAGTCATTGCTGCGGAGGGTTCCAGTGGAACTCTGCTGGCTAATTTTTGTGTTAATTTTTCAGCTGGAAATGGAGGAATATCAGTGCGGGCCCTTTGTTATACATTTGTGTGATACCAAATATTTGAGGATAACCACAGAAATCTGATGTTTTATGGAAATTTTCAGCAAATATTTAATGATATATGACCTCACTTTGCAATATATCATTCTGATTTTGTAGCACAAGGGGAGAGTTTATTTGGTTACTTTGCACAAAAACATTTTGCGCAGTGTGTGGGATACTCTACCAATCAAAATCCTATACTTTCAGGATAAAAATTGTAATGTGTGCAGCTAGTCTCCTGTAATGTTTAGTTATACTCTTTTTGGAGTCGATTCTATTATTTACGTAAGGTATGTGGTGCTGTTGCTGCAGCCGCATTTATACATCAGCAATGGCACTCGATTTTGCACCCTTCAATGGTTTCAGTTTGTTTAAAATTGCTATTTGCCCTATGGGGTAACAAACACTTTTGAGCAAACTCCGGCCGATGTAAAGTGTGGCCGCTGCTATGATGATTTTTATCAGCGAATTCATACTGCAGCGAATAATAAGATAAACCACTAAAATGTAATCTGTACAATTTATTCCTGGGCATATAAAAGCAAGTTGGCTACAGATGGCATCACATTTTTGGCCAATAACTGTTTCATCAAAAATAACTTTTAAGATTATTTTGTTAAGTTTACTGTGTAAAAGATTCATCACAAATGTGTCAGATTTTCTATCATCTCTTTTGTGTCATATCTAGGAAATTTTTCCACATATTAACCATAGTGTCACTCAAAATTGCAATAGGCATCAGTTCTCAATTCTGTGGAGAACAAAGCCATACGATGAAAAGAAACACAATACACCTGGTGGCACTTGCATGGAGAAGCCGTCTGTAGCAAGCAGCAACAGTGACCATACAATAAACCTTTCATTCAACTCCAAGAATTTCTTTTCAGATAGATCCTTTATCAGTCACTGATGTGTGTACCAGAGGTGTGGGTTAATAAATACTATTACTATTATTTTGCAAGCTCCAATTGTAGTGCCCCAAAAGTGTGTTTTAATGATTTATTTACTACTGTGAATGTTGGAAAAGTCCAAATCACAAAGGACACCCATTGCTTCTGGTTCTTTAGTATTGAATGCTTGAAATTGAGAAATCTGTTTTTTTTGTTTTTTTTAATATTTTGTCAATAAAAGTACAAAAAAGACAGCGAAGACCTTTTATTAATATGATGGCACATAGGGCATTATTCTAGTTCACTCTTTCTGACAAAATACTTCTTAAATAAACAAAATAATGTGCACTGCAGGTGGGGCAGATGTTACTTGTGCAGAGATAATTAGGTTTGGGTGGGGTTTTACTTCAAAGTGAGATCTATATTGCAGTGTAAAAAAAAAGCAGCCAGTATTTACCCTGCACAGAAACAAAATAACTCACCCAAATCTAATTCTCTCTGCACATTTTACATCTACCCCACCTGCAGTTCACATGGTTTTGTCCATCTAAGAAGGATTTTGTCAGTAAGAGTGAACTAGAATAAGGCCCTTAGTGTGTGCGGAAAGAGACAAAGAAGTGCTTATGTATGCTAATTTAATGAAGGCACTAATTTTGTAGGCATCCTTTGGGAGATGTGGTCAAAACACAGTGAACATGAGGTCATATAACATGCAATCTGTTATGTCATTATAGCCTGTAGAACCAATGACCTTATCACCTGGTTCTCTGATTTATGTTTTTATATCAAAGTGAATAGATTTATTCTGTTTTTACATCTATGCTTTGATCATGAACCTGAGCATTCATTTATAGTTTAATGAGGTAGTGTTTGCGTGTTTCTAATTTATTCATACCAATAAATAATATACCAAGATTTGGTAACAAATTACATAATTTGTTCTGATATTTTTGATAATTTTTTTTTTTTTTTTTTCACATAGCTGGGAACTATTTTTAGACTAAATATACGAATGGGTCAGCATTTTTATGTCTGCATATGTGCAAGACATGTATACAATTATAGCATTACAAAGATCTTAAATATTAGGATTTCTGAAAACCAGTTTAAAATATTTTTATAATGTTTTTATTTTCCTTGAAACTGCGCAAAATAAAAAAAAAATCCCACACAAGTACTCATGTAACTTACTTATGTATGAAGTGAAGCTCATCGTCTAGTCTCGTCTAGTTTGTATGTGGCTTAAGATCAGCGTAATGGAAAGGCAACAAGGGCATTACATACAGGTGATTTTACATTGCATTTTGTAATAGCATCACTTACTTTCTATGTTTATTCTGTACATTGCTGATGCAGCATTTTAATCCATTGACAAAGAAGAAAAAAATTTGAAATTTGTGTGGTCTTTGAATACTTGTATGGTTGACTTCCTGTGTGTTGGTGGGAGTACTGTATAGGGGAGCGACCACACATGTAAGCAACACTAAGGGGGATATTCAATCTCCGGCGAGCACCTCCCATTGGGGAGATGCCCGCCGGGCCCTATTCAATGCTGTCTTCCCCGACAGCATTGAGCAGGGTATCTCGGCAGAACGAGCCCGACATCACTAGCTGTCGGGCTCGTTCTGCCGAGAACAGCCGGGAAGTGACGAGCTGCCGGCTGCAGCTCGCCTCTTCCCGGCCGCAACTCGCGGCCACGCCCCCTTTTAGCTCCCCGGCAGGTGGGACATTGAATCCCACCTGCGTGTTCCCGGTCGAGCTGACCGAGAACGGGACTGGGTCATGGCGGTCGAGCAAGCTCGACTGCCGTGACCCTGACATTGAATACCCCCCTAAGAGTTTTATGGATGTGAAAAGAAAACAAAAACAGAGGATGCTAGGGGTCCAGTAACTTATAGTTATGCCCCAGATGCAGTCAATTAGAGCAATACAATTATTATTTATACAGAAAATAACACTCTACTATAAATGCCCCTCTTCCTATACTCTCTACTCTTGTATTTTCCTGTCTGCCTCTCTTTCCCTACTTCCCTTATCGCTGTCCAACCCACTTTCTGCATGTGTCCCTCTTTCCACAATTTTATCAATACAATTTGCCATTTATAATGCGAGGCTTCATATACATGGAGAAAATATGCTACCAGTAGATGCCCAGTGAGACTTTGTTCTGGTTGCAGGTTGGCTATCACACGGGGTACTATGTTCAACACACACCCTTCACCCATTTTATATATGTGTTAAATATGCAGGATAATTTATCAAACCACTTTTTACTAAGCAAATATGAAAACCCCCATTAGTTATATTTGGTAGTGAACCCCCTTTAGTGCTGAGATACACTAATGTCATGTGCCTGCAAGTATTGTGGTACAACCCAACAGGATGACTTCTATACACTAGGGTGAGTTTTTGGCATCTGCAACAAGAAGAGCATCTAAAATGATATCTGATACAGTGTACAACTAGTCAGTAATACTGAGTCCATCTTGTGGTAAACAATAACAGAGATATATTTCTTCCTCAAGCATAATTACCAAAACATTTTAAGTACAACTTCCCCTCCTTATGGTAGTTTTGCTGGAAGCGCTTCTCCCTTTCACTGTTTAACACGCGGCTTCAGATAAAGTCCTTTTAATTATATGGGAAATTCCACTCTTTTTACATGATGCGCTTCTTTCCCTTCTCTTCTATATAATGGTGGCTCTTTGGCTTATAATGGCTTTTCCCTGCTCTTGGACTCTCTAAATATCAGACCTGTACATTTCTGCTTGCTGTAAGATGACACAGATAAACCTATGACATTATAGTCGTTATGAGGACCTTATCTTTTGCACACACCTATTTTGTGCTTCACTGCTGATTCCTCCCACTCCAGTGATGCTGTGCTCACTTGGCCACTGAAAACCGGCATCAATGGTATTCCGGGCTAAATCCGGCAATGTTTCCAGGCTATTTTGTTCAACTCTAGATAGTCCTCATCATTAAGCATTTTTCTATGTATCTTAATGTGTCATTTTATGAACCGTTGCTTGATAATCATATAAGCTTATGGCAAGAAGGGTGCATCAACACATTTTTAGTTAATTAAATAAGATCTCATGCTATGCATACTTTAAACAAAGTAATTAATACATTGGAAAAGGTATGGGTGATTAGGGCGACAGTGTCTAGGTTGACAGTCAAAAGGTCAACCACTATTGGTCGACAGATAAAAACACATGACTAAGATCCACATGGTCAAAAGGCCAACATGGAAAAATGTTAGCATAAGTTTTTCACGGTTTTTGTTGTCTATGTTGACATGGACACTGTATTAGTATACCCTGTCCCCTCGCATTGCTTGGTACACTATTATATTCTCCCTCTATGCCCAAATGGTAAAGTATGAACAAATCAGTTTAAAAAAAGAAAAGAAAAACCTCATGTCGACCTTTTGCTTGTGTTAACCATTTGACCATGTCTACCTTTTTCATGTGTCAACCTTTTGACTGTCAACCAATGGTGGTGGACCTTTTGACTGTCGACCTAATGACTGCATACACAATGGAACACAGAAAATGGAAACATGTAATAAAGGTTGTGCTGATGGGGGTTATTCTGATTTGTTCGGTCCCCCGTGCATTCTCATTAAGGCTAGTGATTCCAGACAGTCCACTACCTGTGCACCATCATATCCAGCAACAACACTTGTACCAGCCCTATGACGGGCACAGTGAACATGGACACTAGAAGAAACTATGGACCTTATTCTGATTGACTGGCAAGGCTGCCCTCTGCCTGCATGGCCACCCGCCCCTCCCCTCGCACGCCTCAATCTCCCCGCAGATCTCTGAGCACCCTGTGCGGTAATCGGGCAGGCAGCTGACTTCAGCTGTCTGCCCCCTGCACCCACGTTACTGAGTCATTACCATGGGAACGCCCAGTGTTTCATGGGCGTTCCCATGGTAATGACTCAGTAACTGCCGCTGCCCCACTCCCCCCACCCGCTCTGCTAGGTGTGAGTGGGGCGGCGAATGCAGATGCTAAAAATCAGTCTCCCATGCGAACACACGGGGGAACGATTACATCAAAATACCCCCCTATGTATTAGAGACTGCAGCCATTTTCTGTGACGCACCTGTAACACACCCAGGTGACAAATTATTTGTGTTCCATCAGGTCACCTCCCAGACTTCCCCTAGGAATGCTCATTGCTTTTCCTATATGATTTCTAATGCCAGCTCTCCCATACACAATAGCACATTAGAGATTTCTTGGATATTTCATGCAATTGCTTAAATGTACCTGCATCACCATGTGATTTGCATGCACAACTGAATACGGACCAATGTTTTTGTTTTTTTTTACTAATTTTAGAGTTAGCCTTTGTATAATGCAGTGGTTCCCAAACTGTGTGCCGTGGCTCCCTGGGGTGCCTCGGGACACGTGCAGGGGTGCCCTGGGTTGGTGGTCCAGAAACCAACTCAAATTATTAATGGTTCATTATGTATGAACAAAACCAGTGCTGGTGGCTGCCAATCATAAAATGTGTACAAAGAGAAGCAAATACTGTCCTTTACAACATAACTGACCTTAAGAATCGCATATAAACCCAGTCTAATTATTTTATTTTTGGCTTAGGGGTGCCGTGAAAAGATTCTGCTACTCTAGGGTGCCGTGATTCAAAAAAGATTGGCAACCCCTGGTATAATGGCTAAGGTTTGGCGTGAGTAAGGGTTAAATTGAAGTTTGGGTTAGCGTGAGGTTATTTAATCAATAGAAAACCTCCTAATCGATATGCAAACTGTCAACATCCACCATCAAGATTGTGCATTTATTTTCGGCATGTTACATGTCTTTCTGTCAATGCTGACTTTCAGAACATGTCAAGTCTGGTGGCCAGATCATTTGAACTAAAGGATTCTTCTTTCAGATCAAGATGTTCCTGAGTTTCTTGAAGCCAGTATTGGCAATACTGTATATTCCCCCATTCCTGCACTTCATAATAGTATTTGCAATGCAAGAGTCGTCTCTGCAAAGAATAACTTGCAAATAATTACATTGGTTGAAAGAGGAGGCCCACTCATCTTTAGCAAACAAGGGATCCAATTAATAAACATTGTGGTTGTAAAGTTGAAGTAAATCCATTTTTTTTTTTTAAAGCAATGATTCATTTTTTTTCCACATGTACATTTTCAGTGTATTGGCAAACCTGTGAGGTTACATGCAGATTGATTTTCCTGGAGCAATTCCAAGGGGTAGGAAATGGGCATTTACCCTGAAAAATACTATGTAGACAAGTTGGTGCACTTTTACATAAACAAAAGGGTGGGTCTGTTTTTTCAATGTTTCTTAACCCTTTGAGTGCCAATGTTGCTGTGAGAGATCCTCAAAATACAGTACCTGTTAAAAATGCCAGCATTGCTCACAGCGAGTGTTCTTTTTTGGGTGCAATATTTAACTAAACTTCAATTCATTCACTTGGCTGTATTTGTATTTATTTATTCTAATAAATGTGAGCGATGCTGGCATTTTTAGCAGATATTTTGAGGATCTCTCACAGAAACATTGGAACTCAAAGGGTTAAATAATTGCATTGGCAAATAATGATGCTTTTGAAGTGATGTATATCTGATAAAGGTAGCTGGAGCATAGCAATGTCCAAAAAACAATGGGAAGAGGTCTAATACACAGTGATTTTTCCCCATTTTAAAAATCAAAGTGAAATCTGGAAACTGCATTTTTTTTTAATTCAATACATTTATTTTTTAGGCAATATTTAAAAATAAAAGCATATTCCATTAATTTCAAAATTTGTAATACTTGTAAAATCTCAACTTAAAGTATTAGACACAATGGGCCGAATGTATTGCAGTGTAAATCCGGCACCGTGCGGGGTGCTGGCCAAACGGAGTTATTTTTTAGTTGGTTTTGCCTTGTAACTGCATGGCTGCCGAACTTGCACCGTAATACATTTGGCTATTGACACGGATAAGCCTTTTGAAATGAACAGACAAAAGGACTTAAGGGTCCACAGCATTAGTAATGGTTGTGTTTCCCCACTATGAATAGAAAATCAGTTATTTTCTATTGATGTAAGATAAAATTATGACTAACTTTCACCATCAGCCAATCACATACTGGAGGGTATTCAATGAAGTAATTTTTTTCAGGCTTTAGTATTGAATTGTTGGTGTTTTCGTACACCAGTAATTTTGCCAAAAACACATGGATTGGCAAGTGTTTTTCAACTGTGCCATTTTTTCGACTTGCTAAAAAATCAAAACTTATGGAATGTTTAAAAAAGTTGTAAAAACTAGAAAAATATTGAATAGATGGAATTCTATCTATTCTTGGTAAAAACTTTCGGAAAAGACTTTCGGAAATTTAAGCAGGTATTGAATACCCCTCTTAGTTGTAAAACATCTGATGGTGAAGAGAAGTCCAGTGAACTGATTGCAAAATGTAGCAGGTGTGTCCATTTGTATCAGGATTTTTTTTACCTAATTGGCCTACAATAGATCAACAACTGTATTTATTTTTAATAAAGTCAAGGATTGAAGTCGGTGAAAGATGGGGTACATGTTGTTTTGCAAACAGCCTTGGAGTCACATGCCGCTGTGGCGGTACACAGCGGGTATGTTACTCACCTGCCTGTGTCCGCCGCCAGCTAGCATGTATCCACTGGTCTCTGAGTCCGCAGGGTGGTCAGCAGGCTTGTGTGCAGCGGCAGGGGGGGTGGCCGCGCGGCTTAGGAGGAGTCCCTGTGAGGCCAGCGCTGCCATCTTGGTTGTGGGCAAGTGAGTGATTGGGTAACGTCTGGGTCTTTTCTGAATGCCTGTCCTGTCAGCCAATGGCAGTCATCCTCTAGGTACTTAGGGGAGCTGCTTAGGCTGATCTGGGTCAGTACAAAAAGTCCTCTGAGCATATTGCATCTCACAGAAGATTCCTGACTCCTATAGTGCCTGTTGCAGCTCCAAGCCTAACCTGTCTATTCTTGCCAGCCCGATCCCATTGCATGATTACAGCCTGGGCCGCCCTACTGTCTGGTCCAGTCTAACTGGTCTCTTGATTCTGACTGTGCCTCTCCGCTCCAGTTCTGGATTCTTTCAGCCAGTATCCAAGTATTTCAGTGTTTGCCATAGGATCCTACCATTGCTATACTTCATTGTCTCTTTCCGGATACTTCTTCTCCACTCATCCATCAAAGTGATCTCACTCTTCAGCTTCCAACGTCATCCCTAAAAGTTGTCAGTTACCGTACCCCAAGTTTCCTTTTAAGAACTTTGTTTTATGCTTATTGACTTTAGTTCACTCAAAGAAGTATTTGAGTGTCCCCTTCCTGTATTATTTATGAAAAAGTCCTTCATTAAACCTGCCCATTTCAACCCGTCATCTCCTGGTCCTCCTGTAGTTCCTGAGCACCACACAACTCCACCAAATCCTACTTCCGTGACACTTGGGTTGGTTTCACAATGACAGTGTCATAGTGTCTTAGTGCCAAGCAACAAAGGCTGTTTGTTTTTGGCTCTGGTAGAATATGTCAGAGGTTCATGAATGATTGTTTTTATATATTAATGGAGCTGTCCCATTCATTTCAGTGGTCCATTCCCTACAGTTGGATTCCCAGCATCTGCTCTTCTATAAAAACCTACTGAAATATATTGTTCCCTTTGAAATGAATGGAAAAGGTTCCTTCATGTTAGTAGTTTTGAAGCAATCTTAAGCATCTCAAACCAGAGAAAACATTTTCAGTAGCTTCCACATTGATTTTCTAAACTGAAACTTGATATATTTCCCATTGTTCTATACGTAACAATGGAGAAGCCTGCAACTGCAATGAATTTTTTTTTGCAATGTTTGGTAAATAATTTTGTAAAGTCTGTCAAATTTGGGGGGAAGTTTGTAAAACTGGTTATTTTTGTTTTTGCTTTTCTTTTGTTTTGTTTTTATCAAATGGCAATTTTTCTTAAAATCAATTCCCCATTACAGGTTGGGACAGTCCATCACATTACTACATAAACTTCCCCATAGTAATATTTGGTCTGGATGCTTAGCAATACAGTACTGTACTTCCTGCTCTTCTGTTACTCCTTCAGTGTCTCTCTCATTGCCAGAGTGATAACTCCTCTACTAGCCATGTTCAGTATGTTTTCTGTTAAGGAAGGATGTGCTGTGTCTTTTGCTTTTGTGTGGTCCTTTTGTGATGACACTATACAAACAAGTTATTGCTAATTTAAACATGTTTGACATGTTCTTGTATTTTTTGCTAAAGTGAGAGCTTGTATTCTCGCAGACAGGACACTGCATATGTATATACAAATAGATGTAAACAGAGGAACATATGGAGGTTTTTCATTAAAAAAATATATTCGGATATGGAAGTAAGGGAGAGCAAACCATGTTAACATTTATTTTACACATAGCTTGATATCTAGTCCATACAGTGCCATCTTTGGTTTCATCTTGCGGGTATTTCTATTTATTTTCCTAAAGAGGAGACATTACGTTGTTCTCCATAGCAAACCAATTAGGTTGTAGGTGGCATTTATCTAGTTCATTTTATTGAATGATAGCTCAAATCTCATTGGTTGCAACACTCTACATGTCCTCTTGGTGAGTAATGTCTTATATGTGCAATTTGGAATAATAAAATTTAAATCAAGTTGATTGTATACCCAGAATGGGTGAATCTGAAAAATTCCTTTACTTATTATGGGATCATGGTTCCTTTTCCCAGACTTTTGTGAATGACTGATGGATACGAGTAATAACACTGACAACATAAATTTTATTGTCAATCATATTCAAGCATTTTTCTGAATGTGACATAGGTTTTGTTAGACTGGCTTTAATTAAGTCCCTTATTTATTGAAGGTATCCATTATCTCACAAACTATAGCAATTTAGACATAAAACTATTTTTCATTTTCAAAATACCCTAAATTTGTTCAAAAATGTTTTGCAAATAAACAAAATTATTTAGTTTTTTTGTGCTGTATAATCACTATGAAATTTTCAAAAACATCACAAGGGAGATTATGTATTAATAAACACAGCGGATGTCCCCCAGCATTTGTAAAAGACTCCTCCATAGGAGCTAACACGGCATTGGTTTTCACTGGCGGATGAAGGCTGCAAGAGAGAGATAAAAAATCTCTCTACTGTGAGTAAGTATCTATAGACTTTAACCAGTTTATACCATCTAATGATGGTGTAAACAAACAGGGCTTCACTTTTCAGAGTTTGGTACATTAGGGGTCAGCTCATAGTCTCCATGTATAATAATGGGAACTTTAATCTTCTGCACTAATTAGCCTTCTGCATGAGAAATATCCTGCATAAGATAAAGAACACATACACATGGGGCGATATAGCCTTTTTTTTTCCTAAGCAATCTGTCTCGATTGCTTAGAAATCAAGCACGGATTGATCCCATAGCAATGGTGATGCCCTTGCGTCGCCATCGCCCACTCAGATAGTTAGAACATGCAGTCAAGGTCTAGTAATATCACCTGCATGTGCATGATAAGCACTGGGTTAGCACAGATTGCCCATACACACATGGCTATGTGTGTATGGGCGGTCTAGCCAGCTAGTTGTGCTGCGCGATCTGTGCTAACTAGATCGCTCCGCAGCACAAGTCGCCCTGTGTGTATGGGGCTTAATAGTACATAACATAAATTTATAGCATTATACATAACTTGCAGTTTCTACATTTACTGAAATCAAATCTTGATAAATAGAACACATAGTTGGGTATTCAATTCCGGCCGCTATTTTCGACCGGGGAAATAGCGGCGGCTGCCTATTCAATGCTGGCATTGCTGACAGCATTGAAGGTGGAATTTGACGAAACTGATCCGACTTTAAAACCAGTTGGTTCTGTTTTGTCGAAAACAGCCAGTGGGCAGGCGGAACATTGAATTCCGCCTGTCGCTATAATGTCGAGTCGCGTGAAAACGGGCCAGGATTCCGACTTTATGAACATTTCGACAGTCGGAATCCAGGATTGAATACCTTGCATAGTAACTTAACACTGATAAATAGGTGTTTATGTAATAGATTAAAAGGCCAGTATGGTTAAAGCGCAATACACATTCTAAAACGATTATTTTCAATTCTAAATATATTAGTTGGAAAAGCTAAGCTAAAATAAGTAATTGTATACACTTAGCATATTATTTACCAGAATGTATGATGCGATTATCCTCATGGGGAGTGGCGCCTCTTGTAAAATACTCCTCTGGGAGATGCAATGCTAATCATCCTGGCTTTTTAATAGACAAAGCCTGAGCTTTCATAATGCATTATTCCTCCTGAATATTTATTTACTTCTCTCTACACCAAGGGTTTTCATACTCACTTTAGTCCTATAGCTGACTCAGATCAGGAGGGATTAAGAAAAGCTTTGGTCTAGTCTGGGGTCTGTGCTGCATTGAGGCCTATTATTCAGAGGCTGATCCACTTTTGAATAGCAAGTGTCTGTGTCTTTGATGTGCAATTGAACCTGACAGTGCTGAGAACCGCAGTTTGCCAATATGCTTGTTACACTTTGCACCTGGGTCTTCTTTATCATTTTATCATCTTATTGTTATTTTTCTTTTTTACGATTACTCACTAATTATCTAAGGGTGTCCACCAAAAATGAAGGCTTGGACAAAGTAAAAAAATATATTTAACTGTAATGTTATGATTGTATTTATTTAGTTTGTAATGTTCCATTTCAGAGACTTGGAATATTAAATAAAAATATATGTTAAATTCCATGAAAATGATAATCTAATTAATATACAGATGTATCGGTCTAGTAGTTTTTCCTCTAGTGGCATGGCCACATACACTGTGAAACAGATATGATGCAGCAAGTCCTCCAATTAGTGGTGGCTCTTACCCAAGCAGAGGAGAGGGGCTGCCGGGCACCACCTCTCCGGTGCCACCGCTGCTGGTCCCTGCAGGTCCCCGCTACCGCCACCCGCTTTTCTCGATCACCATCGCGGGACTGGCAAATGCGCAGTAGCCTCTTTGGTACTGCGCATGCCCTGGCCCCAGCCGCAGAATCGTATTGACGGTCCCGGGTCTGGCGCATGCACAGTATTGTCTGCAGTACTGTGCATGCGCAGAACCCATTTTTAGGGGCTGTCCCACAGCTGCGCATAGAGTTGCATCGCTGAGGGAGGGAATATCTTCCAATGGGACCGCATTGGGTGACTGGCAGGTCGGACTTCCAATAGGAAGTCACTGTTAGTCACAGTGAATCCAGTGCAGTCTCACAGACTGCATCTGGCTTCACACAGTGGCGTATTTTACCTGAGGGGCTGCAGCCCTGCTGCCCATAGGTAAAAACCGCCACCGCCTCTAATGTTACAAACATGCTCTCATATCCTGATTCTGGGATTCTTAGGGGTAAATTTACTAAGGTGGGAGCAGTGGCGTAGCTACAGGGGTCGCAGCGGTCGCAGGTGCGACCGGGCCCCTGAGCCAGGGGGGCCCAACCCCCGCCACCAGGACGATTTTTTGCAGCATGTTTTGAACATAGTGAGCGCCGCTATGCGGCGCAGCACGTCTATTGTTTATTGACGTCATGACGCCGCAGCGTCATGACGCGACAGTGCTTGAGCCTCCGGCGCCCACGTCCTTCCTTCCAGTCAGTGTGAGTAGCGCTAATAGTGGGGGGAGCTGAGGTGACGGGAGAGCCTGGCAGATCATCACCTGGTGGGATCCGTCGTAGCCTGCCTACTGTGCAAGTTAGTGGCCTGCTTCCTGCCTTGTCCTGCCTCCTGCCCCATACCCTTATGTATATGTATCTGGCGCTGGAGGGCATATGTACCTGGCACTGTGGGGCATATGTACCTGGCACTGTGGGGCATACTGTATGTATCTGGCACTGTGGGACATATATATATCTGGCACTGTGGGATATATTTGGCACTGTGGGACATATATATATCTGGCACTGGGGTATATATGTATCTGGCACTGTGGGGCATATGTATCTGGCAACTGTTGGGAATAATATGTATCTGGCACTGTGGGGCATATGTAGCTGGCACTGTGGGGCATATGTAACTGGCACTGTGGGGCATACTGTATGTATCTGGCACTATGGGACATATATATCTGGCACTGTGGGACATATATATCTGGCACTGGGGCATATATGTATCTGGCACTGTGGGGCATATGTATCTGGCACTGGGGGGCATATGTATTTGGTGCGCTGTAGACATAATATACCTGATGTATTAAAATATAAACAGACCGAGATTTTAATTTTGTTGTATGTAGGGGGGCCCCAAGCTAACCTTTCGCACCAGGGCCCATGAACCCTTAGCTACGCCCCTGGGTGGGAGCTCTACTGAAGATGGAATGTTGCCCATAGCAACAATTAGATTCTACTACTTATTCTATAAACACCTTCCAGAAGATAATAGATATAATCTGCTTGGTTGCTATGGGCAACATCCATCTTTAATAGAACTCCCATATTAGTAGAGATATGCAGTTAGTAATCCCTGCAGAGCCCAATGTAGGGGCCAACATTGAGTTTCCAATTTGGCACATGAAACTGGTTCCCGTTGATAGGTCGTCAGTGTCTAGGTCGACTACTATAGGTCCACAGAAAATAGGTTGACACATGAAAAAGGTCTACATGCAATAGGTCGCATGCTAATGGTCAACACATGGAAAGGTTGATATAAGTTTTTCTTCATTTCTTTTTTTAACACAGACTTGTCCTTACTTAATGATCCAAGTTTGCAAAGAGGGGGTATAGAATAGTGTGCTGAGTGCAGCGAGCCATATGAGGGGATGAGCTAAACATAGACATAGACACCAAAAGGTGAAAAACCACTGTTTACATTTTCTTGTGTTGACCATTTCCATATTACCTTTTGCACGTATCCAACTTTTTCATATGTCGATCTATTGCATATCAACCAATAGTGATCGACCTATTGACTGTCCACATGTAAAGCCATCAAACTTGGAGGGTATTATATTTGGCTGCAGGTCTTCAGCTCCATTTGCTGAA
This sequence comes from Crinia signifera, assembly GCF_055691185.1. Classification (NCBI taxonomy): domain Eukaryota; kingdom Metazoa; phylum Chordata; class Amphibia; order Anura; family Myobatrachidae; genus Crinia; species Crinia signifera. The sequence continues at coordinate 270,208,401 of NC_139217.1, read as the reverse complement.
ATGCAGCCCAAAACTTGCAAAGAACATCCACCATGCTTCACTGATGCCTGCAGATATTCATTATTGTACCACTCTCCTCCATCCCTTTAGTGATCAAACTGCCTTCTGTTACAGTCAAATGTTCCTTTTTTTTGCCGACCACTGTGGGGGAAATTTACTAAGATGTGTATTCTACTTCACATGTGATGTTGCTGTGGGCAACCAATCAGAATCTACTTCTTATTTATTTAGCGCCCTCTAGAACAGGGCTGGGCAACACCGGCCCTCCAGATGTTAATGAACTACACATCACAGGATGCTTTGCATAAGTTTTGCTATGTGGCCATGCTGAAACGGATGCATGGCATGCTGGGATGTGTAGTTCATCAACATCTGGAGGGCCGGTGTTGCCCAGCCCTGCTCTAGAAGATAGTAGACAGGATCTGATTGGTTGCCCATAGCAACATCACATGTGAAGTAGAATACACATCTTAGTAAATTTCCTCCTGTGTGTCTTTGTGGTTCTTCAAAAGAGGCCATGAACAACTCATCTTGAACCCCAGTCTGCTTTGAAATCTTTGCCTGGGAGAGACCTTGCTGATTCAGTATAACTACCTTGTGCCTTCTTGCTGTGCTCAGTCTTGCCATGGTATATGACCTGTGACATGAAACTGTTTTTCACAACCTCACCTTTTGTAGCAGAGTTTGGCTGTTCCGCACTCAGTTTTAAACACTTTTTGCACACCTGCCTAAAACTTTGCACAGTGTTTTATGTCCATTAATCCAGCTCTCCCTCCAATAGTACTGTAGTTATCTTTGTTCATGGGGGCAGCAGAGATATTGTTTTTATTCATTTTTGGGTACTCTTTACCTAGCACGGCGCCCATCGCGGGCATCGCGGCCATCAAATGCACTAAAAAACGGGTGCGACGCGATGCCCGCGATTTCCCATAGGCAACAATGTTAAAAGTGTGATTGGTCGCGATTTTACTGTTCAATGCCTCAATGCCCGCGATTTTTCCATAGGAAACAATGTTAAATGGGCCACAGAGTCCAAATAGTCCCCCTGAAGTCTGAAATGGCCCCCACAATTCTTAACGCCACCCCACGATCAACGTGAACCCGAAGCGTGGCGAGCGCAGCGAGCCCGCGAGGGGCGGCGGTACGCGTCCTCCAACCTTTTCATACCCCCACTATCCACGTCGGCGTGGAGTTGAGAATAGGTAAACGCGGGCATTGAGGCATTGAACAGTAAAATCGCGTCCAATCACACTTTTAACATTGATCCCTATGGGAAATCGCGGGCACCCGGTTTTTTAGTGCATGCGATGGCCGCGATGCCCGCGATTTTTTACCCCCGATGACCGCGATGGACATCGTGGGCGCCGTGCTAGGTAAAGAGTACCCATTTTTGTTTGGATGGTCTTTACCAATCACCCATTCTTTATCAATAAAGGTATCTATATAATCATGATATCCACTGATCGTAATTAGGTCATCACAACAGTGGACATGTCCAATTTGGAAAACAGAGCACAAAGACATCTGTTGTACTTATTGTCTAGTCGGGAAGAGACACCAGCTTCAGACTTGATCACTAATTCAGACTTGATCGCTGATCTGCAAATTTGCAGAAGACTGCGGGAGGTTAGCCACCATCCAGTGAATACCTGCTCTGTGCAAAACTTTTGCAATCCGGTATTCTGTCACACATCCATATGCAATTCTCGAACCAGCAAATAATTTTCCCAGTAAGTGCAAAAGTTTCACTTAAAACGTCTGGATGCACCTGTATTTTTTTGACAGAAAACGGACTGTTACTTCTGTCAAATCACGAGGCGATTGCCTTTAGATATTTTTGCTATGTTTGACACTATTTTGTCTCACGCATGGGTGCTACGATTTGTACATATGTGCAGTCTTTTGATAATCAAATGGATTTTCAATTTGCACATCAGCAATCAACTCTGAGGCTCAATATACAACCTACATGATACAGCTCCAGGTCTAGGGGAATTTGTTAATAATACTTATATTTGCACACAGATCCAGTGCATTTTCTATACATATTCAAACCTGTAGTTCCTCAAGGCTGATTCCTTTACTTCATTTTGCAAGCCTATTGTATATTTATATGAAATCATTCTATTAAGATTCTTGTGAATTTGGTTGGGTTTTTTTGTTTTAATAGAGGTTATTATATATTAATGCATACAACATTATTTATGCTGACATATAATCTAATTAATAATTTATTGTGCCTTGGTTTATCTTCCATAGCTGTGGTCTACACACATATATATATATATATATATATATATATATATATATTTTTTTTTTTTCATTATTTATTATTAGTGCTGTTCCATTGGTAAGAGATTACATGTAAGACTTGTGCACTGTCTCCTGTGCCTCCATACTCCTATTTGGGAAACTGAACACGTGCATTCTAGTACAGTAACCCCACATTGTCCAAGCAGTTTTATATACTTCAAGGATGTGTGGTGTTCATAATGGTTGTAACGTCCACATGTTCATAATGTTGACATTCAGCTTGTCGACACTGGTGTCTATTAAATGCAATGCTATTTCACATTTCATATGTCGGCAATCTATCATCTATGTCAACTGTTGACATTGTGATTGCATTCTATTTCTATTTCATGAGCAATATTGTTTAAAATGAAAAACCTAAATAGTTAAATTCACTCGGAACATGTAATGTCATGTCATGCTGTCTTGACCTGGTTCAAATATTTAAAATGTTCTCCAGCTAAACCCATGTGATCCTCAGTCTTGCTTGTGCAGCATGATTGTGGAATTTGCTGTATAAATTTGACAGCAAACATAGCAGATGCTGCTTTTACTGAGATGTTTCACCCTGGAACGTTTCTGCAGTTCATAACTTGTCAGTAAATTCCTTCTCACTTGTAAGGATGATTAATTTGTTAAAACAAAATAGAAATAACAGATCAACTGAACTTTACATGTGTACATTTAGAGTAATCCACTCAAGCTGCAGGCATGAATAACAGGATAGACATTTTCTACATTCCATATAAACGCAAAAGCAAATAGGAGATAATTCTACAAAAGGAGACTTCGCCAGAGTGTGTTGGACAGAATAAATTGCATGATAAAATAATTGGGCCGGTTTAAGGGGGGGGGGGGGGGGGGAACTCCTAAGGTCAGTACCCCTGGGTCCCCCTCCATCTAGGGTCACTTTGTGGTACGTATTTTAAAAAAATGTTTTGCTAAACATGGGAGTGGGGTAATGCTGCAGCCAATGTGACATTGATTAATGGTGCTGAGCACACTGACTGAACCATAGGTGCCGATTTATGTTTTTGCTGGTGGGTGCTCAAGCCAAAAATATAGGGAGTGGCTTCATGGGAAAGGGGCATTGCAACAAAATAATACTGATTTATATTATGCAGCACAGTTAAAATTATGGCAACAGTGCCAAATACATAAATGCCCACACAGTGCAAGTACAAAAATCCTCCCCACAGTGCCAAATACATAAATGACCCCACAGTGCCAAATACATAAATACAGTACCTGTGCCAGCGACGAGGGAGGGGGAGTGCAGTGGGACATGGGCGAGTGGGCCGCTGCCGAGCAGGTGGGTGCTCATCAATTTCCGTGGGTGCTTGAGCCCTCAAGCACCCACAGAGTCGGCACCTATGGACTGAACAAGTGTGTAGTGTATTACTGGGAGTTGACTAAGTCCCATAAGACTTGGCATAGGAGTTCAGAGGCTGAGAGGCTTGTGCTGACCTCTGATTGGTGGAGCTCATCACATACTTCTCAGGCCCATGGAGGACAGCAGCAGTGGCCTTGTCATGGGAGGGTTTTTAATCAGAGGCAGTGCTGAGCCTGAGAGGTCTCCTTCAGAGTAAGCTACTCTTTATCTGGCTCATGCTTGTTGAAGGGGCTCTGTGGGTTGCCAGGTCAGTTGCACATCTGCAGGAAGAGAAGAGAATGCTGTTGCTCTGCTGAAGTAGCAGTCTCACCACCCTCCTTGCATGATGTGATGTCACCACTGTATTGCTGTGCAGCAGACAGTGTTAGTCAGCAGATGAGAAGTATTATAGAGTGGGGGCATTGCACTGATATACCCATAGTTGAGAGGGACCAATGTCCACCCTTGCTGCGCCTTGTATTTATTTTTTGAGAGGAGATGTGGCAACACTTTCCTAATTTGACCATGCCCTCCCCCAGTACCTTTGTTGCCAGCCAGAGGCAGTGTGTACAGCACAGCTCATTCATAGCAGAGGCCAGAGCTTTTGCAAGTGCGCACAGTTTAATCCTCAATGGTTAAACCTTTGTCTGGTTTCCCTGTGATGGATACATGCCATCACATGGCTATATGGATATCCCTAGTTTGTTCAGTGTCATTAATGTAACATCACAATGGCAGTGCATCACAATTACAAACTGCATATTTTCAGTTTAGAAACACAGGTTTGCATTGCACTTAACAATTGGAAATAGGGATAAAACAAACTTGGTAGTTACCGGCAGTCAAAATAGTATGAGGGCCCTGCTCACAAGCTTACAATCTATAGGTAAGTAGGCATTGATACGTAAAGATAGGAATTCTCTATTGCAAAATGGTCCACCAAATTTCAGAGGTTCTTGGTGGGCAGAATGATACGGTGACCCAGCAAAGTTGGTGTGGGGTCAGGAGGATGGAAAGGTCAGAAAGATTATAAGTGAGCATGTTTGTACTGTACATGGCACTTAGGAGCTGATTGGCTTGTACTTTATCTCCCTCCAATGTTTATTAAATAGACCCCAAAGTACCAAACCCATTGGCTCCTAATTGTAATCTGTTAAGCATACATACTTACTGAACAGGTGTTTGATGTCTGTGAGCGACATCACGAATGGAGCAGGCATTTGGCCACCCAGTTTCCCGAAAGTACCTGCCAGTATATGGTCATTACAATGGCGTAACTAGAAATGTTACACCCCCAGTGCCAAAAAAGTTTCTGGCATCCCCTCCATACATTAATTATAAATGTTACCTACATGCTGGTCACCATGGGTTACATGCTGGTTGCCAGGGTAGTTTCATATTCATTGCCAGGGGTTTTTATTATTCATTGCAGGGGTGACATGCTCATTTCCAGGAGGCTACATGGAATCTGCCATGACCCTGCAAGCGTGTTCTCGGTACTTGTGAATTTTGGCGGCGCCCCCGATGTCCGTCGTATGATGAACGTATTGCATCGCATGCCATGCACCCGATAGCATGCGATGTGACGCGATTTTGACCCCCTATACGATCAAAAAACGTATAAGCACCCTAATGGGTGCTTACAATGTTAAATGCACCCCCACGCCACCCCCCCACTATAAACGTGAACCCGAAGCGTGGCGAGCGCAGCGAGCCCGCGAGGGGTGGCGGTACGCGTCCTACGACCTTTTCATACCCCCACTATCCACGTCGGCGTGGAGTTGAGAATAGAATAGTGTGGCGAGCGTAGCGAGCCACCGAGCCCGAAGCGTGGCGAGGGGACGCGGATACCTTCACAGGTAAACGCTTCCCTTCGCGGGCTTCACAGGTATCCGCGTCCCCTCGCGGGGCTCGCTGCGCTCGCCACGCTTCGGGCTCGGTGGCTCGCTGCGCTCGCCACACTATTCTATTCTCACCTCCACGCCAACGTGGATAGTGGGGGTATGAAAAGGTCGTAGGACGCGTACCGCCGCCGCTCGCCATGCTTCGGGTTCACGTTTATAGTGGGGGGGTGGCGTGGGGGTGCATTTAACATTGTAAGCACCCATTATGGTGCTTAACATTGTATAAGCACCCATTAGGGTGCTTATACAATGTTTAATCGCATCGCATCGCATTGTATGGCATTGTATGGCATTGTATGCCATGTACAATGGCATACAATTTCAAAATTGTATGCCATCGTGCACTGTCGTACAATATCGCGTCGCATCGCATACCATCGTATGCGTTATGGTATGCAATGCGATGGGCGCCGCCAAAATACACAAGTACCGTGTTCTCCAACACCACCACTGTGGCTGCAGTGGCGTTATTACACCACTGGGTCATTTAGCAGTTTGATCATATAGACAGCCAGATGCACCAATATACCTGCAGATATAGCAGGCATTGGCTGTGATGCAGGGTATTCACAGACGTATGGTAGGTACATGCCCACCAATCCACACACAATATACAATCTATTTTATTAAAACAGACAATATATTGGTTAGTGTGTACACAGAATAAGGGAACCAGAACAAGTATTCTGTTTGGGATTTTTGGCCCAATTCATGGTAGTAATAGGCTCCTCTGGGCAGTCATGTAAGTTTGTCCCAGTTGTGGCACGTGATTGCAGCAATCAATCGCATAAAAAGCATCCAAATTGCATGTAATTGACAGCCAGTCTGATGTGATGCATGTTCCCAAGCGCATTGCATAGGAAACCGCAGGGGGGTTTCTGGTTGCACAGAAACCCCCCTCCTCTTGGCAAATGTGAGCTTAGAAAGTGCAGTACTCGTTCTATTATGTCTGTGAGTTTATTTATTTATTTATGATGGCTTGTGTAACCTTTTCCTGACCACTTTTCTTATTTAAATGTTTGAAACAGCCTATACTATATAGACCATCTGTACTGTTATATATTAATACTGTATTCCATACTGTATCCAGTGTATAAAAGACTCATTTTCAGGGCTGTTACCACTCCCCAAGACTCCCGTAATTACTCCAATGTGTGGCAGAGTAGAAGACTTTGGATTCCATTTGGAAACCACCCTCTAAAAATCCTGCGTTTGCCACTGCATTGCACCCAAGCCTGTTGGATTGCTTCCGGGCCACCTTGGTTAGGATCGCATGCAATATATTGCATGCAAAAGGAGTGCATGCTATATATCGCATGCAAAAGGACTGCATCCGATATATCACATGTGATCCTGTTCCCAGAAAGCTCAAGGTGGATTGTGGGCAATTTCTCTGAAGGAAGTAGTCACCCAAGTGTATGCCCAGCACTACAGCTGAGAGTTTATTGCAACAATATTGCGCATTAAAAAAAATGCTATTTCCCTGTGGTTTTGGAACAGATAGGCTTTTTGTAAATTGTACACTATAACACCACCAAAGAAAAAAATAATATGATATGGCATCTTATGGAAATGGCCTTTTAGTAACTCTAGCCCCATGTGTTAAAAATATAATTAATAAAGGTTTTTGTTTTTTTTAATAATATTAATTAGCATTTTGTCTCTTGTCACCTTTTATACATGTTTTGAAGGCTATCAAAATGACACCATAAAGGTTTTTGCTGCCATTTCATTTTCAGCCATTAAATAGCTGTTAATAAGGGTGCTTAGTTTCACTAGGCTAATGACAGAACAGCGAGAGAGGGTTTCCTGCCAAGAAAATGAGTGACCCCTGACTGTTTACATGTAATTATAGCCACAACACTACTGAGGGATTAGATGAACAAGAAATTAGCTTTAGAAAAATGCCAGTTTAATTCCAATTATCTAAGTTTGAAGAAAAGCTACACATAATTGGAGATCATTAAAATGTGTCAGATAATTTAAACATACTTTACATTTTCAATCACCCTTAGTTGTAAAAGCGGAAAAGCATAGTAACATCAGAAATGGGCATTTCTATGTGGAAATCTGACATATGCAAATTATTCTCATTACGTTGTCTGCATTTTATGCAAGTAGCAAAAATGTCTCCTTAGCTCCCAGAAGATAGGAGTGGGCCAGTGACAAAGTTATCGACGAAACACGTTTGGGTGTGCCTTACCAGATGCAAACTTTAACCGGCCACTAACCAGGAGAGCGGGGAGGGAGAGACGCGCGCCTGCAATTCCAGCGTGTCTGTGTGACACAGGAGGCGGCAGCAGCACCCAACTAACGCACTGAGGAGATACTGGCTGTGGATGCGGTAATCTACAAAACCATGTGGTATTTTAGCTCATGATGCTGAAAAGCAGGGTACAAGTTGTATATTTATCAACTGAATTTTAAAGCGATGTATGTCTTTTTTTATAAAAGCAATACTTGCACTATGAAGCGCTTCCTTCCATCTTCTTTCCCATATATATATATATATATATATATATATATATATATATATATATATAGAGTGAAAAAAATCAGCGGCACTCGGAGACTGAAGAATCAGGTGAATGAATCTGGAATATTTATTCCATGTGCAGTAGAAAACGTTTCGGAGCTCGAGGGCTCCGTCGTCAGTTACTTTGAACTGACGACAGAGCCCTCGAGCTCCGAAACGTTTTCTACTGCACATGGAATAAATATTCCAGATTCATTCACCTGATTCTTCAGTCTCCGAGTGACGCTGATTTTTTCACTCTATACATACCCTGAGGACCCTTCCCCTCTGGCTAAGAGGGCAAGTACCCACGGGCATCTACCTCTAAGACCTGAGTGCCGGCCTCTCTTTGGATTATATATATATATATATCTCCTCAGCAGGGACCGGCACTCTCCTCACGCAAAGATAAATGCTGCGGTGCCTTCCAAGGACTGTGGGGTCCAGAATATGTGGAGGTGCGGGCGGCACTCAAAGCAGACTCAATAATGAATAGTAAAAAGCCTTTATTCCAACGGCGTTTCGGGGTATTGTACCCCCGTTTTCAAGGACAGACCTTGAAAACGGGGGTACAATACCCCGAAACGCCGTTGGAATAAAGGCTTTTTACTATTCCGTATCGAGTCTGCTTTGAGTGCCGCCCGCACCTCCACATATATATATATATATATATATATATATATATATAAACAAGCAAGCCAAGAAGCAGGGCTGGATTAAGCCTTTCTGGGGTCCTTTTGTCAGCACCACTTCCAGGCAATACCTGGGGAAGGTGGGACCAGTGTGATTGCCCCCTCCCCCTTCCCCATAACACTACTTGTCCACTACCATTGTCTACCCGCATGATGGGCAACTACTGCTGCCCTGCTATACAGTGTGCTCCAGCCAAGGGGGCCACTTGAGTAAGGTGGGACCTGTGTCACTCACCCCTTTTGCCCCCCTCCACTTTAACACACATTTGCCCAGAACACTAATATTTGAGCATATGCAAAATCCAAAACTTGCTGAGTAAGGGCCTGATTAGGAGTTGCACGCAATGCCAACGTTCACGTAGCAACTCTGCACATTTACAAAAAGTGCACAAAGGCTATGCTGCAATCAGTATGCATGGTGTCACAAATCTCTGAAAAGTGATGGGTGCACTTGGGCTGTAATTGGGGATGGCTAGAATTGCCTGCAAAACTGGTGCATTTAATGGGCGTGTCAGTGAAAGTAGCTGCACACACAGAAGCAAAGACATGGGAGGTTATATATGGAGAAACTGCACATGCAATAAGGCTGGTTTAAGTTTTGAACAAGGATGCACCAATCAGTATATAAGCAAGTATAATCAATATTTCCAAGTGGGGGTCTTCTCTGTCAAATGATGAAGAGAGGACCCCCCTCTATTGTCTGTTTGTCATCTAGAGATAAGGGAATTTTTTCTTAGATGGGGGAAGGGCACACATCCTTTGTTTGATAGAAATTATTCTCTTCTTGCAAAGTTTGTATCCTTTAGTAGTTATTTTCTGGGGATCACCAATGACTCCACACATGTAGGGTATATAAATCATAGCTTTGCCAAATAAAAAGGGGTTCTCATTTAATGCAATAGCATATCCAGACTAAAAAATAGAAAGCTGTGTTAGCTGCAATATTATACTTAAATAGAATGTTTCAATAGGGACGGCAATTTTTTTCTAAAAACTTTTAGATTTTGTTTGATATAAAACTACATATAAAATCCAGCTGTTAAATTAATTTATCTAAATTTGCTATATGCTGAAACAAGATTTGCAAAGTATTTATTTGTGGTGTTTATAAAATAATAAATGATTACAATGATACATGTTTACTGTTGGTGATATCAGTGATACTGATGTTGGAAAATGAGGAGCAATAATGTCTTATGAGAGATAAATCTTCAAAGAGGAGGGGGTTAATGATTGCACCGTCAATTAAATCTACTAACAATTTTTTTTTTTTTTTAAATAGTCCTATCTATCTATCTATCTATCTATCTATATATCTATCTACTGTATCTATCATTTTGATATTGTCTTTATTACAAATACAGTACCTTTATTCTTACATCTTTATAAAAGGAAGCATCTCCGATGTATTTCCATTTTATAGTAGCTTCACACCACACAGACTTCAATGGACAACAGGAGGCACTTGGCAGGTATTAATACTAAGGCTCAAGGGGAATAATTTGAGGGTTTGTGTGAGCTGCATTATCTTCCAACAGTCAATTAGGCAGTTGCAGATATACATGTTTCAATGGTGAACTTGCAGAAGGCAAGTCTTGTAACAGATGGCCCTTCTTGCCTCACATCTATTTTGGAAAGATGATGTGACCTCTAGCAGCTGCCAAAGTGTCTGTGGGAGACCTTGCTCCTGTGTGATCTGCTCATTATTCTATGTACAGTACACTACAACAATGGGTCATACTGTGCCATTGCCTTTTGGTGTAATGGAGTAACACCAGGAAGGTAACCATTATGTATTTCTTTTGACATTTTTACCACAGACTTATAACGTGCATATTTGATTTATTATATAATATCGATGTTTTATAATACATTGTTTCATTAGATCACATTAATATCTTATGTATAGCATATGGTGATGACAGCAATTTTTTGTATGTTTTGTATAAAACTATTATATTATTAATTTATACATACCCTGTAATAAACCCAGCACTGTTATCAGTCTTCCCTGCCCTGTAAGCTGACATTCTCCTATATTATATTTCTTAATAGAAACCAATTATTTGGATTTCAAGTTCTCCAATGAATACTCAAAATAAGTCTAGCCACATAAAGAATGTGTGTGTGTTTGCTTGAGTCTTTTAAAACAACATGTAATACAAAAATGTATAATGTAGGAAGAACAACTAATAAATATTTTTAATAACAATAATTAATGCCTAAGATGTCAGGCTGACAACATTATATATTTATATGTGTATTATCTGCAACAGAATACATTTGCAAGTGCTTTATATACTGTGTGTTCTGTTGGATTATGTTTGTCTACTAATAAAGTTGGGTGCATCTCTGCGTTGGTCCACCAGAAAGAGCAAGTAATGGGCACAGACCTGAGAGATGAGTGACAGAATTTTGCCCATTTAGGCAAAAGGCTAAAAACAAAAAAGACAACACTTTAGCTCACATTCAAATTTAGAAATTTATCGATAGCTTGCATATCTTATTTATAGTTACATGCCAAACAAGGGGGGGGGGGAGGCAGGTACACTATGCGATCATTACTGCTAACATATACCATATATTCCATTTTATATTTAATTAAGAGGTTGTTAGCGTACAGGTATAGTTGGCCAAAGATATGAACCTGCCCACCAACATTGAGGTCACCTCTGTTGAGCAGTCCCTAACACCAGTGCTAGATTAAGCCTTTGGGGGTCCCGGGGCACTTTAGATAGGGGCTCCCCCTTATACTTGTCATTACTGGCCGCAAACTGCATGGGAGAATATTACACTGTCAAAACACAGAGAAAAGGCAGTATAAACTTGGTCAATGGGTAACTGCAGGGAAGGGGTGAAATATATACATACCACATGAAAAGCCTGAGTTTGTCCCTCTGCACCTTACTCTGTAGGACTGTAGGAGAACTGACAGGCTCAGTGCTGCCTGTGATTAAAAACCCTCCCATGACTAGGCTGTTGCTGTCCTCCATGGGCCTGAGAAGCATGTAATGAGGTCCACCAATCAGAGCTCAGCACAAACCTCTCAGCCTCTGCCCTCTTGTGCAAAGTGTCATGGGACTTAGTCAACTCCCAGTAATGCACTGCACACTTGTGTAGTCAGTGTGCCTTGGCACCCAATGCTCTGCACCATTAATCATTGTCACATTGGCAGATAGGTGAAGCTGCAGCCTTACCCCACTCCCATGCACAAAACCTTTAGCTAAACAAATACATAATTATAAAATAAATACATGCTAACCACAGGGGGCCCCTAGCTAGAGGGGGGCCAGGTGTACTGACCCCCTTTGCCCCCCCCCCCTTTGATCCTGCCCTGCCTAACACTCTGGGGTTCATGTCTGCGGCACAGGGCACCTCCAAACCAGTAACTGCAAATTTCCATTTTGTTCTATTTGACAGTTCAAAAATTAATAAATATGAAAATATTTCTTTACATAAAATTTTATTCACACTCTTGGACCCATATTGTTTTACAGGTGGTACTTTACTGTGGGTACTTAATCCTCTGGGTCTTATTTAATTAAGTGGCAGTATGAGGGATATTTTTAATCAGATTCTGACTGGCTAAAGAAAATCCTTGATACCTTGGAAGTTATCGGGTCCCGTGGTCCTGGTAGCGCAGGAATCTGTGAAAACTGAATATTGGCCTTAAACAGCTGCAAACTTTCATGTCAGACAATGTGCAATTATGTAAATATATCAATAAAATTACCGTATATACTCGAGAATAAGTCGACCCGAATATAAGTCGAGGCACCTAATTTTACAACAAAAAAACAGGAAAACTTATTGACTCAAGTGGGACAATCACTCGAGTATAAGCTGAGGGGGGCTTTTTCAGCATAAAAAATGTTCTGAAAAAGTAGGCTTATACTCGAGTATATATGGTACTAAGAATTTTTTATGAATCGCTCCCAGCCTGTTTTGGTTATGTTATTTTCATTCCATGCATAAAGACTTTGTTACCATTGATATAGTTTAGCAGTTCTCAAGCTGTTGTTCATGACCCCAAAGTGTGTTGCAACCATTCCAGCATAGGGTCAGGACTTCATATTGCTGACGATCAGACCGATGACTTCTTTAATCTCTCAGTCAGTGAAACCAAATTTGTTGCATTGTCTGTTATTCCAGAATCCTCGCATCATTTTGTGCCTCCAAAATGCTGCCATGTACGTTAACTTGCTAGAGTCCTGTAATAATTTGTATTGCCTGACAGGGTCCTATTAAAAAATTGTTTGAAAACCCCTGATCTATTTTGTGCTTAAAACATTCAACCCTATTTCTTATATTTATATGAGGTGATGGGGTGACTTTAAGTTATTTGTTTTTGTTTATTATTATATCTATGGGGGTTATTCTGGCTGATTTGCAAGGCTGCAAATTCACAGCCATGCGAGTCCACCAAACCCTGCCTTGCCAATGGTGGCTGGCTGCCACCCATTCACAAGGCAAATTCCCTCGCAGGGCATGCGAAGGGATGTTACACAGTAACATCCCTTAGCAGCCTGGTGGGATCCGCCCCCATCATTTGATGGTCTCTGACCATTGAATGATGGCAAAGGCTCGCGCATTTGTAAGGTTGCCTCAGAGCAACCTTACAGTTGCGTGTCTGTTCGAGGGGAATTAGGCAGGCAACAGACATCCGGTGATGACAGCTGCCCGCCCCCCTGCCTGTCAATCATGCCTCATTACCATGATAATGCCCAGTGTTCTCATAGGAACACCCATGAAATGCTGGGTGTTCCCATATGGTAATGAGGCAGCCCACCCCTGCCCGGAAGGCTACTTGCATGCACCTGGTGAACAATCAGTACGCCGTGGCCGCATGCAAAATGCACATGCACATGTGCAGCAATGCGCATGAGCAATTAAAAAACATCAGTCCCCGTGCAAATGAGGGGTCTTGTTAATGTACGTGAATAAGGTCCTATAGGTTTACTTTTAATTAAAATGTTTATTCATTATAAGAGTTTCCATTTTCTCTTCTAACAGCACCTGTGATTACCGTGGCACCAGGAAGGATTCATAATATTACTGGAGCCCAAGTTTATTTATCATGTGAAGTAAAGGCTATTCCAACACCCAATATCTACTGGAGAAAGGTATGGAAGGAACAATTTGGACTGCAATGGGAACTTTTAAACTGATCACCACTGTAAACATGCACCCACAACAGTGATGTAATTTAATTCTGGACACATATTAATTACACAGGTTCTGTGGCAGTTTGAAAAAAAAAACATTTGTAATGGAGTCTTGAAGTCAGCCAGCCACAGAACCTGTGTAATTAATATGTGTCCGGAATTAAAAAGATGAGGTGGTAACCCTACTCGGGGGGGGGCCCAGGGCATACCTTCCAACATGACCCATTTCAGGAGGGACAAAAAGCTTTCTCTCTGGTATTCCCTCTTAATATATGATTGACGTCACCTGTGTTGAACTATGTAATTTGTAATTAAGACAGTCCAGGTAGAGATGATTTTGTTACTTCTGCAATGGGATAATTAAGATTGATGGCTTATAGAGTAACAATGCCTGGGCACTTTTCATACTGTAGCTCCATTTAATTGAAAGAAAATATTTTTATAGAGTTTTCCTGTTATGGACCAAAGACACCTGAAACAACCTTAAAATATGCATAGAAAAATAAAATCTACTATATCATCTGTATTGTCTCATGCATGAAAATCAGCAGCCTCTGTACTACTTACACACTGGGACAGGAAACAGGAGAGGTAGTGCTGCCACTGTGCTCAGGCTGGGGGGGGGGGGGGCTGACAGAGGTGGGGCCCTGGGTACAGTATCCCCTGCACATCACCACCCTTAATCAGGCTACAGTATGTTGCCAGGGGTTTAATGCCTGTTTCCAGGGATTACATGCTCACTGCTAGTGGTTTCTTTGTCAATGCCAAGGGTTAGGGGTTTCATGCTCATTGCCAGGGCCTAATTGCTCATTGCCAGGGGGTTAACACACTCTTTGCCAGGGTTTTTTTGCCTACAGAACATCAGTGATCCTGGAATCTGGAACTTCCATGCAAATGACCAAACCAGACCCTTTTCATGTGTCAACCTATTGCTCATTGACCTATAGTGGTCGATCTAAGAACTGTCGACCCAGACACTTTCTACCTACTGACTGCATACCATGCAGTACCACGCACACTGCCCCCATTCTAACAGACAGGAAGACAAAGGCCCTTATTCTGATCGGTGCGGATATTCCCGAATTCTTTCGGTGCGGGCCGCACGCATCGCTGTGCGGCAGCGTGCGGCCATCGTCCGTAGAAACGCCCACGTGTCCTCCGCATTCGGACGGAGTCACTCTTTAAGAACAGGGCGTGTGTACGGACGACATACAAACCGTGCGTGTGCGGGGGAAACGTACAGATTCCTGCACGGTCTTCCCGCACAAGCACAGAACGTACGGAAAGCTGTCCGTACGCCCCGATGCGGAGTATTTACGCACAATCCAACACTTTTGTACTGAGTACACACAGCGATCACATGACCCACTTAGGCTATTAGGCAACCTCCTGAAAAAGGGATTGTTAGCAATTTCAATCAATTAAATGCTCATCTATACTGACCCACATTCCTACTACATTCATGACACACATTAACCCTTACAGCATGTGACCCTAACATACATCTATGTACACTATTTACATTTAGCTTATTTAAAAGATTTTAAACAAGTTACACATAAACTTTTGCATGTTAGAAAAAAACACGGACAACTTTGAACTTTAAATAACTATTTATTAATATAAATAACCAAAAATAAATTCTAAAATAATTAATTTGGGCCATCTATGAGCCGGTCAATTTCGGCCAAAATCTGCCACATGTAGGCTCTAATTCTTAGGAGGGCCCCACGGCGACCCTCCTCTGCTTGGGCAGGCTCATCTGTGGAGGAAATTCAAATTGAAAAATGAATAATGATATTCATGCATACATTTAACATAGTCAAACCTACATTTTAAACATGCATTGTGACAGGTGTGTGTGTGTATATATATATATATATATATATATATATATATATATATATATACACACATATATAACTATATATATGAGACATACACCTATACATACATGCATACATACTACATGGAAAGCCTGATTTTGGCCCTCTACCCTTTACTCTGTCAAACACCTCACAGTCATACTGCTACTTCTCAATCCAAACCCACCCATGACTAAGCTGTGAGAAGCATGTCACGCGCTGCACCAATCACAATTCGGCAAACAAAGTTCAGTGTCTGTTATATGATGGAGCCTGGCAGGGGAGTTACACAACTCTCAGGAATGCTCAGTACATTTGTGCAATCAAGCATGGCTTGCCTGCTGATGGTCTGCTCCAGAAATCATTGTCAGAATGCCAGTTAGGGGAGGCTGCAGCACTAACCCACTCCCATGCTCAAAACCATTACTAAGACCAAATACACACACAATTATGGTGCAAAACATACATGCAGGCCGCAGGGGGTGGTTAGCTAGAGGAGGGCCCAGGGGCTCTGACCACTTGTTACTCCAGTCTAAGCCACGCATGTCCATACTCCATTTATGCCATACTGAATCTAGTTTACAAAGATCATTCACCAGTAAACTCTACTCACCCTATATGAGGCTACAGATTGTAGGCAAGCAGCAGGGACATGAAACACTTACATTAGCAAGTCATCCCTTTCTTCCAGGATACAGATTAACTACACAGGTTCAGTGGCACTTAAAATCGAGATGAAAGACATCCTCACAACCTGTGTCATTAATATGTGTCCTGGCTGAAAGGGATGGTTTGCCCACCCTATCTAACCCCAAAGTGTGTCTGTTGCTATCCCGTTTGTTTTGTCATTTTATAGTATTGTAAAAATCAATAGAATCACCAGTGCTACATAGCAAATAGTACACGCCAAACGGATAAATAAATCCTTATGTATACATACCAATTCCGGCCGGCTGGACAACCTCATCGGCCTCCACCTCCTCCTCAGGGGCCTCCAATGCCCCATCCTCGGCCTCGCTGACGTCCTCCACGGGTGCCAGTGCCTCCACAGCCCACCCCTCGTCATCATCAATTTCCTGGGCCCCCTCCTCCGGCCTCCCTTCCTGCGGCTGGTCCTCCAGGGCCACCGCTGCCTCCTCTTCCTCCATTTCCTGCGCCCCCTCCTCCGGGCTCCCTTCCTGGGGCAGGTCCTCGAGGGCCACCTCTGCCTCCTCCCGGGCCTGTCTTGCGCGAGCACGTGCTGTGTATGTGAATAATCAAAAAAGTGGCAATTAGTGGTAATTACTATTAAGCCTTATCAAGCTATAAATGCAAAGGTTAGAAGTACAGATAATTGTACAGGCAAACAGCTCCTTAGTGGCCTTTACAAAACACAGCCTGTAACATGGCAGGTATGCTGTGACATTTGGGCCATTGTAAGCATCACAAGCATTAATCCTCCCCAATAACATATTTTATGACCATTACAGGGTGTCAAACAGGAAGTAGCACTCATATATTGTATGCCATGTTTAACTCATGGATCAGGCAGGTTACCTTATTGGTTGAAAAATGGTCATGTCAGCAATATTGTATAATTGGCCATTTAATGGGTAAACACTTACATCGAGCAATGCTGGCCCGTATTTGCTGGAGCTTATCAGGCTGGCGCCGCCTGAGATCAGACCATCGCCGCTCCAGCTGTGCGATGGTCCTGCGCACCTGGGTGCGCGCGAATATGCGCCTGCGGGCCGATGCATATGCCTGGCGCTTCTGCCGGTTAGTAATGAAAGGGCCGGCACGCCCCAGCCTGGTCTCCATAAGGGAGACCAGAGTTCGCAGCTCCGCGGAAGAGAATGGGGCTGCTCTCCCATAGGCCGCCATTTTAGGAGTGGCACAAATCAAACAATCATGTGCTGTCATTGGTTGATCAGAGTGATATTTGGTATTAACTTTATTGTTCATTTTTACACTAACAGCGTGTATGCGCCCGACCAGACGGCTAACCCATTGCATCGCACACCCATCCTAAACAGTGTAAAATAAGATGGAAACATATTATATCTAATCTATAACATTCACCAAACATGGGTATAAGCAACAGGTGAAATAGTGTGCATCTCTAGACACTTACACCTAACTCACTGATTATTTGTGGCTAAGTGGTGGACTGGATTGACATATGGAATGGGTAGTGTCAGTTGTACTACATAGCAAACAAGTGCACAGTACAGAAGTACATTCAAATATACATGTCATGTCTGACCTCAGTTGTATTTGGTCATTGGTGTTGGAATCTGCATTTAGCAAATAAATCGGTACTTATGTAGTAACTGGGCTGCCGATTTTGAAATCGGGTCCATCGCATCGCATCGCACCCGACCATATCGCATGCGATGCGATGCGATGGACCCGATTTTTCCATAGGATTCAATGTTAAAATGGACTGAGTCCATTTTAACATGGAATTCAATGGGAAAAGGGGTCCTTTTCATACCCCTACTATCCAAGTGGGCATGGAGTTGGATATAAACCTGTGGCGAGCGTAGCGAGCCACCGAGCCCGAAGCGTGGCGAGCGTAGCGAGCCCCGCGAGGGGACACAGAATACCGTCCCCTCGCGGGGCTCGCTTCGCTCGCCACGCTTCGGGCTCGGTGGCTCGCTACGCTCGCCACAGGTTTATATCCAACTCCATGCCCACTTGGATAGTAGGGGTATGAAAAGGACCCTTTTTTCCCATTGAATTCCATGTTAAAATGGACTCAGTCCATTTTAACATTGAATCCTATGGAAAAATCGGGTCATCGCATCGCATCGCATCGCATGGTCGTATGCGATGCGATGCGATATCGCATCGCATCGCATCTGATTGTATGCCTTAACTTAAGGCATACAATCAAAAAATCGGCAGCCCAGATACTACATAAGTACCAATAAATCAGACTTACTGAGTTTGCCAGGTTTTTTGGGAATATTTTTCCACACCAAGGGGCGGGCCGTATGCGCCGCACGGTTGACGCTGGCGTACGGAACGCGGCCGTACGGAACGCAGCTTGCAGCTGATTAACGCCAATTACAGAAATAGTATTTAAAGTGGTCCTAGAAAGGCTAACACTTGTTGCAAACATGCCAGGCTCAGACTCAGAGGAAGAGCAGGTGGTGCAGAATCTGTTGTCCCGCATGGAGGCCAACACCACCTATGTACCCCTCAACCCAGAGGACCGAGCTGGCCCATCAACAGCAGGCCAATCAGCAGCTGGGCCATCCTCAGCAGAATCATTGGGAACACAGCAGGTGGCTTCCCAACAGAGTAGCCAGCCCAGCACTTCAGGTACAGCAACCGGTGGGCGTGGCCGTGGCAGTGGCAGTGCCCGTGCCAGTGCCCGTGGCCGCAGTGGGGCAACACGGGAACCCACAACAAGAACCATGGCATATGAACCGCGGGAGCTTGACATCCTGGTGACCCGGGCACGTGATTTAATTGAGTGTCCAGCGGTGAAGTTGACACACACAAGGAGATGGAAGATCTGGGAGGAGATAACGGCGGAGATTAATGCAGTGGCTCCACAAGTTCGACAGGCAGAGCATGTTAAGAAGAGGCAAGTACATGTGTGTTACATTAGAGTAGTACAAGTCCAGTAATGTTTACATTCAATATTAGATCTAGTTGGGCAATGGGTGTTCACGTTGCTTGGAGGCACAGACATGTTGGCCATGACATTGAATTGATAGTTATTGGAGGGTGAATGTTTTTGTATCTGCTAAGGGTTGGTATGAAAAATGAATATAATGTAAGGTTGGTGTCAGTAGGCACATGTTGTATTATGTATCATATTGCAATGGGTGCTACAGCAAACATGAGGAGTTACATGTATTAATATGTACACTTTGATTGCAGGTGGCACGACTTCAAAGGCAACCTCAAGAAGAAATTGACCGACCGGTGGCAACACAGCCAGACCTCTGGGGCTGGCCCCATGCCATCCAAGCTGGAGCTCACCCCCCTGGAAGAGATGGCCCAGTGCTGTATTGCAGTGGAGGAGGTCCGGGGGGTGAGCACTATAGACAGCGAGTCCCCAGCGGAAGTGATGGCTTCTACTCTTGAAGGTAATTATTTGCCAGGCCATAAGTAGATGTTTTAAATGTTGCATGGAATGTGTGGTAATTGGAATTTTCTTGTTCAACAGCATCGCCACCGCTTGGTCAAGATTCTCTTGAGGAGGTTGTGGAGTCTGTGCCACCTGGCCCCAGTAGCAGGCCCGTGCAGCAGCAGCCGGTGGGATTGTCCGCGGCTGAATTGTCCATGTGGGGCCGTGTGCTGGATAGTATTGTGCAGCAGGGAGAGTCAGCATTCGAGCGGGTGCGTAGGGCCGAGGAGGTGCTGCAGGGTTTGACCACCAGCCAGCAGATTATTGCTGAGAGCCTGCAGGCTATGAGTGCCAGCCAGCAAGCTATGGCTGCCAGCCAACAAGCTATTGCTGGTAGCCTGCAGGTGCTGGCTGATCAAGCCCTGCGGCAAAACGACCTCCTCCTCCGCCATAATGAACTTATGGTGGAGCTAGTTACCAGCAATAGGGCCCTAATGTCACCCGCTTCGGGTGCATTACCAACGTCATCACTCCCTGCTGCCAGAGGGGGAAGAAGATCCACCCCCTCACCAGCATGTGCTCCACATGAGCCACCATCAGCCTCTGGCCGTGGACGAGGCACAAGAGCTGCTGCACGTGGCAAGGAGCCTGCCAGGGCCAAACGTGCTCGCAAATGAACTTGTGTCCCCATTAATCTCCACCGTTATGTCTTCCCAAATCTTCCATTGAGCTGTGTGTGTCAGCAGCCTGTGTCCAAATCCGTGCCCAGGGTCACCACTTTTGCCCGCGGTTCAAATGTCATGTTTGGTTCCTCTGTTGCCCTGTTTCAGTGTGCTGTACTTGAAGTGTTGGTGCTATACTTTTGTTGTGAAGCCACCTGATGTGTTCCCAATGATTCTGCTGTGGCTATTTATTATTTATTATGTAATTTTTGTCCTGGTATGGTACCATTTGTTTTGTTATGTATTTTAAATTTGTGCCAAAGTTTGTTTAATAAATGTTATTTTGGCCCCACAAATGTCTGTATTAATTTATACATGCAGAAGTGGCATGTGTATTAGTATTAATAATATTAATTTGTGGGCATTATTTGCAGTGTAAAAGTGTGTGACAAGTGCAGCATGTAATGTTCCCTTTAAGCTGCAATGCTTCCAATTGTAGCAGTGAGAAGCGTGTAATTAACAAGTAATGGGTAAAGTATGTGATTGTATTGGGTTCAGGTGACATTGGTTGAGGTGCGTCCGTCCTGATTAGGCGTTCCGATTGCCTAGCGCATGACCGAGTGGTGTCCGCAAAGCAAGAGTAACCTTTTGGACACCGCACATTTCTTCCCTTTTTGTTCGCGTGCATTCGGCGTGCACATTTCTGTACGGGATTAGTGAGGACAAGTACGGAGACCATGCGTGGCACATGCGCCTAGCGATCGCCACGCATGCGCAGACGGCTAAAAAACGCCATCCGAAAGAATGCGGAAAAGTCCGCACCGATCAGAATAAGGGCCAAAATTAGGTGGTGCTTGAAATCACTATTCTTCTGGTAACAATGGTTGCCTGCAATGAAACACATGCAGTCATCATTGCTTAGTACAAAAAGGGCTTCACAGGCAAGGATATTGCTGCTAGTACAATTGCACCTCAATCCACTATTTATCGTATCATCAGGAACAAAGAGTTTCCATAATTGCAAAGAAGGCTTTAGGGTGCCTAAGAACTTCCTGCAAATGACAGGACCTTTGCTTAAAGTTGACTCAGATGCGGCATCAAGGCGCAAACAGTACAGAACTTAGGGCCCGATTCAGGTTGGCTCAGTAAGCTGCAAACATCGCAGCTTACCAAGCACCTGAGATGCTGCCCGTCTGAACATCCAACATCCCGCCACTGCTAATTCCCTTCGGTAACATGTGAGGAGATGTGTAATGAAAACACATCCCCTCGCATGTCTCTGCTGCAGGAGCAAACATTCGACGGTTGCTGACCTTCAAATGATTTCTCCTTCCTTGGCAAATAGAAGTCAGTAAAAACTGTCTTTCATTTGCATGCGCCTGGGAGAAGTCGTGGTGGACAATGTTCCCATTGGAATCGCCATTCGGTACTTTGGTCTGCACATCCGCAAATACGCGCTTATGCAGACCTCCAAACATCGGAATGGGGCTGAATTCATCCCATTCTGAATTAATCAGAATTCAGAATTAGGCCCTTATCCCATTGAGAATTTGTGATTAATCCCCAAGAGACGAGTGGACAAATCCCCCCACACACACATTCTGTCAAACTCCCAGCATTGATTAGGTAAGAATGGGTGCCCATCAGTCAGAATGTGGCCCAGAAGTTGAATTGCAGAGATCTTGAAAAAGAAGGTTTAACTCTGAAAATATTGACTCTGCATAAACTTAATTTAATTGTCAATAAAACTTTTGTCACTTACAAAATGCTTGTAATTTTGCTTCAGTATACCATAGTAACATACAGGGCCGGACTGGCCATCTGGCACTTCTGGCAAATGCCAGAAGGGCCGATGGCCTTGTGGGCCGATTTCTTGTAAAGACTGCAGCGGTGCAGTAGCACCGCTGATGCCTTCATTGTGCACTGCACCGCCGCGTCCCCCACCCCCGGCGTCATTAGCATATTCACGTCATGTGATGCTGCAGCGTCATGACGTCAGCTGCCGACGCACCGGCGGCAGATACAAGCAGGAAGCCGCCTGCATACAGCATGTGTTCCTGGCACCCTCTCCAGGCAGTCTCCCTCAGCAGGCAGTCACTTGGTGCAGGGGGAGCACTACTGCAGTACCCCCCCCCAGGGGTGATCAGCTCCCAGGTCAGTGTAACTATTCCCTTTCCTTGGCACTGTGGGGCATATGTATCTGGCACTGTAGGGCATACTGTATGTATCTGGCACTGTGGGGCATATGTACCTGGCAATGTGGGGCATATTTACCTGGCACTGTGGGGCATATTTACCTGGCACTGTGGGGCATATGTATCTGGCACTGTGGGGCATATGTATCTGGCACTGTGGGGCATATTTACCTGGCACTGTGGGGCATATTTACCTGGCACTGTGGGGCATATGTATCTGGCACTGTGGGGCATATGTATCTGGCACTGTGGGGCATATGTATCTAGCACTGTGGGGCATATTTACCTGGCACTGTGGGGCATATTTACCTGGCACCGTGGGGCATACTGTATGTATCTGGCACTGTGGGGCATATTTACCTGGCAATGTGGGGCATATTTACCTGGCAATGTGGGGCATATTTACCTGGCACTGTGGGGCATATTTACCTGGCACTGTGGGGCATATGTATCTGGCACTGTGGGGCATATGTATCTGGCACTGTGGGGCATATGTATCTGGCACTGTGGGGCATATTTACCTGGCACTGTGGGGCATATGTATCTGGCACTGTGGGGCATATTTACCTGGCACTGTGGGGCATATGTATCTGGCACTGTGGGGCATATGTATCTGGCACTGTGGGGCATATTTACCTGGCACTGTGGGGCATATTTACCTGGCACTGTGGGGCATACTGTATGTATCTGGCACTGTGGGGCATATTTACCTGGCAATGTGGGGCATATTTACCTGGCACTGTGGGGCATATTTACCTGGCACTGTGGGGCATATGTATCTGGCACTGTGGGGCATATGTATCTGGCACTGTGGGGCATATGTATCTGGCACTGTGGGGCATATTTACCTGGCACTGTGGGGCATATGTATCTGGCACTGTGGGGCATATGTATCTGGCACTGTGGGGCATATGTATCTGGCACTGTGGGGCATATTTACCTGGCACTGTGGGGCATATTTACCTGGCACTGTGGGGCATACTGTATGTATCTGGCACTGTGGGGCATATTTACCTGGCACTGTGGGGCATATTTACCTGGCACTGTGGGGCAAATGTATCTGGCACTGTGGGGCATATGTATCTGGCACTGTGGGGCATATGTATCTGGCACTGTGGGGCATATTTATCTGGCACTGTGGGGCATATGTATCTGGCACTGTGGGCATATGTATCTGGCACTGTGGGGCATATGTATCTGGCACTGTTGGGCATGTGTATCTGGCACTGTGGGGCATGTGTATCTGGCAATGTATGATGGGCATTACGGTGTGTTCAATAACGTGTAATGCCTCCTTTTTGTGATACCACTCCCCCTTTTCATGAGGCCACGCCCCCTTTTTGCGGCGCGGCTAAGCCGCGCAAGGTCCCGCCCGCGTCTGGTGGGCCTGTGTGCTCAAAATGCCAGGGCCTATTTTTGGTCCCAGTCCGGCCCTGGTAACATCTGACAAAAAGGTCTAAAAACATTGAAGCAGCAAACTTTGTGAAAACCAATTCTTGTAGACAAAAAGAAAAATCAATGTCTTGAGCGCTATGTCCAGCGGAGCATATGTAAGATCCAACTTACACTAGTTTGAGGACAGAGTCATATCGATTCCTCTCTTGTTTATATAGAGATGTTCTCGGACCCAAAGAATGAACTCAGTCCATGCACTCCACCTTTTCTTTCCTCTGTAAATCTAGCAAAGAAACAAAACACCTTTGTATACAGGGGGGAACAATTTTATTCACTCTACAAACTCACAAAGGTATAAGGGTAAAAAGCATATAATCACCAGCCGGTGATAACAAATGGGGATGGATCTCACCAACCACTCCTGTGGTAGTGCCGCTGAGAGGTGTCAATTCAAACAGCCACTGGATACCAGGATGGACGTGGATGCTGTTTTCTCCAGCCACGGGTACAGCTACTCAATGCATTTCAGCTGAGGAAAGAAAAGGGGGAGTGCATGGACTGAGTTCATTCTTTGGGTCCTAGAACATCTCTATATAGACAAGAGAGGAATCAATATGACTCTGTCCTTAAACTAGTGTAAGTTGGATCTTACATATGCTCCGCTGGACATAGCGCTCAAGACATAGATTTTTCTTTTTGTCTATAATTGTTTGAAGTTTTGGTGTAACTTTATTATCAGTGTCTAAGCTGCTTTGTTGTCCTTGCGCAACTGTACAAAAATTATTCCCAAAACCAATTCTTATGTCATTCATAAAACCTTTGGCTATGCTCTAAATAGTGTCCCTATAAGAGCATAGCAAATTTCAGTTTCTTAGCACCCATAAAAAGAAAAAAGTTTTGCAACAGAGAAAGCCTAAGTAGTTACCCGTTAACCAGGAAAAATGACTCAGTAACAGTGCTCTACCTCATACACAACTTCCTTTTATATCATGTAAATGTATAATATTGCAGCATTTTACGTTATGGATCCAGTATAAATGGGCATATTGACAGAAAAATTGACTTGTAATTGACTCCTCCTATATTTCGACAAGGCTGGGCCAAGTGACATTGATACATGTTGTGCAGATTTTATATGTAGCTATTTTCTGTAACTATATGCATTCCTGCTAATACTATTTTGGGGGATTCTAACAAGTAATTGCTTTATGTGAAGGTCACTGAGTCACCTAAAGGAGTAAGGTTATTTGAGGAGCTACCTGGAGACAGAGTGAACGTTGCTGTACAAGTGCGCGGGGGCCCTTCTCGGCATCAGAGTACCAGCTGGGTAATGGTAAGTACAGATTTATAAAACTTAAAGTTGTATGTGTATCCAAACTCAGTTTGCAGAGGGGAGAGAGATGGACGGGGACGGGGACGGGGATGGAGACGGCACTGGGCCATGGAAATGCCCATAAAACATATGTGTTTTATGGGCGTCCCTATGAAACCGCTTGGTGTTTCCAGGGCTATGCAAGCGGGCCGGTGCCTGCCGGGGGCAGGCGGCTGATGTCACATGATGTCAGACGCTCACCCTGACTTTGTCTTGGCTGTCGTAAATATGTCAGTAGTGACTGAATTACAGCGGCTCTTACCTCTGTGAAGGATGGGGCTTCCGTGATGCGGGCCCTACTTATAGGGATATATAGGTGTTGATTGGCTGGAGAAAAATTATGTCAGAGTGGAGTTTCCCAGGTTGGCTGCTTTAACATCATGTTACTGCAGGCAAGATGGCTCTCCCCTTGTTTGGGAATTGGAGGGAAACTTGGCATGCTGGAAGTGTGGCTGCGGCCCGTGACTTTAGCAATGTAGATGGGTTCAGCGGAGTGCTGTCAGAGGTAGTAGAATGCAGTAAAGCGGTATGCACCAGTGTGACATGATTAGCCCTCTTGGGTGACCGTGGGAGACACCGGCCAAACACCGGGGCCTTGATAGTCATTTTACTGCACAATGACCTTCTGTAGCACTTCAGAGTAAGCCTAGAGAAGTACTAGAAGGTAACAATGTGTTTCTCACCAAATAATGACACTGTATACTGTATGCCTGCTATCAGCCTAGTAATAGTGTCAGTCCCACTGTGATGGCTAAATATTACTGTAACAGAACTTGCCTTACCTCCTGATATTAACCACTTGAGTGGTATGCCGAAGCGGACTGTCCCAGAAAATTTCCGGGCATACCACCAATATAAAGATGTGCGCCAGTAGTGCCTGCAACTGTGCACCACTGGCTTATTACCTCTCTGGGGCACCCCCCTAGTGTTTGCTCCACTCTGCCCTCCTCTCGCTTCCCCTCGCCCCTCCACTCGGGCGATCATACGCCGGAGCTCCCCTGTAGCTGCCCCCGCCACCATTAGTTGCAGTGAGCAGGTGGCAGGCTCGGGGATGTTCGGCGCGGCTCGGGGGGACTCGGGAGTTCGGGCGCCCGAGTCCTCATAAGCCGCTCTGAATATCCCCAAGCCTGCCACCTGTTGTGAATGGTGGCTGTGGCAGTGGCAGGGCCCAGGAGCTCTGGTGTATGATCACCGTAGCAGAGATGAGGGGGAGCGAAAGGGAGAGGGGGCGACAGGGAGGGGGTGGCCCACCACTCTGTAGTGGGTTTTGCTGGGTCAGGACAAACCTGCCCTGGTAGGTTTGTCCTGCCCCAGCAAAACCCACCACTCAAGGGGTTAAAAGCAAAAAATGTTCAAATGCCAAGACAAATGCACATAACATTCTGTTATATGGATTTTGTTTGAAAATTATGTACCAGTTGCAAACTTTAAAAAAACAGGTGTTTTTCCTTAGATAAAGCCTCTGATGAAGGAAGATGAAGGCACATATCAATGTCATGCAACTAATATGGTCGGAGAAGTTTTTTCTGAAGGGTCAATCAAGGTCTCAGAGCATAGCACACGCAGAATGAGAAAGAACAATCGTGCTGGTTCTGAAACAAGTGCTTAGTCAGGTAATAGCACAATAGCATACAGCATGTGTTAAACTGTTAAATGGAGCTTTGTTCATTTCTGCAGAATAGGCAATAATTACTCAATCAATTCTAGGACTAACAAATTATTTGAATGGCTATTTCCTATAGGGCTTTCACACCAATTAGGCCGTATTCTTTTTTTTTCCAATTAAAACTTTAAAGATTTTTTATGTGTTTTCCTGAGATGTCGGTTACATAAATACAGTTGTTTGCAATCCGCGAGACCAGTTGTCATTTCCAAGGACAATGTCCATACAAAATAACTAAATAAAGAGTTTCCCATTAACTTCACATTCTAGTAATTACTGTTATTCTATGTACTGTTCTTAATAATCATTGTAATAGCTGACCATTATAAAGCATCAAAAGAAACTACACAATGCATTACAAATGTGCTTGTATCTTTCCTCAAGAGTTTGTTGTAATAAGAGATCAGGGGGTCATTGTGGTTGGCTCGGTAAGCTGCAAAGATTGCAGTTTACCGAGCATCAGTGCCACCGGCCACCACCCGTTTGAGCGTCCCTGCCGACTCCCCTCTTTACCATATGCGGGGGTGTGTAACGTAAGCACATCCCTCGCATGTCTCTGCAACAGGAGAAGTCATTCAATGGTCGCCGACCATCGAATGAGTCCATCTGCCTTCATAATAAAAGTCAGTGGAACAAAGGCGGGGCGGGAGGCTGACGTCCCCGCCACCCTCATGTTTGCGAAGGTCTCGGCATCTATGCAAGTCCCCCAAACCATTCACAAAGGAGAACTGCACATGCGCATAATAGACCAGCATGCGCAGTTCCACAAACATTGGGATGGGGCCAAACTCAGAAGAATGCGAGTCAATTAGAATGACCCCCCAGATGTATTAAGCGTAGTAAAGGGATAAAATGGTGGTAAAGTGGAAGGAGATAACACACCAATCAGCTGTGTTTGAAAAATGACAGGAGTTGATTGGCTGGTGCATTATCACCTTCCACTTTATTACTTTACAGGTCTTAATACATTTGCCCCATTGTGTCTTATTGCATAGCAGTCAGATGATTATTTATAGCTTTTTTTATCACGTGCTGCTAAAATGGTGTCATATCCAGAGTAGAACTGACTATTAGAATGAAACACTTGATAATATATTTCCTATAGAAGGTAAACATTACAGGTCATTATGATGAATAAAATTGTTGGTTTGGCAATTTTCACACCTATTTTGACAAACTCACTTGGCATTCAAAGTACATGATGCAACAGGCTGAGTTGAAATATAAATCGTTCTCTTGTCGTTGCCCCATCTCGGTATAGATTCATGATATGGGAGCATATTTAGTAAACATGTATATGAAAAATGTAAATACTGGCCTTAAATATTTGGGGGATTTGTGTTGAGGTTCCTCAAGGGAGGAAGTGAGTCTATGACATCTGCTTACTGTGACAGTATGGTCCCTGTTACTATTGCAGAGCAAGTAATGAGAGAGTAAGAACAGGTGTTCAGAAAGTCAGATCAACATTCCCCAGAGCTGCAGATTGGTCCACCTCAGGCCCAACATGAACCTTGTGATTGGTGATGAAACCACGTGAAAGATTTCATCAGATATCTTCATTTTTACATCCTTGCTAAACAAACCCAGTATTGTCCTCTGCTTATAAACTCAGGGGAGCACCACCAATGTAACAATTACACAATCGTTATTATACAGTATAGTGTTATTATATAATCCTTTTTGGTGTTAAGTTATCTCAGCTATTTTTCACTTGCCCTGTGAAGAATAACAAAACCTTCCCTCTGTTATCATTCATCTTCCGAATGGAAACTAAGGTCTTAGAACGCAGGAGTACAAAAGAGGAACTTAGTAAAGGGACAAACATTCCGCTTGGTAGTTCATTGTTCATTTCTGGGTATTTTAACATTACATTACCTGATATTGTAAATATTTGATTCTATTCGTTAAAATGTTGAAAAAGGAGAGAGAATCCACTATTGCGGAGCACTCGGAAACTCTGGCACATTCTGAGACGTAAAAATGGTTGAATGGCCATAAGTACTTATTTCTCCCATTCCTCAAAAATCCTGATTTTCAACATGTTCAGGCTTCTAATCCATTTCTTCTTTGGTCAACAAGAGGCATACATGTTATTGCTCAATTCACAGATAATTTCTCTAATAAAAATTCCAACATTTACTCAAGCATTTGAAAAATTTGAATTCGTAGCTCCCTTTCCCTACTATCAATCTCAGTATTATATGGGTCAAGTTGTCCATGCATTTACAGACAGGGATTGGAATAATACTCTCAATGTGGTCTTAACATACCCTAACCCGGATTGTAATGCTGTGTACACACGGGGGCGATAGGGGCTGAAATCGCTGGGAATATGGTCGCTGAGCGACCATATTGCCAATGATTGGAGTGTGCACCAGCGATAAATCGCCGGGTGCGCGCTCCCGTTTTCAGCCCCTGAATGGTCGCTGGTCGGAGGAGCATGCTCCTCCGACCAGCGACATCCCCTGCCTCTTCACCCAGCAGTGTTTAAATTGGCAATATATTGCCAGCGATCATATTGCCCCGTGTGTACACACCTTAAGGCAATTTCAAGACATTATAACTTTTTACATAACATAAAAGATTATAACTCCTTGAACTTGGGTTTGCCTCAATGGAACCATAATTTTAATTAGAATGCTCTATAATTCATGGTGTATTTTTCCAGCGAGTTCATATAGGGAGTTATTTCTAAATGTTCATCACCGAATCTATATTAGTCCACATCGTAGTTTCATGATGGTTTCATCTCAAAGTCACCTGTGTCCGAGTTGTCGTGCGGACAACACTGATCTATTTCACTGCCTATGGTTGTGCCCAAAGGTTAGGCCATTTGGCTTAAGGTTTATAAATTTGCTATGGATAATTTGATAAATGACTTACCCTTTATGCCGGAATGGGCTATTTTGGGTTGCTTCCTCAAGGCCAAAAAGTTTCTCGAGGTGGTCGTAAACTTTTATTAATCCTAACCTCAGCTGCTAAAAAAAAATTCTACAGATATTGAATCACTCTGAGACTCCTCCTTTTACACTATTTTAAGAAAATCTATTTAATATATTCCAGATGGATTGGATATAAGTTTCCCTTAGCAAATAGTCCAAGGTTACCACTTTCTTTGAACTTTGAGAATGTTATATCTCAACCCTCCTGACCCGACAAAATTATTGATTGCTAATGCTTTTCATCAACATCCTGGTACCTAACACGATTAATAGCTAATGATCCTCCTATCTAATTAATGCACTTTTTGGGTTCCAAGACGTGTCCTTCATATATGCATTGTTATCAATATGTACCTTTCTCTAATGCTTTGCTATCACATATTACTTGATATACATCATTTTTAATTACTTAGTGTACTTGGTGATGTGTGCTGTGTACAAATAATTCAGAGTTTTCTAAAAAAAAAACTTTTGAAAAAAAATGTTGAAAAAGTAAATATGATAAATTCAATGTACTGGAGATGGTATTCATGTTTTTTTTTTTTTTCAGGATTGGCGAATTGGAGAACATTTGCAATTCACAGCAATTTGCGTTTTTATTGTGTATAAAACATGTAGAAAATAGTTTTATATTATGGTGCTGTTTTTATATGATATTAAAGCATACAAATCAATTTGTAATAACTAGAGACAGGATTATATGCAACATAAAAAGCTTGAAATATGCATGCAAATATGCATCAAAAATACTTAAAATATGCATAAAAAGTGTTAAAATATGCTACATTAAATAATAAAAAAGTAATTTTTAACTTATTTATTTAAAAATCAGCATACAATTAGTTGCAAATAAACCTCAAAAATAGGCCCACAGCATCTGCAGATGTCTAGTGCTGTACACAGGATTTTTTTCCTTCCTGGCTGCTACAGCATACTGCAGCATCCAAAGCTCTTCTTGCATCAACTATACGGACCCTCATCTCCAGCGCCGATGGATCACATGTCAGCATAGCGTGTAAGGGCGGCACAGTGGAAGGCTTCCTCCCTGCGCCGCATACTCACTGTGACACGGCATTTCCTCCACGCCGCATGATGTCACAGCCCTTCTGCCCACCTTCTCTGCTGCAGAAGTCTGTCTCTTTGTGTAAGTCCCAGGCCAGGGGCAGGCAAAGGTTCAGGAGCTTCGTAATGGCATCAGCCCCAACTGACTTTTAACAACATATATTGGCAGCCTAGAGCAGTGTCCAACATATCATACATCCAAGGTTCCCCCACACTGCGCACATACTGCCCCAGCCTGCACACTCTACCACTACCTGGCCAGCAGCAGCAGGGCAAAGCAGTGCTGTGACTCATGGGTGGTAAGAGGACGGGGCCTAAAATATGCACCATCACTAGATTTTAGGTGAAATATGCAATAACCAGTGAGAATGGTCAAAATATGCAAATGCATATGCAAATATGCAAATGCATATAATCCTGTCTCTAGTAATAACATTTCAAAGGTGCAAACAATTGGTGCTAAGAGAACAAAGTAACAGAACATTTTTTTGTCCTACTATGTAACAAATATCCCCATATATCCACTTTGTTTTTTTCTGTCACATGGGTGCTTTGGTCACCAGCCTAGAACTTAGCACGTCCTAATTTTTTTAATCAGCAGTCACCAAAAGTATTGTGTTCCTGCTACATGACCATTTATATGCTCTATGCACCCATGAGGTGGTGTATCTGTAATAGTTGAAGGGGGTGCCATTTACACGGGCCCATGGATCACCAAGGCCCCCCATTACATTCTACTGAAGGCACCATCTTTATGTTAACATCCTTGTAAAGATGGCACTACCGGCTGAAGGCATATTGGTGCCTGCAAAAAAAGTTTATATTGAAACACCTCTAAACACATAGAAGTTCTGAATGTCTTAGGATAAAAAAAAATATAGCCACAATGGCTTTAGGGAGCTACTGTAAAAGAGATGCAAGATAACATTTACAAGAGACATTGTATGCCACATATTAGGTGGGTTCTGTCCTTTCCTGATTTTACTTCAAAGTGAGATCTATATAGCTGTGTAAAAAATAAAGCAACCAGTATTTTCCCTGCACAGAAACAAAATAACTCACCCAAATCTAATTCTCTCAGCACATTTTACATCTGCCCCCCTGCAGTGCACATGGTTTTGTCCATCTAAGAAGGATTTTGTCAGAAAGAGTGAACTAGAATAAGGCCCTGAATGCATCCCGCTCCGGACCGCTATCCAGTGTCTGTTTTACAGCACTCATGTGGGCACACCCCGATCTGCCCACCTTCCCACTGGCCATGCCCCAAATAGTTTGACCAGGCTTCTCCCGCAGGAGGAGTAAGCAAAGTCGGTACTGTATGTAAGTATAATAAAATGGATAAGTTGAAGAAAAGTGAAACCGGTTTAAAAGTGTGAAATCACTGGACAAAAATGCTTGAGTCCTGCAATCAGGAATTTATAATGTTACAAATCTTTTCAGTTCATTTTATACACACTGTGGGGGGGATTTACTAAGATGGGAGAAATTTAACTCGACTACTCAATAAATATAAAAGTTCTAGATGTAAATAAAATGTAGACTTTTGTTTGATGCGGTTATGTTTTATTGGACAGTGCATGCAACAATCAGTATTTATTGAGTAACTATTTACTGTACAAAATAATAATCACATGACAGTATTTACAGAAAGCTTAGAAGTGTTGAATTCTTGCCTTTCATGTAATCTACATGGTACAAACTATTGTACAAAATTCTGAACATCATACTTGCTATGCGATTCAGATGATTTTCTAATTCCACACTAGTAAATAACAATAAACAACATTATAAAATTGCCACGGCAATCCATCCTTTTTTTTTACATCAAATATATATACAGTAATAAATCTCAAAATATATTTATCAATGCAATATTTATTCCACACACTGGGGCTAATTCAGTATTGATCACTTGTGCAATCCCTGACAGGAAACTGTTCTGCGCATGTGCAAAACGGGTCCTATGATTGAATCTCACAAACGTCTATGCCTGATGGACACGCAGAGGAGATACTGGGGCGGCTGCAGCTGGTGTATGAAAGAACAGGCCGAGGCGAGGCCAAGGACTGCATTGCATTGCAGTTTCCTTTTCCTCACAAAGCTCTGTGTGACTGATGTCTGAGTATGGTCAAACGTACGCAGGCTTGCAGTTAAAGATGAACATTGTGTTCGATGGTCAAGATGATCAACTAGAACTGCTATCGCATTGCAACGGTGATAAGATCAGATCTTAAAGAATGTGTGTCAGACCATGGAGAAGTTGCCTATAACAACCAATCAACTTCTACCTATCAATAATGTATATTCTATAAAAATTATACCTAAAAGCTGATAGGTTAATATGGGTCGTCTCCACCGGTCCTATTTAGAAGCTTTAATATATGGAAAAAGAATAAATAATAATGGGGCAGATGTATTAAGCCTTAACAAGAGATAAATGCAAGGGTGATAAAGAGAGATAAACCAATCAGCTCCTTACTAGAGATGGGTTGGTCGTGAGTGAGATGCGTCTTTTGAATGGCTCACTTAAAAGAGACAGCGAGCCATTGCTCCCTAAAAAGTGAATGGTCATTCATTTAGTTTCATTTCGTTTTCACACAATGCAGTTGCCTGAGCACAGCAATGCCACACATGGTAGCCTAGAATAACCGTACTGACTGACTCGGGGCTGTAGTTCCACACCATGTCTGAGCTCAGCACTGCCTTCTGTGGCATCTGAGATGTACAACTCTGGAGAGTATTGCATTGGAGGTGGAGCTGCTGAGTGCTGCTGCTGAAACAGGACTGATGCAGAACAATCTGGAAGCACCACAGGATTTGATGCTGCTCACAGGAGTACCAAGTATCAGAAGCAGCATAGTATCACAGAAAGGTCTGTAGCACAACCACACATTCTCACTCACAGACACACAGACTTTGGCTAGGCAGTGCACATGGTTTTGTTTTATTTATTAGATCTGTGTTTGCTGGGCTGTGTAGTACTTTTAACTTTCATTTCACAGCACGATTCATGAAGTAAAGATCATGGGCCAGTTGCACTAAGCTTCAAAAGTGATAAAATGGAGTGAGAAACCACCAGCCAATCAGCTCCTGCCTGACATTTTTCAAACACAGTCTGTGACAAGTCAGGTATAAGCTGATTGGCTGGTGGTTTATCACTCTCCATTTTATCACTTTTAAAGCTTAGTGCATCTGGACCACAGTGAGCTTGGCTCCATCTGTCTGTCTCTCCCACTTTACTTCCTGGTGTATCACACCTCTATTACACCAATGGACCACTAACAGCCGTGTGCTACATCATAGTCTGGTATCAAAGGGTCCCCCATCTGGCTTAATGTACACACTCAGTGGTGTAACTACAGAGGGTGCAGGGGATGCAACTGCTATGGGGCCCGCCAGACAGGCATCTTAGGGGGGGGCCCGGGTCCAGCAGGTCATCCCCTGCACCCTCTTAAAAGTTTCATGCCGGCTTTGAGACAGTCCTGTGCGGCTGTGCGCTGCGCTGGATCCTGAAGGAGCGCTGGAAGAGGGGCGGGGCATACTGACACCCCTCCCCTGGCTGCGTCGCTCCACACTTCAAACGGCTGGGAGTTGGACTCTGCCGTAATATTCAGCATCAGTGATGGCTCTGCCGATGTGACAGCCAATGGAAGCTGCACAGCGGAGACACACTCAGAGGCCCCATCCGCCCAGTGGTAGTCTGGAGGAGATGTCTGGATACAACGCCTGGACCTGCAGTGAGTGAATTGTGTGTATGGGGCAGTGGGTGCAGTCAGTGAGTGACCGTAAGTAACTTCTATGTGTAACAGTGTGTGCATGCTGTGTGTGTGGATGATGTGTGTGTAACAGTGTGTGTGTGCTGTGTGTGTGACAGTGGGTGCGTGCACATTGTATAATGTAGTATGTATCTGTCCTGGCACTGGTGGGGGGCCCTTTCCATATTTTGCTATGGGGCCCATAAAGGACTAGTTACGCCCCTGTACACACTTGTGTGTGTGGTGTTGAACACATTGAGGCCTGACGCTGTGGAGGTAATCATTTTAGCGGCTTTATCGGACAAGTGGGTCTGATGACATATGGGATCATACAGTATTAGTGTTCAGCAGGATAAATAGAAAAATAAGTGAAAATAACCACCTGTGAGATTAATGTTAACATTTGCTTTACATTACTAGAATCAATTGAAAGGTAAATAAAACGAACAGATACTAGAGTACACTCAAACCGTACATAAGCATTTTTTATCAAAGTGAGCCAGTGAGTTACCCAAAAGTACAGGATTTCTTCGCTGAGCGCTCATTTGATCCCCACTCTCTTTAGTGCGTCACTTTGCCCATCTCTACTTTACTGACTTTTTTCAAACACAGCCTGTAACATGGCAGTTGGGAGGTGATTGGCCGGACGTTTATCTCTCTATCACCCTTGCACATAGGCGTGCGCAGCCCATTTTCTTTGGGGGTGCACCATTGGAGGGGCGTGTCCATCATGCCTACTGGGCGTGTCCATTACCGCCTCCTATGCGTCAATGCAAACTAAATAGAATGTGACTTATTTATGTATATGGGTTTCAGAATTAATCATTCCCCTCCACACACATACTAGAAACAAGGACAGTGTGCACCGACAGCGCTGCAAAGATTTACACTATAATGCCCATTCCACATGACACACACTATAATGCCCATTCCACATGACACACACTATAATGCCCATTCCACATGACACACACTATAATGCCCATTCCACATGACACACACTATAATGCCCATTCCACATAATGCCACGTAAGTAACGCCCATTACCAGGGCCGGTGCTAGGGTGTCCGGCGCCCTCCTGCACACTATAAATTTGTGCCCTCCCACACTTTACAAAGGGACAGCGCTTGCCAAAGGCGCACGGGGTACAGAGAGAGAGAGAGGGGTACAGAGAGAGAGAGAGGGGGTACATAGAGAGAGAGAGGGGGTACAGAGAGAGAGAGAGAGAGGGGGGGTACAGAGAGAGAGAGAGCGGGGTACAGAGAGAGAAAGAGGGGGGGGTACAGAGAGAGAGTGGTAGAGAGAGAGAGGGGGTACAGAGAGTGGGGTACAGAGAGAGGTAGAGAGCGAGAGGGGTACACAGAGAGAGAGAGAGACATGGAGACAGAGAGTATACTATTAATCTCTGAATGTGGGGTGCACAGGTCAGAGAACAGTTACCTGGAGCAGCTCTGTATTGCAGGGGATCTCACATCATGAAGCCCGTGAGTGGCGGTGGCGGGGGGGGGGGGGGGGTGGACAGTGAGGAGATGCCAGACGGTGTGAAGTGAGCAGTGAGGATGAGAACCCACTTGCCGGGTGGAACTTTCAAGAAGAGGACAGAGGAGCTGCGCGCTATATGTTCCTAGTGTGAGTCAGCCCAGGGTCACTGACAGTCTGCAGCCTGAGCTACGCTGTCTCAGAGTCAGTACGCTGGACTGATTGATCAACCAGCAGGGGGGTTTTCAGGGACTATTGAGGTAACTCCAGTGCTTCCTCCGCATCAGCCCGCCTCTGCCACCTCATGCTGTTCCTTGCTGCTGAACCTGCTCTGTCCCGGCACGCAACAACCTCAGTGACCCCCCACTGTGCAATGTCCGCGGCAGGGGGAGCGGCAAACTTTAGCATAAAAAAAAAAGTTAGAAACGGCGGCAATCGTGCAGGGGGGTCATTAGGAGGTGCATGTGCACCCCCGGCACCCCCCGTGCGCACGCCTATGCCCTTGCATTTATCTCTTGTTAAGGCTTAATGCATCTGCCCCAATGTTTGTTTTAAGGTGGTACACGGCATGTGTTAAATCTGAAATTCTTTCTTGTTGTAATACAGATATATGGAAATGTTATATATTAAGAATAACAGTAGAAAGTACAAAACAGCGGCACTCTGAGACATTCATAAAACAGCAATATATTCAAAAATGGTGCATAAAGTGGTCTGTTTTGGGGCCCTTAGACCCCTTTATCAATGTGCATAATCCATACAGTGTCCATAGAGAATAACAGTAATAATAATAATGAATTTACTTGCTTAGGTCATTTTTCTTATATATTTAAATATTGTTGAATAGATGCTGAAGATGCATCTACAAAGCAATAGTACTATACATGAACACATTATATCAGAGCATACAGAAAGTACTGATATGCATGATATAAAACCCTACTTTAAAACATACATCTAAAACTAAGAATATCATCACCATATAGTGGGAGCATATAACCACTGTAGAGATTTACAGTACATGAAAGTGATTTGTAATAGTGTAATAATATACAGTTAGGCGTGTACTCCCTTTTCATTCTCAATCACATTTGACAGCTACTGTATTCTTAATAATCACATATGCAATTACTAATGCAAAGGAAAGCTTTTCCCATAGGCGCTGTCCTTTGAGATGCAACCCCGGCACTGTGTGTTTTAATGCATTAAAAAATTTAAATGATATGTGATTACATACTGATTCTGATGTTGGCTGGGATGCGCTAAATTGAAAATATGTTAAAAACCCTCTTTTCAGGGTTTTTACTGCATTTTTTTTAGTGCATCCCACCCAACATCAGAATCAGTATGTAATCTGCTGAAATGCATGTTAACTTACTCCATAGCCTGTATTTTACCCCGGCTAAATTACATAAAATATGGCCTGTTACCTCTAAACTTGGCTGGTGCCTCTGCAATCACGAAGGTACTATTTTTCATTTTTTGGGGATTGCAGCATTATACAGCCTTTTTGGCTTAAAGTGTTTACCCTAATCTCTGAAGTCCTAGGTCTCACACTATGGGGGTTATTCAGGTTGATTCGCAAGGCTGCGAATTCGCAGCCTTGCAAGTCCACCAAACCCCGCCCGGCGAACGACCGCCCCCCCCCCCCCCCCGCCGCCCCCTCAAAGTGCGGCTTCGCCTGAACAGCTGCGAATGGATGTTCTGCATAAACATCCATTCGCATGGCTCGGGTAAACCGCCCACATCTTTCGCTGGTCATCGACCATCGAATGATGTTTAGCGTGCACACATATATAAGTGACTTTTCAGTTGCGTACATTTGCGTGCATGCTGGCGTGGATATGGGTGGGAAGCTGACATCCGGTGATCCGCCCCCCACACCCGCGTCACTGCCTCATTACCATGAGAACGCCCATGGAACGCTGGGCGTTCCCATATGGTAATGGGGAAGCCCGGCGCCCCCCGCCCATCTCCGCCCCCCCCCCCCCCCCCCACACCGGCATGGAACTGAAAGGTTGCCGTGGGTGCACGCACCATACGCCTGCACATGCGCAGATACCCGCCTGCGCATGCGCAGACGGGCAACATCGGGAATGCACGCAGTACCGAAGTGATCTGAATGAGGCCCTATCTCCGGACCCCTCTGTGGGTCTATTACATTGGTATCCTAGCTTAGTACCCCAGTCTGCCCGTTATGTTTTAGGCCATATTCTACTATCCGCCAGAGCCACTATTGCCCAACACTGGAAATCCTTATTTATCCTAAATAATCAATGCCTTTGCATGACATGCTCCCTCAATCCCCAATACCTTTTCCCTTTGTTAGCCCCTTTTTCTTTACCCCCTTGTTATTATTGTAAAAATTTGAAGAAAAAAAAAGATTTTAATGTAAAAAAAAAAAAAAAGAATCAGCGTGTAATCACATATCATTTACATGTGATTACAGGTTAAATATTAGCAACACTTCAGCATTGTAGCAATATTAAATACACGCAGCTCACGATATATAATACTTTGACCAATGGTCACTAGACTCAGTTTTCTAATACACACATTATGTACTAACAGCTATATTTATGAAAAAGAAATGCAGATTGCTAATTTCTATGGTTATAGAAAAACACCAAAAAATGATCACAGATACTCAGCTGCCCAAAGATAATGGCTGCCATCAGCATACCTCCCAACTGCTCCACAGTTGGGGAGCCCCTGTCACTCTGCTGTATTGCAAATTACATAATTTTAGCCACACCTCTTTTCACATGCTTGCTTTTCTGGGAGTGCAGGGGCGTACCTGAAAGATCGGGAGTCTCCCGCTACTTCCGGGAGTGTAGTCAAATATGCAGTGCAGGCTTTGCAACCTCTATTGGGTCAAACACAAATATTTCTCAGCTATCACATTTCTTGTGGAATCTGTTATTCTGGTTATTATAGAGAATGTAGATAAAGAAAATACACCAATAATCTAGAGATCCCTTAAATCGTGTTATTTAAACACCTATATTACTATTACTAACCTGTACATATATATAAAGAAAGAAAAATCAAGCCATCTCTATGATGTAGCCCCCGAGATATCTTGCTGTATCTTTTTTTGCTATATGTACTAGTACAGGAAATAAAAATGTACATGTTGCTGGAAAATTTTATAAATATTAATATACCTAAATTATTTAAAAACATGTCTATGAATATACGAAATACCTTATAAAGCATTAGCTTCTCTCATTACGGGATGCAGTTAAGATCCCGGCGGTCGGGATCCCGGCGTTCAGAATCCCGACGCCGGAATCCCGACCGCCGAAATGCCGACACTTTCTCCCTCCTGGGGTGTCCACGACACCCCTGGAGGGAGAATAAAATAGCGTGCCGAGCGTAGCGAGGCACCGGGCCCGCTGCGTGGCGAGCGCAGCGAGCCCGCAAGGGGGGGCGATCCACGTCCCCCCCTTGTCTGCATTTCGGCTGTCGGGATTCCGGCGTCGGGATTCTGAACGCCGGGATCCCGACCGCCGGGATTCAATACTGAATCCCTCATTACATACTGTATTTATTCATGGTTAGCACAGATAATTCTTCAGCTCTTTACATAGTTTTAATGTGATTTGTTTTAGAATGAAATTAAGCATAATCACAAGAAAATAAACTGTTTTATTAATTGTAGTTAATAAAAGGGCAATTAGACAGTATTTTAGGTCAAAATAAAATTGTCACAGAACAGCATACTGTATACAGTATAGTATGAACAAAACGTCAATAATTGTCATACATTGTGAGATCAGTGGTTTTATTACGTGCACAATGAGTAGTAGCTCATCTGTTTCTCAATGTTAAAACTGCTTTTGATCATGTTTTTCCAAACTTGCTAATTAAAAATTTTTAACCTAGGGGGGCCATTAATAAATTGCTGATACTCTAGTGTGCAGTAATTCAAGGAGGTTTGGGAAGCACTGTGCTAAACAATTAAGGTCATATACTAATTGCCAATACTATGAACCTACAATGCTCCTATATGTGTGCAAGTGATACTATTATGAAGGTGGACACTCATTTCCTGTGCTTTTGAAATACCCACTTTCTGTCTGATGCTCTAAAAAAAGAGAATGATTAACTCCACTTATTCACTATACACTTGAGCTTACTAAAGTTTACTAATTTACAAAACAAATTAGATTTTCACCACTTGTGAGGATTTTGGACCATGGAGCAGGAGATGGGGCTGGTAACGTGCTGTTCTTTTGTCCATATTTGCAATAGTCCATAGACAATGCTTTAATAATCCATAGAGAATCTGCGTGATGGAACAAAAAAGAAAAAAATCCACTCCCTTACGGGATTTTCCATTGTTGTAACTTGAAGACCTAGTAGATAATGGTATGGGTCGAAAGTTAAAACGTCGACAGTTATTAGGTCGACCACTATTGGTCCACAGGCCAAAGGTTGACACAGCAAAATGGTTGACCTGCATTAGACCGACATAAAGAAAATGTCGACATGAGTTTTTTATTTGTCTATGTCAACACTGTATAAGTGTACCACTTCGCTCACGCTTTGGGCACTAGCATATCCCCCTCCATGTCCACTGGGATGGTAAAGTAGGAACAAGTCATTTAAAATAAAAATCCTTAAAAACGCATGTCAACCTTTTCCCTATCAACCTTTTGCTTGTGTCTAGCTTTTGTCTGTAAAAGGGGGGTGGAACAGCGCACAGTGTCACTGATGAAAAATAAAGTCAAAAGCTAAATTAGCATAGTGATAAGAAATGTATTACAATATTGTATAATAGGATAGCTATCCTCATATGAGAAACAAATATAGACATGCAATTTGAGCTCAGTAAAAACAATCACGTGATAATAAAATGGTCTTCTTCTTAGGTCTATTGGTAAGTGTTAAAAAGTCACTGTAGTTGAGTAAAT
The DNA here is from genome assembly GCF_055691185.1 of Crinia signifera. Taxonomy (NCBI): domain Eukaryota; kingdom Metazoa; phylum Chordata; class Amphibia; order Anura; family Myobatrachidae; genus Crinia; species Crinia signifera. The sequence continues at coordinate 270,167,086 of NC_139217.1, read as the reverse complement.
CAAGTAAACTGGCACAATCTGAACGACTCCCAGAGATGGCATTGGGGTGAGTGGTAATAATTAAGACAATGCAAAGTTCCAGTCTAATGCCCAGCAAATTACCCAGATGGAAAGGAGTCCGTCCAAGATAGCCCATATTAAGATATCATCGGAAGAGCACGGTGTTAGTGTGTGTTATGGCCTTTAGATGTTTGGCTGGTCCGACGCTGTGGTATCAACAAAGGGGCTCCATTAATTTCTGTGTGGTAACCACACGCCTTCCTGTTCCACCCCTTCTTAATATTTTGTTTATCCATTTGTGGGGTTTTGCACACCCCACACGAACAACTGCGAAAACACCTGCGATCCAGCTTCCGAGAGACCTTTTGTCTATGTTGACCGAGTGAATGTCAACCTTTTTGCTGTGTAGACTTTTGACCTGTCGACCAACAGACCACATTCCATAGATACATTGATTATTTATTATTATTATTTTAATGGCATGTAGAGTGATTTTGGGATTTAAATATAATTAGCATTTAGTATTGATTTTTATTGTCTACATATACAGTACTGAATTCTCTCACATTTTTCTTATTATTTGATGTCTTTGAATGGTGTTAAGAGTTCTTTTCTGGGATTTTCATTATAACACTTTTCACTTCTGTATAAGCTTTAAGTCCATCTTCTCCAAGCTCTCTTCCATTTCCAGATTCTTTATAGCCTCCAAATGGGGTCTGGCAAGCTACAATATTGTATGTATTGACCCACACTGTACCAGATTGTAATGCCTGGGTTAAATGCATTGCTCTGTCTAAGTCCTTTGTAAATATGCCTGCAGCTAGCCCATACCTTGTATTATTTGCCCTTTCAATAACATCATCTATTTTTCTAAAAGTCATTATTGACTGCACAGGTCCAAATATTTCCTCTCTTGCAATTCTCATGTTATCCTGGACATCAGCAAAAACAGTTGGCTTAATAAAGAAGCCTTCATCGCCATAGCGTTCTCCACCACACATTATTTTAGCTCCTTCCCTTTTCCCACTTTGAATATAGTCAATAATTTTATCAAATTGTTCTTTATCTATTTGTGGCCCATGTTCTGTGTCTAGATCAAATGGATTCCCCACCTTCCTTTCTTTGGCTTTCTCGACACTCCTTTCTAGAAATTCATTGTAGATAGATTCTTCCACGAATGTTCTGGAACCTGCAGCGCAGCACTGACCCATATTAAAAAATAAAGCTTCATGACACTGCTCTACTGCATTGTCTAAGTCTGCATCTGCAAGCACAATACATGGGCTTTTCCCACCAAGTTCCAGTGTGACTCTCTTAAGGTTTGATTCGCCGGCTGCCTGTTGAATTAGGTGGCCAACACTGGTGGAGCCAGTGAATGCTACTTTAGCAACATCCATATGTCGTGTGATTGCAGCCCCCGCAGTAGGCCCATAACCTGTTAATATGTTTACCACCCCGGGAGGAAAACCTGCTTCCTTTATCAAGGATGCTATGTACAAAGCAGAGAGTGGGGTCTGCTCAGCAACCTTCATAACAACTGTGTTTCCAGTGGCTAATGCTGGTGCTAGTTTCCAGCACTGCATTATCAATGGGAAATTCCATGGAATGATTTGCCCACAAACACCAACTGGTTCATGCCTAGTGTAGCAGAAATATTTTCCATCAACAGGGATAGTCTTGCCATGCCATTTGTCTGCAAACCCTGCATAATACCTATAAATCTTGATTATTTCACCAACATCTACATTATAAGACACGGAAAATGGTTTTCCATTATCCATGGTTTCTAAGGTTGCCAAGTAGACTCTGTCTCTTTCTATAAGATCTGCAAGACGATTTAGGAGTTGGCCTCTGTGTGATGCATCCATACGACGCCAAGGGGAACCTGACCTAAAGGCTTGTTTTGCAGCATCTACTGCAAGGTCCACGTCAGCCTTCTCTGCTTCAGCAACCTGAGTAATGATTTTTTCTGTAGATGGATCTACAGTTGGAAACGTCTTCCCACTAGCTGCATTGTGCCATTCATTGTTTATAAACAATTTACTGTATTTCACATTATCTAGAGGCTTCTGCACTTTTGTCTCTGAATACGAAGCTACCATATATCGTAACATGGGAATATGGTGTCGAGCTTGAACACGGAGCATGGCTTTACTAGAAATAAAAATAAAATCATACAATTGTCAATAATTCTGTGTTATGATATTGATTTTTAATAATTATTTTCTAAGTTATATTTATATGGACAAGAAGGGTCAGGGCCCAGGGAATGAGAGTACTTGATATTTATTTATTTTTACATTAACTCCTGACTTCTAGAAACAGTACTTTTTTAAACAAACAAAAGGATATATGCAAAAGTACTTGTGTCTGCGCGATCACCATTGGAATAGATGAGCCGGGAGGCTCTAGGACCTGCCATGGTTCTCACAAGGATATGCAGAAGCTCTCACATGATTCTGCCACAATAAAGGACCCACGGCTGAAAGTATTGCGCATGCCAGTCAAGTCATGCAATACTATGCTGTGCCATGGACCAACACAACAGGGAGGAGGTGCAGCTGGTGGGAAAGGTGGAGGTCAGGCTGGTGGAAACGAGGGGTCCAGCTGGGGGGAAAAGTGGAGGTGCAGTTGAGGGAAAGTAGGAGGTCTTGCTTGGGGAGGGGGTCTGGTCCTGGTATTTGTAGTCCCTCCTGATCATTCTCAGTGTACAGGAGTGCGAGTGGCTCTGGCTGACTCTTCTATCTGGATATGATGCTAAACGGGAGTTTTCTGCTCCTTATCTATTTATTACTCATTATAAAAAGAGCTATTGCAGCAGGAGGAGTGATGCTGATTATTGTGTGGAGGTGGGATATGAATTATTAGGCCCATTTGTGCAGCATGAATGGTGTAATAGTTAGCAGTACTGCCTAACAGCACTGAAGTTGTGTGTTTGATGGACTTAATGGTGTGGAGTGTGTATGTCCTCACCATGCTTCATGCGTTTTCTATGGGTTTTCCAGTTCCTACCACAATCCAAAACTGTACTGGTATGTTAATTGGCTCCCAACAAAAGATTAATGTGTGTGTATGTACTGTACATGTAGTAGGGAATATAGACTCTAAAGGGGTGTACACACGGAGCAAATTTGTGCTATTTTCTAAGCAATCTGACTAGATTGCTTAGAAAGTAAGCACAGATCTCTACGTGTGTATGCTCCGAGAGATTAAATATCTCTTGCTAACTAAGTCAGTGCATGCAGTCCCAATCTAGTTAGATTGCTTAGCACATGACTGCAAATCTCTCTGTGTGTACAGAATGAGAGATACTGATCGCAATCTCTCATTCTGAACAACTACCCGGCCTTTTTTTGCTTAAGCAAAATTGCTAAGAAAAATTGCTTAGCAAAATTGTTTAGCACAAATCACTGCGTGTGTATGTGCTCTGCATGGGAGATCTTGACACCAGCAATATTGCTTAGCAAAATTGCTTAGCAAAATTGCTTAGCAAAATTGCTTAGCACAGATCTCTACGTGTGTATGCCCCTTAAGCTTCACTGGGGCAGGGACTGATATGAATGGCAAAATAGTTTTGTAAAGTTCTTCAGAATACACGTGGGCTATATAAATATCTGGTCATAAATGTGAATGTTAAGGGACATACACACGTAGAGATCTGTGCTAAGCAATTTTGCTAAGCTATTTTGCTAAACAATTTTGCTGGTGTCAAGATCTCCCATGGGGAGCACATACACATGCAGAGATTTGTGCTAAGTGATTTTGCTAAGCAATTTTGCTTAAGCAAAAAAAGGCTAGGTAATGGTTCAGAATGAGAGATTGTGATCAATATCTCTCATTCTGTACACACAGAGAGATTTGCAGTCATTTGCTAAGCAATCTGACTAGATTGTGACTGCATGCACTGACTTAGTTAGCAAGAGATATTTAATCTCTTGGAGCATACACACAGAGAGATCTGTGCTTACTTTCTAAGCAATCTAGTCAGATTGCTTGGAAAATAGCACAAATTTGCTCCGTGTGTACACCCCTTTACAGTGTGTGTGTTGGTGGTGCCGCAGGTTGCCAGGGGTGTGGATCAGTTGGTCACCAGCAAGTTGTTAGACAGTCATTAGGTCGACATGTGTCTAGATCGACATGCAGGAAAGTCAACATGAGTCTAGGTCGACAGGGTCATAAGGTCGACAGGGTCATTAGGTCGACATGGGTAAGGTCGACAGGGTCATTAGGTCGACATGGGTAAGGTCGAGAGAGAAAAGTCGACATGTTTTTTTTTACCCTTATGTCGACACAATCAACATAAACACTAAAACGTACCACCCCATCCCCTCGCATGGCTCGCTGTGCTCGGCACATTATTATATTCTACCGCCACGCACTAGTGGATGGTAGGGCATGAAATACCGCCTGTTGGCACATGTCTTGTCGACATGGACACCAAAACCTATGCACAGTGCCTTGCTACCCTCAGCACACTATTTTATTCACTGATCACGCCCTAGTGGATGGTAGGGCATGAAATACCACCTGTCTGCACATGTCGGCTCAAAAAACAGTAAAAAAAAAAACCATGCCGACTTAATGACCCTGTCAACCTAATGACCCTGTCGACCTTACTGCAAGTCGACCTATCTGCATGTCGACCTCCTGCCGCCTCCAGATTCCCGCTGGGCGATCATGTGTGATGCACCCGGCTCTCCTCAGTGTCGACACTGAATCCACCAGGCCTTGGTGACCCAATGACCGTATCCCGTTGCCAGTGGGGTGCGACTAATGGGGACAGCATATCCTAGGAGATCGCCCCCTCCCATTTTATTTGGATCCACCTTTGGGCAAGGGGTTTTATGTAATATGGTCCAAGTTTGCTGAAGTGTGGGATGTCGGCTGATAATAGCTGTATTTTTAAAGCGACAATCATTTACAAGGCAAAACAGGTAGAAAGTGCAGTAATATATAAATAAATAAAATGGCAATACATTATCTACAGCATGTGGACACGCAGCGGGCATCCGACAGCGGCGATGAGTAGAGTACCACATATGAAGGTCTGGTGGAATCAGTGTCAACACACATGATTGCCCAGCGGGAATCTGGAGGCGGCAGGGAGGAGAGCAGGTTGCACCAAACGTGGACGCCTAGAGGGGACCTGTCAGCAGCAGGGACAGGACAAGCGGTGTATTAATAAACGCACAAGTGACCTGCTCCAGGGACTCTTCTGTTACTTACAACTGCAGCAGCGGCAGGTGCACTACCGCTTACTGCAGAAGTTACACAGATAGTGGTTATAGATGGATTATATAACTTCTGCCACTGTTGCAGTTGTTACAGAAGAGTACCGGGAGTTGGTCACTTGTGTGTCTCATCTATTGCAGTGCCACATCATCAGGATCCTGGAGCCAGCAACTCTGTGCCCCCCTAATGGCTAACGATCTGCTTATGACTGCAAGCAAAGCCAACTGGTCATACGTGCAGCAGGTATGATCAGTGAAGCGTCCTCTTGACCTGCAGGACCGCATCGTAATGATATACCTGAAAGGTGGCCATATACTAGAACAATCTCAGGCCCGAACACACAATTTCAATGGGTTGTGTGATCGATCATGTGCAGATCGCGAGGAATATTGGCATGATGCGCGATCCTGCGGGTCAAGAGGTCGATCCTCAGATCATATGTGCCGCATGTATGATCCATTGACTTTCCTTGTAGTTGTAAGCAGATCATATGTGCTTTTAAAGCACATACGATCCCTTGTTCGATTGCTCTTACTACCTGCATACTATCAGGTCATATGCAGGTCGTTCTGATGTATGGCCAGCTTTAGAATGTGCCCGGTCTGTATTTATATTACCTCATTAACTCATTAGTTAACAGACTAAGGGCCAGATTCCCTAAGCTTCAAAACTGATAAAATGGAGAGTGATAAACAGCCAGCCAATCAGCTCCTGTCTGACATTTTTCAAACACAGTCTGTGACATGGCAGGAAGGAGCTGATTGGCTGGCTGTTTATCACTCTCCATTTTATCACTTTTGAAGCTTAGAGTATCTGGCCCTAAGGGAGAGATGCAGTAATGTCCCCGGCACACATCGCCAGCATTCGCATTGTTAATAATCGCATATGCACTAACAAATGCGATTAATAATGCAAAGGACAGCTCTTCTTATAAGTGCTGTCCTTTGCGATGCGTCTCTGTGCTGGACTTACGGGTCTGAGACCCAGGAGTCCCTCTGTGCATGTGCAGAGTGATGGCGGCGGCAGCTGGGCATGCTGAGAGGGATCCGTGATGGAGCCCTTAAACACCACTGCGAAGAGAAGCCCATAGGCTTCTATAGGGTTGGTGTTACTTTACATTGAGAAACCCGACTATTGGGTTTTAGCGCATGAGAAAACATGATAGAAATCTAGAAAACAGGGGTTTTTTTTACCAAATTTTCCCTTCAATGAAAATGTTAAAATCCAGGAATTCACTTTGTTTTATTATCATAACCAAAGCCAAATCTTTGTTTTCTCAAGTCACTGTAGGGCAGATTTATTAAGCTCGGTGAAGTGATAATGTGGCTGGTACTTTATCACTGGCTTGGTTTGAAAAATGACAAGTAGGAGCTGATTGGCTGGTGATAAAAACCAGACACTTTGGGGGACATTTACCAAAATGGATTCGTATAATAAAAGTGAAAAAAGTCGTATTCGTAGGCGTATTGTCGTGAATTTCTGGCGTATTCGTGAATTCGTAATTTAAGGAGTAAAAAAATCGTACTATCGTGGAAATTATCTTGGCGTGAACTTGTGATATTGAGGTCGTATTCGTATATCAAAATACGACTACGCATGTGTACGAAAAGTCTACACCATCGATAGAATACAACTGATTTTTGCATGGGCTAGGCGTGTTTTCCTCATGTACTAAAAATTCGTATTCGTGAAGTTGTAAAATCGGATTCGTAAACAACTCCCATTCGTACAAAAATTCGTGAAATAAAATACACCCTCCTTGACAAGGTCTATTTTAAAGTGTATTTCACCAGCTTCAATGGAACACATGTGTTATCATTTGAAAAACACATCACACACACACACACACACAAACACACACAAATATCGACTATAGGACAAAAAAAAAACCTAATGGGACAAACTTTGAAAAGGACAAGACAAACAATAGCACAAGACAACTTTCAGAACAATACACACTCAGAAATCACTTTGAACAAACTCACCAAAAATCACCAAACAACTCACCACTGCACCTCTCTCCTACACACTCCAAACTACACCCACAACAAGTTTTGGCGCCTCCACGACTTATATATGGGTGTGAGAGCCCTCCCCAGTGTAAAAGAGATACACCAATCACGCTTGTAGTTTCATTTTCGTAGTGAGCCATGTGGTTGAATATACGAAAATTCGTATTTCATTTCACGACAAATTCGTGAAATAACGGGGTTTTCAGACAAAAATCTCTACGACATTCGTATTTCACCTACGAATCTACGACACTACGAAAACATGCGTAAACCAACATACGAATGCCTACACCATCAGAAAATACGAATTTTAAAAATACGACTTTGTAGTAACTTACACTCCGGAACACGACTTTTTCAAGATCACTATCATTCGTACACATTCGTATTTCCTACGAATACAAATACGAATACGAATTTTTAGGGAATCCATTTTGGTAAATTTCCCCCTTTATCACTTCACCGAGCTTAATAAATCTGCCCCTCAGTTCTCTGACTAGTGTCAGTTTGTACAGTGTGTAAATGTGTTTGTGCATGTATGTCTGCCTGTGACTCTGTCAGGATCCTTTGCATTATATGGTTGCCTCTACAAAGCACTTGCCACTCTGCCTGCGTGCATGGCAGCATTACACATCGCTGTAAAGTATATAACTGCAGTGATGTGCAGTATAATGTGAGGTTTCTCTTTTCTGTATATAAAATATAAATACTGAAGCAAATGAAACAGTATTGCAAGTGAATACTCACCAAGTAATAGTCCAGCCACATATAAATGAATTCAGTGAGCTCTTATTTCTCACGTCAAATCTCCGTTGTCCTCCAGCAAATATTATAAAGGGAGAGATTTCCGGAATCATTCTCCTCCCCTTCATTACGTGCATTAATCCAGGTCACAGAAGAATGACTGCAATGTGTATTCTGCTATTAACACAGCTGTCTCTGACTCAATTGAAAGGAAATGAGGAGAAAATACATAACAACATTATTGGGCACATAAAGAACACAGAACGACATTTAAAATATATCCATATAGTATATGATTTTAAATACAGTCTGTCTGTACTTTCATGTTATTTCTGTATCTAATAACTTTATCCTTATATTCTATTTTTCTGCCATTTGTCTAAAAATCTATTTTTGTATAAACTTGGGGTAATTGTTTTGATAGCAAATGTCTCTTAATTTTCCTTCTTTGTACATTAAACAGGAATATATCACTAAGCTCTACCTATTACTTCTAAATTGCTCAGACACAACTCAACAAGCATTGAGGGTCTTCAAAGTATCTGCAATGGGATGTGCAAAGTATTGATTATCTGTACTCTGCATATGTGCAGGACCCGTTCTGCTAATGTGCAAATGGGTCCTGTGGCATAGCATGCAGTCCAGTCTCAGACTGTTCCATACTTGCCTAACTGACCCTGGGCCGTCTTAACATTGGCGGGGCCCCTAGGTTGAACATTAGTACCACCCCTCCCACCCCTATGTGTAGTGGGGTCTGGGCAGCGTGGTCCGGGCTGCGGCGGCTGGGAGCCTGTAGCGATATTTGCCAGGCAACGAGGCGGGAAGTGCTGCTGATTTTGAAAAGATTGGCCAGACACTGATTGGCTGAGAGAATCAAAATCAGCTTCTCGTTCGCCGCCTGGCAAATAGCCTAGAACCCTTGGGCCCCTTGGTAACTGCCCATTAAGCCCAAAGGGAGAGACGGCACTGACCTGCCTCTATCCATGAGGGAGAAAATGCTCTGGTTCTGCACTTCCCTGGTAATGTATGATTGCATCACCTATGGTGAAACACCTTTCTTATCAATTAACCAGCTCCCCACAGGTGATGGCAAGCATGCATTACCAGGGAAGTCCAGGAACAGAGCATTTTGGTACTCTTTACTTAGAAGGGCGCCCGTCGTGGGGATCGCGGGCATCGCGTCCAGTACATTAACGTCCGCGACGCGACCGACGCGATGCCCGCGATTTCCCATAGGGTTCAATGTTAAATTTTTTTTTGATCGCGATTTTGCCTTCAATGCTTCAATGGACGCGATTTGGCCATAGGAAACAATGTTAAATGGGCCACAGAGGCCAAATACACACCCTTACCACTTAAATGTCCCCCACAATTTGTAACGCCACCCCACGATCCACGCGAACCCGAAGCGTGGCGAGCGCAGCGTGCCCGCGAGGGGCGGCGGTACGCGTCCTCCGACCTTTTCATACCCCCACTATCCACGTCGGCGTGGAGTTGAGAATAAATTAGTGTGGCGAGCGCAGCGAGCCACCGAGCCCGAAGCGTGGCGAGCGCAGCGAGCCCCGCGAGGGGACGCGGATACCTGTGAAGCCCGCGAGGGGACGCGTTTATCTGGGAAGGTATCCGCGTGCGCTCGCCACGCTTCGGGCTCGGTGGCTCGCTGCGCTCGCCACACTAATTTATTCTCAACTCCACGCCGACGTGGATAGTGGGGGTATGAAAAGGTCGGAGGACGCGTACCGCCGCCCCTCACGGGCTCGCTGCACTCGCCACGCTTCGGGTTCGCGTGGATCGTGGGGTGGCGTTACAAATTGTGGGCGACATTTAAGTGGTAAGGGTGTCTATTTGGCCTCTGTGGCCCATTTAACATTGTTTCCTATTGCCAAATCGCGTCCATTGAAGCATTGAAGGCAAAATCGCGATCAAAAAAAAATTTAACATTGAACCCTATGGGAAATCGCCGGCATCGCGTCGCGGCCGTTAATGTACTGGCCGCGATGCCCGCGATGCCCGCGATGCCCCCGATTTTTTTTTAACCGCGACGACCGCGATCTACATCGCTGGCGCCCTTCTAAGTAAAGAGTACCAGCATTTTCACCCTGAAGGAGAGGGTCAGGTAGGCAACCCTGCCTTCTCCAGGAGGAGAAAAATGCTCTAATCCTCTTAATTAATGATTACCATCACCGATGGTGGAACACCTTTCTTATTAAATAACCTGTTCACTAGGTTGCATGTATTTGCTACTTAGAAAGCAGGTAAACACCACACCCCTTAATACCCCCCCGGGTAGAGTTAGTCTGCCGGAGTTTGGGAATGGTTAGGGCTGCGGCAGTGTGTTTATGGGTAGAGTTAAGCTGCGGGAGTGTGTGTGTATGGTTACAGTTAGGCTGCGGGAGTGTGTGTGTATGGAAATGGTTAGGGCTGCGGCAGTGTGTTTATGGGTAGAGTTAAGCTGTGGGAGTGTGTGTGTTTGGTTAGAGTTAGGCTGTGGGAGTGTGTGTGAATGCTTAGAGTTAGGCTGCGGGAGTGTTTATCCAACTCTGGATACAATATATTCAATTGGTATTCCACTTCAGGTGGTAAAACTCCCAGCTTCCAAATAGTAGCCTCTATAAGATACTTTCCTATTATAAATGAATGATATGGAAATACTATTTGTACGCCTTCAGAGATGATGTTAAAAAATAAAAAAAAAATCACAATCCATCCATTAAAAAAAAGAAAAAAAGAAGTCAATCCACCCTTTGCCAGCAACTAAGGGCTGTGATGCAATACATGATACTGTATGAGGACGGAGCCTGGTGGACTTCTAAAATATTTGCAGTGAAGGGAAAATTTATGCAAATAAGGACAGGCAGTTATTCCAAAGACCCTCTAGCCATATTACCCTGTCCCTGTTTGCTCTGGGATAGTAGCTACGCTTTAATAGCCATGCGCATTGCTCCATGCTAGATTCCTCCTACTAGCGGTCTCTGTTACTGCTAATCCAGGTACTATTATTATCCGTTATTTTATATAGTGCACACATATTGCGCAGCGCTTTACTCCATCTCTGAGTGCACCTCTTCATATTATATACTTGGCAGAGACTGTGTTATTTATTTGTGAAAACGCTGCTGCAGTAGTGTACGAATACATTTAAAGGTACACTGCCACCGTGCTCTGGGAGAGCAATATACCCTAAGTACAACTAAGATGGATGAGGCTACAGGCTTTGATTGGACGAAGGTTCCGCTATTTGAGACTTTAAGCCTTTCAGAGAGTGAGACAGAAGCTATCCTCTTTACTGAAAAACTTGAGGACTCTGTTGGTGATTTGACACCTAATGATATCAATTACTGCGTTTTAAGAAAAAAGAAATAGACTTTGTTATGCACGGGATCACTTTATCAGATTAGGGAGGTTATTCTGATCGGAGCGGCCAAACATGCGTACGTTCACTATTAACGTACGCTCTCCGTACGCGGCCGTTAGGGTTAAGTCCACCCACAAATCAGCCGCATACGTACGGCCAGAAACAACGTCGAAGGGGAGTGGCGTACAATTGAGCGTACGCCAACGTACACGGACGGACCAGCCCTTACACTCCGACAACTGGCGTACAACAGAGCGTACGCCACCGTTTACGGACGTCTCTCGTCCGTCTTCCCACCGACTTCTTGCGGCTATCTGAGCGTACGCCAGCTTGCACGGACGGGTCCCTATTGTTTTCAATAGAAAACTCAGCTTATGTCACCGCTCGTGAGAGTGAGCGTACGTCCGTGCACGCTAGCATACCCTTCACATATATGGACCTGCAAATCTTGCCTTTCAACTACAATTCTGACAATTAATTAATTATTCTAATTGTTATTCAATTATTGTTTTCTATTAACTCAATTGTCTACCTTAATAAAGACCCTAATAAAACAACATTTTAACCCTCATTACATGTATATTTGTTATGTTCTAATGTGGCATTTTAATCACTATCTATGTGTCCCCACATTGCTGTTACTTTTAAAACAAGTTATGTTGGTGTTTCTGTATATGTACTAAATTATGTCCATAATTATTTTGTCCAAAATGTGTAACATGTATACCTACCCTGATGTTATGTGTGATGTATTCATCTAACAACATTAAACATTCATGCATTTTCACTGTGTTATTTAACTCGAAAACACACACATTCACACAGCAATCGTTACCCCTCACCTCAAATTACAAATATAACTTACATTACACATCTGTATGTACCTGCCCTTACAAACCCTCTAACATTTGTATAATTAAAAACACAGGCAACTTCTAACTGAATCGAAACTTTTATTTTTGGGAAACATAACAATAAAAAAATAAAAAAATTAAAAGAGGGCCTCCAGGCGCAAAAAAAGTAAATTTAAATAAAACAGCGTTAAAAAGATTTCCTGTAGAATCTGGGCCACATCTTCCTGGTGCTGGTCAGTGTCTGTAGTGAAGGGAAAAAAAACATTATATTTAATATATCATATACACAAATGTTTGTTGTATTTGTACATAATAAGAAGTTGTGAGTTAAGTGTGAAGGCCACATACATTTTACAACTACATTGAAGAAGGGTATGCTGTAAACACAGTACTAAAAACTAATATGTTAACACACACGTACTGTACATATTACATAACATTAAATAGATTCCTCCTTCTTGGATGAATGTATGCTGTATCCCAATTGGTAGTTTTGTTTTGGGGGGCTCACCTCTAACCTCACAATTAGGCTGTGCTATTTAAGGGTTATGACATTGTTGCGGCTTAAGCACTCCTTACTATTTTAAATTTAGGACATTGCTGTACAAATTATAGGCCTAAAGCTATGTTTGTAAAGCATGCATCCGCATGGCCTCACACACTATGAACAAAACAATCTATAAATTAATGTTGCACATCATGCTGGGAAGTGGAGTTACCCAACACCTGGACCCACATAACTACAACACCACTAATGTCGGATATCTCATTGGATGTACTGTTATGTCAATTATTCAAGGGGTGAGCCATGGCCACACTCCAAAAAACCACCAAGGGGACCCTTGTTCCTGGAGAAGGACAGGCCACACCTCATGGTCGCCCTGCAGTGATATGTTGCAACTAATGTTGATGTTGGATACACATATGTGGTTGTTGTGATTGTTTATGTGTAGAAATGTGTAGGTAAACATTAGACACATTATTTACTTACGGCTAGTTGAGCCATCCTGCTCGCCGCTGGTGGGGTGTGCGGTGGTTGGGGGGGTCAGGAGCAAGGGGGATGGGATAGGACTTGGGATACTGGTAGTGGGTTGGAGTGGGGATTGGAGAGGTTTGGGGGTGGGTGGTGGAGAGGTGTAGGGGGGTTGGAAATGGGGTGGGGAGGGGGTGGGGGTTGGGGAGGGGGTGGGGGTAGGGGTGTGGGTGGGGGTTGGGGAGGGGGTTGGGGAGGGGGTTGGGGAGGGGGTGGGGGTAGGGGTGTGGGTGGGGGTTGGGGAGGGGGTTGGGGAGGGGGTGGGGGTAGGGGTGTGGGTGGGGGTAGGGGAGTGGCTGGTGGAAGGGGATGTGGAAATTTGGTGCTCCCCAGCTGGACCCATTGTCTCCTCCTCTTCCTCCTCCTCTTCCTCCTCCTCTTCCTCCTCCTCTTCCTCCTCCTCGTCTGGCTGCTCCTGGGCTGCCTGCTCCTGGGCTGCCTGCTCCCGGGCTGCCTCCTCCCGGGCTTCTATGCGTGCCATTGCCCGTGCTGAAATGTTCATGTTGATGGCATAGAAATCGAAGGTTGGGTTTCATAAAAATGGGGGAAAGAAAAATTCACATTAGTCATGCTCATAACCTTACAAATTATCATTGCTGTTATATTTCAGACATTTATCATGCGAACTAATTGATATGCTACACCCAAAAACTGAGCAACTACTTAAACCCCCCCTATACACCCCCTATACACCCATATACACCCCCTATACACCCCATATACACCCCCTATACACCCATATACACCCCATATACGCCCCATATACACCCCCTATACACCCATATACACCCCCCATACACCCCATATACACCCCCTATACACCCATATACACCCCCTATACACCCCCTATACACCCATATACACCCCTTATACACCCCATATACACCCCTATACACCCATATACACCCCCTATACACCCATATACACCCCCTATACACCCCATATACACCCCCTATACACCCATATACACCCCCTATACACCCCCTATACACCCCCTATACACCCATATACACCCCCTATACACCCATATACACCCCCTATACACCCCATATACACCCCTATACACCCATATACACCCCCTATACACCCCCTATACACCCCCTATACACCCATATACACCCCCTATACACCCCATATACACCCCCTATACACCCATATACACCCCCTATACACCCCCTATACACCCATATACACCCCCTATACACCCCCTATACACCCATATACACCCCCTATACACCCCCTATACACCCATATACACCCCCTATACACCCCATATACACCCCCTATACACCCATATACACCCCCTATACACCCCCTATTCACCCATATACACCCCCTATACACCCCATATACACCCCCTATACACCCATATACACCCCCTATACACCGATATACACCCAGATACTCAGGAACATATTTATAAAAAGTACAGAAATCATTTGAAAAAAAACGCAGACATACTAGTTAATAAAAACTTACATCGGGCAATATGGCGGCGAATGGAACTCAGCATGACTGGCTGGCGCCGGCGCAGGTCAGACCAGCGCCGCTCGACTTGGGCCAGGCCTCTCTGTACGCCGGTCCGGGTGTATATTAGGCGGCGGGCAGCATTATACGCCCGCCGCTTGTCCATGTTGGACACATATGGGCCCCTGGGCCCCAGCCGACGGTCCATGACCTCAACCAAGGCCACCAGCTCCTGGGTCGAAAACACGCTAGCCCTGGTTGAAGTCATAGTGGCAATGGCGCAGTTATTAATTGCAGGTACATATATCACTTTTGGTGCTTGCTGATTGGTGTAAAAAATTGTTTGTTTAGTATTAACTTTATTAATCCTTCTTACATTAACAAACTGGATGCGAATAGAAACTTACGCGGACCGTTCCGATATACACACACCATAACCAACAGCATGCATTCAATGTATAGAGAGGAACTGTATATACAGTGTGCGGAAAAGAATACACGCAACCGTCTACTAATAAATACGCTGCTAAAAAAGGCACAATGCAACATGTTGGTGTATGACAATTTCATACTCATTACATATGTAAGGAAAGCATTATAACGTGATGTTTTGAAATGTGACTCACAAAGCATACACAAACTCCAACAGATACCAGCTGACAACACTCATCATTGGAATGATAGGTGCACACATTTCACGATGTAGCACACAATGCTCCACAACCTGTGTATGTGCATATACAGGTGATTGATCAGGTGCGTTGAGACCTGCGTAATTTAAGCGGCAATTATCGGCGGGAAATATCGGTGTAAATTAGCAACTACATTGCGGGGAAAAATATAAGCCCCCTTGTTCATGGCGGGAGATTAACATATAAATATTCAGTCAGATGCAGGCCAGAATTGCTGCAAACATGTCTAGCTCAGACGATTCCGCAGCTGAGGACGCTCTACAGAGAGCTACAGCAGAATCCCTGCTTGAAGCTTTGCAGAAGAGGGAACAGGAGCGGAGAAGGAGGGCCCAAGAGAGAAGTAGCCTGCAAGACCAAGCGGGCCCCTCACTAACAGGCCCTGTTCAACCTCCACCAGCTCCACAAGGGCCAAGCAACCAGCCAGAACAAGAGGTTGCATTTCTCCAAACAGGTGTGACCCAGCAGGTGCATGGTGAGAGAACTGGGGCCACCAGAAAACGAGCTGCAACATCTAGGGTGAGGACTGAGCAGGATACCACCACCAAAAAGAGAAACCCTGCATTTGTAGAGGCAGAATTGCGAATTTTAGTGCCCAGAGCACGCGAATGGATCGAATTGACAACCAGGAAGCCGGGTGCCAGTGCAAGGAGAAACCTTTGGGAGAAGATCACAGAGGAAGTGAACCAGGTGTCACCAGTGGTCAGAGATTGGCTAGCGGTGAAGAAAAGGCAAGTGTGTTTGTCCCCCTGATAATGTCATATGTGTGTACATATGTTACATGTATGTTTTGAGAATAATAGAAAGGTGTGTTTGTAGATAGTGCTACACTTCAATGTCACATGTGAACACAACCATGTCTAATAACCCACATTTATATATGAAACATGCACCATTGGTGTGATGTGAGGTTATGGGCACAGTTCTGCTCATGTGAAGTATGTGAAGTATGTGATGGGACAAGAGAAAGTGTGTTTTTGAAAGAGTTGTTGTAACATGTTCCATATGATGCTACTGAAACAAGAATGACCAAACTGTGCACATGTAGCTGGTGAGAAACTACACATCCCAGTATGCCATCCCATAGTTAAATTACTCCATAATAACCACACTGTCAAGCTATGGTGGAATGTGTAGTTTCACAACAGGTGGAGGTGCATAATTTGGCCATGGATGATGTCATTTCTGCATAGTGATCTATGTATGTGCATTTAGTGGCCTAATGAATGAGATGAGACACTGAAATGCCTCCTAATGGAGACATTAATGTGTGTGTGGGACACATATGGCTAAAAAACATAAGATCACCCACACTAGGAAATGTCACGTAGCACAGTGGTGCACATATCTCATGGTGATATTTGTATTTTTAAACTTGTAGGTGGACAGACTTCAAAACGACACTGAAGAGGAAGATGACTGACCGGTACAACCACAGCATGTCCACCGGGAGGGGGCCTATGCCAGATAATTTGGAGTATACCCCCCTGGAGCAGGACGCCTTGGATGTCATTGATGTGGCCGAGGTCAGGGGGATATCCAATATGGATAGTGAGCTCCCGGCGGAGGTCTTTGCTGCTGCTTTTGATGGTAAGTCACAGTAATGCATTGTATTTTGAAAGATATTTTTTTGTGCGTATGTGATGGTGACATTGTTTTCAATTATTATCCTAGAAGAAGCAGAAACCCAGGATTAACCGGCAGCATCTTCCTCTGCAGAGCCACAGGTGGAGCAAGTGGTCCAGCCTCCACCAAGACGACACCCCCAGCCACAGGAGACATGGGATGCCAGCGTGATGGTGATGCTGGAGAGGATCGAGAAGCAAGGGGTGGATGCTGCGGTCCGTCAGCAGCAGGTTGGGGAATTTCTGGCGGATTGGAAGGCCACAAACAGGCAGCAGTGTGAGGCCTTCAACAGCATGAATGACACTCTGGCGGCTGGCATGCAAAGCATTGGCCAACACCTCAGCCGCCAGAATGAAATTCTTGCGGAGCTGCTGACCACCGCCAGGTCCCTAAGGGACAATCCCCCATCTGCTGGCCCACCCCAAGCTGCTCCCCAACCTTCCACCTCTGCTGACCCTCCTGTGTCCACTAGGGGAAGACGCCGCAAGCCATCTGAGCCAAAGGCCCCTGTCCCCAAGGCCCCATCTAAAAAGGGGAAAAAAGGGCCCAAATAATGAGACCTGGTTCACTTCCTCTGTGGTTGGACCCCAAATGTTTAAATTGCACTGGACATCCACTTCCTGAGTTGGCCATCGATCCATTTTCGTGCCATGGGCATTAAAGTTCTTATTTTGACCTCTACAAATGCAGGATAAATTTTTGGTGGTGTGTATCTTGCTTAGTATTCACCCTGGTTGTTGCAGTACGTATTCTGGTGTCCCCATTTCTTTCACCATTGCATTTGCAGGGTAACACATGTTTGGAGATATGCAACCTCTTGTTCTGGCTCTTTTTTTATTTTTGTGTCTATTTTATTTGTTTATTTGATTTATGACATTAAAGTGTCAAATAAGCTGTGATGCTGAACAGCAAATAAATTTATTTTACCAATTAAAACAAAATTGTTGTATGTGTAATTTCTTGTGTGAAACAAATACTACATTTATGTGTACTTACTGACCAGGGTATTTTTGAACATTTGTTGAAGTGTGGTAGAAGTTTCCCATGTGTAACCCTCTCCATGGCCATTCCCATGTTCCTATCCAACTTTTCCATTGCTAATTAGTTTGTGTCAGCACATGTGCAGAGCAACTTAATAGGTGAGAAAGCAGTTTGTGTGCAGGTGAGGTAGCTCCTACAGTAGTAGGTAAAAGCAGGTCCAGAACAATGCTTTCCTCATGGAGTGGGTGAGGCAGACAAACAAGGGTCAAAAGGTACATTTGTGTAGGAATGCATATGTGTCCTCCCTAAAAAAAGATGTGTGAATCGGCCAAACATGAGAAAATTGCTTGTGAACAAACATGTATAACTTTTTAAATATATATGATTTTACAGTGTCATAAGCAGATGTAGGAATCCTTTGTTAGAGAGATGTGAGTGCAATAATGTGATTGGTGGCATCTTACATCCAGAGTGTAGTAAAATCCAATTCATAGCAGATCAGATAGTGGTACAGTTCTGTATTTTGGGTACTATACAAAGATTGTGTGCAAAATAGTGGGCATGGGCTTAAAACATTGCTGAAACATCCTTTGTAGGTGTTAGATGTGGTTTATGTTATTGTATCATAAATACAAAACCTATGTTTGTATTAGAGTGAACACGTTGACACATGTCGACTTGTGTAGATTGAGTGTGCTACTGTGTAAAGTCTATGAAAGCACGTAGTGAATGTGTATAACTGTTTAACAAATACCTACCTTAGCATATATAAGCAGGTCTTAAAAAGATTCTTACCTTAAATTAAACAAACCTTTAAATGTAGAGAAGTATAGAAAGATAAGCTTCCAATGTGTTTGAGTGCTGTGTGTGGCTTGCAGGTAGTGAAATCATGGTTTTGACTTAATAGACTGCAGCATTGCTTATTACATTCAGGTGTATGTGTTTGAGTAGTAATCAGCGTAAATTAGCAAACCCAGGCGCACGCTGGCATGCGGTATCTGTAGGGGTGGTCTGAGGTGGCGGTTGGCGGCCGCCTGTTTTGTGTCCGAAATGAACGGTGCTTTAGGCGATCGTGTGGTAGTAGCACCGTTCATTTTTGGTGCACACCCCCGTGTACGCCCATATTTACGCCGATTTTCCCTTATTATTTCGGCCGCTCCCCTCAACACGCCCCTATGCCGCCCCCAATGCCCGTACTCTCGCGTACAGGTTTTTTCGCACGGAGAGACCCGTCCGTAAGCGTTGTGGGGTGTTCGCGCCTGCGCATTGGCGATTGTACGCATGCGCAGATCATGAAAAACCCCGATACGTACGCGTACGGCCCGGCCGCACCAACCAGAATAAGGCCCTATGTGAGAGAAAAAAAGATACCACAAGGGTTTCGTGTGTCCAATGCCCCTACAATTGGCACACACAACTGCGAATTCTGCTGCAAGTGGACTGCAGTGCTTAATAAATGTTCTTTGGATCTCATGACATTGGTCGTGGAAGAAGTGGCTTGAGAACTAAAACTGGTTCGTGATAAAACTCAAGTATATGAAACTAGTAATAAAACCATACTGCTACAAAAGAAGTAAATTAGAAACGGTGAACTGTGACTATAGTGAACACCAAGTATACAAGTGGCTGTCTGGAAAATCTGACACGGGATACCGTAATCGTTTCCAAAGAACACGGAAACCTCGATTTAACAGCAATGTTAACAATTCAAGTGATGCACCTTCATCTGGCAATGACTCCTACAGACTGGCAGCTGGTGTTAGACCCTCTTTAGGGGTAACAACCAGACGTGGCAGAGGACAGGCTCCTTCAAAATCCGGAGAGGAGGCCAAAGAAAGGCAGAGGACAGAAGAACAAATAAACCAAGTATTCAATTTATCAAGTCGTACTCTCACAGATACTGAAATACGGGTTTTAAATAAAGGCCTCAGCTTTGTCCCAAGTAATCCTTTCAATAGTCTGAACTGGAAAATCGACCTACATTATCTGGGTCGGCAACTCAGTGAATTTTTTGGAGCCAAATATGCTGCTATAATTCCTAAAACTCAGGTGGAACCAACTATGCCCAAACCCATAGTTTTTCGTAATAAATCGACATTTGTTCCCATTTCTCACAATACAGCTATAGCAGGATATATGAAAGCACTTGATGCACAGGTGATGAGTACCCAACTCAGTCCCACCAAACAAAGGAACAACCTGACAAAGGCTGAATGGCAAGCCCTTAAAGATCTAAATGGCTATAGAGATATAGTCTTTAGATCGGCGCATAAGGGGGGCGGGGTGGTGCTGCAAGATATTAGGCAATGAATGATGATGAAATTTACACTCAACTTGCTGACAGTAAAGTATATTTGAAACTATCTGATGATCCTACCGATATGTATAAACGTGAAGTTTTTGCTTTGGTAGATCGTACTGTGTTTGATAATGTTATTTCATGTGAAACAGGTGATTTTCTTAAAATCCAACAACCAAAGGTGCCCATCCTGTACACACTTCCTAAAATAAGGGGTTTGGAGGATCAAGGGAACAAGTGGCAATAGCCAGAAGATCGTCTTGATCTGGTTTCAGGCGCTTAATTAGAAAAGTGGACTATATCTATCAATTGTTAGTACTCAATGTGATTTCAAATAGCTGCAGCAATGTGGGCGTGAGTAGCCGTGACTCACAGAAAAAAGGACCAAAAATTTTTTAAAGACACATTGCGCTGCAAGTATGGAGTGGCAATTGCTGTGCTCAAAGATACCGGACACACTGATCAATTTAATATATTTATTTGTATATATTCAGAATCAATAAAATATAATATATAAGCAACACATTAGATAACAATAATACATTTAAAAAGTCACATCACATGCACATAATTTTGACTGAGGTAAGTATTCCCACCTAATGCCTCTAATAGATTGGGCCTACAGTGGGTTAACAAGCTAAAAATCCCTTTCCTGCTGTATTAGCATGTAGGCAAACACGCAAAGCACAGTTCAAGCAGCAGTATATGAGGGGTTAATAAGCGAGTAGAGCTGTTAGTTTAGCTGGGTAAAGTGTTCTCACATCCACTGATTGTTATCCATACATTTGTTATGGTGGCGCTAAAGCCAGGTAACAAGCGTTAGATCCCCAATGAGATAGCGGTATATGCAAATGAGTATTGATAGCACAATCACTTGCCAGGTGCCCTTGAATATTACTGGACTGAGTTACTGTACACACTTCCTAAAATAAGGGGTTTGGAGGATCAAGGGAACAAGTGGCAATAGCCAGAAGATCGTCTTGTTCTTCATAAGCAGTTCCGTCAGGCGGCTTGCTGATAGGCGTGTAGTTGTATATAGTGTGAGGGCCGTGCACTGGCGGAGGTAATCCGTCAGACAGCCGATGGTTTAGTGCTCAATAGCGGCAGGCGTGATTCCGGCAAGCAAAGGTGTTAGGCGGGTAGGAGGTTAGCCGTTAGCAATTCTGTTGTTGTTATCCTCAGTTAGGGAGTACCAGTGGTGTCAATACAGCTGTTCAATGGTCTTAGCAGTATGGAGTGACAGTGGTGTCAGCATTGCAGGGGAACCGGCGATGGAACCAGAAGGAAGCCTGTATAATGCCATATGAAGATAGCATTATCATCACAAGCCTCCCCTCAGTATTTTATTTTAGTGAATTTAGTGAATTTTAACAGATTACATTCCCCATTACAATTACAGGAGTAAATAAATGCAAATGTAAGGGCTTGTAGGAACCTTTTGCTAGTTTCCCTTCAGTTGTCAGTTAGTGCATTTATATGATAATAAATGTTGTTAAAATCCATTTTTTTTCACATTATTTTATGTAAAAGTAATATTAACAAATGTGCCCAATAAGTAACTCTGTAACAATAATCCTGAATAGAGAAATAATTTCAAATTCCAAATAGAAAACTATCCTGAAAAAGTTTGGTTGCAGCTCCTGCCTGACATTTTTTAAACTTGGTCTGTGACATGAAAGTTAGTAGCCGATTGGCTGGTTTGTTTATTTCTACAGTATCATTTAAGTTGCTGCTCTAGTAGATAATGCATACCCCAACTTTTAACACATATCAGTTTGGATTCCCGGCCCAGCTCTCCTGAAAAGGGGCACAGTGAGTGACAGGGAGACTCCCAACTGCCCCCTCCCCCTTCACAGGACACTGCTGTCCATGGGTATGATGCAGGAAAGTCAAAAAATCATGAGTGTCCTGTGAAAATCAGGACAGTTGGGTGCAATGGTGGCTCCAGTGGAGGGCCTGCAGCATAATTCAAATAGGGGAGCAACACCAACTGCCATTCCAAAGTGACTGGCAATGGGTGTGATTCCCCTATTTGAATTTTGAACTGTACTGTAGCCCATCCTCTGGAGCCAATACTGCTTCGGAGGTATGGATTATGAAGCTACAGTATTTAACATTATTTATCAAACAACATAAATGTATTTGTTGATAAAGTACAAGTTTATTTCCAAAATTACAATTTTCTTAGTGTGACTTTGATCAAATGCAGATCTGTGTAAGACAGATAAGAGTCAGCATACATTGACTCATACATGGAAGAGACCTGGACCTTTGTAATATCTTGTTATGCAATTAGCTGCTATTGGGCCCAGAGCTGAAGGGGGCCCATCTTTGCTGTCTAAGTAATATGTTTTACATACATTTATCACCATCACTTGCTAAATAGGGGGCATTTACAAACTTTTGCTATTGGACCTACGAATATCTAGGTACGCCTCTGATGTGACGCCTGTGATATTTGTGCTCTGGAAACCTCACTGTTGTTCATTTGACCTCATTATATTTGCTAGACCCAAAATTGGAATCATTTTCAATTTCTAAAAAGTCAATTCACTCATTTTCCCTGCCATGATTTAGTTATACACTAGATGGCACTGTTGTACTCTAGAAACACAGATCCTTACAAAGAGCATCATCATATATGATGTTGTTAATGTGCAAAAAGAATTCCATTTGTACTTTAGATGCGGTAGAGATTTATGCTTAATCCATAAACTGAGCTATCTCAACATGATATTATAGCAAAAATTGGGTAAGCAAAATGAATATATATGGAGAGCTAGCCTGAAAATTATTTAACGCTATTGTAGTGCTGAGAAAGGACAGAAATATTTGGAATAGTGCTCAAATCGCTCATGTAACAGCTCACTAGGAAGCATTACATAAATATTATGCAATAGTGGACAATATATGATTTATACAAATTTAAATTTAAATATGTAACATAATATAAATAAAATAAAACTTGCCATCAACTAACAGATATTTCTTAAACACTATTTAAAAAATTCTCACCAGTAATAAACTTCATGGCTTCAGGGACTGCAGAGCGCAGGTCGTTATGCAGGGTGTACTGTACTGTATGTTGTCAACCGAGCTCATTCTCATATAGGCAAAGTTCAGGTTTCAACAAAATTGTTGGCTACCTCTTAAATGCACACATATGGGTAGACATAAATGCAGCTGCTTTGAGGTAGGTTTTTGTTTTAGGGATAGGGCTTGTGCAAACGGCGCTCAGACTCCACGTCGCTTTCACAGTTCACCATAAAAATGGCCACCACGCCATTTTTAGGACAATTTCTGCAGCACTCCTGCTGCGGGACTCCGGAGTGCAGTGTGCACACATTATATATACGCCACTGCAACATAGCAGGTCCCCCGTATACCGGTATGATCCGACAGGTAGGGAGACGTATTGTCTAGTGTGTACTCTAGGCAGAGGCATAGGGAAAGTCCCAAGAGTTTGACCCATATTTCAGCTGCAAACTGATCCTTAAAATAAATGGATTTTAACTCAAGAGATGAGCGCCGGGGCCGAAGATTTGGATTTGGATTCATCGCCGGGATTTGGATTTGGCTTTGTCAAACAGCGGTGAAAGGCTTTGGATTTTTATTTAAATGGTCAAAAAACGCCCAAATCGTGTAATTTTAATTTAATACCTCAATAACATTAATTTCCAGCCCTTTCCAGACAATTTTGACCACTTTAAAGCTCACAATGTTGTTTTCATTCAATTTAGGCCAAGGTCTGCAGCAGGCTGACTGGCTATTAAGACACAGAACTTCTCACAGTATCAGTATGTGTATTGGGGTGCAGTACACACAAACAATAAAGAAGAGCAACTTTAAAAAAAATGTTTTTAATGCGCAGCTTGTATAATGCTGCATGAAGGCCGAACAATCACACCCGGACCTTCTGACAGTATACTATGGATCAGTACACACAAAGACTGAATAAAGAAGAGAAAAATTGATTTGGATTTTTTTACTTTAATTAATTTAATTTGTTTTTAATGCGCAGCTTGTATAACGCTGCGTGGTGGCCGAACAATCACCCACCCACCTTCAGACAGTATATACTATGCGTGCAGTACAGACATGAATGAATAAAGAAGAGAAAAATTGATTTGTATTTTTTACTTTAATTATTTTTAATGCACAGCTTGTATAATGCTGCGTGGATGTAGAACAATCACACACGGAACTTGTGGTGTATACTATTGGGGTGCAGAATACAGCAAAAAAATAGAGCAACATTTTTTTTATACTGTAATTTTTTTTTATGGACGGGCATGGAGGCAGAACTATCACACACGGAACTTGTTCTGCTTCTGACAGTAGTATATATGTATGGTGTATTGGATTGCAGTGCAGCACACCACAGTGACCACACACCACAATGAAATAAAAATTAACAATGAAAAAGCTGACTGACAGCCTGCATGTGTACCCCACTACACTGACTGACAGCCTGCATGTGTACCCCACTACACTGACTGACAGCCTGCCTAACACACGACCAGTACAATTACTACAATATTAGTATATTATATAGACCAGCACACAGACCCCTCTGCAGTCTGCACAGTACAAACCCCTCTGCACTGCACAAACCCCTCTGCTGAGTCTGCACTGCACTGCCACAAACCCCTCTGCACAGCACAAACTCCTCTGCACTGCACAGCACCCCTCTACACACTGCATAAACCCCTCTAGTCTGCACTGCACAACACCCCTCTGCACTGCACAACATCCCTCTGAGTCTGCACAGCACAATCCCCTCTGCAGTCTGCACTGCACAACACCCCTCTGTCTGCACTCTGCACTGCATCCCTCTGCACAACACCCCTCTGCGCACTAATGATTGATGTGACAACTGACAAGTGATTGATGATTCAAGTTCACGTTCACCACCAGGCTCCTGCATGCAGCACAACTAGCGGAGCTGTGCGCAGCTGGAAGCGGGAGTGTGAAATGGCGCTGAATTCTCTGGACACTGAGCTTTTATAGACTTGGCATCTCGCGAGAATCCGACGCCGGATTCCCACATTCGGCCACGCTCGGGTTTCCGAACAAAGACGGAAACTCGCGGGTAGTCGGGCCGGGGATGTTCGGAGCTCATCTCTAGTTTATTCACACATGTCCTAACGCTTGCAGATACATATAGGATATGCAGGACAGGACATCTTCAGTCAACAGTACATTATCCACACTTCCTCAACCCGGTTCACCCCCCTTCCCTGCCCCCACCACCTGCACACCAACCCCTACCTACCCTGAGTGTGCTGGTCCACCTCCTTATTTAGGACCATAATCAGGTCTCTTCACTCCCCCGTCCATTCGCACAGGGGAGTGATGTTTGCCTAATGCACATGTGCATTTCTGTGCATGTGCATGCGCTGGGTGCGAACATGCATGTGAACTCCAAGTTTGCTTTCCCATTCACACCGATCAGTGCGGGCAGGCTTCGTGGCTGATGGATGCACCCATGGGAATGCCCAGCCTTTCATGGGTGTTTCCATGAAAACGCTGGGCGTTCCCATGGTAATGAGGCAGTTATGTGGGTGCTGGGGATAGGCAGCTGCCATCACCGGACGTCAGCTGCCCACCCGGGTACGAGGACAGGGCGCATGCAAAGCTAAGACATCTGAAAGTGTTTTGCGTGCTTGTTCCACATCATTTGATGCTTGGTGACCATGTAATGATGTGGTCCGACTTCCATTCACAGCTGTGCGTGTGGATCAGAAAAACCTCCTTAGTGTGTATTCAGCTTAAGATTGTTTTACTGTAGGCTATTTAACTTTATGTGTTAGTATAAAAACAAGGTTTTGCAGGTACTCCATGAGTATGTAGTGTGAGCAGTGGTGTAAGTTCATCCCAGTTGCCTGGAGGCAAGATAAATATTGGTGACCTTGTTGAGGGTGCCTTCTGGTGACCACTGCAGGTCAGTATATATATATATATATATATATATATATATATATGTATGTGTGTGTGTGTGTGTGTGTGTGTGTGTGTGTGTGACACTTGCAAAAATTATGTTTAAGATAATAGTCGTGCTAATAGTAATATTAGTGTGATGTCTATGGTCCTGCTAGGAGAGGGAGCAGAGCCGGCCCTAGCCTAAATGATGCCCTAGGCAAGATTTTGGCTGGTGCCCCCTAGCACCGCCACTAGTTCCGCCTCTGACCCTGCTCCCCTTTCCCAGCACCATCAAACCTCATCATAGCAGTCATCATTTTGGTACTCCTACCCACAATATTTTAAATAGAAACAGTGCACACATTTGGTGCGCAGCCCAAACAGGGGTGTGTTCTTGCTGGGAAGGGGCATGGCCACACAATAGTACCCCCAATTCAAATTATGCCACACAGTAGTGCAACTTTATTCACATTATATCATGCAATGGTGTCCCTTATTCACGTTACATGACACAGTAGTACCACTTTACCTTATACACATTTCTCCTCATATTATTCACATTATACCCTTAGAAAATATTGTGTTTTAAGCACCTCCATGGCCACACTGCAACCCAGCACAAAGCAGTGTGTGCTGGGCAGAGGAGAAGAGCTGCAGCTGCTGCTGTCACTTAAGGGGAGGGGGCCCGGGGCCCCTACTGGGCCCTTCCATCAGACTTTGGCCAGGGTAATTTGTACCCCCTACCCCTTTCTCTCGGCACCCCTGGTAATACCACACAGTAATGCCCCTTACACATGACACACATTTTTTATGTCCTTATAACCATAATGCCCCTTACACATTATGCCAGGCATGTCCAAACTGTGGCCCTCCAGCTGTTGTGAAACTACACATCCCAGCATGCCTTGCCATAGTTTTAGCATTCCCTAATAGCAAAACCGTAGCAAGGCATGATTGGACTTGTAGTTTCACAATATCTGGAGGGCCATAGTTTGGACATGCCTGCATTATGCCAACCTTTATTAATGCCCTTCATACACATAATGACACACATAATGCCCCTTACACATATGTTGCACATTATTAATGCCCTTATACACATGACACACATAATGCCCATTACACATATGTTGCATATTAATAATGCCCTTATACATATGACACACATAATGCCTGTTACACATATGTCGCACATTATTAATGCATTTATACATGACACACATAATGCCCCTTACACATATGCCAAACACTATTGCACAACCAACCCACCCGCAGCACTTCCACAGCCACTAACACTGTGACCTCTGCCTCTGCTTGGATACAGATGTTTCCTCATACATCTTGCCTCAATAGGCCATGCAGCTCCTGGCCAGTTCTGCTAACGTTGGGTGCCTTTTTTGCTGAAAATTCATCTTATTTGCATTGTTATGACCAGCACACACAAGGAGCTTCCGATGATTAAAATTATATGGGGCATGCCTATATTCTGTGTGCGACTGTGGCTGTACCTGCATACAGAATGCTATGTTACAGTGATTTCCATGAACACACTATTTCATATGCAGATACAGCCTCACTCACACACAGAATATAGGCATGCTGCATATCATTTTAATCAGCAGAAGCTGCTGGTGCCCCTAGGCATTCCAAATGCCCTAGGCAGTTGCCTAGTTTGCCTATGCCTAAGACCGGCTCTGAGAGGGAGTCAGCCGCAGAAGCGATATTGATGGCTTTTAATTAACTTTCAAACATGCATGGGAGTAGAGGTGCCCCCTTGGGAGCAGGAGCCAGGCTGAAGATGACTCCATTGCCTCTTAGAGTTATGCCTCTGAGTGGCAGGGTGATTCTTGTTCAATCGTGGTTGCATTTACAATACTGTAGTTATTCCTTCCAGCCTATTTACATAGCAGAAAGTACATTGTCTGTCTAACAGGAGAGACTCGACCTCATGCCAGCTGGCAAATTTAGCAACACAGGAGATTCCATGTAACTAAAGGTTGGTGTTTCACAAACAATATTTATAACAAATAATTGAGCGATACTAAGCGTGTGCCTCTGCATGAAGAGTAAGCTGGTATTTATCATACATTGCAAAGGCAATAATAAAATCTTATTTTAACAGTATGCACTATAGTTATTTCTAAATATGGCATATTGTTTGTGTATACATTTATGATAAATTGTAGGAGTGTTTTTTTCCCCATAAAACAATGAGTACAGTTGCAATATGGCTAAATGATCTTCTTTCATTGCGCCAGATTGTAGTGTTTTATATAAGCATTCTGTTCTTGGCGCAAGCCAAATAGATTATCCAGCTGGGTGAGTTTGGGATTATAATTAACCCCTTACCGACGCAGCATGTTTTTGCCTTCCTGACAGAGGCCTTTTTTTCAAATCTGACAGGTATCACTTAAGTGGGGATAACTTTTTTTTGCTTTTACTTATGCCAGTGATTTTGAGATTGTTTTCCCGTGACACATTGTACTTTAAGTTAGTGATAAATTTTGGTCGATACAGTTTTTTTTTTTTTTTGTGAAAAATACCAAAATGTCGTAAAAAAAATGAACATTTTGCAATTTGCAAAATGTTACATTTTCTGCTTGTGAGACAAATAATCATACCACTCAAAATAGTTAATAACTAACAAAGACCATATCTATACTTTATTATTACATCATTATTTCAACCTGCTTTTAATTTTTTTGGACACTAGGGGGCAGCAGAGTCAAAATTATGCACATCACACAGTAAACGCTGCTTTTGGCTGTTCACGTTTGAACAGCCAATCGCAGCGATCGCCCATGGCGGGGGGCATCGCTGCCCCCCCTGGGCAATGAGGGAAGATGTCTGCTGTCAGGGACAGCAGACATCGTCCCTCTGTCACCGCGTCTCTAGACGCGGTGACAGTTACAAGTCATGACGTACATTTATGCCATGTGTCGGGAAGTACATCCCGACCATGACGTAAATGTACGTCAAATGTCGGGAAGGGGTTAAACATAGTATTATTCTCAATATAATATAAACATTTTTTTTAAAAATTCAATTTAATATATAATATATTTTGCTAGTGAGTTGTAAATAATAAAATGTCAGAAAGGGTGCAGGTATAATTAATAACCAAAGGCATGAAAATTGACAAAGATAATATTTTTATTTGATTGAATGATGAGTTCTTTTTATCAACAAATGTAGATTATAATGTTTTGTTCCCAGGGTCGGTGCAAGGTTTATTCTTATTGGCACCCTAGGCAAAACTTCTGCCTCTCCTTACACCAGCACCTCACTTCGACCCTTCACCTCTCATACCAGCATCTCATTCCCACACTCCAACTCTCACCCAGGGGAGGGCTGGGCCGGGGGGCAGGGTGCCATAAAATGTAATAGGTATCACGGCGTGTGGTATTATATGTAATGGGCAGTACAGTGTGGCATAATGTGTAATGGACATTACAGTGTTTGGTATAACGTGTAATGGGCATTACGTGGTTTTGTATAATGTGTAATGGGCATTATGGCACATGGTGTAATGTAATGGGTGTGCAACGTGTAATAGGCATTATGGTGTACATTTTTGGCTTGCACTCTCCCAATTTTTGGTTTGCCTAGCTCTTTTATCCTGGCTCCTACATTAACATAAAATTTGTTCAGCCCTGGCATAACGTGTAATGAGTATCACAGTGTCTGGCTTAACATGTAATGGGCATCACAGTGTGTGGCATAATGTGTAATGGCCATTACGGTGTGCAATAAGCCTGTGAAAATTGCACAGGTCTGCGATTATCTGCAAATCCATTTGCAATAATTTGCCATCAAATGATTTACCTAGTGTGTGCAGTCTGTGCGTAGCCCAGGACTTATTCTGGTGCTGCGATAGAAACAGGAACAGGGTAG
Source organism: Crinia signifera (assembly GCF_055691185.1). NCBI lineage: Eukaryota > Metazoa > Chordata > Amphibia > Anura > Myobatrachidae > Crinia > Crinia signifera. Next base: position 270,136,978 of record NC_139217.1, on the reverse strand, counting down.
GAACTGACGTCACGGTCTGTGACTGTTACTTATGGGCCAGTGCTCTGGACTTGCCCCCTAGGCTAAAAGTTGCCAGCCAGCCCCTGCTCTTACCCCCGCACCTCAATCCCTCCTTCTAGCTCTCATGTCTGCACATATTGCACCAGGCTGAGCCCCCGTCACACATATTGCGCCAGGCAGAGCCCCCCATTACACATATGAATATTGTGCCAGGCAGCGCCCCAATACACCAGGGAGAGCACCCTTACACGCTGCGCCAGGGAGATGCCCCTTACACACTGCGGCAGGCAGAGCCCTCTTGCACACTGCACCAGGTACAGCCCCCTTGCACACTGCTCCAGGTACAGACCCCTTACACATTGCTCCAAGTAAACAATATGTCAGGTAAAAAAGGAGGGAGTGAGAGAAAGGAGTGGGGGGGGGATGCTAGAGAGAGAGAGGAAGTGAGAGGGGAGGTTATATTACCTAAGTCCAGGAGCAGAAGAAGACTCTGATGGAGGTGGGCCCTTCCAGCATTAGGCCCCACCCCCTAATGACGTGCAAAATGCAGATATCGGACCATGTGAGATATTCACCCTAAGGATAGTCATCATTGCCATTGCCATTGATGGCAATAGTGCAACTGGCCATCGATAGTGCAAAACTATGCAATGGATGACCATCAATGTTTTTATCTGTTGATGGTCATCCATTTTTTTTGACTGATTGGCCTGTGGGCCAATCAAAACTTGGGGGTGGGGCTTTATGGGTTTTGGGGGGGTGGAGCAATGCATCATGTCCTGGCACTTTGAAAAAAAAAAACACAGCAAAACATTGCTTTTGCTGTGCCATCGATGGAGGGAAACCATCTGGTTCTCCCCCATCTATGGCAAATGCATTCAACATCGGCCATAAACCATCAATGATTTTGAATCATCAATGGTTGATGGCCATCCCTGATCCCCACATGCTGCAGCCTTATAGAAATGGGTGGGGGGCCGCGGCTTAATGATGTTGGAGGGTGCAGAGGAACAGGGGTGAACCCCCGGATGCTCAAGGTGTGGTCAGCTGGGTTGCCACTGCAACAGCTGGCAGGGGGAATCCATAGTACTGCTGGCAGGCATCTGGCTTATCCTAAATCGTGGCGCTATTGTACATGCCGCTTCATTTAAATATTTCGCTGAACAAGATTCGCCCTCCAGTGGCCAGTGCCCATAGGCAGCTGCCTAAAGCTGCCTGGTGGTAGCTTCAGCCCTGTTTGCTCCATATCTATTCAATTTTCAGACCTGTGTGTGTGTGTAGTGTAAAAAATAGTGAAACCATCACTAATATACACAATAAGTATAAGATGGACATTATATCAGAGCTGTAACTAGGGCATTGCCAGTGGTGCCTGACCCACAGCGCATATGCTCTGTGGGCAGAGAACCATGAACAGCGGCCACAGGGCTGCATCACACTAGTTCCACTATTTTCATGACCTAGACCGCAGTGCTGGCCGCAGTAGAGTGCGCCCACTCCTTCTTACACCCATTGACTACCCACGCAGGGCTGTAGCAGCCGGTCCACATGATCTACCCACTCCTGCCTCCCCCATCTCTAGCCTCAGCATTCCCTGAGAGAGATGCCGTGACATCTCTACCAGCTCCAGCCCACTCCCACAGTGCCAAGGGGGGGGGGGGGGGGGTTGGCAAAGCACAGGGGACTCAAGAATAATAACTGCGAGAGTCAGAAGGACAGGGTCTGGGGCCAGGCAGTCAGACATCAATTCCCTTTTCAGACACAGGGTACAAAAATGCCTAGCTACAGCACTGCAGTGTATGGTAAATAAAATGCACTTTTATTGCTAATATTTAAAACCACAATAAAATTAAATCACAAGGTATAAAAAGCAGTTACTTTTTTTGTGTCCATAAGGAATCCAATTTTTTTTCCCATGGAGTGATTTTTATTAAATTTTCCGAAACACAGATTAACATAGCAAACATAAACAACTTTATCGACTGAAATTTAGAAAAGAAAAAAATAAATAAATTAATTAATTTAAAAAAAAATTCATATAAATACAATAATAATATATAAGTTACATTAGCAGTAATATCTTTTCATTCAAACAAATGGCGTTATTAAATTAACATGAATTAGAAATTGATCTACAATTATTAAAATTATATCTTAAGAGATGAATATTTTGATGAAAGCCATCGGGACCAAATACGATAAAATTTAAATTCAGCATTACGATTAATATATAAATATCTCTCATGTAGCACTGTTACATTGACCAAGGAAAATTAGGCCTTAAAATCAGGCCCTGATGAATCCATCTAAAGTCTAGCTATGCAAACCTTAGCAAATGTACACAAATTAATTGTATATTGTCTATAATGATTATCCAGGACATCGTTACCAGATACCCCAAGGCAACAAAATCTTGGTGTTAATTTATTTAAGGGAATTCCTGTTACAGATATAGCTTGAAGCACTTTAGTCCAAAATAGTTTCACCACCGGATAATCCCATAATTAGGGTTACCACCTAGTCCCTTTAATTCCGGACACATATTAATTACACAGGTTCTGTGGCTGGCTGACTTCAAGACTCCACTTCACCTGATTTTAAACTGCCACAGAACCTGTGTAATTAACATGTGTCCAGAATTAAAGGGACTAGGTGGTAACCCTACCCATAATAAATTCCAAAATGTTCCCAAGTTACATTTACATTTAGGACATATATCAGAAGTTCTTCCACCAAATTGTACCAATCTAACTGGAGTCAGATACGTTCTATGTAAAATAAACAATTCAATTTGTTGAAATCTAATTGAAGCAGTGGAATTACAAGGACATGCAAGTGCCTAGTTCCATTCAACCTCAGACAGCCTACCCACCTCCTATTAAGGGATCCAATTTTAGCAGCAAGGGGTTACCAGTGCATTATACTGCATGTCCAAGCAGTCCTCAACAACATTTGCAGATGAACGGGCTAATGAAGTATCCACCAGGTAACACAACCGCCCAGCAGAATATTCTTTAAATTGTTATTATGGCAAGCTTAACTTGTCCTGATGTATATGTATATGTGTGCTATATCTTGATTTTTTCATTACTGTGTGTGTGTGTGTGTGTGTGTACTGTGTGTGTTCTCTGTGTGTGTGTACTGTGTGTGTGTGTGTGTGTGTGTGTGTGGTTCAAAGCCTAGTAGAGAGGTTCCAGAATTCCATCATCAAGGCACACAGTCCAGGTTTTAAGTATAACCATGTTTGGCCACCGGTGAATAAAGGGTAGATTACTCTTTACAAGTGATAAATGTTGCTCCATTCAATCAGTTACTAGCTGACAGTTAGGGGCTGATTGGCTGGGGCACCATATAACATTCGTATAGAGTGATAAGCTAACAAGAATAACATTGTTAAATCTGTCCCTTAATTAATACCTCAGTGAATTTGATTTAACAATCTGTGCTGAGCCATGGAAATCTTTATTCCCTCGAGGGTGCCTTGAGGATCTGGCCTAGACATCAAAAATGTGGCCACCCACCCATCATCTGAATCTGAATCATCTCATGCTAAATAGCTGGTTCACATATGGGGCTGCTAGTGTCAACAGGATTATCTTATTATTTGCAGATGCACACTACACATTATTAAATAAATAATCAGGGTTCTTGGTATATTCATTGGTCAAGAAATATTTGCCAACCAACCAGCATCAAGGTGACTTCGTATCTCTAGCAATCTCTGGAGCTGATTGGTTGCTAAGGGTAACTTCTATAGAAGGATTGATACAGTGGCACCATAGTGTTTTAGCAGCAGTGAATGCTTTATCAAGTAAGATTTTTTTAAATCTTTGAAAGATGGTATTTCATACTGTAGGGTTGACATTGTCTTCTCATTTCATGTTGACTACACTGTACACAGGTTTTACTATATTTTGATATGCTTGTTACAGCAATCCTAACTTGACCTAGTTTGTACATTGCCTGATAGCCAGTGGCTGCCACTTGGCCTGCCATGTAGACAGGAGGGGATTTGATGGAAACTGCACAAGTACCCGCTCCTCTCAATATGCCCCTATTGATAGATGAGCCCAAACCTCTCTAATACCTCTTTGTGAAAGGGTCGATCCAGATCTTAAACCCCTGGTCTCCGATCCTGGAAAAGACCAGGGTCGGAGATCCGGAGTTTAAGATCTGGATCAACCCTTTCACACAGGAGAAAACCCTGTGTAATAGACCAAATCTCCAGGTCTAAATTTATGACCTGGAGATTTGCTCTCCTGTGTGAAGGGGGTCAGACAGCGGCGGCTGTATTACCCAGCATTTCAGAAGCCGGTTAATTGCCGCCAATTAGGGGGTTATTCGGCCGCCGCTGTCTGAAAGCGGTATTATCCTTTTAGAATATTTAGCTATAATATTGTATAAGGATTAAACCTCAAAATTACTTTTCTGCTACTGTACATATAGGTTTCCCAAGTGGAAGGATTAGTTGCATGGAAACCCAAATGCACGGAAAAAGGATTTTTCCATGTTATTATCTACTGTACAAATTGTACAAAAGTAAACCCTATAACTCAATAACACAACGCACACATCCTTGTGAAATATGTGTGGGAGAAAAAGCGAGTTACTGTATAACATTCTTAATAAATTACATGGATTTTCCAAAAGATTTTATGGCCTCTGCAAAAATAATCAGCAGTTAAATAAGTTGGCAGTCATTGACTGACATGCTGTACTGACATCACATATATGTGTTTGTGTTCTAGAGAGCTAGGCAGAATACACTAGGTAATAAGCTGGCAGGTCATTAGTTTCAGGTATGTTTCCCCAGCAGTTACCAGCAGCAATGAAGAAAACCAACACTAAAGCATTGGAAACATAATGTTGTCAGATGATTGTGCTTCATTTTTTCATGGAGTATTCATGTAGTGATCTCCAAATAGATTAAAGTATTAATAATGTATCACCAAAGGCTGCAGAGGATTTTCATAAAAAAAATATACAGTATGATCAGAAAATGACACACCTGAGTAATCGCTTGAGTTTAATACTTACATAGTTACATAGGAGGTTATTCTGGTTGGTGCGTAAATGTCCGAATTCTTTCGGAGCGGTCCACACGCCACGCTGTGCGAACATCGTACGAAGAAACGCCCACCGGTCCTCCGCATTCGGACGGACTCACACTTTAAGAAGAGGGCGTGTTTACAGACGACATCCAAACCTTGCGTGTGCGGTGGACACACATATATTCTGCACGGTCTTACAGCATCTGCACGGTCTTCCCGCGTCAGAACGGACGGGAACCTGGCCGTACGCACCGATGCGGTGTATTTCCGCAAAACATACTACTATCATCGGAACTCATACATCACACACATGACACACTTATGCAGTTAGGCTACCTAATTAAAAAGGGATTGTTTTTAATGGTCCATTTAAGCTGCAATGGTTCCAATTGAAGCAATGAAAAGAGTGTAATTAATGAGTAATGAGTAAAGGAGTGGATTGTATTGTGTTCAGCTGACATTGGTTCAGGTGCGGGCGTACTGATTGGGCGTTTCCGAATGCCTAGCGCATGACCGAGTGGTGTCCGCAAAGCAATACTTGCTTATGGAGACCGCATATTTCCTGCCTTTTGGTTCGTTTGCAGTCTGTGTTCTGTCCGAATGCACGCCTACCAGAATTAGTGCACTCTCTCGTGTACGCCCATGTTTACGCCCAGTTTAGCCCACTTTGAAACTACGCCCCTGTGTACTTCCGAATGACGCCCATATTACGCCCATATTTCCCGAGTGAATGCGGTGCACTTTTCTGTACGGTATTAGTGAGAACGAGTACGGAGACCTTGCGAGGCACATGCGCATAGCGTTGCCCACGCATGCGCAGACGGCTAAAAAATGCCATCCGAAAGATCGACCAGAATAAGGCCCATAGTTACATAGTAGGTAAGGCTGAAAAAAGACTTGCGTCCATCAACCTAGGATGTTTAGAAAAGATTGACAGATTATATTTCTCATATGTACCCATGGATGTTTTTAACCAATAAGTGCTTGTCCAACCTTATTTTGAACGTTTTTAATGTGTCTGCCGACACCACCTCTCCAGGAAGAGAGTTCCAAAGTTTGACTGCTCTGACTGTAAAGAAATTTTTTTCTCTAGCTGAACAAAATCTTTGTTCTTTTAATCTATACTCATGCCCTCGCATCCTAGACTCCTTTCTAGTAGAGAAAAGGGTGTTTGACAGTTCCTTATATTGGCCCCTGATGTATTTGTACATGTTGAGCATGTCCCCCCTTAAGCGTCTCTTTTCTAATGTAAATAGTCCCAAATTGCTTAATCTCTCCTCGTAGCTTAAGTTCTCCATTCCCCTAATAAGCTTTGTTGCTCGTCTCTGGATTTTTTCTAATTCAATGATGTCCTTTTTATAGTGCGGGGCCCATAATTGTACACCGTATTCGAGGTGCGGTCTTACCAATGCTTTATACAGTGGCATGATTACCCTTGAGTCCCTAGTTTCCATGCCCCTTTTAATGCATGCTAAAATTTTGTTGCTACATTACATTGGGCACTACACCGCAGTTTGCTGTCTATTTGGACTCCTAGATCCTTTTCTAGTATTGAAATACCCAATTCCTCTCCGCTAAGGTTATAACTAGCACACTGGTTGTGTCTCCCAAGGTGCATAACTTTACATTTATCCACGTTGAACTTCATCTTCCACTTTTTAGCCCATTCCTCTAGTTTTGCAAGATCCTTTCGAAGCGTGGTGACATCTTCTGATGTTTTAATAACTTTGCTTAGTTTTGTATCATCTGCAAAGATGGATACATTGCTGAGTAACCCCATCCCAATATCGTTTATAAAAATGTTAAAGAAAATGGGCCCTAAAACCGAACCCTGAGGCACTCCACTTAGTACTCTTATTGTATCTGATATGGCACTATTCACCACCACTCTTTGTTCTCTATTACATAGCCAGTTTCCTACCCATCTGCAGATATTTTCACCCAATCCTAGGTCCTCCATTTTGTTTATCAACCTCTTGTGTGGGACAGTATAAAAGGCCTTAGCAAAATCTAGGAAAATCACATCTACAGCGTTTCCATTATCAAGGTTTTTACTAACCTCCTCATAGAACCCTAGTAGATTAGTTTGGCATGAACGATTTTTCACGAACCCATGCTGGTTAGTACTGAGAAGACAGTGACAGTCTAAATATTCCTGGATACTATCCCTTAAAAATCCTTCAAAGAGTTTACCCACAATTGATGTTAAACTCATGGGTCTGTAATTAGCAGGATCCTCCTTTTTGCCTTTTTTGAATATCGGCACTACCTCTGCTATTCTCCAATCTTTTGGTACCTTACCTGACAAAAGTGAATTGCTAAAGATATAATGTAGGGGGTAGCTAGTCTCTCCCTTAATTCCATTAGTACCCTCGGATGAATTCTATCTGGCCCCGGTGATTTATTTGTTTTGATTTTGCTGAGCTTCAGTGTTATTTCCTTGGGCGTGATATCAACAATTAGATCTGGCTTATTTGTTGTAGATGTAATTTCCACAGTCTGCTCTCCTTTAGTAAATACTGATGAGAAGAACTCATTTAACAGTTTTGCTTTTCCCTTATCTTCTGTAACACTTTTTCCACTGATATCAGTTAGTGGGCCTATGTTTTCCTTAATTATACGCTTACTATTTATGTTTTTAAAAAACTTCTTGGGGTTGGTTTTGCTTTCAGTGGCTATAATTTTTTAGCTGCTTTGATTACCCCTTTACAAGTTTTGTTAGCTTCTTTGTATTTGGCGAACGCTTCTTCATTTGAGTTATTTTTATAGAATTTAAATGCTCTTGTTTTATTGTTGATAGCTGACCTTACTTTTTTGTCCAACCATGGTGGCTTTTTTTAAATTGAATTTGCCCTTGTTTACTTTAGGAATGTATTTGGTAGTTAATGAATCAAGCACCTTTTTTAGAGTATCCCACATTTCCTCCGCATTTTTTCCCTCCATGACTTTTTCCCACACTATTCCTTTTAGGGCTTCCCTAAATAATTCAAAATTCGCTTTTCTGAAGTGTAGTATTTGTGCCGGCCCTTTTTGATGTAATTTACTGAAGTTGATTTCCAGGGAAGCAAAGGAAAAAAGAGGGGGTGGTGTGTATTGCGCTGCTAGATATATGTATAAATTTAGGGATATACTCCAAACAGATGACCAACGTGCACGTTGGTCATCTGTTTGGAGTATATCCCTAAATATATACATATATCTAGCAGCGCAATACACACCACCCCCTCTTTTTTCCTTTGCTTCCCAGTGTTGATTATTTGTGGGTAAAGTCAAACCCACAGGTGTGATTTGCAGCAGCTGATATATATTTGATATATCTACATACTTGATTGATACCTTTTATATGGTTTAGACTTAAAGCGCTGGGGTTCCTGCTAGCTGTGGGTTGGCTTATCCCCAGTCCCGCAGCCTGCAAGGAAACAATTTTTCCCTGTAGAAAGTGATTTCCAGGGAAACCATATTATGGTCACTGTTCCCAAGATGTTCAATTACTTTTGTGTTTGAGACTAAGTCTATGTTATTTGTTAATACTAAATCCAATACTGCCTTATTACGAGTTGGAGTTTCCACCGTTTGTGTAATAAACTGATCTTTAAGTAAGCTTAAGAACCCTTCTTGCTGTTTTACATGTTTCGTTTTCCCAATCAATGTCTGGTAAAATAAAATCCCCCATAATTAATACCTGACCCTGATTAGTTGATTGTTTGATTTGGTTTAAAAGAAGAGATTCTTCCCTTTCGCTTATGTTTGGTGGTCTATAGCATACCCCTATTATAATTGTATTATTTGTTTTTTTATTATTGTCGGTTATCTCTGCCCACACTGCCTCCGAGTTATCTTCTTCTGTATCTGCGCTAATTTTTTTCTCACACGACGTTAAGTTATTACATATAGGCACACACCCCCACCCCTTATATTTTCCCTGTCTTTTCTGAAGAGTGTATATCCCTCCATGCTTACTGCCCAGTCGTGTGACTCAATACACCATGTTTCTGTAATACCAATGATGTTGTAATCGTCCCTACTGACCACCGTTTCTTGTTCCCCGATTTTATCTGCCAAGCTTCTTGCATTAGCCAGCAAGCATTTTAATTTGTGTTTATTTTTAGTTAAGTCCCTAACCTTATGTTTGATTTCTCCCCTAGTTTCATTTGCATTCATTACTAAATTCCTCGTTCCTGCCTCCCCTTCAATGGACTCACTACCGCCCTCCCCACCATGCTCACTGCCTGACCTATTTACAGTTCGGGGATTTCTTCCTCTGTCCATCACTTCTCCCCAATTTTACCCTTGTTATTTCCCAGGAGATTGCCTGTGTCTCTGTCCTCCCCCCCTTCTCCTTCCCCCAGATGATTCTTGATCCCAATCCATCTTCTTTCACAGCCGGTCCCATAATGTCTTACTGCCCCCACCCCCCGTCTCCTAGTTTAAAATCTCCTCCAACCCTCTAACCATCCTTCCCCCAAGCACAGTACAGTATCTGTCTAGTATTGATATTTTGCAGACTCACAGATTTCATTGTTGGGGTTTTTACCGCATTTCTGTATGCCCAAACGGCTCTGCCACTGCTGAGGGAATCGCCAGCAAAAGCCTATGGGCTTCTTACCGCAGCGCTACTGTGAGGGATCTGTCATGGATCCCTCCCAGCATGCCCCCCACCATCCCCGTCACTCTGTGCATGCGCAGACGGACTCCCGGGTCACAGACACCATGCACAGTACCATACAGTGTTCCATAATGTGTGCACTTTGCATTCACAGCATTCTCCACACTCTAGTGTAAACAAATATAATACCTTGTATATATATATGGTCACTGAGACCACAAAATATTATTATTATGGCCAGTGCCATTTACCCGCCTCCGGCTGTGGCCGCCCTCAGAGTCAGACGCAGACCATTTTAATTTTCTGTGCTGGCTACCTGCTGCTGCCGCCGCCACCCATCGGATCCGGCTCCCCAGCCAAGCACGTGAAACAGTCCTGCGTGCTGCTGGGGTGGATCATGTGGGCAGCGCAGCCATCTGGTCCGCGGGAGCAGCTGTGTACGCCAGCGCATGTGCACCAGCCCTCCCGCGGCCATTTTAACTTAGGGAACAGCCGAGGCTGGCCGTGGCCATCTTCAATTAGGGCACAGTGCCACGGCCCAGCACGGAGATGTCCATTTGGTGGGCCGCGGCCCAGTAAGGGTGTGTGGCTGTTTCTACTGTAAAATGTGCCGGCCCCTGCCTCTTTATTTAGCCCCTTAATAATGCAATGTTATGAAATATAGCACACAGAGCAAGTATGATGCATGCAATAAAGCACATATGGCAAACTTTTTCATACATAGGACAATCTTCCAGCCACTGGTCTCTATGGACTATATAAATGAGTACAATGCACATTTATCTAATAGCCTGTGTTTTCAACTTGCCTCTAAAATAATCTAGAATATATTACTATTAAATCATACTACTGGTACAAAGGACTACATGAGCCATCTCCACTGCCCTATGACATGCGGATAATGAGATATGTTATAAAATTGAAGTTTTATCTGAAATTTAATACATGATATAATGTGCAACATGAAAACCATAATAACCTGTTTAAGGTGGTGACAAGAAGCATCTGGGTAATTCCAGTCACCTCGGCTGTTGTCTGGAAAGAGCCGGATGCACCGACATGTAAAAAATATATATTTATCTATATATCTATTAAAGTTTCTTATATAGCTCAGCAAATTCCATTGTGCTTTACAATTAGATACCATGATAAAACAACCTGGGTAGTTACAGACAGTCATAGAGGTTGGAAAACCCTGCTCACAAGCTTACAATCTATAGGGAAATAGACATTTATACACAAGGATACGTGTTGTATATTGCATAATGGTCCGCCAGATTACAGAGGTTCTTGATAGGCTGTATGATTCGCTGAGCCAGCAATGTTGGCCACTGACAGGATGATTAGACAGTAAAGAAAGAGAAAGTAAGGTAGGATATATGTGGATTCTACAGTGGTAATATAATTGGATCGGGAAAGTTTATGAAGGTTATGTGGGCAGATTTGATAAACTTGCCTGGAGATGTAAGTTCTCAGGGAAAATTAAAAGTTTTGGAGAGTAGAGGTGTTACGACTCTAGGGAAAACAAGTGTAACCATTAAGGTAGAAGACTGGCCACAACTCCACCCCTGATTCTGTTAATCCCTTCAGAAATTATAGGCACCTGCGGAGCTAAGGCTTCACCTATAATAGTCATGTTTAATGGGGCAATTTACGTCTGCCCCAACTCCGGTGCCACCAGGTCTTATGAGGTCCAAAGTGGACAAGAAGAGGACTAACTAAAAAACCTGTAAAAAGTGGGGAAAAAACATAAAGTGGCACAACTATCCCCAATGGGTAATGGTTTCCCCAGCAGTCCAATATACAATCGATATGGCCCCTTAACGGACCCTTACAGCCTAAGATATATGAAACAATGCATGAAGATGTTCTTACAAAAATAAATCCACCTGTATGGCACAAAGGCAACAAAGATATTCAACTAAACAGATGTAAAAGCACAAAGCCTGTGAATGCATCAATGCATGAAGATGTTAAACAAAGCCAATGGGCAGTGACTTAGACTCAGTGTCCTAAAAGACACTTGGCCCAGAGGAGGGACAATATAACTCCACACAGAGGTTCCCAGTGTATGGTATAGACAGCGTAAGAGTGGCAGGGAAACACTTTTATTTAAACCTCCAGAAGGGGACTAAGCCGGACTGGGGCACAGGACACAAACAGGGCTCAAGGACCAGGGACCCACGGACAGGCAGCAACCTCTCCAGAGCTCACAGGCATACTGTCACAAAGAGTATAACTGGCATCTAGCAAAAATGTACCCGCCAAGTTAAAACCGGAGCCACCCAATTAGGAGCCTGCCAGCTCCATGAAATCAGCCACCCCTGTCCTCTGACGTGCTGAATGTCTACGTGACCCCAGAAGCCAAAACCAGCTACCAGGCAACAGCCCCGACGCTTCTGCCCAGGGACTGTCTTCTAGCAATGGAACAGACGCTCCTGCCTGGCCCATGTCTCGCTCCAGCTGCACAGCCTCCCCAGCCACCGGAGGCATGTGCGTAAGAAGGCATTCACAGGGTGCAGTCTGAAGAAAGTCCTGCAATCATTCTGGGAGCAAGTAATGAGTATGGATAAGAGAAGTAGATCTTCTGATGAGAAAAAGGCCATACCCCTTATACAAAGACCACGCCCCCTTTCCGGGAATGCGAGCTTCCCGATTTTCAGATAAAAATGTTGGGAGGTATGCTTTATTGATCCAATGCAAGTATACTGAAGCAGAAAACTGTTCTAATTATTTGAGCTTGACTGTCATATCTGGTATGACGTAGAAAGGCCAAGTTTTGAAATATCTTACAGTACATTTCGAGGTCCAGGAAAAGTATATTCCAATTCTTTCAGGAAATCCTGTATCTCTGGAAAGAAGAAATAGGGAGTGCTGGCAATAAAGTCATTATTTATTCACTATCTGTAAATTATGTATAAGTTAATTCATAGACATTAGACCGGTATTAAAATATTAATATTTATAATCCTGTGGTTACAGGCAATGTTTTAAAAATTACAATTAAAGTACATAGCTACTATTTAAAGAGGCATCATAGTGACAGGAAAACATTAATCAATCCCATCAAGTAGAAAAAAAGGAGCAAAATGAATAAAATATTTGTCCATCCACTTTTCATCAATTGTCCAGCATTTGTTAGTAGTCGTAGTTTGTTTATTTATAAGGCGCCACAAAGTGTCCGCAGCGCTGTACATAGCAAACAAAAAACAAATTACAAGGTAACGTACAGGGTGTGTTGATAAAATACAGCATAAATAGGCGTATTAGTAAGATCAATACGATATCATTCAGGTTAGTCCCTTTATGAAGGACAAGATTAAGGCAAATACAACACAATTACAGTATTGCAGTTGATGTTAGCAGTAGAGAATATTAACACTTGGGGCCTGTGCATCTTATTGTATGGGCATACTGAGCAGCTGCCCAACTGATTGGCTCACAATTCACTGAATCACCAAAGTTTTTCCAAAATTACTCTAGCATATCTTTTTTTCTACAATAAATCTCTTTCCTTTGCAACTTACTCCTGTTTTGGAAATGTCACCTCTCTCTCAGGGATGTATAATTATCTCTGCACAGTACTGTGGGTAATGATATTGGCCAGGACTATCTTATTAGTCCCGATAAGCCTGTACAACCCGTGGCTTATCTCAGAATGTGTCATCTGCTTGGCTCTCCTAATATATCCCTCTCACATGACAGCTCAGTCTACCTATGCAGTAACATGACCTAGGGTAGGGGAAGAAGGCTAGATGTGGGTCACTGGGTGGAGTGCTAACTCCAGGGCATATTGTTTTCTGCAATCTCCGGTTGCTACGGTGGGCATGGGACACTGTCTGGAGGGATCGCCGCAGCTTATCAGGGTTTTTTTTCACCTCCCTCAAGCAAGCAATACTAAATCCCTGATAAATTGTAGCTTTTTGGGGTCTGTTGCACTGAACCTGTGTGTTTTCACAGGAAGAAATATTTTTTCAAGGAAGATCTAACTGTAAAATATATGAAATATTGGGAAAAATCTTGAAAAACTCCCAATTGGATGCTCCTCTCTGTGTTGTGGATAAAGGTTCTCTGCAAAGCACACACAGCAAACAGCTAAAGATGGCTCCACCATTGCAAAAATAATTTTGATTTACAGCAATTTAAAGAATTACACAACCTAATACATCCACATTCATGCAAAACATTAGTGATATTCTCAGAAGGGGTCATAGGGGTTTTATTATAGTAAAGTGTAAAAGTTAACTTTTTTTATGAGGTCTTACTTTGTTGTCTTACTCTGAAATAGATTGACATTAGAGACCCACTTTAGATTCGCATGGTAGCAATTTTACATTTGAATGTACTACAACCTTTATTCATTTTCCATATTGGCATAATGGTAATACACTATTTACAATTTAATTAAAGAACTTCTAAAAAAAAAAAAAAGACATGTTGACAACGCAACAGATTAATTTACTATGGGCAAACCCTGTGTACACTTTCACATTGGCCGGTCACGTATGTGCCTTAATCATGGATGGATAGCATTTCTTTACTTGCTCAATAAATCATCACTGCATGGCTCCCTTTTGTCATAGATTAATCTCCATGCATCTTCTGCTCAGCAGCCACAAGCATTGTGTAGGGGGCCAAGGCATAGCTACATATAGGGAGTAGGGCAGAGGAACACATGGGAAAAGGGGGTCAGACGAGCATATGGTGAAGGGTTTTCAGAGGAACAAAAGGGGAGGAAATGACCAATGGTACACATGGGATGGCACATGTGAGGAGGTGGGATCATAGGGGCACATGGGAAGGAAGGAGGCAGAGGCACTCATTAGGGAGTTGGTCAGAGGCAAATTGGGGAAGCAGTATGGAGATGGGGCAGAGAAGTACAATATATGGTAAGGGGAGAGATAATGTAGGTTTGTAAAGGGAGATCGGAGGCAGTGGCACTCATGAGGAGGTTAAAAAGCACTCAGGGGGAGGGAGGCAGAGGCATACATAGGAATGTTGGGGCACAGGAATGTTTAGTAATAAGCAGGTCATGAAGAATAAGCACAGAGAAGCAGCCTTTAGATTTGGCAGCATGAAGATCATTGCATACTTTTGTGAGAGCAGTTTCAGTGGAGTGGAGGGGACTAGACTAGAATGGATCAAGCAGGAAGTGGAAGGAAAGAATGGCAGTCGGCGGTTTTAGACAATACGCTCAAGGAGTTTGGAGGCAAAGGAAGGAGAGAAATGGGGTGGTAGTTAGAGAGGGGATGATCTATGAGGGGATAGGGTCAGATGGGGAGGTTGTGAGGGGCAAGGAATAGATAAGAGTCATGACTTCCTCACCAGATACATGAGTAGGATGTCAAAGTTGGTAAGAGGGTGGAAGAGTGATTGTGATTGAGAGGAATTTACTATACCATATGCTAGCTATCTTTAAGAGTAGAAACAGGACATACTTGGACTTCCCTATAGGTTGTCCTACTTAAAACATATGGATACATAATTAAAAATAAAACAAAATGTCATTGCCCATTATTATTATTATTATTATTGCCAATCATTACATGAGGCCTTATAACGAATTAATTGGGCAGTGAGAGGCAGCCATTTCTGTTGTGCCTAGGGGCACTCTGACCCCTATATAAGACCCTGCCTAGAATGGGAGGAGTATCAAAGCTCAGAGAAAGATAAAGTGGATGGGGATAAAGGGGTCTATTTTCTAAGCCATGGAGAGAGATAAAGAGGACCGAGATGTAATTCTTTCAGGAAATACTGTATCTCTGTTAAGAAGAAATAGGGAGTGCTGGTAATAAAGTCATTATTTATTCACTATATTTAAAATATGTATAAGTAAATTCACAGACATTAGACCGGTATTAAAATATTAATATTTATAATCCTGTGGTTACAGGCAATGTTTTAAAAATTACAATTAAAGAACGTAGCTACTAGTTAAAGAGGCATCATAGTGACAGGAAAACATTAATCAATCCCATCAAGTTGAAAAAAAGGAGCAAAATGAATAAAATATTTGTCCATACACTTTTCATCAATTGTCCAGCATTTGTTAGTAAAATCAATATGATATAATTCAGGTTAGTCCCTTTATGAAGGACAAGATTTTGGCGAATCCAACACAATTACAGTATTGCAGGTGATTTTAGCAGTAGAGTATATTAACACTTGGGGCCTGTGCATCTTATTGTATGGGCATACTGAGCAGCTGCCCATCTGATTGGCCCAAAATTCACTGAATCACCAAAGTTTTTCCAAAATTACTCTAACATATCTTTTTTTCTACAATAAATCTCTTTCCTTTGCAACTTACTCTTGTTTTGGAAATTTCACCTCTCTCTCTGTTATGTATAATTATCTCTGCACAGTACTGTGGGTAATGATATTGCCCAGGACTATCCTATTATCCCCGATAAGCCTGTACAAGCCGCGGCTTATCTCAGAATGTGTCACCTGCTTGGCTGTCCTAAAAGATCCCTCTCACCGGACAGCTCAGTCTACCTATGCAGTAACATGACCCAGGGTAGGGGAAGAAGGCTAGATGTGGGTCACTGGGTGGAGTGCTAACTACAGGGCATCCTGTTTTCTGCCATCTCCGGTTGCTACGGTGGGCATGGGACACTGTCTGGAGGGATCGCCGCAGCTTATCAGGGTTTTTTTTCACCTCCCTCAAGCAAGCAAGCAATACTAAATCCCTGATAAATTGTAGCTTTTTGGGGTTTGTTGCACTGAACCTGTGTGTTTTCACAGGAAGAAATATTTTTTCAAGGAAGATCTAACTGTAAAATATATGAAATATTGGGAAAAATCTTGAAAAACTCCCAATTGGATGCTCCACTCTGTGTTGTGGATAAAGGTTCTCTGCAAAGCACACACAGCAAACAGCTAAAGATGGCTCCACCATTGCAAAAATAATTTTGATTTACAGCAATTTAAAGAATTACACAACCTAATACATCCACATTCATGCAAAACATTAGTGATATTCTCAGAAGGGGTCATAGGGGTTTTATTATAGTAAAGTGTAAAAGTTAACTTTTATATGAGGTCTTACTTTGTTGTCTTACTCTGAAAAAGATTGACATTAGCGACCCACTTTAGCTTCGCATGGTAGCAATTTTACATTTGAATGTACTACAACCTTTGCTACTTATGTAATATCTGGGCTCCCGGTGTCAGCAGCGCTGACAAGCGCGCGGTCCCTTAGAAGGGCGGTCCGGGCACTTCCGCCCGGCGAGTCCAGGGGGAAGGACGCGACGTCCGCCCGGCTGCGGCGCGTCACTTCCGCCCAGCCGGGGGACTGTAGTGAAAGTCTGGCCGCGTCACCCGGTGGTTGCCAGGCAACCAGGGGACGCCGGGCGGCGCGCGCCCAGACAGCTGGGGCTAAATTAAAACAGGGTGAGGGACGGATCTCACGGCGGAGGCTGATTGGCCAGCAGCACCCTTTTAAGGGGGCTGGCCCAACTCAGCCCCGCCGGTGATATTGTTTCTTGTGGAGAGTCAGTTACTCTCTGGTGTCCCGGTCCCTGCTCTTTTGACCACCCTGCACCAGTCCTGTGCCGCCTCCTGTGCCACTTGCTCGGCTGCATCATACCGCCGGTCCTGCGGTTGTTCCGTGGTCAGCAGCCGTGTCTTCTGGTCCCGCCGAGATCCTCCAGACGTGCACTTCTTCATCCATTGCCGCTGGTGTTTCCGATCCGGTTGTGTAAGTGCTCCAGTGGAGCCTGGTTCATTATTCTTTTATTTGTGGGCAAGCAGCCCTTATTCTTTAGTTGTTCTTTCCTGGTTTATGCCTGGCCTCTCCGAAGTTAGGAAAGGCGCATGCTAGGGGGTACTCGCCCGTTTTTGGGGTATCGGTATTTGTATCATTTATTAGGGGTGTCTTTGGTATACCCCATTGCGTTTGGCTCTGGTGTCTGTGACTTAGTCACACCCCCCGTCCTTGGTCTGGTGCCGCGAGATAGGGTGTTCTTTCCAGCTAGGCCCTATTAGCCAGTTCCTCGTCTTGGTCCGAGTCCCTGACAGGCGCCGTGGGTTTGTCCCAACATAACACCTGGCTGCATCGGGGTTAGAGTCGGCTTAACTGACTCTTTCGAACGCGGCGGCTACAGGCGAAGCCTAGCACCTTGCAGCCCGCGGTCACTGGTCCGGGACGGCCAACAGAGTCAGCGTAGGGCTTTGCCGTGGCCGTTCTAAACAGCGGTCCCGGCTGAGGGCTCAGCCCACCACCTACCTCACATCCACCCACGCACGTTACATTATCACCGGCCCAAAAACAGATTATATAGATTTCATTTATATAATATACCTGTTTTGTCCGTGGGTGGTTCTGGGTGAGCAGAGCTCTCATTATGAATCCTACCTCCCCCCGTTAGACGTCCAGGTTGCGGGTCTAACACAAATGGTGCAGGAATTGTCACTCCGGGTTTCTAATCAAGAGAGAGCACCTCGTCCATCTCCGGGGCCAATTCCTGAACCCAAAATGAATATGCCTGACCGGTTTTCTGGTAATAGGAAGGAGTTTTTCAATTTTAGAGAAAGTTGTAAGTTGTACTTTCGACTCCGACCAAGGTCCACCGGTTCGGAGGCCCAAAGGGTGAGTCTGGTAATCTCCTGGTTACAGGGAGATCCACAGACGTGGGCTTTTGGCTTACCTCCTGATAGCCCTGTCCTGGCCTCTGTGGACAATTTTTTCAAGTCCTTGGGTTTACTTTATGATGACCCGGATCGGGAGGCGTCTGCAGAGTCTCACTTACGAGCATTAAAACAGGGAAAGAGTCCAGTGGAGGTGTACTGCACAGAGTTCCGCCGCTGGGCGAACGACTGTGGCTGGAATGACCCCGCTCTGCGCAGTCAGTTTCGGTGTGGGTTATCCGACACTATAAAGGACAGCTTGATTCAATACCCAGTCCCTGGTTCGCTAGATAAGCTCATGGAGTTGTCTATTAAGATAGACCGCCGACTCCGCGAACGCAGAGCTGAGAGAGCGTCACTCTCTCATCCCATCCCATACGTTTCAGAATCCTCGGAAGATACCGAGGAACCCATGCAATTGGGGTCCATTCGGATTACTCCCGAAGAAAGATCGCGCAGGATCAGCGCTGGTTTATGCCTCTACTGCGGGCGTAGAGGTCATCAATATCGCGCCTGCCTCAATAGAGCAGTAAAAGATCAGGCCAAGTGAGAGAAGAGGAGACTCACTTGGGCCTGAAGCTGTTTTCCTCAAATAACTCCTTATTGATCCCTGCGACCCTCGTCTATGGAGAGAGCTGTTTTAATTGCTCAGCTTTCGTTGACAGTGGTGCTGACGGTAATTTTCTGGATTCTGCGTTAGCCGAGAGTCTCGGTATCTCCGCCATCCCATTGAGTCATAGGATCACCATGAGAGGACTGGATGGGAGTCCTCTGCTCAATGGGGAAATTTCTTTTTGTACTCCCAAAGTACGGCTTTCTATTGGGGTACTTCATAAGGAGGAGATTTCTTTCTTTTTGGTCAAGTGTCCAGCCGTCCCGCTGGTTCTGGGTCATCCTTGGTTGGTCCTCCATAGCCCGCAGGTTGATTGGAAAACAGGGGACATTGTGCGGTGGAGTTCCTCTTGTTTTGATTCCTGCATAAATCCCTCTTTTCTTCAGGCCTCTGTGTCACTCTCAGCTATACCGCCAGCATACGTAGATTTCTCGGATGTTTTTTCAAAGGGTAAAGCGGATAAGCTTCCGCCCCATCGTTCCTATGATTGTGCCATTCAGCTTATACCCGACGCTTCCTTACCTAAGGGGAGACTTTATTCTTTGTCTATCCCGGAGACCAAGGCCATGAATGAATACATAAAAGAAAGTTTAGAAAAGGGGTTTATCCGCCCATCTAAATCTCCTCTTAGCGCTGGATTCTTCTTCGTGGCAAAAAAGGATGGGTCCCTACGTCCTTGTATCGACTTTCGGGCCTTAAACAAAATCACCATAAAAAATGCGTATCCCCTTCCCCTCATTTCAGTTTTATTCGACCAATTGAGGTCCGCCACGGTCTTCTCCAAAATTGACCTCAGAGGGGCGTATAACCTCATTAGAATAAAAGCAGGGGATGAGTGGAAGACGGCATTTAGCACACACTCTGGGCAGTACGAGTATTTAGTGATGCCCTTTGGGCTGTCCAATGCCCCTGCCGTATTTCAAGACTTTATCAATGATGTCTTACGAGATTTTTTGGGAAGTTTTGTAGTCGTTTACTTGGACGACATTCTGATTTATTCCAAGGATCTAGATTCACACAGAGCCCAGGTGAAGCAGGTTCTCCAACGGTTGCGGGAGAATAATTTATTCGCCAAACTCGAAAAATGTGAGTTTGAAGTTCCCGAAATCGCATTTTTGGGATATATCATCTCAGCTGAGGGTTTTAGCATGGATCCTAAGAAGCTCCAGGCGATAGTGGATTGGGTACAACCAACCAATCTTAAGGCAATCCAAAGGTTTCTTGGATTTGCCAATTACTATCGACGCTTCATTTTTTCTTTCTCCTCTATTGTAGCTCCTCTGGTTGCTCTTACCAAGAAGGGTTCGGATCCAGGGAATTGGTCCTTACAAGCCAAACAGGCTTTTCAAACCCTCAAAGAAGCCTTCGTGTCCGCTCCTATTCTCAAGCACCCGGACCCTGAGCGTCCCTTTGTGGTGGAGGTGGACGCCTCGGAAATGGGTGCAGGAGCAGTGCTCTCACAAACCAACCCCAAAACTCAGATTCTGCACCCTTGCGCCTATATGTCTAAGAAATTCTCTGCAGCAGAGACCAATTATGATGTTGGTGACAGAGAATTGTTAGCCATCAAGTGGGCCTTCGAGGAATGGAGGCATTGGCTAGAAGGTGCTAATCATCAAGTAGTGGTATTAACAGACCACAAGAATCTGCAGTATATTGAAGCAGCCAAGAGACTTAATGCCCGGCATGCCCGCTGGGCGTTATTCTTTACTCGCTTCAATTTCATCATTTCCTATAGACCCGGTCCGAAGAATGTTCGAGCGGACGCCCTGTCACGGTGTTTTGTTCCACAACATTCCACAGAAGACTCGGTGGTCCCCATTCTCCCTGCCTCCTGCATACGGGCCGGCCTCAGGTTGACGCTAGAAGGGCTCATTCGCCAGGCCCAAGACCAGGCCCCTGCTCAGACTCCTAGAGGTCGGTTATTTGTCCCTGAGACTCTCAGGCGAAGAGTACTCACAGATTTTCATGATAGCAGGACTGCAGGGCATCCTGGGATTCATAAGACCAGGGACTTATTGGCCCGAGTTGTGTGGTGGCCAGGAATGTCCAAGGATGTCAGGGACTTCGTGCGATCATGTCTCATTTGTGCCAAACCGAAAGTGCCTCGGTCTAGGCCTTTTGGTGAGCTCATGCCGTTGTCCATTCCGGCAAGGCCATGGTCCCACATAGCCATGGATTTTGTGGTAGGCTTACCAATATCTGCCAACTGTCAAACCATTTGGGTTGTCATTGACAGGTTTTCTAAAATGGCACATTTTGTAGCCCTTAAGCAGGTGCCGTCAGCCAGGGAGTTGGCTTCATTGTTTCTGAGGCATATTTTCAGACTGCACGGATTGCCCACTGACATTGTTTTAGACAGGGGTCCGCAGTTTGTAGCACAGTTTTGGAGGGCTTTTTGTGCAACTCTTAAAATCAAACTGAGCCTGACGTCCGCTTTCCACCCTCAGTCCAACGGACAGACTGAACGGCTCAACCAGTCCTTGAAACAGTATCTGCGCTGTTTTATTTCTAAGTTGCAGAATGATTGGGTGGAGCATCTCCCCATGGCAGAATTTGCATATAATAATGCAGTACATTCTGCCTCTAAGGTGTCACCTTTCTTCGCAGTATATGGTTTCCACCCTCAGGCCAATTCTTTTGCTCAGGCTCCGTCTTCAGTTCCATCTCGGGTCTTTCACTTCAAGACCTCGTGGAAAAAGATTCAGGATGCTCTTAAGGAGACAGCATGGAAAGAGAAGGTGTTGGCGGATCGATTTAGACGCCCTTGCCCATTTAAAGTTGGTGACTGGGTCTGGGTTTCAACCCGAAACATCAAATTGCACCAACCTTCGGCAAGACTTGGGCCCAAGTTTATTGGTCCATATAAAATCATCAAGAGGGTTAATCCGGTCGCTTTTCGCTTATTGCTGCCTAAGTCCCTCAAGATTGTGAATACCTTCCATGCGTCTCTTTTAAAGCCTGTCTTCTTTTCTCATAAATTTCCCCGGAAGATCATCAGAGGGGTTCCTTCAGTGGATGTTCAGGGACAGCAGGAGTTCTTGATTGAAAAAATTATGGACTCCAAATTTGTCCGTGGTGCCCTTCACTTTTTGGTCCATTGGAAAGGGTTTGGGCCAGAAGAAAGGTCCTGGGTCCCCGATAGGGATGTCCATGCCCAAAACCTGAAGAGAAGATTTTTTCTGGAGTTTCCCCATAAACCTGGGGGTAGAGGTTTCAAAACCTCTCCTCAAGGGGGGGGTACTGTCAGCAGCGCTGACAAGCGCGCTGCTGCGGTGCCGCCGCAGCAGCGTCCCGGCGCCCTTAGAAGGGCGGTCCGGGCACTTCCGCCCGGCGAGTCCAGGGGGAAGGACGCGACGTCCGCCCGGCTGCGGCGCGTCACTTCCGCCCAGCCGGGGGACTGTAGTGAAAGTCTGGCCGCGTCACCCGGTGGTTGCCAGGCAACCAGGGGACGCCGGGCGGCGCACGCCCAGACAGCTGGGGCTAAATTAAAACAGGGTGAGGGCCGGATCTCACGGCGGAGGCTGATTGGCCAGCAGCACCCTTTTAAGGGGGCTGGCCCAACTCAGCCCCGCCGGTGATATTGTTTCTTGTGGAGAGTCAGTTACTCTCTGGTGTCCCGGTCCCTGCTCTTTTGACCACCCTGCACCAGTCCTGTGCCGCCTCCTGTGCCACTTGCTCGGCTGCATCATACCGCCGGTCCTGCGGTTGTTCCGTGGTCAGCAGTCGTGTCTTCTGGTCCCGCCGAGATCCTCCAGACGTGCACTTCTTCATCCATTGCCGCTGGTGTTTCCGATCCGGTTGTGTAAGTGCTCCAGTGGAGCCTGGTTCATTATTCTTTTATTTGTGGGCAAGCAGCCCTTATTCTTTAGTTGTTCTTTCCTGGTTTATGCCTGGCCTCTCCGAAGTTAGGAAAGGCACATGCTAGGGGGTACTCGCCCGTTTTTGGGGTATCGGTATTTGTATCATTTATTAGGGGTGTCTTTGGTATACCCCATCGCGTTTGGCTCTGGTGTCTGTGACTTGGTCACACCCCCCGTCCTTGGTCTGGTGCCGCGAGATAGGGTGTTCTTTCCAGCTAGGCCCTATTAGCCAGTTCCTCCTCTTGGTCCGAGTCCCTGACGGTCGCCGTGGGTTTGTCCCAACATAACACCTGGCTGCATCGGGGTTAGAGTCGGCTTAACTGACTCTTTCGAACGCGGCGGCTACAGGCGAAGCCTAGCACCTTGCAGCCCGCGGTCACTGGTCCGGGACGGCCAACAGAGTCAGCGTAGGGCTTTGCCGTGGCCGTTCTAAACAGCGGTCCCGGCTGAGGGCTCAGCCCACCACCTACCTCACATCCACCCACGCACGTTACACCCGGTTTTCTTATGAGACCGTGTCCGCTCGCCACGCTTCGGGCACGGTGGCTCGCTGCGCTCGCCACACTATATAAAATCAACTCCATGCGTAGTTGGATAGTAGGGGTATGAAAAAATGGGGTGCATTTAACATGGGAGTCCAGATAATACATAAGTACCCAACCTTTATTTTGCATAATGGTGCTACACTACATTTTAATTAAAGAACTTCTAAAAAAAAAAAGACATGTTGACAACGCAACAGATTAATTTACTATGGTCAAACCCTGTGTACACTTTCACATCGGCCGGTCACGTATGTGCCTTCATCATGGATGGATATCGTTTCTTTCCTTGCTCAATAAATCATCACTGCATGGCTCCCTTTTGTCATAGATTAATCTCCATGCATCTTCTGCTCAGCAGCCACAAGCATTGTGTAGGGGGCCAAGGCATAGCTACATATAGGGAGTGGGAAAAGGGAGTCAGAGGAGCATATGGAGAAGGGTTATCAGAGGAACACAGGGGGAGGAAATGACCAATGGTACACATGGGGAGGTACATATGAGGAGGTGAGATCATAGGGGCACATGGGGAGGAAGGAGGCAGAGGCACTCATTAGGGAGTTGGTCAGAGGCAAATTGGGGAAGCAGTGGTCAGGGGCATTTATGGAGATGGTACATATGGTAAGGGGAGAGAGAATGTAGGTTTGTAAAGGGAGATCGGAGGCACTCATGAGGAGGAGGAGGTTAAAAAGCACTGATGGGGAGGGAGGCAGAGGCATGAATGGGAATGTTGGGGCACAGGAATGGTTAGTAATAAGCAGGTCATGAAGAATAAGCACAGAGAAGCAGCCTTTAGATTTGGCAGCATGAAGATCATTGCATACTTTGGTGAGAGCAGTTTCAGTGGAGTGGAGGGGATTTGACTAGAATGGATCAAGCAGGAAGTGGAAGGAAAGAATGGCAGTCGGCCGTTTTAGACAATACGCTCAAGGAGTTTGGAGGCAAAAGGAAGGAGAGAAATGATGTGAATTAGTTAGAGAATTAGGATCAAGGGTAGTTTTTTATGGATAGGAGAGACAAGAACATTCTTGAAGGCAGAGAGGATAGTACCCGATGAGAGGGAGGCAATAGGAGAGAGGAAGGGGATGATCTATGAGGGGATAGTATCAGGTGGGGAGGTTGTGAGGGGCAAGGAATGGATAAGAGTCATGACTTCCTCACCAGATACATGAGTAGGATGTGAAAGTTGGTAAGGGGGTGGAAGAGGGATTGTGAGTGAGAGGAATTTACTATACCATATGCTAGCTATCTTTAAGAGTAGAAACAGGACATACTTGGACTTCCCCTATAGGTTGTCCTACTTAAAACATATGGATACATAATTAAAAATAAAACAAAATGTCATTGCCCATTATTATTATTATTGCCAATCATTACATGAGGGCTTATAACGAATTAATTGGGCAGTGAGAGGCAGCCATTTCTGTTGTACCTAGGGGCACTCTGACCCCTATATAAGACCCTGCCTAGAATGGGAGGAGTATCAAAGCTCAGAGAAAGATAAAGTGGATGGGAATAAAGGGGTCTATTTACTAAGCCATGGAGAGAGATAAAGAGGACCGAGATGAATGTCAGCCAATCAGCTCCTAACTGTCTTGTTACAGGGTTTGTTTGAAAAATGACAGAGGCAGACTGGCTGATGCTTTATCTCCTTCCACTTTATCTCAGTATATATAACCCTTTATCTTTGTCCATTTGATCTTTCACCGAAGTTTAGGACAATTATCCCAGATAATCACTATGAAAGATCCTAAAGGAAAATGCATGTCCAAAATAATTATTGTATTTCTTTATGTATGATGATTTAAAAAAATTTTTTTTGAAGACTCTGTTGGATTCTATAAGACAGTTAAATCAATCTGACTGAACATACATAGCCTTGCTTTACTAGTTTGAAATGCTAGCTTGAATTTGTGGCATATATTTTCTTGAACATCCAATTTATTTTCATTTCTGCTACTCATACATGTAATAACGTTTAAACAATATCATGAGTCTTTAAAAATAAAAAAGTATTCCCACAAAAATCCTTAATTGTCATCTCAAGAATGTGGAAAAATAGAAATGAAAAGGTCATGCTCTGGGCATGGTTAGTGATGATTTATTCCAGAACATGAATATTGACAGCTGTAATGCCACTGATTTAGAAGAGCGGAAATAAGAAGGTATTTTACTAAAGGGGTAACCTTTTATCCAATCTTAACTCAACTGTTTCTGTCACCGAAGTAAGAAATATGCCTAAATGTGCGCTGGAAGCAAGTACATATCAATAAAGCTTCGGTACAAAGTCTATTTCTCATTGTTGCATGAAAAAATCATCGGACAGTTTTGAATGATTTATTTCATAATTATTTTAAAAACATATTTTTAAAGATAGTTTTTAAATACAATAAACTATTGCCTGTCTAGCACCACACTGAGGGCATATAGAGTATAACAGTTCATCAATTTTTTTATTATTACCAACTCCATGGTCATAGAGCAATATATTTATATTAAATAAAATGTATCTGCCAATCAATCCCCAATATCCACTTTTGCCCCCAGCAGCAGGGGAATGCCCAGCGTTTTATGGTTGTCCCTATGAAAACGCTGGGAACACAGGTGTGGCGTTGCCTGCTTAGGGAGGTCAGCTGACATCACATGTTGTCAGCGCCCGCCCTGTATTTGGCGGTCAGCGGCGGAAAGGGATTTTTTTTTTGATGGATGGCGACTCTCAAATGAATTCTCTTCCCTTCGGCGGCATGTGTTCTCGTACACATCCCCTCGCATGCTAGTGAGGGGATGTGGGCAGCGAGCGTACGTGTGCGGGGTGGGATATGACTTGTTCACTAGGCTGCGAACTGCCTAGCGAACAGATCTTAATCAATATGAGTATAAGCTTTGGGGAATAGCCTTCTTCTCTCCATGCATGAGTATAAATTGTATTTTGTCTTTTCCTCCCCTTCAGAATCTATTTTCTTGTCCATATACAGGATCAGTGGCCTTGTCCTTACTATACATGAATGAATACATGAATCACTTGGGCAGTTCAGTACATTGTCTGTCATTGAGAATATTTACAGTATGTGTAATACCTTGGGTAGACTCATATGGGTTGTATAAGAATTATGATTGCAAACACAATCTTCTGGACTGAAGAAAAGGAAATCCTTTTCTATAGCCACTCCTAGCTATGTAGGTAGGGATAATATGTGTGACAAAGACTATAAATACTAGTCTGTTCCTTTAGTAATTCTAATAGTCATTGTCTAGTCTTGTTCTTATAGTCTCCTCTAGAAGTGGGTGCCAGACGCGGTCCCGACAGTCGGGATCCCGACAGTCATTTACCCGACGTCGGGATCCCGACTATCAAAACTCCGACAGAGCGTTGCCCAATGGCCAGGGCTTAAAGTGAGGGGGAACGGGGTGGAACTGAGTTCCACCACCTCTAATAGTGAGGTGGGACATTTTAACCTCCACATTGGCCCTGCACAGTAATTCGTACAGAGAAGCATTCTAGCTTGCAAGGGAATGCCAAATAGCCCTACCACTGGCCCTGTCTCAGCCTACTGGGGGGAAGGGAGGTGGTTTAATTAGGTGGCATAGAGAAATGAGTTCCCCCACCTCTGCATGACCACTTTATGCCCTGCCGACGGCCACCGGCTATTCTCCCTCGTGGGGGTCCATGACCCCCGTAGAGGGAGAATGGAATAGGTGGCGAGCGTAGCGAGCCACCGTGCCCGCAGCCTGGTGAGTGCAGCGAGTCCGCAAGGGGCTTTGTTGCGCTAACCATGCTGTCTGAGTCCAGGCAGTCAGGATCCCGACATCGGGCTAATGACTGTCAGGATCCCGACTGTCGGTTCCCTATACCACACCCCTAGAAGTAAGGATACAAGTCCCCTGCTGCACTGAGAAACTGCTTTATATTCATAACATTATTTTATTCAACTATATCCCTTCTCTTATAATTAACATGACAATGGCAAAGATTTACTAAGCCTTGAAGAGTGATAAAGTGGAGCGAGGTAAACTAACAGCCAAGCAGCTCTCAAGGGCACAACTACCATAGGTGCAATGGGTTCAACTGCTATGGGGCCCAGAGCTGAAGGGGGCTCATCTTAATATCTAAGTAATATATTTTACATACATTTATCACCATCAGTTGCTAAATAGGAGGCCCTTACAATCTTTTGCTATGGGGCCTACAAATATCTAGTTACGCCACTGGAAGTTCCTATTATATTTCAGGTTGTGTTTAAAAACAGTTAGGCAGAGTTGCCTACTTTTAGGCTGCCCTCTCCAGGAGATGGCAGCTAGCTAGACAAGGAAGGGGTTGGGACCGGGGATCATTTCACTAAAGAGGTGGGTCCGGAGACGGGGCTCAAACACTGTGCTGTGTTTGAAGGCTTGGCCATTGTGATTGCGTCATAATGGTCACGCCCTCGCATTGCAATGTAGCGGTATTGCAGGCATTGCAAAGCGGTGGACGGGTCTGCAATGAAGAGATTTTCTTCATCGGGTCCATGCAGACTCCTCGCCGAGGGGGAATTGCTGGAAGCTAGAGGGATTTCGGTGAACTTACCCACCTTCCAGGGGGTCCTGAGGTCGGACCCAATTTCTGGGAGCATCACAGCCATTCTGTGAGGGTAGGCAAAACTGCAGTTAGGTAATTGGTTGGTTTACCTCTCTCTCCACTGAATGCCCCAAATTGAATAAATCACATGTTTGTTTCATGTAGTATCATGTACTATCTTGTACACAATATGATATCTGCAGATATCACATTTTTCTACAAAATCAGGTACTTTTGTAATAGCACGGCGCCCGGCTATGCTACATTTTCAGCATAGGCTCAACTACGCTGTCAGCATAGCCCAACAGCTGCCTAGTGTACTTAGGGTAGTGACTCCTCTTCTCAGTAATTATTGTGGGAGGGTACGGCAACCCTGCCCATGTCTGCTTCAGGGAGAGCTTCCTTTTCAAACCCCCACTATCCATGCCAATACGAAGCATGGCAAGCGCAGCAAGCCCCACGAGGGGACGCGTCACGTGTCCCCCCGTGCTGTTCATACCCCCATATCCACGTCGGCGTGGAGTTGATTTTATAAAGTGTGGCGAGTGCAGCGAGCCTTGCGAGAGGACGCGGATTACATGTACTCCGCGGCCGCTCGCCACGCTTCAGGCTCGGTGGCTCGCTGCGCTCGCCACACTTTATAAGATCACCTCCACACCGATGTGAATAGTGGGGGTATGAACAGGTCGGGGCGATGCGTAACACGCTTCAGGCTGGCGTGGATAGTGGGGGTGTTTCAAGAACACATATCTGACAGGGACACTGACTACGCTGGCCTCGGGAACACTACACTACTTCTGACAGGGATGCTGACTACGCTTACTACGGTAGCGGGAACTCTACACTACTTCTGACTGGCTACGCTAACTACGCTGGCCGCGCGAACACTATGCTGATTCTGACAGGGCCGCTACGCTAACTATGTAACGGGCGCCGTGCTATTACACAAGTACCCAAAATTAATTTGTATTAACAAGTGTGCGGCAGTAAGAAGGCTTGCAGTAACACATCTGTATAAATGGAAGGAAAAGTAATTATATTAGGAGTTATTAGGTGAAAAGTTCAATAAAAAATCTTCATACATAGGGTCTGATTCAGCTTATAGAGTATACTGCCAGAGGGAAATCTCGCACTTTTGCAAACCAGCAAATGGCTTTGTACGGCTTATGAAAAGTAGCTGGATTGGGGATTGGCCTGCAAATCCATACCCAAGCCGCTCACCATCAAATGATTTTTCCAGTGCGGGCAGTCTGTGCATAGCCCAGGAATCAGGCTGATCGTAGCCGGAACTGTCATCATACACCCTCCCACCTAATGCCCAGACATGCCTGCGCATTTCCTGACACTCCCATAAAATGGCCAGTTATAACCCCACAATGCCGGCTTCATGTCAATCACCTTGCCAATGGCCAGCAATAAAAATAGTAGCAGGCTTTCATCAAAGGACGAAGAAAAAGGTAACAGCGCTGTGGACAATTGAAAGTGAGAAATTGGATGATCTTTACATATAATTATTTACTTCAAAATGTGACACAAATACAAAACATACAATTAAAACAGCACATCTAGGTGTGCAACAAGGTTAAAAACATAAATGCAAAGCAATATGGCCCATTTCCACACTGTAGGGAGTACTGTGGAGAGTCCGTTCCCAGTAAGCCCAGGATAGGAAAGTGGTTTTATAATTACCGCTCCAAGTTGGAGTTAGGGTGGATCGATTGATGGTGAGGAATGTCCAGAAATGTCCTTGTATCCGAGTGGTCGGCCCAAGTTGGCACAAATAACCGATGCCACTGGAGATGGTTGGAGGACAATGATAAGTCACCTTTTGAAGAATGGAGCAGCAATCCTGGAGCGGGTAAATGTCCTGATGATTTGATGAGTTGAAAACTGAATCTCCCACTGGGCTGGTTCGGACTCTAATCCACAAGTCAGGGGTGGCAAATGGGGTGGTAGCACTTCCTGACGCGTTTCGCTGGTCCTGCCAGCTTTATCAAAGGAACTGTTGCCAGCAGGAGAGTATGCAGGCAAAGATGGTCGCTGAGTAGGAGATAGCAGTAAGTGGATTGTGAGAAGAAGAGGGCTATGACAACAAAAGGGAAGAGGGTGCTGTTCTGAGGAGCTTACAATCTAGTGGGAAAGGGGGACAGATAGATAACATTAGGTGCAAGCAAGTGGGAGGTGGTCTTCTGGCAGGATGTATGCAAAGCAGAGATGGTCAAGGCATGAGGCAGGGGTTTGGAGGAGCAGCCTCAGGACTAGGTTATGCAGCAGAAGTGTAGGCTTTGATTAAAAGGTGCCCGTTTGAAGCTTTCCAAGCTCAGGGAGAGTATAATGGAGCGAAGGAGCGTGTTCCACTGAAGGGGTGCAGAGCAGGCAAACTCAGGCAAACTCTTGAACTCGAGCATGGGAAGCAGTGACCAGGCGATGGTCATTGGCAGACCGTAGAGGGAAGGAGGGAGTATAAAGGTAGATGAGATTGGAGATGCATGGGGCAGTGGAATTACAGATGGTCTTGTATGTGAGTGTGAAATGATATCGCTCATTTTTCCCCTTCTGAGCAATATAGTTTCAAATATCGCTTAGTGTGTATGTTAAGTATCAGCAACAATGTGCTCTACCATATGTGGTTAATGATGTGCTCCGTCACCCTACATGTACAGACATTAACCAGGGCTATGCTGCAGAATAGGAAAGATATGGACAGACGCACCTGGATTGTTTTTACATAATACAATGACATTTTTAATAATGATAATAAATAAAAGCAAAAAAAATATGACATTGTATCAGATGAAAAAAATATAGTACATATAAGATACCCATTGAATGTGAGGGCCTGGAGAGTCCGTTGCCCCAATGAATAGTAAATAGTGATAATTACCACCCCAATGGTACTGGCAGGCATACTGATCCGTTAGAACTCCATGTGGTTGGCCTAAATTAGGTAGAATCACCGACATCCACTGGGGCCATGGTAGGATTTTTGGGTGCCTGAGTCTTATTGTAATCCTTAGAGCGATTTTGCCAGAGGAGATGGATACCACAAGATCCAAATGGCTTGGGACGAATTGCTGTAATGTCCCTAGGGAAGGGGGCTGGTTTGGGCTTCTATCCAGGTCCAAGTAAGTGGGTGTTTGTCCAGCAGGTAACTGACGCGTTTCGCCACACCTGGTGGCTTTCTCAAAGGTGAGTGAAATTCAATGGGTATTTTATTATATGTATTATATTTTTTCATCTGATACAATGTCATATTTTATAACTTTTATTTATAATCATTATTAAAAATGTTATTGTGTAAAAACAATCCAATATTGTGTACCCAGCATTACTTTAATATGGTTTGTGTGGACAAAGTTACTGTATTCTGAGACTGATGAAGTTGTGTGATTCCTTTTTGTTATATATGGAAAGTGAAATACTGTAGTCTGGGCACACTGTAAATTAGAGCATCGATAAACAGAGCTTAACAAAGCACCAAAGTGTCATTTCTCAGTATAAATTTACACTTTGCTCCCACTGTGGTCCATTACCAAATTTAATACATGCTTATAAATAGAGAGGATTACACTTGAGGCACATTACTGTAAGTTAGTAGCTATCATTAAGCTTGAGAGACATTTATCTGAAAGCATTGTTCTTTTTCATTTTTCAGTCCCCATAAACTGGCAAATGGGTAAAAGTTTTCCATGCTTCTCTGGAATTTGCCATTAGGTGTTCAGTTTGTTTCCACCTGGAGCTTCTTTAAAATGATTTTTTTTTCTACATAGACTTTATCTTTAACGGTTTCATTCTGTGACATAACTAACATATTATATTCATTTAATAGCATATAATATTCTATTCACTGACACAGGATACACTTTTAAAGTCTCAGGCCCACTAATAACTAATGTGATCATTTATACCCGCAGCCTAGCGAACAGGTAAACCGCACCTGACTTAAGCCTCTATGGGTGAAATCTACTAAGCTGTGTATACTACTTCACATGTGATGATGCTAAGGGCAACCAATCAGCATCTACTTCTCATTTATTTAGCACCCTCTAAAAGATAGGATCTGATTGGTTGCCCATAGCAACATCACATGTGAAGTAGAATACACATCTTAGTAAATTTCCCCCATGTACAGTACAGTATCTTGATCCCTGGTTCTCCAGTGTTCCGTTCCCTGCCTTTTCCCTGTACCTGTGTTTTCTACATGTTCCTGTCTGACTGATGACTGTGCTGGTACATGTCACACAGTGTACAATAAGTTCGGTACTTATTTAGTTTCACGGCGGCAGCATGGCCACACGTCTGAGTCCCCTTGCGGGGCTCGCTGCGCTCCCCCATGCTACAGGCTTGGTGGTTTGCTACGCTCGCCACACTATCTAAAAACAACTCCATGCCAACGTGGATAGTGGGGGTATGAACTATCCACATTGGCATGGAGTTTATTTAGTTTATTTTAGAAAATTTGGCGAGTGTCAAACCCGGAAGTAGTGTGCGGCCATGCTGCCGCCGTGAAACTAAACAAGTACCATAAGTTCTTGCATCAGTGTACACCAGCCCCTTTACAAACCTAGACAGAAGGTCATAACCTGTGTGTCGACCACAGCAAATCCCAAATGCCCTTGAGGGGGTACCTGGTGAAAACCCTAATATACTCTTAAAGTATGGATCGGCATCCACAATATCATCCATGAAGTTGGGGAAGAAGGTAACATTATACAACCAAGACGATGGATGGGAGTCTCTGGGGAAAGGAGAGTTTTCACTGAATAGGGAATGCTTATTATATCCCTATATGCATATGTTAAATCCATAGCATTTATATTTTTAAGCTAATGTAAGTATATTTTAAATTAATTGAAGACATTTATGTCTTTATTAATATTGGTGTCATTTTTTTTTCCGTTTGGTTTCTATTCTTAGCCAGTATATCTGAATTAAATTACTAGAGATTGTTATGCCTGAAAAATGGTTTTGCTGTAATTTAATTATAATTCATGAAACGCTAGTCTTGGAAATAAATGGCTCTTTCCTAGGCTCCCATTGTGCATTTTTATAATTAGAATTTTTATATTAAGCTTAGGATAATACATCATACTCACCTCTAGTTCAATTATAAAGCTACTTTTACCAAATTTACAGTATTGAATGTATACTGCTAAAGGTTTACTATCTTTATTATGACTATTACTAATTAAATTACTATAAGAAAAACCTGCTGTGCTTACACTATGAGACAAAGGTACTCATACTGGCTGCTCTGATCCCCGGCGAAATTGCAAGAGACAGATGTTAACACACTGCACATGCGCAGCATATGTGCAGGGCTTCTGTGCGGGCGCCTTCGGTGACTTGCTGGCATTTTCAGAAATGGGGACATGCAGGGCTGCCATCAGGAATTTTGGGGTCCCGGACTCA
Organism: Crinia signifera; assembly: GCF_055691185.1. NCBI lineage: Eukaryota > Metazoa > Chordata > Amphibia > Anura > Myobatrachidae > Crinia > Crinia signifera. Next base: position 270,103,705 of record NC_139217.1, on the reverse strand, counting down.
TTTCCAGTCCAGGCCCCTGGCACCCTTCTCCTCTCTTGACTTATCGTAACCCGACACCTGCTCCCCCATCTCCTCTTCCACGGAGCTGCAGCCCAGAGGTCCCGGAGCGCAGGCTTCTTCAACTCAGGATGCATGTGGCCAATTAAAATGCAGCACTGGCTGGTGAGTCACTCAGAGCTCGTGTACCGGCAGACGCTCTGATTGGTTGCCGGTACGGGCGCTCTGATTGGCTCAAAAGTCGGTGCAGCATTTTAATTGCCCTCCAGTGTCCTGGGTTGAATAAGCCTGCAATTCGGGACCTGCTTTGTTCAGTGCAGCTGAGGCAGTCGGGGGGTTGCAGTGTCAAAATGAGCTGCCCAGGCCCTTCCAGAGGCTGGGGCCCGGGAAAGCTGTACCCACTGAACCCCCAAGTGGGCAGGCCAAGGACTGTGGCATGAGGTGCACTTTCTTGGGACAGGCTGAGGTTAGATTTATATTAATTTACATTACGACCAATGGTCATGATTTTACTCTTAAACATAAATCACATTGCAGATTAATGCAACCGCAAATGCAGGCAATGGGTGGTATGCACCTGCTCCTGTATTTGTATTGCTAAGGATCTCATATACTAAACTATTGTGAGCAGCTTATCAAATGCGATTCTTAATAAATTATTAGGCCCACTATTATTATTTTCCCAATTTTTCGGGAAGTACACATACACTATACAATGCTCCATCTTTATACCTCTTGCTTTGAACACTGTCTGATTTTGATTAGTTAGGACTTGTACACACAGCACCTCCTCTGGCAGAGGCTCCCGAGACTATCTCTGTGTCACCCTGCCTCCCCAGTCACCCATATTCTCCCTGTCACCACTTCCTCCCCAGTTATCCACTATTTCGATGTCACCCCTGCTTATCTAGTCATCCATTATCTCCATGTCACCCCTGCCTCCCTAATCATCCACTATCTCCTTGTCATGCATGCCTCCCCAGTCACCTACTATATTCCTTTCTCCCACTATCTCCCTGTCTCCACTGCCTCCTCAGTCATCCACTATCCCCATTTCATCCCTGCCTCTCCGGCAACCACCTGACAAATGTAGTCACGTGGACCGGCACATCCGGCGCTCGTTCAGGCTGGACGCTGCTGGATCTCCCTGGAAACCGCTGAACATACGTGGTCACGTGGACCGGTTCACCCGGCACCATCCGCCCTAGTAATCAGTGGACATTTTCATTGTAAGTAGTGTCTGGTATATATGCTGGTTATTTGCACTGTTCTGTTTGTTTGTTAATTTCACCATTGTGTGACTACATTGGCAGTTGTCCTGTTGAAGGGGTGTAAGCTCCGAAACTGTTGACGACCCATGACTGACTTTCGCATGATTATTTTGAATACACTTCTGCTGCTTCTTTGAAAGTGCTGCCTCATTTTGAGTGTGGACAACTCATCTACATTTCTATCCCAGGAAGGCACCCTGCAAATATGCCATTAATGTAAGTGACGGATTTACAAATGGTATATATATTATATTAGGCGGAATTGCAATAAAAATGAGGACTTTGACCAACAATTGGGAACTTATTCATCTAGATTTATAGAAAGAGGATACCCCACACCCCTGATTGAACAAGCAAGCATCAGAGCTAAGGAGCAGAATAGGGAAGAACTTCTCATATATAAAAATAAAGAAAAAGAAGAAAACCAACACGCCAATTTTATAACAACTTATAACTCTGGAGAAACTAAATTAAGAAAGACATTGAAGAAACACTGGGCAATACTCAAATTAGACCCCATTTTAAAAGATACCTTGCCGCAACAACCCAAAATAATTTTTAAGAAGGCCAGAAACCTTAAGGAGATCCTAGCACCCAGTTTATTAAAACATGCACCAAGCAACCCCAACAATTCTTGGTTAAGCACCACTGGTTTCTTCAGATGCAACCAATGTTGCATTTGTAAATATGCCCATAAAGATGGTAAAAGTGTTGCCAATCATAACTCAACAGTCCATCATAAAATTAAACAAAAAATGAACTGCCTTACTACTTATGTAATTTATTGTCTGGAGTGCACTTGTGGATACAAATACATAGGCAAAACCAAGAGACCGTTAAAAATAAGGATACAGGAGCACGTCAGGGCCATTAAAAACAAAATGGAAAACCACTCCGTCCCTAGACATTTTTTGAACATACATAAGTCCAACCCTGATCATATATCGTTCAAGGCTATAGAACAGGTCACGTTGGGGGAGAGGGGAGGCGACAGAGATAAGAAACTTTCCCAACGAGAAATGTTTTGGATATATTCTTTGAACACCCTGACCCCTTTCGGACTAAATGACTCCTATGAAATTGCACCTTTTATCTGAATATCAACATCCGAATATCAGACAGAAAACATGCGGTCAATATAAGACAGACAACATGCGGTCAATATTTTATATGAAGATGTGAGAATATGTTTGATGTTTTTAACTATATTTTTATCACTTTTCATTTATATGTGCATATATTCATCAATGTTGTCTACTTCATCATATATAATGCTGCTAAATATTTTTAACATTTTTTCTGCCTATATATATATATATTTTTATCATATATATTTTTTATCATATTCTTTATCATTATGTATTTTGCTGTTCTTTATTTCTCTGCTTACTTTATGAATGTATATGGGTCTATGTAGTTACTATACATTAATCAACTTCTAAGAAGTATCTGTATGGTGTCAGGGTCCAACTCATTGCTACAGTGGGTCCACACTGAGCAATTGTATGTTGGAACAAGGACATAAATGCATGATATTCTTATACATATTCTTACATATATGTAATGATTCTTGTGCATGATGTTTCTACATACATGTAACAATCCTAGTATCTCTGACGATATAAGCATTATTCTGCACCCTATGTAATATGCTGAGCTCACAGCTTTATTAATCTAATGTCCCAGCACATGCGCAGCTATCTCTTTAATTAACTACCAGCGCCATAGATAACACTGCTGTAGATATCACTGTAAGCACGGAGGACGGCTAAGACAGCCTCCCCGCGAGTCTATATAATCACCACGCATGCGCACTTTGCCCGTAAACAGGGAAACTACAACAGTAATGGAGAAGCTGTCTATACACTCGCGATATCGCGATGTGCCTCGCGCATGCGCACACTCATCCATACATCGGCAACTAAGTCCTGAATGTTGCTATAGCAACGCGGGACTCGCGCGCACGCGCAGTGCAGTCTTCCGGACGCCAGTCACTTAAGGTTTATGCTGGAGGCTATTTATACCTCTCCCTGTCCTGGTCACCTCATCTTTAACCCCTGATGAAGTCCCATTCTATGATTTAAAGGGACGAAACCGGTTGGGCCAACACCTCTCCATCCCCGCTGGCATCACAACCAGATAAGCATTTGAACATTATTTTCAATGTACGGGTCCATCCATACTGTTTTCTATGCTACATATTTTTTAAAAGTTTTTCAGTATCTATATTGTTCTAAATAAATATTTTTTATATATAAAACAATATTATGCTATGATTTCTTCCCATCTTGGGAGAATCTTTTGGTTTTAAGGGCTTTGGAGGATACCTGCTGGAATCATCACCTGGTCACATATAATCCCAGTGTGAGTTTCATGATATTTAATCCTACTTAACTATATTTTTTCACAAGGTGACCACTGTGTGCATTTTAATCTAACCACAAGGTGGCGTTGTTCACCAATTAATCTTCTATGCACAAGCACTTATAATATTTATAGTTGATCCACAAAGTCACCTTATTCATCTCTCTCGGGGCGAATGATAACCCACTCTCCGTATCATTTCCCTCATGTTTGAAACATATTATTGAGACGGACAGAGAGGAACGAGAGAGACCCCTTCAAGAAAGAGAAATTGCTACATGCAAATTTCTTGCTACTTGCTGGTACGCAGAATATAAAATTTCTTTAAGGATTGTTTTAGCACCCACTGTTCATTTCTGAAAAAACACTGAAGGCGCAGAGGACATACCACTTTGTATATATATATATATATATATATATATATATATATATTGCCCTTGCAATGAGCATGCAATCTACTGGTTACGAGCATGTAATCCACCGGTACCAAGCAAAAAAAACCTGGCAATGAGCATGAAACCCCTAAGATGATCATGAAATCCCTAGCAATGAACATGTTATCCCTGGAAATGAGCATGAAACCCTTGGCAACTAGCATGTAATCCCTAGCAATGAGCATTCATTTGCAGACTACCACATGATGGGCCAAAATCAGACCTGATCGCATGTCGGCGAATTCACACAGTGGGTGATTATATTATATTGCGCATGCGTACTGTTTACAGTATGCCAGCGCGAGACAGTCCTGTGTTTAACTCCTGCAGCTAACTCTGGTCCCAGGCCGTTAGTGATTGACAGGGAGTGGGCATGTGGATTGGCAAGACGTTGAGCGTGCCAGAAAGATTGCTGGGAGTGTCTGGGAAAATGCAGGTGTGCCAAGCTGGCCTAGGGGAGGTTTTGTGATATCAGCTTCAGTCAGGATGTGCCTGTTTATTATTGCAGCTCAGAGTAAGTCTCAGGCTGCGAGGCACCTGCAATGACTTGTGCTATATATATATATATATATATATATATATATATATATATATATATATATATATATATATATATATATATATATAAATAATTCAATGGTGAGCCTGTTATGAAGTATTTCAGACATATTTGCACGGGTGCAACAGATATGCACCCGTACACATCCATTCACACCGCAAGCACATTCATTCACAAGGTAGAATTTACTGGAGAAGGGTGACGGCTAAACTGATGACTTACCCCCAAAGTCTTTTATCTACTGTACAACAGATGTACAATGTTTAATCTATAGTCCTATCACAATGATGACAATAGGAATAATTGGCAGTGTATACAGTACCTAGAACAGTACCTAGAACAGTACCTAGAACATTGAATGTTTAGCCCATTTAGGCCACTAAAAGCTCCATTAAGCAGTTAAATCCTGCTTTAAAGCTCCTTTTAATAGATTTGTATAAAGCTTTATAAACAGGTATATAGCAATATATTCAAGAATATTCAGTTCACAACTTAAAATAACAGAATAATTATGTTGAGAAAATAATGTAAATAACATCCAATGAATTAGGTCAATTGTAAAGTAGAATGGCCGGGCATCCTCTCCCTTCACTGCCCCCAGACTGCTATTACAGTAAGGAAAGGGCATTTTATTTGCATGCCATATAGCTAATTAGATATACAGTAGATATTGTTTCTACATTTATTCAATGCATTCCAGTGAGAATAGATGATATATGTATTCATTTAATTGGAATATCTAATTATACAACAAGTAGATATTATGTAAACTAAAATATTAAAAGTTAAGGATTCATTGTATTAATTAATGATCGGTGATATATGCAAAGCTGTCAGTAACAAGCAATTAGAAAGATCTCAATGGGAACACCATGCATTATGCAACTTGCTTAATGAAAATCTGCATTTACCCCTTGATATACTGTACATACTGCATTTCTTTCATTAGCTCAGATTACAGAACACAACCACTAAATGGACTAAAATCGAATAGTGTCACACATGAGTCACTTTAATGCAAACTACATTTTAGAGGAACCCCATGCTCAGCTAAACATCAAGGACTCACTTTATGTCAGTGATTTAGTAATAGCAAATCAAGTGAGATGATGTCTCCTCTAGTGCGCATAGCCAGATAGCCTGAGGTTTCAACTAGTCTCTTCCTATTCCTGTAACAGAGCCCATAGGGTTATTCATTTGCCAAAACCTATTACGGTAATAAGTAAATAGCCAGCTCTTGTTCAGTGATTCAATAGCTTACTGATTCACAATGTCAGTTCATACCGTCTGCTCTAGCCTAATTCTGTTTATGCTGATATTAATTAATATGAGATCTATCAGATGGAGAGGACTTAAAAATGGACTTAAATGACCCATTGTTGTAAACAGTTATGTGCCATGTTGACCTACATAGCAATTTATATTGATAAGTTACTCTATTGGTAATAGAAACTTGTATTTACTTATCCACTCTGTAGTGTATCCTCAGTTCAATGTTAGCCTGTTGATAGGCTCATAGGCATATACCAAAGACTCATAGGCATTTCTAGAATGGGTGCAATGTGTGCACATGGTCCCTGGGTCCGGGGGCGGGCCTCACACAGCATCCATGTTTGAATACTCACCTTTAAGGAGTCCCATGCCAGGTAATGCATCCACAGCAAATATTGCAGCCAAAATGGCCGCTGTGTATGTGCAGTAGATTCCAGAAACCTGCAAATGTGCAGTAGACTTTGGCACAATGCCAGAGTCAACTTAACCAGCTTCTTTAATGTTACCAGAGGCCTCCTGGTATCCCTCTTGATTAGAATTCTTCTAGTCCTGTCATCAACTGTCTCCTCAAAGTAAGTCAATATTGTTTAACTATTTTACCACAATGGTAAAATAGTTTTGCACTATTTTACTGCCTTTTACATTTGCACTATTTTACTGCCTTTGACTGCCATATCATTTTAGATAGGTACTGTACCTTTCAACAATGCGATCCTACTGCTGTTGAGAAAGCCCCATGTAGACCATGTCTATTCCATGATGATGCTAATAAGCAACTGGTGTTTGCCAATTATACAGTATGTGCTTGGCTACCTCTAAACACAGATACAGCCCTGTCATGAGTGTGCGCACCCTTATGCAACCAGAGTATTGTACAGTACATTTTGTACTTCATTTGTATGTTCCAAAAATTCTCTGCATTTTTGGTTCTCACTTGTAGTTTGTTGTTTTCCAGGTCACATTAGAGGGTATATCACAAATACTGCTTTTTCAGTAACGTTAAATTAACTTTGTATATCCACTGCAACTGTGACACACACAAACACACATTTTAGTTTACCTTGCTATCCATCTATGGTAGATAGATAGATAGACAGACAGACAGACAGACAGACAGACAGACAGAAAGACAGATCTCTATGCATATTGCTGATTATATAACATGGAACCCCCCACATACAAATATTTGTTTGGTCAGAGTTCTATCTTCCCAACTGTCGGGACCATATACCACACCCTGAATTACAGTTCCAATAATTCACATTATTCCCAAATGGATGCTCTATATTCTCAAGTGCTCAAGATTTCCTGATGGCAGTCACTTTGACGTCTGGTGTGTTTAGGGATGGGGCTAGGTATCCCATAAGGATATTCAATCACTTTACCAGTTCCTCACAGGTAGGTATGCAAGATCCCAGTAGGTCAATAGCTCAATGCGTTTCCCCGGATAATATGGACTTGCTCCTGAGGAAGCCGGAGTCCATATTATCGCTCTAGCTCTAGCCATCCACCAATCAGAGCTTGTATATGCCCATGAGAGATATTGGTGGATGGCCACCATTATCCACTAATCAGCAATACTAGTGAAAATAGTGTGGTATGAAGCACTGTGTCTTCAACAGCCTTTGCCAACTAGTGATGCCATTAGCTTCCTCCTCTGTCTTGCTTGCTGGTTTCACTGCAGCAGCATATACACTACAATAATGATACTACTATGCTGTGATACTGATATGCTGCAATACTCTTAAGCTGATGCTGTAATACTGCCTTGTTATTGCTGAAATACTACTGTGCAGCTGTGACTACTTATCAAAGCCCCAGACTGTTTATTTATGCTTGTGTCAAGACTCTACTTTAAGCTACAACAAGAAGCTAAATACATAAAAGTCCTTTGGATCAACAATATAGCAACAATATAGCATCAAAAAGGAAACAAGAAATTGGAAAAAGGTTGTAATGAGGCACAGGTTTGATTTTAGCAGTCTGTACATACAGTAGATATGATAGTATGTAATATAAATAAATATATTATAATCTATCTATCTATCTATCTATCTATCTATCTATATATATATATATTTACAGTATATTAACAGATAATATGTATTACTCCTCTAAATAGAATTCACCCTGAATCTCAAACAGATAATATGATGAAGTTTTTGCATTCCAGCTCTAATGTTGTGTAGCCTTGATAGAAACATTTCAGCCAGTATCAATGTAGTAAGCTAAATCTCCTTTCCTTATATTACCCAGAGGGATCTGTGTAGACATATTAGCCTAATGGGCCCCATACATAAGCAATCACAATTTATGGATTTCCAGATACAGGGATATTTTGGCCAGATAAATGGATTTTACAATCTATCTGTCTTTGCCCACACATTACAGATTTATTTCAGTGATCGGCAGATTTTTCCATCTAAAGATTGCATCTTCATATCTGGAAATTGCCCAATTGATTGCTGTTCATAATGTAAATAGCTGAAGAAGACAAATTGGGAATGTCCACACATATAAAAAAGATCCGCAGATAATACCAGATTATTAAACATGTACTATCTATATGTGCAAGCTCTGAGACGACCACTTTGTGTGCCTATGTAGGCAGTAGTGCGCCATGGTCACTTAATGAACAAAAATAAATTAAAGAATTGAATGTCCACGGGAAAATAACCTTTTGGAGGCATGTGGGCAAAATTCCATTGGGCTATGGAATGATGGACAAAGGAGAATAGTCGCTATGAGAAAAGACATACCTCCCAACATGACCCATTCCTGGAGGGACACAATGCTCTGTTTATGGACTTCCACCTTAATGTATGATTGCCATCACCTGTGTTAAGCTAGATAATTGATAAGAAAGATGTTTCAATTCAGGTGATTGCACCTGAATACATTAAGAACAAAGTCCAGGAACAGAGCATTATGTCCCTCCTGGAGAGAGTCATGTTGGGAGGTATAGTATGGAAGAGATGCTTTACTTGGCTGAGGAAGAACATGGGAAAAACAGTATAAACAGAGCTACAGTATCTTCTATTCCTTCTACAGTACATACACAGGGCCTAATTCCAACCTGATCGCAGGGCAAATTTGTTCTAAAAATGGACAAAACCATGTGCGCTGCAGAGGGTCAGATGTGACATGTGCAGAGAGAGTTACATTTGGGTGGGGTGTGTTCAAATCTAAATAGCAGTGTTACAATAAAGCAGGCAGTATTTACACTGCACAGATACAAAACAACCAATTTAACCAATCTAACTCTCTGCACTGCAGGTGGGACATGTTACATTTGCCCCACCTGCAGTGCAGAATGGTTTTGCCCATTTTGAGAACAAATTTGCCCTACAATCATGTCTGAATCAGGCCCATAGGTCCTAGTGCAGGTAATACATTTTTATTGATCCAGTTACAGAAATACAGGAACCTGTCATATGCATTGGTGTGTATAGATGTATATAACCGCAACAAATAAATTACATCCCATATACAGGCATATCATCTTGTGTGTAATAGAAAACAACAGAAGAACACACTGCTGGTATTGTTGTCCAAACAATGAGTAAGCCAGTGTTTCCCAAGCCCAGTCCTTGGAGACCCCTAACGGTGTATGTTTTTTTACGCTATCACATTTGAAATAATTAACTCCACCTGTGGATCTTTTGATATGGAAATGTCTTTTGATCCAATTATACATGTCCACAAAAATGTTTGAAGTGTAAAAAGAAAGGCATTTTGTCTAAAAAAAATCCAATTAAAATACGTGTTCAATGTACTGTAGCAATTCTAATCCAGAATACTAACCCCTTACACCTCTCAGACATTATACCAGAAATAATGTTTACATGTCACATGATTATATTCTTAATACGAGATATTAACCCCTTCCCGACATTTGACGTATATATACGTCATGGCCGGGATGTACTTCCCGACACATGACGTATATATACGTCATGACTTTAAACTGTCCCCGCGTCTATAGACGCGGGGACAGAGGGACGATGTCTGCTGTCCCTGACAGCAGACATGTCCCTGCATGCCCAGGGGGGGCTGCGATGCCGCCCCCCGTCGGCGATCGCTGTGATTGGCTGTTCAGTGTGAACAGCCATTCACAGCGTTTTCCTGTGTTACCGGCGAATCAGACGCTCGGTAACACAGGTGTCAATCACCGCCGGGCGTCAGGGGGCATGAGGGGGTCATCGGTGACGACGACACCTCACCCCACCTGCCCCCAAGGCTGTGATTGGTCCGTGGGACCCACGGACCAATCACAGCCAAGGCGCGTGATTTAAACTAACGGTGACTGCGCTGCAGACGCCATTCCGGTCTGGAATTGCGTGCAGAACGGTCACCGTGCCAATCTGTCGTGATACATACCTGATCCTTGCCTGAAACTTACCTGATCACCGCTGATCACCGCTGGTAGCGTGCTGCCAGCAGCTGGATACTTCCTGGATCTTGTGACTTCTGTGTGTGCTGCTGCAGCAGTGTCATAGAGTCACAGATCGTGAGAGATAGGGACAGATAGTGACAGAGAGTGATAGAGAGTGATAGAGAGTGATAGAGAGTGCTATATTTTGTGTCTGCTGCACCCCCTTTTGTGCTGATCACTATATCTGAGGTGATCAGAAACTTTTTGGGGGTGCAGAGGTTTTTTTTTTATATATATACCTGTCAGTTGCAGCAAAGGTTGTGCTGCCTGTGCAGCTGACTGCTGCCCCCCCTGCTGCCCCCCCTTTTGTGCTGATTGTGCTGATTAATTAACTGATCAGCAACTTTTTGGGGGTCCAGGGTTTTTTTTTTTTATATATATACCTGTCAGTTGCACCAAAGGTTGTGCTGCGTGTGCAACTGACTGCTGCCCCCCCTGCTGCCCCCCCTTTTGTGCTGGTCAGTTTTAATTAATTAATCAGCAACTTTTTGGGGGTCCAGGTTTTTTTTTTATATATATATACCCTGTCAGGTTGTGTGTCTGCTGCCCCTCACTGCTAATCAGTGGTGCATCACTGCGTCACTGATCTGCAGTTTTTTTTGCAGTGGGGTTTTGTTTTTACACCCACGTTGCTTGTGTGGGTGTCCTGTGGCCGCTGAGCGCTGATCAGTGACGTACAATCACTGAACAGCATTTTTGGCACAGGGTTGATATCATTTTTTTTTCTGCAGTTTTTTTAAATTGTTTTTTTTTTTTTGGAGAGTGCTGTGGAAATTTTTTTTAAATTGTTTTTACACCCACGTTGCTTTTGTGGGTGTCCTGTGGCCGCTGATCAGTGACGTACAATCACTGAACAGCATTTTTGGCACAGGTTGATATCATTTTTTTTCTGCAGTTTTTTTTAAATTGTTTTTTTTTTTGTTTTTACACCCACGTTGTTTTTGTGGGTGTCCTGTTGCCTTTGAGCGCTGTTCAGTGACGGACGTTACTGACCAACATCTGTGCTCAATTTTTGGCGCAGGACCTTTTTTTTTTTTTTTTTAACCCCTTCAATTTTTTTTTTTTTATTGGGATCAAATTCCTGTATAAAGTATTTTTTTTTTCTGCACTACATACACACTACACACTACATACCCCCCGTGTTGAAATAAAGTTTGTACCCCCCCTACACTATACACGTGTTGAAACATTACATTTACAGAAACACAAAAATAAAAATGGCATCCCAAATGTCATCCCAAATGTCATCCCAGTCATCCAGAAGAATGTATTCAGCGGAGGAGGCATATGCCATGCTTGCCTCTGACTCTGACACAGCCAGTGATGCAAGCGGGGAATTTGAAGGATTCGCCTTAAGCTCCTCTTCCTCCTCTGCTGATGAGGGACCCCCTCAAAGACGCCCCCGTAGAGCAGCTGAGACCCCCCCCAAATGATTGATCCCGTATGGACCCCACCACCAGACAATTTTGAGCCCCAGGTTCCTGAGTTTTTGGCCATCCCAGGAATCCAATTTGATTCAGCAGGTCTCAGAGAAATTGACTTTTTCAAATTATTTTTCTCTGATGATTTTATAAATTTAATGGTGGACCAAAGTAATTTATATGCCCAGCAGTTTATTGCTCAAAACCCCACGTCATCATTTGCTAGGTGGACCCCTGTAGATGCAGTAGAGATGATGACGTTTTGGGGTCTGGTGTTACATATGGGCATAGTAAAAAAGCCAGAAATTAGGCAATATTGGAGTACAGATGTTCTGTACAGCACCCCATTTTACCGTATGGCCATGACTCTGACTCGTTTTGAGATAATCCTTAAATTTTTACATTACACCGATAATACACTGTGCCCACCCAGAGATGATCCCACCTTTGACCGTCTATTCAAAGTCAGGCCGGTCATTGATCATTTCAGTGCCAAATTTGCAGAGATGTACATACCTGAAAAATTTATTTGTATTGACGAGTCCCTTATACATTTTAAAGGAAGGGTTAAATTCCGCCAGTACCTTCCCAGTAAGAGGGCAAGGTATGGCATAAAAATGTATAAGCTGTGTGAAAGCACCTCAGGGTACACCCACAGGTTTAGGGTATATGAAGGGAAGGATTCAAGAATTGAACCGCCAGAATGCCCCCCCTCCCTCGTAGGTGTTAGTGGAAAAATTGTCTGGGATTTAGTGCACCCCTTCCTGGATAAAGGTTATCACCTCTATGTGGATAACTTTTACACTAGCATCCCCCTGTTTAAGGCCCTTGGTTCAAGAGGTACAGCAGCTTGCGGTACTGTGCGTAAGAACCAAAGAGGCCTCCCAAAAACGCACATTGCCCAAGTAATGAGAAGGGGTGAAAGCAGGGGAATATGCACCGAAAGTATGTTGTTGGTCAAATATAAGGACAAGAGGGATGTCCTTATACTGACAACAATTCATGGAGACAGTACCACCTCCATCCCTGTACGAGGTACCAGTACCCACACCTCAAAACCTAATTGTATCCTAGATTACAATAGGTACATGGGCGGAGTGGATCTTTCAGATCAGGAACTGAAGCCGTACAGTGCCCTGCGGAAAACAAAAATCTGGTACAAGAAGCTGGCCGTGTATATCATCCAGATGGCACTGTATAACGCTTACGTGCTATTCCGTTCTACCAGCCAGAGGGGGACATTTATGCACTTTCAAGAGGAAGTCATAAAGGGCCTAATATTTGGGAACCAGCAGGCAGAGGGCCCTAGTACTTCTAGTACTGGCCCCCGTATTGTACCAGGGCAGCATTTTCCTAACGAAATCCCCTCCACTGCAAGAAAGGGCAGGACACAAAAAAGGTGCGAAGTTTGCTATAAAAAGGGAATAAGAAAGGAAACTATTTTCCACTGTGAAACTTGCCCCGACAAACCCGGCCTATGTATAAAGGAGTGTTTTAAAATATACCACACATCTATGGATTATTAGGTTCATCATTTCACCGTGCTTCGGGGGTCTTGCTAATGCCACATAGCACCCACCATTCATTCCACCAGAATCTGAGCTGCAAAATCCAAAAATCACTCCTTCCCTTCTGAGTCCTGCCATGCACCCAACTGGTATTTTTTGGTCACATATGAGGCATTGCCATACTCGGGAGAAATTGGGGCACAGATTTTGGGGTGCTTTTTCTCCTTCATACCTTCTGAAAATGAAAAATTTTGAGCCAGAACTGCATTTTTGTGTAAAAAAAATGTAATTTTTCATTTTCACTGCCCAGTTGTATCAAAATTGGTGAAACCCCTGGGGGTTTGAAATGTACACTATACCCCTAGATGAATTCCCTGAGGGGTGTAGTTTGCAAAATGGGGTCAATTGTGGGGGGGTTCCACTGTATTGGTGCTTTGGGGGTCTTGCTAATGCGACATAGCACCCACCAACATTCCACCAGAATCTGTGCTGCAAAATCCAAATATCACTCCTTCCCTTCTGAGTCCTGCCACTTTTTGGTCACACATGAGGCATTGCCGTACTCGGGAGAAATTGGGGCACAGATTTTGGGGTGCTTTTTCTCCTTCATACCTTCTGAAAATGAAAAATTTTGAGCCAGAACTGCATTTTTGTGTAAAAAAATGTAATTTTTCATTTTCACTGCCCAGTTGTATCAAAATTGGTGAAACCCCTGGGGGTTTGAAATGTACACTATACCCCTAGATGAATTCCCTGAGGGGTGTAGTTTGCAAAATGGGGTCACTTGTGGGGGGGTTCCACTGTATTGGTGCTTTGGGGGTCTTGCTAATGCGACATAGCACCCACCAACATTCCACCAGAATCTGTGCTGCAAAATCCAAATATCACTCCTTCCCTTCTGAGTCCTGCCACTTTTTGGTCACACATGAAGCATTGCCGTACACGGGAGAAATTGGGGCACAGATTTTGGGGTGCTTTTTCTCCTTCATACCTTCTGAAAATGAAAAATTTTGAGCCAGAACTGCATTTTTGTGTAAAAAAATGTAATTTTTCATTTTCACTGCCCAGTTGTATCAAAATTGGTGAAACCCCTGGGGGTTTGAAATGTACACTATACCCCTAGATGAATTCCCTGAGGGGTGTAGTTTGCAAAATGGGGTCACTTGTGGGGGGGTTCCACTGTATTGGTGCTTTGGGGGTCTTGCTAATGCGACATAGCACCCACCAACATTCCACCAGAATCTGTGCTGCAAAATCCAAAAATCACTCCTTCCCTTCTGAGTCCTGCCATGCACCCAAATGGTATTTTTTGGTCACATGTGAGGCATTGCCGTACTCGGGAGAAATTGGGGCACAGATTTTGGGGTGCTTTTTCTCCTTCATACCTTCTGAAAATGAAAAATTTTGAGCCAGAACTGCATTTTTGTGTAAAAAAAAAATGTAATTTTTCATTTTCACTGCCCAGTTGTATCAAAATTGGTGAAACCCCTGGGGGTTTGAAATGTACACTATACCCCTAGATGAATTCCCTGAGGGGTGTAGTTTGCAAAATGGGGTCACTTGTGGGGGGGTTCCACTGTATTGGTGCTTGGGGGGTCTTGCTAATGCGACATAGCACCCACCAACATTCCACCAGAATCTGAGCTGCAAAATCCAAAAATCACTCCTTCCCTTCTGAGTCCTGCCATGCACCCAAATGGTATTATTTGGTCACATGTGAGGCATTTCCGTACTCGGGAGAAATTGGGGCACAGATTTTGGGGTGCTTTTTCTCCTTCATACCTTCTGAAAATGAAAAATCTTGAGCCAGAACTGCATTTTTGTGTAAAAAAAATGTAATTTTTCATTTTCACTGCCCAGTTGTATCAAAATTGGTGAAACCCCTGGGGGTTTGAAATGTACACTATACCCCTAGATGAATTCCCTGAGGGGTGTAGTTTGCAAAATGGGGTTACTTGTGGGGGGCTTCCACTGTATTGGTGCTTTGGGGGTCTTGCTAATGCGACATAGCACCCACCAACATTCCACCAGAATCTGTGCTGCAAAATCCAAAAATCACTCCTTCCCTTCTGAGTCCTGCCATGCACCCAAATGGTATTTTTTGGTCACATGTGAGGCATTGCCGTACTCGGGAGAAATTGGGGCACAGATTTTGGGGTGCTTTGTCTCCTTCATTCCTTGTGAAAATGAAAAATTTTGAGCCAGAACTGCATTTTTGTGTAAAAAATGTAATTTTTCATTTGCACAGCCCAGTTGTATCAAAATTGGTGAAACCCCTGGGGGTTTGAAATGTACACTATACCCCTAGATGAATTCCCTGAGGGGTGTAGTTTGCAAAATGGGGTCACTTGTGGGGGGGTTCCACTGTATTGGTGCTTGGGGGGTCTTGCTAATGCGACATAGCACCCACCAACATTCCACCAGAATCTGAGCTGCAAAATCCAAAAATCACTCCTTCCCTTCTGAGTCCTGCCATGCACCCAAATGGTATTTTTTGGTCACATGTGAGGCATTGCCGTACTCGGGAGAAATTGGGGCACAGATTTTGGGGTGCTTTTTCTCCTTCATACCTTCTGAAAATGAAAAATTTTGAGCCAGAACTGCATTTTTGTGTAAAAAAATGTAATTTTTCATTTTCACTGCCCAGTTGTATCAAAATTGGTGAAACCCCTGGGGGTTTGAAATGTACACTATACCCCTAGATGAATTCCCTGAGGGGTGTAGTTTGCAAAATGGGGTCACTTGTGGGGGGGTTCCACTGTATTGGTGCTTGGGGGGTCTTGCTAATGCGACATAGCACCCACCAACATTCCACCAGAATCTGAGCTGCAAAATCCAAAAATCACTCCTTCCCTTCTGAGTCCTGCCATGCACCCAAATGGTATTTTTTGGTCACATGTGAGGCATTGCCGTACTCAGGAGAAATTGGGCCACAGATTTTGGGGTGCTTTGTCTTCTTCATTCCTTGTGAAAATGAAAAATTTGAGCCAGAACTGCATTTTTGTGTGAAAAATTTAATTTTCCATTTTCACTGCCCAGTTGTATCAAAATTGGTGAAACCCCTGGGGGTTTGAAATGTACACTATACCCCTAGATGAATTCCCTGAGGGGTGTAGTTTGCAAAATGGGGTCACTTGTGGGGGGGTTCCACTGTATTGGTGCTTGGGGGGTCTTGCTAATGCGACATAGCACCCACCAACATTCCACCAGAATCTGAGCTGCAAAATCCAAAAATCACTCCTTCCCTTCTGAGTCCTGCCATGCACCCAAATGGTATTTTTTGGTCACATGTGAGGCATTGCCGTACTCAGGAGAAATTGGGGCACAGATTTTGGGGTGCTTTGTCTTCTTCATTCCTTGTGAAAATGAAAAATTTGAGCCAGAACTGCATTTTTGTGTGAAAAATTTAATTTTCCATTTTCACTGCCCAGTTGTATCAAAATTGGTGAAACCCCTGGGGGTTTGAAATGTACACTATACCCCTAGATGAATTCCCTGAGGGGTGTAGTTTGTAAAATGGGGTTACTTGTGGGGGGGTTCCTAAATTTTAGCATCTTATGGTGCCTAGAAACCTACATGGTGCCTAAAAAATAATCTCATAAAAAGGAGGCTCCAAAATCAAGAAGGTGCTCCTTCTATTATGAAGCCTGTGGTTTGGTCAACGTGCACACTAGGGCCACATATTGGATATTTATGAAAACAAAAGAATTGGGGGAATCAATTTTTAGTCACATTTCTCTAGTAAAGTCTACTGTGTTCCTTAGAAAAATGTATTAAAATTTCAAATCTGCAAAAAAAATGAAATTTTGAAATTTCACCTACACTTTGTTTTAATTCCTGTGAAACACCTAAAGGGTTAACAAACTTCCAAAATGCTGTTTTGAATACTGTGAGGGGTGCAGTTTTTGAAATGGCATCATTTATGGGGGTGTCTCACATACAAGTCCCTCAAAGTCACATCAGAACTGAACTGGTCCCTAAAAAAATCAGTGTTTGAAATTTTCTTGAAAATTTGAGAATTTGCTATTCATATTGTAAGCCTCCTAGTGTCCAAAAAAATTAAAAGGAAGTTGAAATAATGATGGAAACATAAAGTAGACATATGGTCTATGTTAGTTATTAACTATTTTGAGTGGTATGATTATTTGTCTCACAAGCAGAAAATTTAACATTTTGCAAATTGCTAAATTTTCCATTTTTTTACGACATTTTGGTATTTTTCACAAAAAAACACAGACTGTATCGACCCAAATTTATCACTAATTTGAAGTACAATGTGTCACGAGAAAACAATCTCAAAATCACTGGGATAAGTAAAAGCAAAAAAAAGTTATCCCCACTTAAGTGATACATGTCAGATTTGAAAAAAAGGGCTCTGTCAGGAAGGCAAAAACTGGCTGTGTCAGGAAGGGGTTAAGGGAATGAGGCAATGAAATCAGGCTGTCCTTGGGGTCTGGAACATTCTGCAACATATTGCATGTATACTAAAGACCACAAACAGAACAGCTTGATACTGTATATAGGATAAAGGTTATAAGAAAATGCTTTGTGAACTTTTAATTAATGAGAAACATTACACAATGCACCCCCAAATCCCATAACGATTACCATTGTTACCATTTATATTAGTGTCTTCTGGGAAATGATTGCTACAGAGTACATTTTCTATAATGCAAGCGCTTTTCATCTATGAAACATGCACTGTTATGGGTCCATGAGGACTGGAGTTGGAAAGCACTGACTCATGTGTTTAGATAGCAGAACAAATTCTATATAATATAGTACATACCAGGGGCATAACTAGACCTTTGTGGACCCCATAGCAATTTTTCAAGGGGCCCCCTAACTCAGCCTTAGTGTGACTAGACAGAGAGGCAGTGGGGTCATAGAGAACGGCAGCAGAACATAGGCATAGGGACAGAGGCAGTGGGAACATAGCAACAGAGGCAGCGGGGACATAGCGACATATGCAGTGGAGAGATAGAGACAGAGGAAGATAAGCATAACAGAATCTGTGAAGGAGGAATGAGGCCTGAAGGGGAGGAGGAGACAACAGTGAGGAGAAGAAAGAGCCCTGCGCTGTGTGCTGGAGTCATACTGACTGCGACCCTGCAACTATTAGTTGTCCTCTCCCCCTCATGACTGCCGTGCTACTCACATATATGGTGTTGCCCCCAGCCCCCAACTGCTGAGTGGTGCTGCTCCAAAGCATGCTGCAGAGCCACCACCAGACTCGCAAGATGATGACATCTTGTGAGTATCTACACTAGTTGGCTCCGGGACTGGACACCTATAGGCTATAGTCCTGCTGATACTCCTCCCATACCTCCTACCCCAGGGACCCAGAAAGGAGCCCAGCCACTACACAAACTAGACTGCAGTTAATTTAGGCACATGTAAGGGGCGGTTAAGCTGCTGGGTGTAGAGGGGTAGGTTTAGGTGGCAAGCACATGGATTATGGGGGGACAGGGGAAGGTAAGTATACTTACCTGCCCCTCCATTGGGATGCTGGCATCAGTATTCTGTCTGCCAGCATCCCCATGGCCGGTCATCGGTATGTATCCTGCTGGTATAATAACCGTTCTACAGAACATATATAACTGCTTGAATAGAAGTTATATTTTAATAAACTTATCATCACAGATGTCACCGAATGACAATGTCTCAATAATCTCTCCAGTGTGTGAGTATGTTAGACTGATTTTAGTCAACAGTAGGAAAAGCCATTTTGTGTGCTGAAATAACATTCGTAAGGCGGTAGCTTATCAATGTATTAGTTAGTACGAATCATGAATGTAAGACAGACCAAATATGAAACAAATGCTCATAATTGGGTCCAATGCCCATAAGCTACTGTAAACCTTCGGTAAGTATGCGTTGTTTCTCAACGTCTATATCTTCGGATTCCCAGTAAGGTAAGTATTATTTCTTTCTTTTCTCCACAGAAGATCACGGAAAGGTTTAAAACTTCTTTATTACGATTTAGGCTTCTTTCACAAACAGAT
The DNA here is from genome assembly GCF_055691185.1 of Crinia signifera. Classification (NCBI taxonomy): domain Eukaryota; kingdom Metazoa; phylum Chordata; class Amphibia; order Anura; family Myobatrachidae; genus Crinia; species Crinia signifera. The sequence goes on along the minus strand of NC_139217.1, from coordinate 270,084,439 downwards.
GAATAATATTCCAGAACAAAAAATATATACAGTAGCAACTCTTGGCATTAGATAAACAATACAGTACACAAGCTATTTTTATTGTACCGGAACATGCATTCGTTCTCCGGGAATCTCCTTCGGTCCAGGTTTCCTCAATTAAACCAACACAACACCTTACCGTATTTACTGAAACCAATAAATGCAATTATCACAAATGTTAAGTGGCAATAAACGGTATTCCTATAAGCAGATAATGCAATTAATTCAAATCATGCATTTCATTTACCGTGAACATTAGATATGTACGTTACCTCTATTGCCACCTTATTATTGTGCAATAATATTTTAACTTACTTCTTATCCCCAATTTTCTAACTGAAGCGCTTTTCTCCCCTTACAGAGTTCTACCTAGTGGCCACAGTCCAGTGAAACTTCTAGCAAACCAAGAGGGTCTACAGTACAGTTGAAGGTGAGTGGTGTACAGTTAATCGACACCGCCGTGAAAATAAAGTTATCGCATAAGACAATCTGTACAATAAACCTTTCAGAATATTTGTCCGACTCTCCCTGTGTGCTGACTGAGGGTAATGCTGATTTCCTGGGTAAATAGGGTTACTGCAGTGTAGACAGATGGTTCTCCTGCTGTAAATCGGTATCTCTCCCTCTTTTGGCGTCCCCTGGCCCACGAAGCCAGGTTTAGCCTGTTCCCTGAGCTGTAGTCTGAATCCGAGATTAAGTCTCCTGTTTAGGTTTCTCTCCCTTGGGTGTCCCCTGACTTAAATTTGCCGGGTTTAGCCCCTTTTCACTGTGCTAATTTAATGGTGCTAAGTTCAGAGATGCGCTGCCTGTCAGCTCACTGTAATTGTACTGACTGCCGGCTGACTATAGATAGCAATCACTGGGCAGACTCCGGCAGTGTAAGGGTTAACCTACTGCGCTTGCACTGGCTATAGGCTGACTTTATGGTACAGTCTCTTATTTCACCGGGTGCTGACAAATGATGAGTTTATGGCAATGCTAGGAAGTTGAAACACCAAGCACCATTTAATAGTCCTACTAACTGCACTGTATATAAGTCTGTCCAAATGGAAGCACCCCTATAAGGGTTTTAGACTGGGCTGCGACTTTCTAGAAATCCCTCTGCAGAGATGGGCGATGCCAATGGTCGGTGCTGGGGTAATCACTGGTCGGTGCTTGTGCACACTATTTACAGTATAATAGGAGTTATTGTGATTCACCATACTTAGTGCAGTAAAAGATAAGCTGTACTTGCTAGCACACTGCTCTGCAGAAGGAAGTGCCAGATAGGCTGTATAAGCTCTTCTGTGATGGCTCCTCCCTATATGGGCATGTAGGGTGCAGGATTTCCATCACTCACCCTCTCCCTCTCTCTCTGCTCTCCTCTGGCTTCCAGGTTGCCTCCCATGGATCCACCCCTGGATGACAGGCCTCACTGCGTCACCAAACGATGTCACCTCCGTCTGCAGCAGCATCTCCTGACACCCTACACCGGACCCAGCACCGGAGCTGCGGCTGCTGTGAATCGTCTCCGTTTGTCCTTCAGCACCCTCCACCTCAGGTGACTCCAGCACCTCTTCTGCCGCTGTCCTGCTGCGCAGCTCTGCCCACCTTAAACTCTCCAGAAGACTGCGCCACAGCCGTTAATGGCGGGTTTATTTATCTCTTTTTTTTGTCCTCGTGCCACCTTCTGCCCGCTCACCCCGCAAGCTTAATTACTTTATTTATAGGTGCCATCCTGAGTACAAACTGATTGCCCCTTCAAGCAGGGGTAATGGACCAGGCCAGTCTATGGGAGGATTCCCTTTTAGGGCAGTCCATTTCCCTCTGCGAGGGGTTCTAATGTGTATAATAATAAATGTCTTTATTTCTCCATTAAACAGTCTCTATTGCCCTCTGCGAAGGCACTGTGCCTATATGCTGCATAGACTGTTAATGTCCCCTATGGGGATTAATTAGACACTAAACATCCAATATCCTCTATGAGGCATCAGCCATATGAACAGATACTATATACATGACACTATGGGCATTACACTACCACTTTTTTAAACACCCCTGTTGTAAGTTCTATGCCCCTAACTATAAGGTTCTTTACCCAATCCCACAATCCCATGAATGGAAAGACCATTGACTCCGCCAAGATCTAGATCACAAAAATACTCTTCTATTATCTTAAGATCTATTTAGCTACAGAATGAGTTATCCTGCCAGACTCAAACAATCATCACATTTCATATAATGGAGTGCTTAGTGGGACCGGGGCGGATGATTTGAGTCTGTTGATTTCACAGAAAGTAACATTTAGGAAGCATGGATAAAGGTGGCGGTGGTGCTAAGACCGTGGGCAAAGAAGGGTTGTTACAAAATCACAACAGTGAAAATCCAGATGGTCAGGATGCTGACAGCAGAATCCCAACAGTCAAAACCTTGACATACACCTAACGTCACCTCCTGCAGCCTATCCCTAACCTTCTCCTTCCACAGTCTAACCTTAACCTCCACCGCCCTGGCAGCCTTACCCTCTACCTTCACCTAACCCTGAACTTACCTTTGGAATCTTTTTGGAACTGACTTTAGGATCCTGCAAATAAGATAATGTATACTGTATAAACAACAAACATCTTATCACCAGCAATATTTGATTTTTAGGATTATTTTGGAAATGTGTGAGAGATAATTTAGTGAGTTTAACACACAGACCATCTGCATGTAATTGAATACAATATATCTACACTAGAACCTTTTAATTCAATGAGAATGCTAATTGGAAATTCTGCAAAGCAAGCAATAGTTTTAAATGTACATTAAGAGACAATTCAGGAAGTAGTTCAAGGACATGCAGGAATGGTTTACATACAAATAATACAAATATAATTTAATTTAAAAATCGAAATAAATAAAAAATAATAATATTCTAAAACTGAAGAATAAAAAATACATAAAAGTGATAGTTACCATTTAAAACAAGTGTCATTTTCACACTATCCCTTAGAGAAACAATCCCATATTTACCTGATCTACACGTGAATTAAAATAAGTGAAAAGGGTTGCTGCTTGTTTAATGACATCTGGGAAGTGAAGGTAATGGATCCTAAATCTCCTTTCATATTTTAATGAATTTCTTCTCTACCAGGTTTCTTAGGGATTTTGTTTTGTGTAATCATAGGATATTGTTTCCCTTTCCTTTTATATTCCACAAAATTACCTCTATGTCTCAGAATGCATGGAAGTGTACTAGAAGTTTGCTGGAGTTCTTTTAATATTTCTATCCCCTAAGCTTCACCGCCAGATGGTGTTTTCTCATACAGAGAAAAATAAATATGCTCTCACACATTCTTGTTGTTACGAAGCATATGGAGAATTTCCTCCAATGACTTATTGTCGACTTGCAAACACAAATAAAAACATCAAATTAATTAGACCAACGATAAGATTGGTAATTTGGGTCAATACAGTTTCAGTTGTTAAACTAAAGTTTTGTGCTTTTAAATAATGATGAAAATCTTTTTATTTATCTATAAAAAATTTTTTGCATGTCTTACATTCTGGAGAACCACTTAGCAGTGAGGTTCTGTCACCTATTCAGATGAGCAGCACAGTCTAAAGACAACCAGGTTCTTGTCCTTGCATCCTCTAGGCATGCTAATATAATAGTGCTGACCATAAATGCTAGAACTCACAGGGACATATTATTAATCAATATTAGTGGCTGTTTTCAGGGGGTACCCACAAATTTTAAGGCTCCCCCAGATTTACTATTAAAAGACTGCAGCAGATATCTCAAATTTCTGCTGCATTCCATTAATTTCCTTGTCTATGGGGCTGCTTTGCATTAGGGTTATCAAGCTCCAGGAATGTGATGCATCTATTTGTAGATGCCTTTCACCTATAGTAGGTATAAACTTTGATAGAGAGAGATTAAGCAGATCCCTCCCCATTTGTTCTTAATGATTCGAGCACCAGCCGACAGCCATGAATGCAAATGGCCCAATGACACCTGTTCATGCAGCCTTTATAAGTGTCTATATGGGCAGTCGGGGTCAGAGCCAACCCTAAACAATTTGGTACCCTAGGCAAGATTTTAGTTGGTTCCTATAGCAGAAAACAAACATTAGTCCCCATATTACAAAAAACATACATAGAAAATTTAAAAACACATAAAAACAATGCACACATAGGCCCCCACATGAAAATACAGATGTGTCATCTAGCCTCAATACACCATGCACCAGGGCCGCCGATAGGGGGGTGCTGTGGGTACAGCTGTCCCGGGCCCTGGCCTCTGGAAGGGCCTGGGCAGCTCATTTTCCCAACCGCAAACCCCCCCCCCCAACTGCCTCCGCTGTTCTCCTGCGCTGCGCTTGGTGCAGGTCCCGAAGCACAATGCTGCACCGGCTTTTGAGCCAATCAGAGTTTGTGTACCATTAGCCATTCAGAGCAGCTGCCGGTACATGCGCTCTGATTAGCTCACCAGCCAGTGCTGCATTTTAATTGTCCGCCAGTGTGGGGAGAAAGAGAGGGGGGGCGGGTCCTAGTGGCAGCCCTGCCATGCACCATAGATGCCTGACGATTGAAAGCTGACAGGTCTCATGCAATTCTGCTAACTTTGGGTGTCTCTTTGCCAAAAATGCATCTTACTCCCTCGCTATAGTATGAAAAAAAAAAAACCACACCAGAAGACTCTACTGACTACAATGATATGTAGCATGTCTATATTCAATGTGTGACTGTGGATGTACTCACAAAAGAAAACGGTTAATTGCAAGAGGCAATGGTCCATTAGCAAAGAGATTTATTTTTGGAGGCAAGTTTTTATCACGTTGGGTAATGATCAAAAATGTAAAACTTCACTTTTAATTCAATTCTTATTAAGATAATCGGAATTCCCATAAGAATTGGATTAAAAGTTACATTTGACATTTTTGATCATTACTCAATGTGATAAAAGTGTGCCTCCAAAACAGAATCTCTAATCTGCTAATGGACAATTGCCTCTTGCAATTAACCATTTTCTTTTGTGAGTACTACATTATTCTCGAATTCTGGGGGCACCTGCAGCACTAATAGATTATCTCCTGTTGCATACAGAGATCTACATTATTGTGACTGCTAGTTCTTGAACAAATGTATTATACTTTTGTCCTGTTCGGGATACTCTGTCCTCTATTATTTATGACTGTGGAGGTATCTGTATACAAAACGCTAGTGTTTTCCAGGAAAGCAATGTAACGTTGCATTTTGCATACAGATACAGTAACAGTCACACACAGACACGTACACGCACACGCACACACACACACACACACACACACACATGCACAAACTGATTTTTTTTTTTAATTGAAAAATTCTATCATTCCAAATCTGAACTCGCCCTTAATATTAATAAAGCTTATTTTTAGTATGCCATCAGGTTGCTCCCACACTTTCTGCTTTTTGTATGGGGAGGGTGGTGGGTATGAGACTGTACAGAGTCAGACTCGGCAAAGGCCAAAGGGAGGAGGAGCTTCTGTACCTGGGCATGCGCAGCATCCCTCCTCCAGGAACAGTGGCCATATATGACACTGGCAGCTGGCCCAGAAAGTTTGCCAAGTTTCTGTCTGCACCTGATAGTAATCCATCCTGAGGCTCGGTCCAGCTGCTTGTGCTACCATTACAGAGGCCACCCAATTGGAGCAGCATCTTTATTATGTGAAGGCAACTGTGCTTGTGCACTCGCTTCACCTCTGGTGCTCCCTCCCACTGTAGGCTTAGATGTGAGAGCTGCCTTATCTCACCTCTGGCAGCTCAAGAGCATAGCCGCCAGCTGGTGCCACACTGTGACTCTGAGTTGGGCCCTAGGCATTCTAAACGCCCCAGGCAATTACCTAGTTTGTATATGGCTAGGGCCGGCTCTGGTTGGGGTTTTCTTGCTCCAGAATATGATACATCTATCTGCAGGTGCATTTAACCCACAGTAGGCACAAACTTTGACAGAAAGCAATGACTCTTTGTTCACCCTTAATGCATCAAGCACCGGCCAATTTTCATGAATACAAATGGCCCATTGGAACTTGTTTAAATTCACATTATGCAAGAGACTCACATCTGCGGTGCTTATGAGAGTCAGGTGTCCCTCTGTTTTCAAATATAAATACCTCCATGTAAATATGGAAACAGCACTATATTCATTATGTAAATATGAAAACAGCACTATATTCATTATGTAAATATGAAAATAGCACTATATTCATTATGTGGTTATATTTTCTATAAAAGTCTAGATAAATGTATATTAAGAATTATGAATGATGAAGGTATATTATTTATTTATTTTTAGTGTATGTAATAGTGTGTACACTGAAGAGAACCCTGTCTTGAGCAGTTTCTTTGATATTTTAAGTGATACCTGGCAGAATTACGGTATGTGCATTTTTTTGGCCCTCACTTTCTAACTAATTAATGAGAATGGAGAAAGCTAATGTTGACCATGTTTACTGGTAGGGCTTACATAAGTCCAATATCTCTGTAGGATATTGAACTTAGGTTTTACTAAGACTGACGCGGTCAGCGATTGTTTAATTATTTTCTGAAGGATTTTTTTCTATGGTACAGTTCAGATTGAGTATGTCGAGAACACACCTCCTTTTACCTTTTAAACCTATCTACTGTATCTCTCTCAGGACATTATATAGTAGTAATCACTCTTCATTTGATCTTACGAACACAGATGACTTCTTCTCTAAAGAATAGTCACTATAAGTAGTTTTTCCTCTTTTTTTCATTACTGGGATTTTTTGGAGTATTCACACTCCCATTCACGTCTAATCTTTAGGGTTGAATGCTTAGATCCAATATAGGATCAGTTTACATTCTTGCTCATCATCTCCAATTTTTCACCCGCTGTACAGATGTAGCCGGCCTTACTGTTGCCATCCCCTGCAAAGATGAATCCCGCTACATCTGTAGATCTAGTGAAAGGGATCCTGTTTAAATTAAAAGTGACCCTTTGAACACTGTATTGGTCATGGACCTTTTCACACTGCCGCTCTTCCTCTTCACATCACCTCGTTTCTTCTCCATGGACCTTTCACATCACCACCTCCTCCCCACACCATCTTGTCCCTGATTGGTTGATTAAAATGCATCCAAGGGACCTAAGAAGCACTAAAGTCATAATAATACCCTAAAATTTAAATTTAAATGATAATATTACTTACGGCAAATTTTTTCACCATCCAGATCCATATCACCCCTGATGAAGTCCTAGCGGACGAAACGCGTAGGGTTTTTTTTACCAAAGAAAATTGCTCTTTGAGGTTGGATCACCTATTGGATCATTTGATATTCACCTGAACAAATTGTACATAAATACCCTCAGGCTTACCTGTTTTCAGCGTTTCACACACGCCGCGCGTCCATCCTCCCGGAAGCCTCCTCAGCCGAACTTCCGGTCACCGCTACAGCGTTGCTATGGTCGCAGCTGTGTGCATTCCACAGGCATCAGCTGTGCGTTCCACCGCCTAGAGCAGCCGATCTGGCTGGGCAGCAACTGGATGTGTGATACTTGGGCATGTAATGAGACCTTTAGAGAGGCAGCATCTGGGGACACAGTAAATGCATACAGATATTAAATGTAGATCCTGTTTGATAAACATACAAAAAACATATATAAAGGAAAAACATGTAAACATTTTTGACAAAACAAAGCAAGTGCAATAAATATATATACATAAAAAATACAAAAAGCTGGAATATATAGCTCTGCTACTATATGCCCATATACGGCCCACTCAACTGAGACTATTCCAATTTATCTTGTCATTGAGACCACCTGGTTTGGTGGTCCCCAAGCGCAAGATCCATTGGGAAGAGGCTTAGCCCTATTGCCACCGCCATTTGACATAGGGACATGGTCAATCATGAAATACTTTAGATCATCCAAAACATGACCGGCCTCGAGAAGTGTCTTGACACCGGTTGGTCAATATCCTTACCCCTCTCTGTCATACTGATAGATGAGCTATGGGCTCCCATTCTCTCTTTAAATTTACGGGTGGTTTGACCCACATAGTATACGTGGCACGGGCATGTGACCACGTACACCACATGGGTCGAGTTGCAGGTAAGTACATGGCGAATATCGCCATGTACTTACCTTCAACTCGACCCATGTGGTGTACATTAACCAGATTTTCAACCAGCAGCCCCATCATTTCAAGAGCCAACAAGGCATTGTGGCCCATAATTACAACCGATGCCCAGCTACAAACACTAAAAGGGAAAACTCCGATGACCTGCTATAAAAGAGCAAGAAATTTGAGAGACCAACTAGTATGCACAGATGTCACTTCTTACAAAAATAATACAGGCCTTTTTGGCTAAATGAAAAAAAAAACAGGCTGTTACAGATGTCCAGCCTGCGAAACATGTAAATACTTGATCACATGCTCTAATTTCAAACACCCTCATAACAACACTGTTATGAAGATCCAAGAGGTACTCAATTGTACATCCAAGTTTGTGATATACTATATGGTATGTCCATACAAATTGTACTATGTGGGACTCACGACTCGGACATTCAAAGAAAGAATGGCATTACACCGTTCAGCCATCGGTAAGCCACTTGCAGGACAAACCATGGAGCAACCAGTAGCAAAGCACTTCCGAAACCAACAACATCCTCTTTCATCACTAAAATACCAAATAATTGACCAAGTAGAAACACCTAGAAGAGGAGGAGATTGAACAAAAATGCGACATAAATAGGAAGCCCAGTGGATATACCGCCTTGGAACATTACAGCCACGAAAAAATAAATTGGAACATCATCAATTATTGTGTACCCCAGCATGCAATTATAATACTAAGATTCCTGTCATACTCATTATAGAATTAGAGTGTCCCTAGTTTAATATTATTGTCCCCCAGAGTCTTTTCTTTATATATTAATATGTCTCCCTTGTATAACAGAGTCGATATTACAATAGAAGTGAAACTTTTTATCTGTAGTTACTTTATTTTTCTTTTCTCTATTTTCTCATAAGGTTTCCGACGCCTTGCCCATTGCAGCGGTGAGCAAGAGATAGCGTCCCGGCTCACCATGGCAACCGGGAGCGACGTAGTGATGTAGCCGACTGACGCGGCCCCCTGTTAGGATCTCCTGTGACACGCCAAGGCCAGTGATGAACAAGGGGAAACCTATCTAACAAACAAAGAGGCGAGAACCACCCTGCCCTGCGGAGAGGGGTGCCAGTGGATAGCACTCTAAACTGGAACCCGCTGTGCTAATGCTTAACAGGTGTAACCATACACAGTATGCTGACACACTAAGAACTGCTGACGGGTGTATCAATACACGATATGCTGACACACTACGAACTGCTGACGGGTGTAACAATACACTATATGCTGACACAATAAGTACTGCTTAGTAAGGAGACAAAGAGGGGGAATCTCCCAACTTATCTGAACACCGAGGGATATCAACTTAGCTGGAGCTGAGATGCTGCGGACAAGGCAGGGAACCAGCCGAAGGAAGCACCACGCTGGAGAAGGGATCCCACAAAGACCAACAGGAGCTGCAGGGACCGGGAGACGGATAAAGGACGACACACGGACACCGGGAGGACAGGAGACTGAACGGAGGACACAGCTGGGAATCAACGACAGGATGCAGGATGACAGGGAACAGGAACCAGGAATAACGGAAGACTGGGAACCAGGAACACTTGAGACCCTGAGGTACAAAAGCTATAACCGGCATGGGCCTGAATAACCAGAGGGTTTATATAGTGAGCACAATGTGGTGCTGATTACACATTGCCTAAAGGTGTGCACTGCAGGCTAGGAGCCTAATCAAGACACCTGAGTCCAGAACACACAGTACTGAAAGTAACCTGCAATGGCCCAGGCTGACCACTGGATGCCACTAGCGAGTACACACACACACAGGCTGAGATAAACCCAGGGAGAACATGAAACTACACAGAATATGTGAATCTGAGCATAACCCAGATCCGCTGGAGGCGGATCCTAACAGTACCCCCCCCTTGAAGAGGGGTCAAGGGACCCCAATACCAGGTTCTCCCCTACATGGAGAATACCAAACCCTGGAATGGGTATCAACCAACAAACAGAAACAAGCTGTGACTGCAGCTTGTAACAGTGCCCCCCTCTCAAAGGTGGCCTACGGACACAACAAAACCAGACAAACAGATATGACAAACAGGACAAAGCAAAAGGTCAGTGCTTATTCTTCTTTCTCCTTCTCTTTGAATGGCTCTGAAAGGAAGATAGAAAAGCACATCCTGCAGTCAAGGCAATAGCTATGGGCTGGGCCCTTTGTATTGACTCTCCTAAACATGGAGTCTCTGCAGACAAGATGTTCGGCCCAGAGGCATCTGAACCACTTTTATTGGGACCAAATTTTTTCACTACAGCATCACTAAATGCCCGGAAATCCTTAAGAAGGGGATCTTCAGAATTAATCAATTCGAACGCCCATTTGGAAGGCTTCCCTCTGAAGGAGTAGATCATATAGGACACAATATTATCAGAAGTGATACCTAAAAATGGTCTGGACTCCATAATGGAGACATAGTGGTTCGCGAGTGCAACAAATTGGGCTAAGTCCCCATCAAAGACTAGAGATGTAGAGATATCGTTCAAAGAATCAACAGTAACTTCATTATCAGCTAACTGACTGGTCTGTATAGCTGGAATTATGGCCCTTGAGGCTGAGACTTTAGGGACCCCCTTAGAGGTTATGACCTCTTCCAAGTCTGATGGTCTTTCTGGTTGGGCAGCACTATGATGAGTCTCTGGCTGATCACCACTGTGACGTACTTCTAAGTGGGCAGCACTATAGTGAAACTCTGGCTGGGCAGCAACAAAAAGACCAACAGATGGTCCCTCCATGTTACCGACATGGCTGGAACTCTGCTCAGAGACAGGACAATCAGAATCCCTCTTAGGGACTAGATGGACAGAGTCCCCATCTGGGGCGACACAGGCTTGAACCCCCTCTGGGGAGACACAGGCTTGAACCCCCTCTGGGGCGACACAGGCTTGAACCCCCTCTGGGGCGACACAGGCTTGAACCCCCACTGGGGCGACACCGGCTTGAACCCCCTCTGTAGCGACACCGGCTTGAACCCCCTCTGGGGCGACACCGGCTTGAACCCCCTCTGGGGCGACACCGGCTTGAACCCCCTCTGGGGCGACACCAACTTGAACCCCTTCTGGGGCGACACCAACTTGAACCCCTTCTGGGGCAACACCAACTTGAACCCCTTCTGGGGCAACACCAACTTGAACCCCTTCTGGGGCAACACCAACTTGAACCCCTTCTGGGGCAACACCAACTTGAACCCCACTCGGGGCTGCGCACTTCGGAACCCCACTCGGGGCTGCGCACTTCGGAACCCCACTCGGGGCTGCGCACTTCGGAACCCCACTCGGGGCTGCGCACTTCGGAACCCCACTCGGGGCTGCGCACTTCGGAACCCCACTCGGGGCTGCGGCCTCCGGGCCCCCACTCGGGGCTGCGGCCTCCGGGCCCCCACTCGGGGCTGCGGCCTCCGGGCCCCCACTCGGGGCTGCGGCCTCCGGGCCCCCACTCGGGGCTGCGCACTTCGGGACCCCACTCGGGGCTGCGCACTTCGGGACCCCGGCATCTGACCGGCTCGGCGGGCCCCCGGCATCTGACCGGCTCGGCGGGCCCCCGGCATCAGACCGGCTCGGCGGGCCCCCGGCATCAGACCGGCTCGGCGGGCCCCCGGCATCAGACCGGCTCGGCGGGCCCCCGGCATCAGACCGGCTCGGCGGGCCCCCGGCATCTGACCGGCTCGGCGGGCCCCCGGCATCTGACCGGCTCGGTGGGCCCCCGGCATCTGAGTCAATCACCTGGGTTTTCCCCTTAAGGGTTTGCAACTCTGACTTAATATGAACAGAAATCCCATCATGCGGGGAGCACCTCCTCTGCTGATTATTAAACCCAAAATGGGGACTCCCAGCACTTGGACCAACCGTATTAATCAGAGCGCTTTTACTGGGAGACTCAGAGCACTCCTCTGCCACAGTGTAGACAGGCATAGATCTGACAACCTGCCCCGACTTGGCCAGAGGAAACACCCTGTTGCCACCACTGGAGTTGCGCAAAACACAAGTTTGCACAAAGTGGCCTGAATCTCCACAGTATAAGCATAGATTAAAGTCTCTACGCCGCTGACGCTCCTCCAATGGGAGCTTCGGCCGTAGAACACTTCTATGCATTACCTGAACCTCTGGGTCTGAGGACTTGCTGCCTAATACCTCCTTAGGCAGGGTCCCATTAGGGGCTGAATGAACCCCTGTGACCTCTGGGAGGATCAGAAAAATTTCTGTGAGGAGTTTTTGCAACTGCAGTAAGGACTGCTGCAAAACCTCTAACTGCCCAGGTTTAAAGGCAGAAAATGCCAAATTTAGAGCCGCTAAGGTTTCTTGCATGGCCTGCATGATAAAGCCGTGCAAGGTTACAGACCAGACACAACAAACAATGACACGACAAAAAGTGGCTCGACAAGGACAGTGACAAAACAGATACTGTGACAAGACAGGAAAACTGCAGGACTGAGAGGGCAGAACTCAGCTCCAGAGTTATCTGTTATGGCCGGTTATAATGTTAGGATCTCCTGTGCCACGCTGTCTGGCGAGACACCACGTGACACTGGCTGGAAGGAGATAGTGACAGGACCAGGGCAGCCTCGCCAACCTGACTCCGTTGTACTCAGATGGAGTTGACGTGTGTGTGCGGGGTGCTAGGCTTCACCAATAATAGCCGCGTTCGTGGGAGCCCGTTAGTCAGGCTCCCACCTCGATGCCACCTGGTCTTATGTAAAGGACAACACACACGCCAAGGCCAGTGATGAACAAGGGGAAACCTATCTAACAAACAAAGAGGCGAGAACCACCCTGCCCTGCGGAGAGGGGTGCCAGTGGATAGCACTCTAAACTGGAACCCGCTGTGCTAATGCTTAACAGGTGTAACCATACACAGTATGCTGATACACTAAGAACTGCTGACGGGTGTATCAATACACGATATGCTGACACACTACGAACTGCTGACGGGTGTAACAATACACTATATGCTGACACAATAAGTACTGCTTAGTAAGGAGACAAAGAGGGGGAATCTCCCAACTTATCTGAACACCGAGGGATATCAACTTAGCTGGAGCTGAGATGCTGCGGACAAGGCAGGGAACCAGCCGAAGGAAGCACCACGCTGGAGAAGGGATCCCACAAAGACCAACAGGAGCTGCAGGGACCGGGAGACGGATAAAGGACGACACACGGACACCGGGAGGACAGGAGACTGAACGGAGGACACAGCTGGGAATCAACGACAGGATGCAGGATGACAGGGAACAGGAACCAGGAATAACGGAAGACTGGGAACCAGGAACACTTGAGACCCTGAGGTACAAAAGCTATAACCGGCATGGGCCTGAATAACCAGAGGGTTTATATAGTGAGCACAATGTGGTGCTGATTACACATTGCCTAAAGGTGTGCACTGCAGGCTAGGAGCCTAATCAAGACACCTGAGTCCAGAACACACAGTACTGAAAGTAACCTGCAATGGCCCAGGCTGACCACTGGATGCCACTAGCGAGTACACACACACACAGGCTGAGATAAACCCAGGGAGAACATGAAACTACACAGAATATGTGAATCTGAGCATAACCCAGATCCGCTGGAGGCGGATCCTAACACCCCCACGTGCTGGAGCTACGGGGAGCGGCGCACGGAGATGACGCACACGGATACCGGGTGCCGAGTGGCGACGGGCAACGGCGGGAGACCTCTACTCCACTTCTATAAAAGGTAATCAGTCTGTGCCTGGACTTTTGCACTTCTCTTTTCACACACCGCCCAGCCACCCATCCTGACAGAAGGAGTCAGGGGACTTCGACCCGGCATAGCCGCAGGAACAACATGGCGGGCCTACAATAACCTATGGACTTTTTCTATACATCACCTTGCTTTATTTAGACACTGGTGAAGGATGACCGTAATTGTACTTTGCACATGAAGTAAAATCTGCATTTTAAAATAGCATGGGAATAGCTATCTCTATTTTCCCAGCACCATTCTAAAAACCGTCCCTGGTCCCTGCTGCTGGCGATGGCTGCCTAGCGCTGCTACCGCTGGTGGTGAGACACTGGTCCCAGCTGCCGCCCGCCCCTCACCATTGGTGTCAGTGGGGAACAGTGCCTCCGTGGCAGCAGCGCTAGGCAGTCAGCAGCTGCACCAGGGACTAGGGACGGGTCTCCCCACCAACTGCAGAAGATGGAACCGCGTGGAGTCCTAACCAGTGCATCGGTAAGTGGCACCAGCGAGGTGAGTGGCATCAGCGTCCTCCTATACCCCCGCCACCCCCGGGAAATGACACTGGGCATCACCCCCCCACCCCGGAATGCTGCGGAGGGCTGCCGCTGCAATCACTGGCACCCCTCTGTACAGCGGCCGGAGCCCCAACCCCCCTGCCTGGCACTGAGTGCAGCCAGGTTGTTCCCTGTGTTGTTTCAGGATTCAATGTGGGCCTCATTAATAGTTGTTTCAAATCCGGCCCTTTCTTGTAGGCCATCATCGGTGGTGATTGTTTTTGTAATTTTAAAGAGTTGTCCGAGGGGATTCGGCATGAAAAGCCGCCGGTAGGGATCCCGGCTTTCAAAATCCTGACGCCGGAATCCCGAACGCCGAAATCCCGACAAGGGGGGGATGTGGATCACCCCCCTTGCGGGCTCGCTGCGCTCGCCACGCAGCAGGACCGGTGACTCGCTATGCTCGGCACACTCATTTATTCTCCCTCCAAGGGTGTCGTGGACACCCACGGGGGGAGAAAGTGTCGGATTTCGGCGTCCGGGATTCCGGCGTCGGGATTTTGAACGCCGGGATCCCGACCGCCGAGATTTAAACTGCATTCCGTCCGAGGCTACAATGGGCCAGTGCTTTTTAGACTTTTTTGGATGGTGTTGGATGCATATCTATTGACGTAAATCATTTGGGGGGGATCTCTCGATTGGTTGATGTTGTGTTCTTACTGTCTGCTCATGTTATGCCGTGCCTTTGTCAGACATTTCTTGAGGATTTTGGGTCGATACCCTCTTTCTTTGAAGCGGTTTGTCATCTCCTTCAGTTGTTGTTCCAATATTTGGGAGTTAACATTATTTCTAATCACCCGCATGTATTGTGACATTGGCAGATGGTTTTTAAGGGCCGGTGGGTGTTGACTGTTAGAGAGTAACAGAGTATTTCGATCTGTGGACTTGCAGAATACGCATGTTTGTAATGTCCCTTCATGTACAGTCTGGCATATGCTGGGGCTAGGTTGGAGTCCATAGCTGTGCCTGATGTTTGGACGTAGTATTTTTGATTATACAGAAAATCGTTACAAGTGAGTATCAATTTGGCCATTTCGACCAAGAATTCTGTCGGAGGTTCAGGAATTAGTCTCCCATTTAATTTTTCATGCAGTACTCGAAGACCATCTAGATGGGGTATCACTGTATACAGCGAACTCACATCCATGGTGGGCAGGCATGGTCCACCAGAGATGTCAATCCCTTCAAGCTTATCTATAAAGTCAGCTGTGTCACGAATGTAGGTGTTACTAGTGGTCACAAGTGGCTGGAGATGGTAGTCAACAAATTAAACCGGTCCAACCGAGGACCGGAACTTCCGCATTTGGTTACCAGCTGGCTTGCGGCCATTTTTAACTTCATTTCATATATATTATTATTATTGCGGTGCACTTCTGCCTAGATGTTATGAACACAGCGCAGTCGGTCAAGACATCAACCTTTTTAAACCCACTGTCTTTTTCTTACTGACACATGCTAACATCTTAAAAAACATTAAATGTTACATACTTGTCACAAACGCACACATAACATTGATCAAACAATGGTGTAATCCTCATTCACACCATCAGTGTTCATGAGTTTACACCATTCCCTAAACTTCATAGACAAATACATTAACAAGATGGGCCTCCAGTTTCAGATAACCAATACCCTATAAAAACATCAAATAAGGCAGAAATAACTATATGAAAAAAAATCATGAAAACAAAAAAAAAACATGAAAAAATTCATGAAAAAATATGAAAAAATCTCCTTGTGTAGATCTCATTGCAGAAAGATTCCTAGATGGTTGTACTCATTAAGCCCTTTTGGGGCCACAGTGTCCAGGTCATGTATCCACCTACACTCTCTCTTCAGCAGGAGCAGGTCCCTATCACCACCCTGGCGCAGCGGGGGGACCCAATCTATAATCATGTATTTCAACATCGACATTTGGTTTTGACTTCAGGACAAAGTGTGCAGCTACTGGTTTATCAGAGCTACTCCTTTCGTAAGCCAGATGTATATCGGAGCAATGTTGTGTCATCTTTTCACGGAAAGTCCTCCTTGTCTTTCCAACATACACCAGGCTACAGGGGCACTGAATGATATACACCACGAAATCAAGTTGGCAGTGTAGCTTATGTCATAGATGAATCCTCCTCCCCATTTGCGGGTGTGGGAAAGAGCTACCAACCATCAATGACCGGCACGTTGTGCATCCCAGGCACCGATAGCATCCATTTTTCCGTGCCAGCCAGGTCTTATTTCTGCCTTCTTTAACATCATCCAAATTGGCATTAGTACGGTACAGCAGATCTTTGAGATTCGACCCTCTCCTTATTCCTTATTAGCAAAAGTAGTCCATTTTGGGCCTTACTGAGATCTTTGTCGTTTCTTACTATCTCCCATTTCTTTTTGATAGAGCGCTGTACCGTGCGCAGCTTTGTGTCACATTTATCACTGAAGAGCAACCTGTCAGTTTCCTGTCAGTTTCCTGATGTTTTACCCTCAGAGTCTCATTGCAGAATAGAGACTGTGCCCTGGTGAGGCATTTATTGATTGAGTCCATGCCATAGCCACGTTCATGAAACCTCTGCTTGGTCTCCTCTATTTGAACAGCTGCTAGATCTTCTTCAGAGTTGTTTCGCAAAACTTGCACAAACTGCGATACTGGCAAGCTGTTTTTGAGGGCCTCGGGGTGGTGACTCATAGCTGACAGAAGGGTATTCCTGTCAGTCAACTTACGAAACAGGGCATGGGCAAGTTTTCTGTGTTTTCTGACTATAAGCATGTCCAGAAAACTCATTTCTTGGTGGTCAGTCATAGCTTTAAACTTCACTGGGGTGCTGAGAGAATTAAGGCTCTCTACCATTGTTAAAAAAAGACTGCTCACTGCTTTGCCAAATAATAAAAATGTAGTCGATAAATCTCCGATAGTAACGAATATGGGACCCGAACACTGGCATAATGTGGTTCCGCTCATATTCATCCATGTGAATATTTGCGTACCCTGGTGCCAGGTTCAAGCCCATAGCCGTTCCAGACCGCTGAAAAAAATAAATCTTTGTCATACATAAAATGGTTTCTTTCCAATACAATCTTCAATAATGACAGGACAAATTCAATTGGTGGTCCTGAATATGGACCTTTGTATAAACATTTTTTTTTTAAATTGAGTCTTTATTTTCATTTTTCAACAAACATGGATAAAAAAAGACAGGACAATACAAAACCTATACAGAACACGACAAAAATCATTATACAAAGGCTAGGTATCTATGATGGAGATCACATAAAACATGGCAGCATACACATAATGGACATAAACTGAGATGGGCGCCTAATAACGAGCGGGTTTGAATTTGAGGGCTGAGCACTGGCGGGAGGGGTGTTAATAGTTTACTCTGTTGACCCGACTATTGAACCTATCTGAGACATTGAATAATAATTCTAACTAAATGCTTGGTTATGCGAGAATATATATGAGAATCAGGAGATTAAAAAGAAGAGAAATAAGGAGAAAAAGAGGAAGGGGACGAGGGATATGAAAGTGACTAGAGAGTGATTTTATGCAACATAAAGGCAGATCTAGCCTTGCTAAAGTGAAAAAGTGCATAGGTGCCTAAAGTGCTTGGTGCTAGTGTGCCTAAAGTTCCAAGGCGACTTTATATGTCTTATTCATCAACCGGCATACACTAGAAGAAATATGTGTTTTAAAAGTGCAAAGTGAGCAGGGTCCTGGGTCCGTTCAGTGACCAGTGGAAACACACGGACATGAATTCAGGAAAATAGAGACGACCGGAAAGTATCGTAGCCCTTTTCTTCCCTACACTTTAATGTGAGTATATAATATATAATATATTTAATTTGGATGGGTCCAGCAGTGATATACAAACGTGGTTTGTGAACGAATTAACAGAAAAAAACCTTTACATATACTACCAATGATATAACAATTAGGACTATAGGTGACTCACTAACAGTGCTTAGCATAAATCTATCCTTTGAACTGGTAAAATACAGAACGATACCAAGGGTACCAAATAGATAAGAATTTAGTGCTACGCCCAGTAGAGGCGTAGTGGAATTTCTCGTGTTCAAATGTCGTGTTCACCAAATTAAGCCATTCATTAAATAACGGTCCATTTTTTGCCATCCAATAGCGTGCTATGACTACTTTGGCAATTGCGGTGAGGTGCAGTAGGAGGAGACTTAATTCTCTAGTCATATCGCCCTCTTCCCATAACCCCATTACCAGGTTGATGTCGCTGAGGTTGGCCTGTGCCACTCCCAGACCCTTAATTACCAGGCAGACCCTATTCCAGAAATGGTCAACTCTGTTACAGGTCCTCATTAAGTGCCAAAATGTTGCGCCGTTTTCGCCGCACTTTGGACAAACATCAGCCCCTGAGCCCCTCATCTTTCTTAATCGCACTGGGGTCAAATATGTGCGATGAATAATATTGAACTGAACTTGTTGAACCCGTATGGAGTTTGTTGCCTTTTTTGGAATTGCTAAGGCTGCCTGCCAGTTGCTCTCTTTAATATCGGGGATTCTGCATGAGCTGAATAAGCCCATCGTCGGTGGCGGCAACGGATAAGTATTTATATATTTTTGAGACGCCCTTGCGTGGAGTGAGTTTTCTCAAGAAGACCTTGATAGGGGTCTCTATAAGCCATTGATCCCTATCCCTTCCATACCCAGAAATCGCACTCCTCAGTTGTAGGAATCTGTAGAACATTGACCTTGGCAGTGCGTACTCTGCCTGAAGCTGAGCAAAGGATTTGACACTATTATCCTGGAATAATTGACCCAGCGAGCTGATTCCGTATTGTGACCAGAGCCTCCCCCCTTGCTGTCTAGTAATCTCCGGGGCTATAGGTAAAAGGAGAAACGAGGATTCTATATCCTCACCCAAGGAGTTCTCCATAGCACATACCAATCTCCAAACTCTCACAGCTTGAGAGACAATGGGAGGGTGAGATCTATTTAAAGACCTAGCTAACAATATTTGCAACGGGGTAATATTGGAGTCTACGCACCTTATGAGCCTGGTTAATTCCCAAGACTGTTCTTCCGGCTTCACCCATAGCCTTAAGTGCAATAGCTGGGCTGCATAATAATATCTCCTAAAGTTTGGGAGGGCCAAGCCCCCATCATCACGGTCTCTACAGAGAGTGGCGAGTTTAACTCTCTGTCGCTTGCCGCCCCAAATAAATGAAGACATTATACTGTCCAGACTTCTGAAGTACTCATCCTTAATGTATATTGGAGAATGTTGGAGTAGGTACAGTATTTTGGGCAGGATTACCATTTTAATCAGGTTCACCCGACCCTGCACCGATAAGGGGAGCTTGGCCCAACACTTAAACTTAGCCCTTGCTTCCTGGATCGCTGGAGTAATATTATCTTTTAGAAAGTCTTCTGTTTCTGCCGATATCCTAACCCCCAGATATTTAAATCCTGAGGTCTTCACCAATGGTATACCGGACCCACAGCCACCCAGACTGTCCTCTCCTACCACCATCAAGTGCGACTTACTCCAATTCACAGTGACCCCCGAAAGTTCACCAAATTGACCTAGTTGCTCGATTACAATTGGGAGAAACATTTTCTAACCGCCTCAACACCGTCAACATGCGGGATGACAGTGTAGAGGGAGCTAACATCCATAGTCGCTAAAAAACAAACATTTGGTATCTCTCCCAGGACCTTCAAGCCCTCCAGAAAGTTACTTGTGTCAGATATGTAACTGTCAATCCTACTAACACATTCCTGCAGGTAAAAATCCACCAGTTGTGCTAGTGGTTGTAATACCCAGGCCAAAATTATTTGTCACACTCCATTGCGGCGGTGCACTGTACTGTACTCACCCATCCGTGCCCGTCGCTGACTGGCGTGTGTCGGTCTCCATGACAGGTGAGGCGGCAGGCAGAGGTCTGGCAGTGTGGAGGTCAGCATGGTAGTCTGCAGCGTGGTCCCGCTCTAAGGCTATAGACGCCGGGAGACCAGCGCCGCCATCTTGCTTAAGGGCAAACAGGGGATTGGGCCAGGTCAGGTAGGTATTCTCGCCTGTTCCACTGTGACAGCCAATGACAGCCACCCTCTATGCATATAGGGGATCTGCCTAGGTAGCTCAGTGTCAGTGCAAAGAGTCTTCTGTGCCGTTCACTTCCTGGAAGGCTTCTGACTCATTGTACCCTTGCTGTTCCCGCTGTGTCCGTTTGCTTGTATTGGCCATAGACCTCATCGCTGTATTCCAATCACGCTGGAAGCCAGCTCCTTCCTAGAACTCCTAGGTGCTACCTCCTGGATTCCTAACTCCAGTTCCGCCTCCAGGAATACAGTTCCAGAATCTTCAGGTCTCAGTCATTCTCCATAATTCTTTCAGTCACCGGATCCATTGTTGTTGCCATCTTTTCACTTCTTTCTCTGGACATTCCTCATCACTGTAATCTGGACATTCTTCATCATTGTTATCTGGACATTCCTCATCATTGTAATCTGGATATACCTCATCATTGTTATCAGGACATTCCTCATCATCGTAATCTGGATATTCCTCATCATTGTTATCTGGACATTCATTATCATTGCTATTTATTATTATTTTGCCTGCCCTTTTCTCAAATGAGTAGTTGAGTCCCTGTATGACATCATTTATTAAACCCGCTCGTTTTAACCCTACTGCTGCTGCCTCGTCTCCAGTCCCTGAGCATCACACGACCCCATCTGAATCTTCAACCAAGACATTATTGGCCTACCAATAATTATTGGCCTACCATTATTGGCCTACCTGCATTGAGCCGGCGGCTCAATGCAGGACTTATGAACCTTGGGCAGCGTATACAGGATTGGACAAACTGGGTGCTCTACAGATAAAAAACCTGCCAACACCTCGTCAATCCATCCACTGCCCAAGGCCATAGAAATCAAAGTAACCACTTCTTTTCTAACTCTCATCATAGTTGACAGTTTTTCATATGTGACACTGTCACCTAACTGTCTTCTGATCTCCTTATCCTATTAAACAAAGTCTTGATATATAGATATATGATATGACTGTGAATATATATATATATATATATATATATATATATATATATATATATATA
This sequence comes from Crinia signifera, assembly GCF_055691185.1. Classification (NCBI taxonomy): domain Eukaryota; kingdom Metazoa; phylum Chordata; class Amphibia; order Anura; family Myobatrachidae; genus Crinia; species Crinia signifera. The sequence continues at coordinate 270,062,939 of NC_139217.1, read as the reverse complement.
TATATATATATATATATAAATCCAAATCACCAAATGGTATGGGGACAAAACGGCACTCAGAAGACTGTTAGGTGAAAACAAAAACTTGTATTGTGGTGTACAGGGAACGTTTCGGGGATACAACCCCGTCCTCAGCCCCAACCTACAGCAATGGGTGACCCGCACAGCTACAATTTATACTTACCTGACCTGAAGGCTTCTCACAGACGCGCGAGCAGCGCGAATCCACCGGCCGGAAGCAGACAGCTCACCCCTTCCTGCGTGCGGCGCACAGCTACGGTTGCTAGGCAACCCCAGCAGCTTGCGCCTCACAGGGTAGGAAGTGTAGCGTTCCACAGACCCGTGGGGAGAACAAGACATCTGCCGCCTGCTGCTGAGATGCCCGGGTCAGGTGAAAAACTGTAACTGGAGGCTGCAAATCGCCATTGATCCAGCTCCAGCAGCAGGGCAACTTGTAACCTATGACACGCATATAGTACCTGGTCTGAGGCTTCATGGGGATCACATCAAACTGGATGCTTCACACAATGATAGCATGGTCAACACAGGAGCCTGCTGACATGCCAATATGTCCAAGGTTCACGGATAGCTGGGCTTCATGTTCAATGGCTGGAAAGCGCCTGCAATACAAAAAAACATGACACATAAAGTGATGAATGGGTGGTAAAGGAAACATAACAGATACACAAATGACAGACTAAAAAGTAAACAAATGTCCCAGAGGTGATCACAAAGCCCAGAAACGGACTCAAGAAAGGCTGTTCCAGTTAATTTTTTCATTGAGGCCATCTGGGTGGATGGTCCCCAATTTGAAGATCCATTCTGATTCTTTAATTAATAATCTCTTAGCACGATATCCTCCACGTAGTGTTTTAACCACATGGTCTATCATGTAGTATTTCAGAGAGGAGATGGAATGACCACATTTTTTGAAATGGCGGGCAACTGGTTGGTCCATCTCCCTGCCTCGAAGAGACAGGTTAATGGCCGATCGGTGCGCCGCCACTCTTTCCCTAAAGGTACGGGTGGTTTGCCCGATATAGTACAGCCCACACTTTTTTTGTATTGCAGGCGCTTTCCAGCCATTGAACATGAAGCCCAGCTATGCGTGCACCTTGGACATATTGGCATATCAGCAGGTTCCTGTGTCAACCGTGCTATCATTGTGTGAAGCATCCCGTTTGATGTGATCCCCATGAAGCCTCAGACCAGGTACTATATGCGTGTCATAGGTTACAAGTTGCCCTGCTGCTGGAGCTGGATCAATGGCGATTTGCAGCCTCCAGTTACCGTTTTTCACCTGACCCGGGCATCTCAGCAGCAGGCGGCAGATGTCTTGTTCTCCGCACGGGTCTGTGGAACGCTACACTTCCTACCCTGTGAGGCGCAAGCTGCTGGGGTTGCCTAGCAACCGTAGCTGTGCGCTGCACGCAGGAAGGGGTGAGCTGTCTGCTTCCGGCCGGTGGATTTGCGCTGCTCGCGCGTCTGTGAGAAGCCTTCAGGTCAGGTAAGTATAAATTGTAGCTGTGCGGGTCACCCATTGCTGTAGGTTGGGGCTGAGGATGGGGTTGTATCCCCGAAACGTTCCCTGTACACCACAATACAAGTTTTTGTTTTCACCTAACAGTCTTCTGTGTGCCATTTTGTCCCCATACCATTTGGTGATTTGGATTTGTTTTATTCCATTCTGGCACCGGGAGCATGCTGAACTTTTAACCACTCGAGTGCCGGCAGCTCTTGGACTTGTGCATATTGTGATTGGCTTCCACTCGATCCCCATCACCGGTTTGCAAGGCACCCACCACCATCGGATACATTGTTTGCCATCTACCACGTTTCCTTTGGAGTATTTCCCCACTACCTACAATTTACACTTTATTTTTTACAATCAATTTTGCCAGTATTTTGCAGTTGTGTTACTATTACTAGTTGTGGACATGGAGTCCCCCAACACCGCCCCTCCTGGTGACGTGGCAGGTTGTCGGGTGTTTGCAGTCCCTCCATGCGAAACATACAGATTCACTCCGGCAGAAATAGAAGGCTTTCTATTTGACCCAGTTGATACCCCACAGGGCCCTGATCCCATTATTGAGGACATCTATCATCAATTACACAGATTACGCAAATGTGAGACTGACTATCTACTTCATGGCACTTCCCTCTCTGAATATTACAGAGCAAAGCGCATTCCACGAGGGTTTAGGGTGCGCAATACACCCACCATCGGTCGACATAACCCGACTTCGTGCGACGCTGGATTGGCATTTTAAATCACTGCTCTCTCGATCTGATGGTGTTGGTGATCGAAGAGGCAGGCCGTGAACTCCAAATCACCCGAAGTAAATTAGCAGATCTCACCACTGAACACACCATGATGTTAAAAGATGCCTCTATTGTGACGTGGATCGATAAATTGGAAGCTTAACCAGGCTTACAAAAATGAACTTATCAAGTTCAAGCGGAAAAAAAAAAAATCAACAGTTGATAGCGACTATGATGACAACCGCGTTTATAGCTGGCTATTAGGCATAAATCAGCGCCAAGAGGGGAATGACAGGAGACGTCACCCATGGCAGGCTCGAGGTGGCAAAAGTCGACTTCAAAGAGAGGCCCGTGATGTTAACCATGATAGCGACTTCATCATCTCGGATTCGGATGATGCCACCAATGCTGGAGAAATCCCTTTAGGTGGAGCCACGGTGCCCCCCAGTTCCTCCCGCAACGCAAAGCGCCCACCTGTAGGGGGGGACAAAACAAAAGAAATTTGAAGAAACCCGCCTCGCCTGATCAACAAGAAACAGTCGTGATCAACCTGTCCTCCCGTGAGCTGTCTGAACTAGAGATCCAAGTTCTCAATAAAGGCCTTACTTTTGTGCCAACTAACTCACATGATCCATTCACTTGGAAACGTGACCATCATCAGTTGTTGCGAAAACTTCGACTGAAGGAACATTTTCAAGCTACTCCCTCGATCACTTCCGATGACCCGATACACAAGTTTCTCTGTAAGACAGCCAAATCCCGCTTTGATCCAGTTTCTACCAATCCTTCCATCAGGACATTCGGTAGGCTCCTCAACGATTCTGTCGCTAAGTTCTCGGCAGCACCAGGCAAGATGAGAAAGAATCTCACTGCATCTGAAACCCAAGCCTTGAGTGCTCTCAGTAAATACGAGGACATAGTTATCAGACCCGCCGACAAGGGCGGGGCAATCGTCGTGCAAGATATTTCCAGCTACCGCTCAGAACTCTACAATCAATTATTGGATGCCCATGTCTATCAAAAACTCACTGCCAACCCCACCAGCAAGTACCAAAAGGAATTGTTCAACATTCTCACCAAGGCCGTCAACGACGGAAAGATGTCATCCAAATTATTTAAAGCTATCTTCATTGAACATCCCATGGTACCTGTTCTTTACTCTTTACCCAAAGTTCATAAAGACCCTCTGTTACTCCCAGGAAGGCCAATAATTTCGGCACGCAATTCATTATATCAACATGTTGCCCAACTGTTTGACCATTTACTGCAACCACTTTTGACACTCAAATCATCTTTCTTGAAAGACACCACCCACTTTCTTCAGTTATTAAATCAATTTGATGAGCTACCTGCTGGCACCATCATGGTGTGCCTAGATGTGTGCAGCCTGTACACCTCCATTCCACATGTTGGTGGATTGGAGGCTGTACGCAGGTTCATTTAGCAGTATCTCGATCCTAACATACTGGATCATGAGTTGTTTACACAGTTGTTAGCGCTGACACTGCAGCGCAACTACTTCCTGTTTGACGGTGGGTACTACCTGCAGCTAAGAGGGTGTGCCATGGGGTCTCCTGTGGCCCCCTCTTATGCCAACATTTTTATGTTCTTTGAGGAGGAAATGAGATTTTTTCTGATCCCGCTGTCCGTTACAGCTTGCTCCTGTTCACCCGTTACATAGATGACATCTTCATTCTGTGGACGGGTTGGCAGGAGGCGCTTGAAAAACTCATTGCCGACATCAACATCGGCAATTCTACCATCAAGTATACTGCTACCTTCAGCACGACAGTGACTCACTTCCTCGATGTTGCAGTATCGATTGACCACAACAGAATTGGCACCGATGTCTACTTCAAAGATGTGGACAAGAATACTTTCTTAATGGGTTCCAGCCACCATCCACCAGCCCTGAAACGTGGCTTGCCACGTTCTCAGATGATGCGAGTGGCTCGCATCATCAGCAATCCTGCTGAGGTGGAATCTCGTTTGGACACTTTGGTCTCCAAATTTGCCACTCGTGGCTATGACCTTAATACTTTGCTAATTCAAAAACAAGAAGTTCTGAGAATGCCCAAGATTGATCTTCTCCCCCCTCGGGTCAAAAACCCGACAGCGGTACTACCATGTTCTTTCACCACTGCCAGTGTGGTGATCAGACATGCTACCAACGCTCTCTGGCCCATTGTTAAAACTGATCCAGATCTACCTGGTTTGCAATCAGTCAGACCACTTGCCGCCTTCCGCAGAGGCCCTAATCTTAGGGATCGTCTGGTGAAGGCCGACATCACCGGTAGAGGCATTCCTAGACCACCCAACACTTATATCAAAGCTCCTGGCTGCTACAGCTGCCAATCATGCAAAGCGTGCAAGCATCTGATTACCTGCAAGCAATTTAAACACCCCCACAGGCCCAAGATGTATGACATCAGACATGTCTTGACATGTCGGATGTTCCACGTGGTTTACATCATTGTATGTCCATGTGGGCTGTACTATTTTGGGCAAACCACCCGTACCTTTAGGGAAAGAATGGCGGCGCACCGATCGGCCATTAACCTGTCTCTTCGAGGCAGGGAGGTGGACCAACCGGTTGCCCGCCATTTCAAAAAATGTGGTCATTCCATCTCCTCTCTGAAATACTACATGATAGACCATGTGGTTGAAACACTACGTGGAGGAGATCGTGCTAAGAGATTATTAATTAAAGAATCAGAATGGATCTTCAAATTGGGGACCATCCACCCAGATGGCCTCAATGAAAAAATTAACTGGAACAGCCTTTCTTGAGTCCGTTTCTGGGCTTTGTGATCACCTCTGGGACATTTGTTTACTTTTTAGTCTGTCATTTGTGTATCTGTTATGTTTCCTTTACCACCCATTCATCACTTTATGTGTCATGTTTTTTTGTATTGCAGGCGCTTTCCAGCCATTGAACATGAAGCCCAGCTATGCGTGCACCTTGGACATATTGGCATGTCAGCAGGTTCCTGTGTCGACCATGCTATCATTGTGTGAAGCATCCCATTTGATGTGATCCCCATGAAGCCTCAGACCAGGTACTATATGCGTGTCATAGGTTACAAGTTGCCCTGCTGCTGGAGCTGGATCAATGGCGATTTGCAGCCTCCAGTTACAGTTTTTCACCTGACCCGGGCATATCAGCAGCAGGCGGCAGATGTCTTGTTCTCCGCACGGGTCTGTGGAACGCTACACTTCCTACCCTGTGAGGCGCAAGCTGCTGGGGTTGCCTAGCAACCGTAGCTGTGCGCTGCACGCAGGAAGGGGTGAGCTGTCTGCTTCCGGCCGGTGGATTCGCGCTGCTCGCGCGTCTGTGAGAAGCCTTCAGGTCAGGTAAGTATAAATTGTAGCTGTGCGGGTCACCCATTGCTGTAGGTTGGGGGTGAGGACGGGGTTGTATCCCCGAAACGTTCCCTGTACACCACAATACAAGTTTTTGTTTTCACCTAACAGTCTTCTGAGTGCCGTTTTGTCCCCATACCATTTGGTGATTTGGATTTGTTTTATTCCATTCTGGCACCGGGAGCATGCTGAACTTTTAACCACTCGAGTGCCGGCAGCTCTTGGACTTGTGTATACAGAGGCGTAACTATAACCGTGTGGGCCCCATAGCAAACTTTTGAAAGGGCCCCCCACCATTGTCAAGAAAGAGAGAGTCATGGAGAGAGACAGGGAGTGAGAGATACTGAGAGAAAAAGAGAGAGACAGAGTGAGGGAGGGTGTCATTAATACCCCTTTTACACCGCTGAAAAATCCGGGTCAGCTGCGTGTCAGACCCGGACCTTCGGCGGTGTAAATGGGGTCAAGCCGTGTCCATTTACACGGGTCATCTACCCAGGTCCTGACCTGGGTAGAACACGGTTAGGACCCGTGTAGAGGCCGGTGTAAATGGTCCCGCTGCGGGTCTAGGCACCCGCATTGGTTCTGTGCACGGCATGCAGCGCTGGGGAAGCTGTCCCCAGCTGCTGCAGGAGGAGAGGGGTGTCTGCGGCTGCTGAGGGGGGTGAACTGTCAGGCTGCTGAGGGGGGAGGCGGAGGGGATGCTCCCCGCTGCTGTAACTTCCCCCTGCAGCCGCGGGGTCGGGAGTGGAGGCAGCGGGAATCAGCAGTGCAGGTGGGGAGGGGACATCATCACCTGTAGCATCATATCATCACCCCCCCAGCGCGGGGTCCAGCCTCCAGGCAGCGGGGTCCGGCAGTACAGGCGGGCAGGGGGTCCATCCAGCGTATAGGAAGTTGCCAGCGGGGTCCCTCCAGCGTATGGGAAGTAACCAGCGAGAGTGCCTGCGGTGGCTGGGAACTGCCGCTACTAGCTCCCATACACTGGGGGGACCCCGCTGGCAACTTCGTATACGCTGGATGGACCGCCTGCACTGCCGGACCCCGCTGCCTGGAGGCTGGACCCCGCGCTGGGGGGGGGTGATGATATGATGCTACAGGTGATGATGTCCCCTGCCCACCTGCACTGCTGATTCCCGCCGCCTCCACTCCCGACCCCGCGGCTGCAGGGGGAAGTTACAGCAGCGGGGAGCTTCCCCTCTGTGTCCCCCCTCAGCAACCTGTGATTTGATGCTGCAGGGGGTGTGATAAAGTGCAGGGGGGTGATGCTGCTTCAGGGGTGTGTGTGATTTGATGCTGCAGGGGGGTGATGCTGCTTCAGGGGTGTGTGTGATTTGATGCTTCAGGTGGGTGATGCTGCTTCAGGGGGGTGATGATGTGCAGGAGGGGTGATTTGATGTTGCAGGGGGGTGATAATGTGCAGGTGTGGGGGGGGGGGGGGGTGATGATGTGCAGGGGGGGAGGGGGTTGATGTGATGCTGCAGGGGGGGGGGTGATGATGTGCAGGGGGTGATGTGGTGCTGCTGCTGCAGGCCATTTGTAATGACAAGGCAGGGCTGACCCAGATCCAGTGTAAATGGTGCAGACCCTGGTCCGACCCAGGTCGAATTGCTGTGTAAATGGGGTAGGAAGCAAGGTCCGACCCTGGAATCAAAAACCAGGGTCCAACCAGGGTTTTTGGTGTAAAAGGGGTATACGAGAAAGGGGGAGAGATGGAGTGAGAGATGGTGTTAGGGAGTGACGGATTGAGGGGAAGTGTGGGAGGAGAGATAGGAGAAACAGAGACTAGAACAGAGTGATATAAAGAGAGTGGAGAGAAAAAGAAGAAAGGCAGGGGAAAGAGGGGGAAGGGGAGAGAGAGCAGGGGGGGAAAAGGGGAGAGAGAAAACGGAATAGGGAGAGAGCAAAAAGAGGAAGGAGACAGGGTGGGGGACAAAAAGGAGAGAGAGGGAGTTAGGGGTGAGGTGTACTATGTCTCTTGTGTGCAGTGTGCAGGCCAGGTGCTCCTGCAAGCAGCTCCTGCAGTGTGCGCCGGGTGTTCTGGGGGGGTCTCACCATTCAGTGGCTCCAGCAATGGCTGCATCCGTAACCTGGGCCGGACCCTTCTCTCCCCCCCTGCAAGATGCGCAGGCAGAGGCAGCTTCGTCTCTACTGTGCCCCGACTCCTGCAAGTAGCTCCGTGCCCGGGTGTCTGCGCCGCTGATCTCGAGTCCTGGATGTGCTGCGCACAGGGGCTCCAGCCCCCTGCAAGCAGCTCAGGTACCCGGCGAGCCACAAATCTCCTGTGGGCACGGACTCCTGAAAGATGCGCATCATCACGCCGCCGATCATCTGTGCGGGGTCCCGCCTCTGAACGAAGATGCTGAACAGCGGTGTAGAGTAGACTTTGCCCGCGCTGCAGCACATACTGTATGGGGGAAAAAAATCAAAAGGGTGCAGGGGATAGCCTGCTGGGTCTTCGGGCCCCCCAAGGGCCCGGGCCCCATAGCAGCTGCATCCCCTGCACCCTCTATAGTTACGCCACTGTGTGTATATATATATATATATATACTGTATGTGTATATAATGTGTCGTCTTTTTATTTTGTTCATATCAAAAAAGAAACAACTTTTACATGTATTATTACATACATATACCATATGACAGAACATTTTTCCTTTTGAATTACAGATATATATACATTCAACATCTCCCCCCCCGCCCCTCCCACATACCCACCTCCCCATCCCAAGGTATATAATTATTTCCCTTCTCTCTTCTCTTTTATACAATTCCTATCCATTCCATGTATTATTGCTGCTCTTAAATTACATCCGGCTGGGCTACTCCTCATATTTTGTGTTTAAATGCCTTTTTATGTGCTTATTTTTGTGTTTATTTCTCTTGGTATACCTATAATACTGTGCCGTGCTATTAACATTATTTTGCTTTATATGCTTGTGAGTGCGTGCCTATTTCTTACCTTATTGCTACTACTTTTCTTGTTCTTTTTTTTAGTTACAATAAGTGTCCTGTGCATTCTCAGATTCATATTGCTTAGATTTCATCCATCTATTCCAAATCTGATGGAATTTTCTCATGTGTTTGTGTTTACTATACATATATCTTTCATGCTTTATCGTGCTATTTACAAGGTTAATCCATTGTTTCATATTTGGGCTATCGTGTATCAGCCATTTTCTTACTATAACAACTTTCGCCATTGGCACCAGGTTTTCTACCAAACATATATTTATTCCCCCCCCCCCCCCCCCTTGTGGCATAATTCCCAGCAGACATACTTTTTCATCTATGTTAATTCTCTCTATTCCCAATTCCCTTCTCACTCTACCTATCCTACTCCATAGTTTTTGTATTTTATGACATTGCCATATCATGTGGATATAGGTACCTCAGCTCACACTACATTTCGGGCATAGGTCATTTTTGTTGGTGTAAAATTTCTGTAACTTCACTGGTGTAACATATAATGATAATAATAATAATAATAATAATAATAATAATAATAATAATAATAATAATATCTTTATGCACCACATGTGATGAACATTAAACGAAAATAAAATGTAACCAATACAGACAAGAACAAAAACGATGAAAGAAAGGTAACACTAGAGTACCAGATTGTGCGTGGTTCACAGTTGACATTAAATATTTAAAGTGCGGATTGCCGCCGGGAAAAAACTCTGTATCGTTCGGTTTTACATAAAACTGAACGATATCTCTTACTTGAGGGGAGTAGGGAAAACATAGGGTGAGAAGGATCCCTCAAGATACTATTTGTCTTAGAGAGAAGCCGCTTCCGAAATATATGTTGTATGCTTGGTAAGGTAACTCCGATTATTTTGCCTGCGACTGACACTACCCTCTGAAGGGATTTACGATCAGCAGCAGAGCAGGGGCCAAACCATACCACAACACCGTAGGTAAGAACACGCTCAATGATACTTGTATAACAGTTCACTAGGGTTCTCCTACACATACCAGCCAAGCGTAGCTTCTTGAGAAAAAACATACGCCGGTGGGCCTTTTTAATGACATCATTGACGATAAGATTCAGTATAGCAATATCGTCTGCAAATTTGACAATTTGAACAGAATTGGAGCAATGACAATCATGGGTGAATAGTGAGTACAACAGGGGGCTCAAAACGTACCTCTGAGGGACCCCTGTGTTGACTATCAATTCACTAGATACCTGATCTATTATCCCGACGACCTGTGGCCTATTGTATAAAAAGTCCAGGATCCATGGACCCACTTAAACCAATACTAGAAAGTTTGCTCACTAACGATGATGGAACTACCGTATTTAAAGCTGAACTATAATCTACAAATAAAATCCGAACAGATGAGCCCTTTAATTCAAGATGGGCAAGAATTTTATGTAATAAGATAAGCACTGTATCATCCGTGGATCTTTTTGCCTTATAGGCAAACTGAAAGGGGTCGAAGCCAGATGGAATGCTTTTCTTAATATGAGCGAGGACCAATCTCTCAAATCTCTCAAATGCATTATACCTGGTGTATAATGAACAATTGTATTTATTTGAATCTTATTGGCTGGGTTTCCCTAGCAGGGGATGCTAATGCCCTTTCCCACTCTTGAGTGGAAATCTCCCCCACACAATGTGTAATATATAGTACTCACTACTCTCGTAGGGAAGAAAACAGGTGGCACTCAATGGAATTAAGGTGCAAAATATGTATTTGAATCACATAGTCATCTTCAGAGAATCGCTTTTAGAATCTGTTCTAATTCTAATACCACTCCAACTACCATTATTAAGAGCGAAAGCTGCTTCCATTATCCAGTTAGTGAACTTAGACATGAAAAACCTTTTAAACACCCCTGAGGAAGTCCATCTGGAAGAAACGTGTTGGGTGATCCGCTTCTCAGGAATACAGTATGTGGGTGCACATGGATCTATACCAAGTTCTACACCCTGAGAAAAACTAGTGGTTTGTATGTATTTGTAATTTGTATATTGATGTTGATTTCTAATCCAATATTAAGGATATATGTCTACAGCATTTGCTGAGTGACTCAATGTCTTTTTCTATTGTTCTCATGGGAATAAGGTTGGGAAAATGTGATCCCACAAAGGTGCTCCCAGAACCTTTATCCATATTTTGTACTATTGTTGATCCCAATATATATATATATATATATATATATATATATATATATATATATATATATATATATATATATATATATATATATTCTTAATTAAATCTCATATATTCTAAATTGAAGATATAACTGTAATCACTGTAGCTTTAATCAGACACTCAATTTTATTTACAGACATATTACAATAAATAGCGTACGGTAAGAAACCAATTATTAATGTTTCCCACACCGCAAACATCACTTCCAATAAATGCACAGCATATAACTAGTAATAATTAATTTAGCTTCATTTGAAATAGAACCCAAGGCCATACTTTTAAATCTCATAAAACATTTGCCTGTACAACAAAGGCATTTAATCAACCCAATAATTATCATCCTCATTGAATTTTCAGTTTATATTTACATGCACATTTTTTTAATTACTATAATACTGTATATATAATGAGTGAAGCACTAGGACAAAATCACAAGCAACAGTTAAAGGATTTATCCAAAGCTGGAAAAAACCTTAGTAAAACAGTAAATACTGTAGCATGTATTCAAATAATGAGGTAACCTTACACATCCAAATAACTATAGGCAAACCAACTTAAAAAATTAGTCTAGACTGCTGGTTAAGGATCTTCACATTCATGTAGTTTGAGTCATTGTCCTCAATGATATTATTTAATGCTGGTATGGACCAGTGGCATCCCTCCGTATGGAGACACCCAGTGCAGCTGCAAATGTCGTGTCGGTTCCTATACTGTGACAAGAATTGGGTGCTGCATGTAATGTTACAGTGCAGCACTCAGTTTCTGTCATTGACCAGGATTTTTGGTGTCACCCCTCAGCAGTTGACACCAAGGTGCATCCCGCATCTACCCCACTCCCTTTGTGATGCCACAGGTGCACACTGGCCTCAGAACCCACCCTCTCTTTATGGGTCATCATCCAGATTGAGAGGTCAAATGTTACCTTGTTAGATTAATAGAGGGTTTGTTGCAGATCTTGGAATAGGACCACTAATGAATGTGGGTGCATGGTTTGTTTCTATAGAAACTACAATAAAATTTTCCCTCCAAAGTGGATGATCAGAGAGAGTGGAGACCCTTCTCCGGTGTAGCCCATGACACGGCACTCCAGGATTTTAAATAAACTTGAATTTAATGACAGCTACACAGGGACACAAATAAGGGGGTCATTGCATTCGGCCCCTCCTGTGGCCCCGCTCCTTTTTCATCGCTTATGGGACCTTCAAAGTTGGGAGGTATGCATGTCATCGGCAACTGCACTTGCATTGCTGCATGGAGCTACATGTGGCTATTTGCCTGTACAGATTATACAGTTCAGTGCATCTATGTGACAGCACCGTCCATCTTTGTATACAGAGCACACTTGCAAGACCCATCCACAAAACATATTTGTGCGCTACTGTGCATCAGCCTTTGAAAATGTTCAAATTAGTGAACAACAGTGTTTAATCCAGTATCTTTCCAGTTGTTATTATTATTATTATTATTATATTGCTACTACATCAACAATGATAATAACTTTATTAAACAAGTCTTAGGAACAATATGTCTTACCTCCGGTTTAGTTTTTCTAAAAGGCTTGAGGACAATACGATGAAGCAAACTGGTTTATGTTATATGCTGTGATGTATTACGTATGTAAGTGAAAATAAGAAACTTTTGGGAAGCAACATTGTGAAGTAGGAATGAAATGTCAGTGCGTAAAAGCCATTATTCCAGATCTGTGAATACTAGCCTGCTCTTTTTTCCAATTACTAGCTCACCTGATGTATGACTTTCTGGGACGCCAGATCTTGTATCGAAGCGGAAAGCCTCCGAGGTGAATTCATCCTCATATTAATAAGCCATGAACAGTTATATAAAATGTTTTATGCAGTAAAACTTCTTCAACACATCTCATTCAATCTGAATTCATACAAATATAATAAGTAGTTAAGCACTAGGTTTCATAAGCCATTTGATCACATTATACATATATTTATGTATTATTTTATAATCTTAATTATTGTTGTTGTTACTGGAACTAGCCTGGGGTAAATACATTTAAAAGTTTATATTCAGTCCTGTTCATAACTGGTAGCTAATGTTGCACTACTCAAATTATTTCTGAATTAAAGTGATAAGTAATAAGTGCTGTACTGTATGTGCATTAAGTTTTTTCCCGTTCACGTTTAAATCATCTTTAATGCGTAACACAACACTGTCAGTTTTATAAAGCCCTTTATTAATCTCAATTAGGTGATACATGTTCTTACATTGATATTGGACATAACATTACTGAAATATAATTCAATAAGAACACTACATTGAGTTACGGCATGGAAGCGAAGCAAGAATCGAGCACAGTATGCAGAGTCTGCATTGATATAATTAATTCCCACATGACCCCTTCCAGTATATAAGCACACTACACCACCATTTTTCATAGATGCCAAATGTCACTAAATCTAGGGAGTTTCTCAGGTTTTAAGGATTTTCCCTAGACAATTTTCCACTGCAAATGTCTCTATTTCAATAATGACCAAGTACACAGTACAATTCATCCTGGGTTTGTTCTCCTAAAGGACTTACATCTTTGTTCTTATGATATTTCTACAAAGGCACGCAGGCCATTGAAATTATATATATATATATATATATAAAATAAATATATATATATATATATACATATATATATATATATATACATATATATATATATATATATATATATATATATATATATATATATATATATATATATATAGTCATCCGGCGGCACTCCAAAATAAAGCAAGTACAAACAGGCTTATTGCGACATTTTCGATGTATTTATTTTCTCATCGTCATCAGGCAGGATCCTGCCTAATGTGCTGATGTCACTCTCTATGCTGTCTTGACAAAGACCCCTAGAGGGTCGAAACGTTGACTGATTAAAAAAGAACTTTAACTAAAAGCTGGTTGGTGGATGCTTCTTGCTTCTGGATATAATTTCTATTAGCTACTGGATATATATATATATATATATATATATATATATATATATATATATATATATATATATATATATATATGTGTGTGTGTGTGTGTTTTGACATGCAAATACTGTAAAAGAGATAGTTACATATATTTCAATCAACCATCCTAATTTATAATGTGTTTAATTTTCTTACTTTTCTATCAATATATAAGATGCATATAAGAGAATGCGCTTTATTTGGCCATTTGCTTATGTTTCGGTAAATGATATAACTGTGTGCAGAACACTAGAGTGTGCATTACAGTTACAGATGCATGCCTTTGCAGTCACCAGCCCCTGCACTCATTTCTTTGAACCTACCCATGGTACACTTGGGAGGCTATTTGGATTGTTCTGCAAATTGGATTTAGCAAGTATAGTGGCTGACATAAAGAAATAGGTTTCTACACTTTATAGGCCAGTCAATAATCCATTATGCCAGAATGTCTCCATGCCAGGAGTTTACTCTTTGTTATTAATGGTTTTTTTCTACTTCTTAGAAAGTACTCAGTGCTCATGTTATTTGCCATGGAAAATGAGCACTGAGAATAGAAATGAATTTCAAGTCAACTGAAACTTCATTAAACGTGAAAGGTGTATACACACTTCACAAAATGAAATTGACATGAGTTTGGGCTGTGAGTGGTAAGTTTTGGAACCAATATTCTACTTCTCATGACTCCAAGCATTATAATAGCACATATCCCAGCTGCACTGTTAAAATCACAGAATCTTAGAAGCCTTCATCTTCTTTCCATATTAATGTTCCTTTTATATGCAGACAAAGTGATATATTATGCACTGTTTAGCTGCACAACTTTAATAGTAAGTTCAAGGATCCATATTTAAATGAGTTTTATGTTCTACATAAATATAGATATTTTACATTGTCATTATTGCTATAATCTGTTAAATGCCAAGCAGAACACTGTTGTGTAGACTGAACCACAGGTATTAACTATATCTCTTTAGAAGGTGATTCAAGACACAAGGGGTCATTCCTATTAGGTGTGGATGATTCGCACTCGCAAATCATAACGGCACCGGGCGCACTCTGTGGCAGACTGAATTTGCTTAAAAGTGCTCACACCTCCATTGGGATGCGAGCAATTTTAAATGAATTAGGCCCAGGGAAGGGTGCGAGATCGGCTTAATTCGGGTGACGTTTTCAGCATTTAAAGGGCATTCGAGAGGCACCTCGCACCCTTCGGCGCTAATAGGATCAACCCCAAAGTACTGCTGCAAGCAGGCAATATTACAACATATCCGAACCATCCAGCCCAGACAGCTAAAAAAATCACACCAAATCGCACATGCCACATCGCACAGGAGCACCTGAGGAAGCCGGACTTACACTATCCGGGGAAACGCGTTGAGCTGATCTAATCGCTTTGGACCTATACATCCACCCAGTGTGACCTGTCCATTCTCCCACCGACGTCTATAACTCCTGCAATACCTGGACTCTATTATCTTGGGATATCTGCACTATTCCTAATTCCAGCAAAAGGGAGAAAAAGCACGCCAAATCTGGAGGCCTGAGCCCTTGAAATTATAGGGCAGCTAAGGACAGCTGGAGTCACCATTCACTGGACTCAATTATTTCCAGAAGATACAAACGGATGGTAATATTCACCAATAATTATTCCTATTTATCCAAAAGATGGAGATCTCAATTTAACTAACATCACTCATCCCTGAGATATTTCATATATTGCTCAAAAAATGTTTTTATTATATTTTATGTACCCCCTTTATTCTTATGTTATGTGATAGATGTACATCAATTGTGTTAATTATTAAATATTAACCTTTGAGAACCGTCTTGTGTTAATCATTGGAACAGCTAGCACTGGCACATCCTTTGTTTGTTTAACCACTGTGGTCGGATGGCCAAACCGTTCCAGGTTCTTTTTTTTTTTTTTGCTTTATGACAAATGTAACCTTTTTACCATGGACAGCCGTGGAGCAGGGCCGTCTTAACAGCAGTGTGGGCCCCTGGGCAAAGCAATGCACTGGGGCCCTTACCCATTCTCCCCTCCTAGGGGTAGGGGGTGCTATCAGCAGCAGCTTTAATGTCCCACGGGTGGCAGTGGGTGCTCTATCTTCAACTCAACATGTAGGACCTGGAGCAGTAACTTCTGCTAATTACTCCTTTACTGCACAGGTGGTGGGAGGGTGAACATTAATGTGTGGAAGGGGGCACTGAGCTGAATGAAGGGTCACTTGTAAATGACTTCCAGGGAGGTAGGGGCTGTTTTATTCGCAGGGAGGGTTGGATAATGGAGTGGGCTTAATATTCGTAATTTTCCGGTGGAAGGGCAGCTTGTTTGACTGCAGATATCGCCATTATCTAGAAATAGATTTCTTAGCCTTCAATAGTATAAAAACCTAGAGTCCCAACTTTCAGGAGGTGCTGGGGACTTGGGGATCAGAGATCAGGAGCCAGAGCAATCCATTGACGAAAATATAAAACTGTACACCAGACGTTTGGAGCTGGAGCAGGGACCAACTGCTGGAAAGCTGATATCTCTGGTTTTGGGTATGATAGAGACAAGCCGCTAGTGTTGACAGAAAGGGGAGAGTCCCAGCCTTTGGAATATACTCTCAGAAAATTTCTTAGTCAGAGGGAACCTGAGAAATATGACTGGGAACTGCAATTAACAGGTCAGATGTGGACTGCTGCTTTGAAGTTGGATATCTCCAGTTCCCCAGGGCCGATTTAAAAAAATTCTGGTATCCCTGGAAAAAGGGGATCCTCAGCTATCAGCATAGGGCCATTATACACCTAGGGCCCCTAGGCAAGTGCCCATTATGCCCATACAAAAAGACGGCCCTGCCATGGAGCATGGGTATAGTTCTGCATCAGACAACAGTATTTTTTATGTGACAAAAATTGTCAAACACCCTTGAGCGCTAGTACACTTTTAAATCTTGCTGCTGTATACCCACAATGAGAAATAGTCCAAATGTAGACTAAAAGAATAAGGAAATGTACAAAGAGAAGTTCTTGTGGGTTTCCTACAGCGCTAATTTTTATCGGTTATAGAGTGAATCCGATGTTCCCACAGTCTTGTATATAAACCTCCTTTTTAGCTCCAAAAAATCCAAACATCTAATCGCGGCATAAATCACAGAAGTCTCTCTTTCTTAAAAGAATATCTCCAAGATTTTATTCACACAAGAAAAATACTTCTGATCAGGACTCCAATAAAAACACACAAAATAAATTAAAAAAAATTCATAAAAACTCCACACAAAAATTCCACATAAAATATATAGTCACATTGCAGGTCTATCCTATAACAGGAGTGGATGGACTATACTGGTCCTCCATGTACTTAGGTGGCTGTGCGGGTTTAGATGGTATCTCCCGCTTTATGGAAAAAAGAAAATTGAAGATACTCTCACCACAACTTGCTAGGAGCTCTTGGTATCGCCTCCCGTACCTCACTGTACTCTGCCTGGGGAAATGTTCTTATGTATCAGATCGCTGTTCAGAACATTCCCTAGAATATAATAGATGGAATCTGATTATTTGCCCATAGCAACATCCCATCTGAAATACAGTAGAACTCCCATAGTAACATAGTATCATAGTAATTAAGGCTGAAATTAGACATTAGTCCATTGAGTTCAACCTATGTAACTACTGACTTGAGTAAGTCATATCTATAGGATTCCCTTAGTGGCCAAAAATCTGTTTTGATTTAAATTCATTAACAGTAGTTGCTGTAGGCACCCCCACCGGCCATGAGTTCCAGAATTTTACTGCTCTAATAGTATTAATTCAGTACAGAATTTCTTTTCCTCGAGCCTCAGTACTTGCCCGCATGTCCTAAGTATAGGCCTGTTAGTGATCAGTTCTTTATGATTCCCAATCCTGTATCTGATCGTATCACCTCTCAGCCTCCATTTCTCCAGTGAAAACATATTCAGCCTGGTTAACCTATCTGTAGTCTAGTGATTCAATACCTTTTACCAGCTTAGTCGCCCTTCTTTGTACCTGTTCCAATTCATTTATGTCCTTTTTAGGGTGCCGTGCTTAGAACTGAACACAGTATTCCAAGTGCAGTCTCACCAATGCCTTATAAAGAGGCACTATCACATTGGCACCCCTTGAATCCATACCCCTTTAAATGCATGCCAATGTCCTATTTGCTTTTGCTGCTGCACTTGAGCAGTGTGCACTATTACCCAATTTTTGATCTATGATGACCCCCAAGTACTTCTCTACAGCAGAATTCCATATAATAACTCCATTTAGCCTATAAGTAGCTTGTTCATTTTTGTTCCCATAATGAATTACTTTACAATTATCAACGTAAATAAATCCCTCTGTTTTCTATGCCTGAATATTCTGCAGTTGGTGGGTAGCTATCGCTTTCCAAAGGAAGGAACTCTCCAACAGGCCTTAGTCCTGATGGAAATGGGTAGTCAAATGGTGTGTGGCCAGCTGGAGTCAGAGGCTTAAAGGAATACAATGGGATGAACTTTCAAATAATGACATATTCTACCATAACGAATGTCTGAAATATTTTAGGATTCTCTGATTACACAGTTATTTTACCATTTAAAGAAAGTTGATGATTCTCTACGATATATCAAATAATTTTACTGGATAAGTTCTGCTTAAAAAAAAGTTTACGTTTTTGGTTACAATGAATAAAAGTCATAAGCAGGTCAGTGTTTCATGGTGACAGACAATTCAAAATCAGTTTAATCTCCAGGCACTGAAAAGCGAGGTTCCCAGCAATTCCCTAAGCCACCATAAAAAGGGAAATTGATATTTCATTTTACTTGAAAGGACTGAGCTTGGGAGCTCTGATATGAATAAAATGTATGTAAATATAAAAGTTTGTGCATTTCTGAAAAGGCTTGAGGGCCTGTCAAATGCCGGATGTTGCCTTGACAAGTGACATATTTAGTAACCCAGCTGCGTTCTCATCAAATATTGCACACAACCAATACCATTTTCCATCAACTCAGTAGCTGAGATATTATACTTAAAGAGAAAATATATTGTAATATTACATATTTCATCACTTACAGGTCATATCCTCTACGTTCCATTTCTTCTCAATCTTCTCCTTTTCCCCTTAAGCTGTTGTTCTTTTCAGAGGGTTGCAACCAACTTCACTAAAGATATACAAAGTGGTCCTGATGCTGAGTTGGCCATGATTGCACTTCAAAATAAAGAAAGGAGAATGTGCACTGAAAAAGCAGTAAATATAGTATATATATATATATATATATATATATATATATATATATATATATATATATACATACAAGTCTGCAACTACCACAATCTATGTGCAGGTCAGCATCAGTTTCATATGTGTCCGGCTTACAACAGGCCTATGCTCTTATGATAATCTTTATAACCATTTGTTGTGTTTGCAAAATATGTATAACCTATAAGGCTTAAATGAAAATTCGTTTTACTCATAAATACATAAAAATTGATATATGAGAAAAAGAATTGCTGAAGTATGCACACAGATGCATAATATGTGCCCAAGCAAATATGTAAGCGATAATCAGTGTAATTGGTGAATGCCCCAATAACCAATCACAAGCAGCTCACTAGTGGTGATGAGGACATCATCCGATATTTACAAATTTTGCTACTTTCTCAGGTATATACGTCTCAGAACCCTCATGCTGCAATACATTATTTGGAATACCACAACATAATATTTTCTAAGTTTTCATTCACTTTGACTGTATGCTGTCATGAAATCTGCAACCAAAAGTGCTCTTAAATACTTGTGCTTAGCCCATAGTATTACTAGGGATGTGCACCGGCCAAATTTAGTGTATCATGAAATGTGTTTTGGGTCTGTATCTCCTGCAGTGTTTTGGATCTGGATCTGTTCCAAAACACCACCCTTCAGTGTTTCGTGTTTTGGATCTGTATTTAACCCCTTCCCGCCGCAGCCTGTTTTTGCCTTCCTGACAGAGCCCTTTTTTTCAAATCTGACAGGTATCACTTAAGTGGGGATAACTTTTTTTTGCTTTAACTTATCCCAGTGATTTTGAGATTGTTTTCTCGTGACACATTGTACTTCAAGTTAGTGGTAAATTTGGGTCGATACAGTCTGTGTTTTTTTGTGAAAAATACCAAAATGTCGTAAAAAAATGGAAAATTTAGCAATTTTCAAAATGTTAAATTTTCTGCTTGTGAGACAAATAATCATACCACTCAAAATAGTTAATAACTAACATAGACCATATGTCTACTTTATGTTTCCATCATTATTTCAACATCCTTTTAATTTTTTTGGACACTAGGAGGCTTAAAATATGAATAGCAAATTCTCAAATTTTCAAGAAAATTTCAAACACTGATTTTTTTAGGGACCAGTTCAGTTCTGATGTGACTTTGAGGGACTTGTATGTGAGACACCCCCATAAATGATGCCATTTCAAAAACTGCACCCCTCACAGTATTCAAAACAGCATTTTGGAAGTTTGTTAACCCTTTAGGTGTTTCACAGGAATTAAAACAAAGTGTAGGTGAAATTTCAAAATTTCATTTTTTTTGCAGATTTTCAATTTTAATACATTTTTCTAAGGAACACAGTAGATTTTACTAGAGAAATGTGACTAAAAATTGATTCCCCCAATTCTTTTGTTTTCATAAATATCCTATATGTGGCCCTAGTGTGCACGTTGACCAAACCACAGGCTTCATAATAGAAGGAGCACCTACTTGATTTTGGAGCCTCCTTTTTATGAGATTATTTTTTAGGCACCATGTAGGTTTCTAGGCACCATAAGATGCTAAAAGTTAGGAACCCCCCACAAGTGACCCCATTTTGCAAACTACACCCCTCAGGGAATTCATCTAGGGGTATAATGTACATTTCAAACCCCCAGGGGTTTCACCAATTGTGGTACAACTGGGCAGTGAAAATGAAAAATTAAATTTTTTACACAAAAATGCAGTTCTGGCTCAAAATTTTTCATTTTCACAAGGAATGAAGGAGACAAAGCACCCCAAAATCTGTGCCCCAATTTCTCCCGAGTACGGCAATGCTTCATGTGTGACCAAAAAATGGCAGGACTCAGAAGGGAAGGAGTGATATTTGGATTTTGCAGCACAGATTCTGGTGGAATGTTGGTGGGTGCTATGTCGCATTAGCAAGACCCCCAAAGCACCAAAACAGTGGAACCCCCCCACAAGTGACCCCATTTTGCAAACTACACCCCTCAGGGAATTCATCTAGGGGTATAGTGTACATTTCAAACCCCCAGGGGTTTCACCAATTTTGATACAACTGGGCTGTGCAAATGAAAAATTACATTTTTTTACACAAAAATGCAGTTCTGGCTCAAAATTTTTAATTTTCATAAGGTATGAAGGAGAAAAAGCACCCCAAAATCTGTGCCCCAATTTCTCCCGAGTACGGCAATGCCTCACATGTGACCAAAAAATACCAGTTGGGTGCATGGCAGGACTCAGAAGGGAAGGAGTGATTTTTGGATTTTGCGCCTTTTCTGGTGGAATGAATGGTGGGTGCTATGTGGCATTAGCAAGACCCCCGAAGCACGGTGAAATGATGAACCTAATAATCCATAGATGTGTGGTATATTTTAAAACACTCCTTTATACATAGGCCGGGTTTGTCGGGGCAAGTGTCACACTGGAAAATAGTTTGCTTTCTTATTCTCTTTTTATAGCAAACTTTGCACCTTTTTTGTGTCCTGCCCTTTTTTCCAGTGGAGGGGATTTCATCAGGAAAATGCTGCCCTGGTACAATACGGGGGCCAGTACTAGAAGTACTGGGGCCCTCTGCCTGCTGGTTCCCAAATATTAGGCCCTTTATGACTTCCTCTTGAAAGTGCATAAATGTCCCCCTCTGGCTGGTAGAACGGAATAGCACGTAAGCGTTATACAGTGCCATCTGGATGATATACACGGCCAGCTTCTTGTACCAGATTTTTGTTTTCCGCAGGGCACTGTACGGCTTCAGTACCTGATCTGAAAGATCCACTCCGCCCATGTACTTATTGTAATCCAGGATACAATTAGGTTTTGAGGTGTGGGTACTGGTACCTCGTACAGGGACGGAGGTGGTACTGTCTCCGTGAATTGTTGTCAGTATAAGGACATCCCTCTTGTCCTTATATTTGACCAACAACATATTTTCGGTGGATTGTGCCCTGCTTTCACCCCTTCTCATTACTTGGGCAATGTGCGTTTTTGGGAGGCCTCTTTGGTTCTTGCGCACAGTACCGCAAGCTGCTGTACCTCTTGAACCAAGGGCCTTAAACAGGGGGATGCTAGTGTAAAAGTTATCCACATAGAGGTGATAACCTTTATCCAGGAAGGGGTGCACTAAATCCCAGACAATTTTTCCACTAACACCTACGAGGGAGGGGGGGGCATTCTGGCGGTTCAATTCTTGAATCCTTCCCTTCATATACCCTAAACCTGTGGGTGTACCCTGAGGTGCTTTCACACAGCTTATACATTTTTATGCCATACCTTGCCCTCTTATTGGGAAGGTACTGGCGGAATTTAACCCTTCCTTTAAAATGTATAAGGGACTCGTCTATGCAAATGAATTTATCTGGGATGTACATCTCTGCAAATTTGGCACTGAAATAATCAATGACCGGCCTGACTTTGAATAGCCGGTCAAAGGTGGGATCATCTCTGGGTGGGCACTGTGCATTATCGTTGTAATGCAAAAATTTAAGGATTAACTCAAAACGAGTCCGGGTCATGGCCATACCGTAAAGTGTGGTGCTGTACAGAACATCTGTACTCCAATATTGCCTAATTTCTGGCTTTTTTACTATGCCCATATGAAACACCAGACCCCAAAACGTCATCATCTCTACTGCATCTACAGGGGTCCACCTAGCAAATGATGACGTGGGGTTTTGAGCAATAAACTGCTGGGCATATAAATTACTTTGGTCCACCATTAAATTTATAAAATCATCAGAGAAAAATAATTTGAAAAAGTCAATTTCTCTGAGACCTGTGGAATCAAATTGGATTCCTGGGATGGCCAAAAACTCAGGAACCTGGGGCTCAAAATTGTCTGGTGGTGGGGTCCATACGAGATCAATTATTGGGGGGGGGGTCTCAGCTGCTCTACGGGGGCGTCTTTGAGGGGGTCCCTCATCACTAGAGGAGGAAGAGGAGCTTAAGATGAATCCTTCAAATTCCCCGCTTGCATCACTGGCTGTGTCAGTCAGAGGCAAGCATGGCATATGCCTCCTCCGCTGAATACATTCTTCTGGATGACTGGGATGACATTTGGGATGCCATTTGGGATGCCATTTTTATTTTTGTGTTTCTGGTAGTGAAATGTTTCAACACGTGTATAGTGTAGGGGGGGTACAAACTTTATTTCAACCCGGGGGGGTATGTAGTGTGTAGTGTGTATGTAGTGCAGAAAAAAAAAATACTTTATACAGGAATTTGATCCCAATAAAAAAAAAAAAAAATTGAAGGGGTTAAAAAAAAAAAAAAAAAAAAAAGGTCCTGCGCCAAAAATTGAGCACAGATGTTGGTCAGTAACGTCCGTCACTGAACAGCGCTCAAAGGCAACAGGAATTTGATAAAAAAAAAAAAAAAAATAGATCAACCCTGTGCCGAAAAAGCTGATTAGTGATGTACGTCACTGATCAGCGCACAGTGGCCACAGGACACCCACAAAATCACAGTGTGTGTAAAAAAAAAAATTAAAAAAAGACCCCACAGCACCCTCAAAAAAAAAAAAAGGTGATCACTGATGCGACACTGATTACCAGTGAGGGGCAGCAGGTGCACAACCTTTGGTGCAACTGACAGTGCAACTGGCAGCAACTGACAGGTATATATAAAAAAAAAAACCCTGCACCCCCAAAAAGTTGCTGATCAGCACAGTTATACTGATCAGCACAAAAGGGGGGGCAGCAGACACAAAATATAGCACTCTCTATCACTCTCTGTCACTATCTCTCTCTATCTCTCTATCTCTCACTATCTATCACTCTATGACACTGCAGCAGCAGCACTGACAGGTATATATATAAAAAAAAACTCTGCACCCCCAAAAAGTTGCTGATCAGCACAGATATACTGATCAGCACAAAAGGGGGGGCAGCAGACACAAAATATAGCACTCTCTATCACTCTCTGTCACTATCTCTCTCTATCTCTCTATCTCTCACTATCTATCACTCTATGACACTGCAGCAGCAGCACTGACAGGTATATATATATATATATATATATAAAAAAAAAACTCTGCACCCCCAAAAAGTTGCTGATCAGTTAATTTATACTGATCAGCACAAAAGGGGGGGCAGCAGTCAGTTGCACACGCAGCACAGCTGTATATATATATAAAAAAAAAACAGCACCCCCAAAAAGTTGCTGATCAGCACAGATATACTGATCAGCACAACAGGGGGGGGGGGGGGGGGCAGCAGACACAAAATATAGCACTCTCTGTCACTATCTCTCTCTATCTATCTCTATCTCTCTCTATCTCTCTATCTATAACTCTATCACACTGCAGCAGCACAACACAGGAAGTCACAAGAAGTCACAAGATCCAGGAAGCATCCAGCACGCTACAAGCAGTGATCAGGTAAGTATTTGCAAGGATCAGGTCAGTATATCACGGCAGATAGGCACGGTGACCGCACTGCACGCAATTCCAGACCGGAATGGCGTCTGCAGTGCAGTCACCGTTAGTTTAAATCACCCTCCATGGCTGTGATTGGTCCGTCGGTCCGACGAACCAATCACGGCCTTTGGGGGCGGGTGGGGTGAGGTGGGGTGACACCAGTGTCACCCTTACACCCCGTGGTGATTGGTGCTGTACTTTACAGCACCAATCACCACCGATCCCTGTGTCACCGGCGAACGTTATTCGCCGGTACACAGAAAACGCTGTAATTGGCTGTTCACATTTGAACAGCCAATCACAGCGATCGCCGACGGGGGGGAGGCATCGCCGCCCCCCCTGGACATGCTGGGACATGTCTGCTGTCAGGGACAGCAGACATCTCCAAACTGTCACCGCGTCTATAGACGCGGTGACAGTTAAATGGCATGACGTACATTTATGCCATGCGTCGGGAAGTACATCCCGGCCATGACGTAAATGTATGTCAAATGTCGGGAAGGGGTTAAAAAAAACAACACATAAAAAAAAAAAAAAATTGTTTTTATTTTTGCTCCTACACTATTTGTAACCTCAATAACATAAATTTCCACTAATTTCCAGTCTATCCTGAATACCTCACAATTTTGTTTTTAGGACAGAAGGATGCACCGAGGTAGCTGGATGACTATGTTAAGTGACACAAGTGGACAGCACAAACACGTGGCCCATCCATAAGCGTGTGCAGCACATTTTATTAGGGGGTGCACCGTCAAAGGAGTGTGCATAGCTCCACCTATTGGGCATGTCTAACACCGCCAATCAGGCATGTCTTCCATCATCTATTCGCACTCGCTACAATATAAAAAGTCTCTCAGCCACACCAAAATCTCCTGCCTATTTCAGTTTTAATTTTCTAATTACTCTGTGTAACAGTACATGCAAATACAGTCATAAACATATATGAATGACGCAGGTATTTAGTGATATGACAATGGTCTAGTACAATTAACAATGCAAACACACATATAATTGATTGATGGGCACTTCTTTAAATGTAATACAGTTCTAAAAAGCAACAGTCTTTGGTTAAGGGCATTGCTGGTATTGTTAGCAGCAGAGGTGTTCATAAGGGTGGGGCACAGCATTAGGGGGTGCCTGTGCACCCCTAACACTCAATGTGTGCACACCTATGGGCCCATCTAGGAGTAGCACTGCAGCAGAAGAGCACATAATGGCAAAAAAAGAGGTACAAGATGGAATTGTCCTTGGGCCCTCCCACCCTTATGTTGCATAAAAAGGACATGCACACTTTAACAAACCAATCATTTCAGCGATAGGGACTGCCAAACTACTATGGCTGAAATGATTGCTTTGTTTGGGCCCCCACAAAAAATGTAGCAATTCATCTCTCCCTGTACAAACCAGCTCTGCAGAGGCAAGATGTCGTCCTCATCTTCATCCTCCGATTCCTCACCCCCTTCAATACGTACATCCTCAGCCTCACAGATTATACATTTGTCACTGCTGGAATCCACCATTACAGGTCCCTCTTTAGCCTCTGGAGGCAATTGCTGGTCTTAGTTGAATAATTGATCATTCGTTTTGATGAACATCATCTACTCCACAATTTGGGGAAGCAACCTTCAATGCCACTTGCTGACCAGGTTCCCGGCTGCACTAAAAACTCTTTCTGGGTACACACTGGAGGGGGGACAACAAGGTAAAATAGAGCCAATTTTACAGGAGCCTCCAAACTGCCTTTTTTTCCTGCCAGTACAGGTAAGGACTGTCTGACATGGATGCTGTCACCAAAGTAATCCTCCACCATCTTTTCAATGGGGACAGTATCATATGCAGTGGACATATGTAGACATGTCAGCAATCATTGACAGGTCCTTCAGTCTGGACCAGGTGTCCAAACTTGCTCCTGCCTGCCCTGCATCATCGCCAGCGGCTCGCAGCCACAGGTGTGGGAGAAAATGAAGGAGCTGTTACCATGTCACGGTCT
The DNA here is from genome assembly GCF_055691185.1 of Crinia signifera. Taxonomy (NCBI): domain Eukaryota; kingdom Metazoa; phylum Chordata; class Amphibia; order Anura; family Myobatrachidae; genus Crinia; species Crinia signifera. Next base: position 270,036,535 of record NC_139217.1, on the reverse strand, counting down.
ACTTCAGATGACAATCTCCTGACTAGCAGGCTTTTTATCCACTTTGCCATAGGATGACCGCTGTCATACATTGTCCTCATCGCAAAAGACTGTTGGACAGTCAATTGCTGAGTGAAAGATGTAGCGGTGTTCTGACTTCCCCTCTGGGTTAATGAATGTCTCCCAGTGGCAGCAGTAGGTGTAGCACTGCAGGAGCCTCCAGAGAAATCCCGGATAGAAGAGGAGTCAGTTATGCCAGTGACATAGCCTGCAGGTCTACCTCCGATCCAGATCGAATAGGAAATTGATGAGGACTGACTATTGCTGGTGTGGTTTTCAGGCACTTGGATACAGCAGGATCAAGGGATTTAGGTGTCCCTGGACTGCTTACGGTCCTATCCACAGTTTCTGAAGTAAACATTGACTTCTGAACAAACTTCGGGTGACGCATAAACGAGGATGTCCCTAGGAGGCCAACGACCTTAGCCCTGCTCATTGCGCAATTACATAAGCTACATAACTGTCTCGCCCGGTGCCTCATTTAAGCAAACCACATCACTATCAGCAGCATCCTCCTCATCAAGTTCCTCCTCAGCGCCAGCTACATCAACATCCTCCTCCTGATGTTCAACATTGACACCTTCAATCTTAAAATCAGGAACTGGACTGTGGGTGATCCTTCCAGCATATGCAGAGGGTGAGCAAATGGTGGAAGGAGCCACCTCTTCCCGTACAATGATGGGAAGGTCCGGCATCACAACCACCAACACCCTTGAACTCTCCTTGGGGATTTGTGATACCATGTCTTTAGAAGGCACAGTTGTTTAATGTGTTTTTGGTGACAGCTTAACTCTCTTAAATTTTTTAGGGGGGGAGGGGGGGGGGGAGAACCACTATTCATGATGAACATAGTCCAGGGCCTTAGCCGTTCCTTGCCACTCCGTGTCATAAATAGCATAATGGCAATCTTACTTTTCTCCTCAACCAAATGTATTTTTTTTTTTAAAGTTACTTTGCCATTCTGTATTTTACATGCCCTCTACAATGACATTAGGCATTGGCAAACGACATTGCTGGTACTTCATGTTCTATGTCATGACTAGTGGCAGCATCTTCAGCACTAGGAGGAAGTGGTTTTTATTCTGTCACTATTTTATCCTCCAAATTTTGGTTCTGCATTATCTTTCTGGAGTATCACTGCACTGGACTTATGTAGCAGTATCACTGGACTTTAACGGCAGTTAAAGTCCAGTGATAAAGAAAGGGCAGCAAAAGCTGTTTAGAGCGCTGGTCGTGGTTGTTTAGCTCAGGGTGAGCTGCTGCAACAAGGGATTAGTCAGATCCCTGGTAAAGCTTGCAAAGAAAAAAGGAGGGACAGTTGCAGCGCTCTCAAATTTTAATGAGTTGATTTCTCAATATAAATATATATAAAATAAACACATGAATATACAATACATATGAAAAATAAAAAATGTGCAAATAATTACATAGATAAATGAATATCTTTTAAAACCAGCAAGTGGACCGATTGTGTAAGAAATATATATAACCTGCTCTGGTTGATAACCACTCGAAAACGGGCACTGGAGTCCAAAATAGAGTCCCAATTTGTAATCCCAAAGGTCGCTGGAGGTGTCCCTAGCCCAATGGGGCAAATAATGTTGCTTGTAGGGATCCTCTCTAAAGTGCGGATATAGTGCAATTGGGAAATGGGTGAGGTACTCCAAATTGTAGCAAGCAAGCCGTGATCTGTTTACCCCAATCCGGATGAGTGCGGGGAGGCTTCTGTAATAAAGTGCTCTGTGCCTTGGAGGTAGAGTTGTTCCTCACAATAGTAGAGGTGGTTCTTAAAGTCCCAGAAGGATTCAGCAGGATGAAATACACAGGGATCCTGCTGTGATTACAAATTGGGACTCTATTTTGGACTCCAGTGCCCGTTTTCGAGTGGTTATCAACCAGAGCAGGTTATATATATTTCTTACACAATCGGTCCACTTGCTGGTTTTAAAAGATATTCATTTATCTATGTAATTATTTGCACATTTTTTTATTTTTCATATGTATTGTATATTCATGTGTTTATTTTATATATATTTATATTGAGAAATCAACTCATTAAAATTTGAGAGCGCTGCAACTGTCCCTCCTTTTTTCTTTGAAAGTCCAGTGATAGCAGTATCATTGGACTATACACACAGTATCACTGGACTGGACTATACAGCACTTTCAATGGACTGGGCTATACACACAGTATCACCGGACCGGACTCTACAGCACTTTCACTGGACTATACAGCAGTATCACTGGTACTGGACTGGACTATACAGCACTTTCACTAGACTGGACTATAGAGCAGACAGCACTATCAATGGACTGGACACTGGACTGTATACTGGGAGAGCAGGCAGGCAGTCTCTTCACTCTCCCAGACTGGAGTGAAGATTGTGTCCAGCCGCTCGCCCCTTTAAAGTGTCTGGATCTCATGAGACCTGCGCTCCGAGTCTAGGTGAAAATTCCCAAACGTGCTCCGCATACCTAAGTATGAAAGAAAATGGTGGGGGGAACCTGCACTAGGTGTTGGGAAAAATATTTTTAGGAAAAAATTATTTAGACAATTATGAAGGGACTGATATGAACAATATATGTATGCTTAATTCTGTATAAAGCTGACCATCATATATCCTTAATGCCCCTGTCCCACTGGCATTATGGGTATCCTCTCAATTGGGTTGAGATAAGGATTATAATCATGTCAGCAAACGTAAAGATTCAGAAAAAGCAAACAAAGTATATACAACATATCTTATTTACATAAATACAAATATACTATACTCTCCTTAGGATTATCTAATTCTCAATTGGCTTTAAGGATTTCAGTGCAGTTGGCTGTCTAGCAACAATATGTCTGTGAACAAGATTGTGTCAATGCAGTGCCTATGTCTCTGGATTTTTGCAACATATGTTATAAAACCTGTGGTGTTGCGAATTTGTGCTCAATTAATCTCTCTAGTGAGTTTATACAGAGATTTGATACAGATTGCTGTCTAAGGTGTTTACCAATAAGTCGGTGCCTTTTTTGGCTATATTACAGCACTGTCTGTGCTCCAATTTAAGCAGTAACTGTTATGCTGCTACCTGTCGTTTCCAAATAGCACCACATTCATCCACACAATTTCACAAACAATATGTGCTTACTACAAGCTCTGCTAAACGATATCCCAATCAGATATAACCAAAGGCAGTTCACCATATAGTTGCACATAGGATATGCCACAAAACTATCACCACAAATGATGGATGGTAAAAGAACATATATCTGCTTAGCACAGGAACATATAATTAATTGCTATCTAATTAGTCAGGCAAAGATCGCAGTATACATGCACTGCAGTATACATGCATATGTAAAAAAGCACACAGCTGATGGAGTTTCCCTAGCCATTACATATGCATCCAACAGTGGATGAACAGATGGATGCAATCAAAAATAAGCTCTGTTCGATTGTTTGCAAGTTCAGGCGTAAATAGCCCTGTACATCACTTCACACACTGGGTTAAATGACCTGTCATACTGATTTTTGTGGGTTACAAACAAATGTCGCTACTTATGCACACTACCACTTTCTTACTGCACATTGAATACTTAACAATCATCACCATATAGGGCAATCAGGTGCAGCCATGTACAGTCTGCTGCGCTAGTGTGCCTTAGCTTAAGCCGCTGCACTGCTGCCAACATGAGACGGAGAGGGGAATAGATATGAATAAATAAATAAATAAATAAAGGAAGGACCGCTCCCCTGTATCTAGAACTGAGCCGGCACAGATTGGCACAATGCCGCTCTGCAGGGAGGGGATCCTTCGTTACCAGTCCCGTGTCCCTGATGCGGGATCTCCTGATGTCTGTATCGTGATTCAAATTCTGTCTTGGAGACCGCTCTGACATACCTAAGTATTACTACCAGGGGCGTAACCAGAAGTTTGTGGGCCCCATAGCAAAATTTACAATGGGGTCCCCCATGTCCATTACTCCTTACGCGAGACACCACAATGTCCCACACTTTATATACTGTACACACAAGTCCCACACCATATATACTGCACACACACATATATCACACTATATATATATATATATATATATATATATATATATATATATAGCAGCAGACGATACGGCGGCACTCGGGCAATAAAGACACTCAGAAACAATGCATAGATGCCAACGTTTCAATGTGGGGTCAGCAGGCAGAGGTTTATAGGTTGTAGAATCAGCGAGTTGCCGCTGTATCTCCAACCTATAATCTGTGAGATCCTGTATAACAATCGAGCCGCCTTTGTCAGCGGCTCAAATTACTATATCCCGCCTGTTACTGAGGGATTTCAAAGCAGCAAATTCATCCTTGTTGAGATTAGGATGACGTGAAACAATCATTTCATCTAGTGGATCAATTGAGGACTCCACCATGCGTACAAAAGATTTAATAGAATTATTGAGTGAGGGGGGGTCAAATTTAGACTTGGGGGCCAGTTTGGAAAGTTCGACAGGAAGACGTTCTGAGGAGGGTGTTTTGTCCCTTGATCCATAATACTCTTGGAGTTTCAGCTGTCGATTTAATTTGAATGTCTCCGTTTTCCATAAGAATGGATCAAATCTTGTTGTGGGGACAAACGTTAATCCTCTCTGTAAGACGTCTTTCTCCACCTTAGTGAGGGGGGTTGAAGACAGATTGAAGATTACTTCTTGCTCGCAGGCGTGCAGCCGCGCGGCTCAGGACAGAAACGTGGTGATGGTGAACACATAAAATGGTGAGTGATTTTTGTATTCTTTGCCCTGATGAAAATGAGTAAACCTCATTGAAACGTTGGCATCTATGCATTGTTTCTGAGTGTCTTTATTGCCCGAGTATATATACTGTACACACACACATGCCACACTATATATACTACACACACACACGCCGCACTATATATACTACACACACACACACACACACACGTTTTCCACGGAATGCAAGCACAGCCCCAGTATATTAGACACTGCCCTAACCGATCCATTCACCTTTTTGTGTTACCTTGGCCACATCAGGGTGCTCACACCCCAGGCTCAGTTGGTCACATACAGTTCTGACTTCCCGGCACTCCCCGCCTTCCTGCTGCAGGTGAGCACCGCAGCCGATGTACGCACTCCCTCTCCGAGTCCCAGGCCAGCATGTGGCTGCAGTTCCGCCGGTGCCAGGTCGTCTCAGCTTATCCGCCCGGCGCGACACCATCCCCCCACCCGGCAGCAGCAGTGACAGTACAGGCGGCTGTGTCCCGCGCCGCGCTGGCGCTTTTATGAAATAAAAAAATCACAGCCACGGTGCAGGGGAGTGCTTGCTGCCCATGGGGCCCCCCCAGCTCCCGGGCCCCGTAGCAGCTGCACCCCCTGCACCCACGGTAGTTACGCCACTGATTACTACACCCCCTTTTTTCCCCTGCACATGCTTTTTCTTACTTTTTGCAGACACTACTAGCGTCAGCAAATCTAACTACTATATCACTACAGCAATTGACATCTTCTCAGTTGCCCAAGGGGAATCTTTAAAACAATTGTCAGAGTGCCCACACTACAGTATTTTTGCAGATTTCACCTTGCACCTGGAGAATTTGGAGCAACAATTGAATTACTCTGTTCGGCACCATCTAGTGACAGACAGGTTGACTAACAATTGAATTGGCCCCTTGGAGTGTAGCACTGCGCACTATCTTAACTTGTTTACCCCAAAGTTGCAGCCATCTATTTCTATTACTGTTTCCTCATTTCCCTTTGAGTTATTGCAACAAGACAACTTTATATTTTTTTAAAGGGTATAAAACAGATATATGCATTGAATGTAAGCTGTTTTTTTGTGTATGTATTTTTATTTTGTTGTGCTTTATACTGAATGCAAAACAAAATTAACCACTTCAGTAGTGTGCCTGAAAATTTTCCGGGCTGAGCTGCGCTGCAGGAGCAGGAGCAGGCACACCATCGATTAGGAGGTGTGCACCACTGGCGCACCCCCCCCCCCTGTCACTCTCCCCCACTTGCTCACCAGGCTTCAGCCAGTCCTCAGTCCCCACCCCAATGATCGTACACTGGGGCTTCCCTGCCGCTGCCCCCACCTCTATTCGCAGTCCCCCCAAGCCGCCTCGAATATCTCCAAACCTGCCGCCTGGTCACTGCTGTGAATGGCGGTGAGCAACAGAGGGGGGGGGGGGGGGGGTCTGCCCCTTTGCCCTGTGGTGGGTATTTATTTCTGGGGCAGAACAAACCTGCCCTGGTAGGTTTGTCCTGCCCCAGAAAAACCCACCACTCAAGGGGTTAATGTCAATAGACAGTAAACTGCACTGCAGATATCTTGGGAATTTATATACTGTATCGTGTCATTTTTTTATTGTATTTTAATTGCCAATAAATAACTCACTTCAATAAAATGCACAATAAAATTTAATAAAAACAAATGAATTCTACATAATAATAATAAATATAAAATACACATGAAATACAAATTGGTAAAAACTTTAGGGATGAGAGAGCAGAGCATTCCACAATTATTTTTTTTATGCAACCGGATTAATTTGTGCTTGAATTCTGAACATTAGATCCCGCATGTCCTGCACAACAAAAAATATTATTATAAGAACACAGGGTTATTTATATTAGTGCAATCAGCGGCGTAGCTAGGTGTGTCAGATGGGGCCGGGCTCATCTTTGCAGGGGATGGCGATGGCGACGCCATCGCCATTCCCTGCTCCCGCGCCATCTGTGTGTCGGAAGGGGACGCGCGCGCACGAGGTGCGCGCGCGTCCCCTTCCGACGGTGCTGCCGTCCCCTTCCGACGGTCGCACCCCCCCACAGCCTCCTCGGGTCCCCCCAGCCCCCCTCGAGCGGGAGGCGGACAGTATTGCGTCCGCCTCGCCCGCCGGCCGCCCGGATACTGAGACGCACGTGCGTGGGGGACGCACGCGCGTCTCAGTCAGATGGCGCGCCGTGTTGCTGGCGGATCGCCAGCAGCATGCTGCTGGCGATTCGCCAGCAAGCATAAGGCCTGCCCTATCTGTACATAAAATGGTAGAATAAAAAAAGCATGGGTGTGGTAGCAGAATTAGGATAGACTGGAGTAACTGTCCGTTCCTATATTGCCTAGAATGGTATTTTTGGGACCGCTTCTGTAACCAGAGCAATAATTTTGTAGATATATTTACCGTCCACCTTGCTCACTTGAGGGGGGAATGGATCCTGATGGAATGGAATTTCCCTTGATATGTCCAAAGTCCCTTATGAGTCGAGCGTGGAGTGGGGCTTGCCACTGGTGTTTGGATGGTACTGGTTTTCCGGTCCTTTTTAGGCTGGTTCGGGCAGTTGAATTGGCAGAAAAGGTTGTTAGAGCCAGTGCTCCTGCTTCTGCTGCAAATGTAGGTGTCCATCTGACGCGTTTCGCTTGAAACAAGCTTTATCAAAGGTATAATGGATGTGATTATATACACAGCACCTCCTGTATTATATACCTCATGCATTATATGCACAGCACCACCTGTATTATATACCTCATGCATTATATGCACAGCACCCCCTGTATTATATACCTCATGCATTATATGCACAGCACCCCCTGTATTATACACCTCATACATTATTTACACACACTGCACCCCCTGTATTTGACACCTTATACATTATATACACAGCACCTCCTGTATTTTTATATACATACATTATATATACTGCACCCCCTGTATTATACGCCTCATACACTGTGGCGTAGCAGGGGAACGGAGCAGGTGCTCCACCAGCTCCGCCGTAGCTACGCCTCTGAGTGCAATCCATTTGGGAGTAGCATTAGTTCTGGGTTTGTATAGTTAGTTCTCCAGATTCAAGCTAAATGTAGATTGGGTACTTGTGAGTTATCCGGACGCCCGATTTCAAAATCGGGTCGGATCGGGCACATCGCATCGCATCGCATGCGACCATCGGATGCGATGCGATGCGATGCGATGACCCGATTTTTCCATAGGAATCAATGTTAAAATGGACTGAGTCCATTTTAACATGGAATTCAATGGGAAAAAGGGGTCCTTTTCATACCCCTACTATCCAAGTGGGCATGGAGTTGGATATAAACCTGTGGCGAGCGTAGCGAGCCACCGAGCCCGAAGCGTGGCGAGCGTAGCGAGCCCCGCGAGGGGACACGGAATACCGTCCCCTCGCGGGGCTCGCTTCGCTCGCCACGCTTCGGGCTCGGTGGCTCGCTACGCTCGCCACAGGTTTATATCCAACTCCATGCCCACTTGGATAGTAGGGGTATGAAAAGGACCCCTTTTTCCATAGGAATCATTTTAACATTGATTCCTATGGAAAAATCGGGTCATCGCATCCGATGGTCGCATGCGATGCGATGCGATGCGATGCGATATCGCATCGCATCGTATCTGATTGTATGCCTTAACTTAAGGCATACAATCAAAAAATCGGGCGTCCAGATAACTCACAAGTACCGTAGATTGCAGTAGTTACACAGTTACACCTGTAGCACGACAAATGTATGGATTGCAAATAAGAGAAAATATATTCTTTGATGTAAGTGGACAACTTATTAATGTAGTCAGTTCAGGATATCTCTCAATCCCTACTGTTTACTAGCTACTGTAAAATACTCATTTCCATTACTGCTGAAGTCTTTAATAAGACAATAATTTGAACCTGAATTTACTTTAATATATAGGGGATTATTTACTAAAATGGAGGTTCTATTGAAGATAGAAGATTCTAGAAGATAATAGACCCCATCCTCAGTAGAACTTCCATATTTGTAAATAAATTCCATTGAAACTTCCACTTTTACTAAGAACAGTGTAATAACACTATTATCTGTTGTGTGACAAATTGAGGTCACATTCTGGAAAATGCGACTGGGGGGGGGGGGGCAGCATTGTGCTAAAAGGCACAATGAAGGTAAAGGCCCATACACACTAGGGCAGCAATTTTGGTTCACCCGCAAAGGCAAATTCCTTCTCAAATGGACAAATCCATGTGGAGTGAGATTTAGATTTGGGTGAGGTATTTTGTTTCTGTGCAGGAAAAGTACTGACTGCTTTATTTTTACACTGCAATTTAGATCTCACTATGAAGTAAAACCCCACCAGATCTAATTATCTCTGCACAAGTTACATCTGCCCCCCCTGCAGTGCACATGGTTTTGTCCATTTAAGAAGGAATTTGCCTTTGCGAGTGAACCAGAATAAGGGCCAAAAGGAGTATGTATAGGCCAATCTTGCTGGTTGGGATGAAAATCTTGACATTTTTGGGAACAAATTACAAGCAACCATTTGCTCCCAAAAGTTGGAAAATGGATAAAAACAGTTATCTGCATAAACAGATTTAACCAATTTGCCTGAATTACAATTTTCAGCTATTTTCCATGTTTAGTAGCAAATGGTCAATTGATCGGGCAAAATCGGCCCAAATCGGAAAAGCGTGTGGGCACCTTAAGCCTCAGAGTTACTTACATTTGCACAGATGGCAAAAACTGTTTTGGGAAGTGCATATGGATTTGCAAGTAAATTGCGATTAGCGATCCATTCACAATTCTATCGCAATTTAGCAAGGGGCATCTTTCTATCTGAACAGTGGCTTTCTCCTTGCAGTTCACTGCAAATTCTCACATTAGCGATCAGGTCTGAATCGGGCCCCTAATTGGGTATTGCCCTTAGCATTAAAAATGGGAAATAGCATGTGTCAAAAAACTGATGATTGCTTAATTTTATCTATGAAAAAATTATATACAGTATACATATTTCTATGCATTGTATCATGGTCAAAGCTGTATAACTGAATCATGCAATCATATCATAATTTTCATTGCTAATTTAACTTTATGTATTGTGTGTTAGTCAGCTAATTTATATTGTATTTGAGCTTAATGAGGAGGTAACTCAGGATAATCTTATTGTGACTACATAACAAAACAAGTTTAATAGTCTGTAAATGACAATTGAAGTGATCCATGTTGGGCCAGATTACCTGGATAAATTAGCCTTCTGTTCATGATATAGCATGTGATAACACGCATGATCTGAGTCAACTTGTCAACGTATGCAAGAAGTATATTATCAGGAGTTCTCAGCAGGAAAGAAAATCTCTTCAGTAATACAAAATATTGCTAATGTCTTCTGACATGTACTACAGTTTCCACCATACAGCCAGTGTTAGAGTAAGGTCCACATGGAGCTAAAAGTTATTAAGGGCCTATTATGTACTACTGCAGGGGGTGTGATCTACATAGGGGGTGTGGCCTGTACTTTGGGCATCTCCATATTTCTATTGCTGCTCACCTCGCATACTGCATCAAATTAAATGAAAACACTGCAGTAAATTAAATGAAAACACTGCAGTAAATGAAATTAATAAGAAAAAGAGAAGATCACAGGGACCACAAATAATATAGAGATCATTACAGTGACCGTCATCTATGACAGAGAGCATTGAAGTTACACCATATAATAAAGAGGACATTGCAGTAAGTGCCATATACTGTAATATGGAGCTCATTACAGTGACTGCTAGATGAGACAGAGAGCATTACAGTGACATTTATATAATATAGAGAGCATCAGTGGCTGCCACAGGGGGAGATTCTCTAACTCCGATATCAGGGGTTTTACCGCATTTTGGGATGCTCTAAACATCCCCCGCTGGGTTACCGCAATGGGGGGCATCGCCAGAAAAATCTGGTGATGCCCCATAGAAGCCTATGGGCTTCTACCGCGCCCCACCGCCACTCTGTACCGACCCCCCCCTCAGCTGTGTCCGGTCAGCACAGTGCTGTGCTGCCCAGACCTGTGACCTCCTCCGTGCACTATGATCCTTTTCCAGGTGCAAGGAGGAGGAGAGCCCAGGGCAGAAGCAGCGCCGGGTAAGGAAGGGAGGGGGGAGCCGCCTGGACCTGCCGGGACCTGCTGACTCTCACTGCATATGGACAGCTCTTAACGCAAGAGCTGTCCTTTGCCATAATTATCGCATATGTTAGAGCATATGCGATAATCATGTAGGGGAAGGGGGGCGGAGTTGGGCTGCGGATGTTAGAACATCCCGCCCATAGTGGTGTATCAATAACACTGCAGCCCCCGCGGTAGCGGGGAGGCGCTGTGTAGGTGCGGGCGCCAGGGGGGCTGCGGGGCTATTGTAACGCCGCCGCTACAGACCCGCAGATTTATTTGTCACTGCGGTCCCGGCTTCTCTTCTGGCTTTGTTTGGTGCTATGGAGATGGACCATCAAAAAATGTCTGCCCCCATATAGCAGACAGTTCTCTGAAACTGTCTGCTGAATGGAGGCGGACATTTTGTGGTGGTCCATTTTTCATAGCAGAAACCAGGAGGGGAGCCGGACCACACCACAGATAAGATCTGAGGGTGCCTGCTGCTGGGCACAGAGGTAAGGTACAGGGGGGCTACCAAATTATTGGCGGGGGGGGGGGGGGGGGGCGCACTTATATTATAGCTACACCACTGGGCTGTCATCAAATTCTAAAGCAGGCATCCTAGTGACCTCCTTACAATACACATAGGGCCTTATTCTAGTTCACTCTTAGAGGCAAATTCCTTCTTAGCTGGACAAAACCATGTACACTGAGGGTAGGGCAGATGTAACATGTGCAGAGATAATTAGATTTGGGTGGGGTTTTTCTTCAAAGTGAGATCTATATTGCAGTGTAAAAATAAAGCAGTCATTATTTTCCTTGCACAGAAACAATATAACTCACCCAAATCTAATTATATCTGCACCTGTTACATCTGCCTCCCTGCAGTGCACATGGTTTTGTCCATCTGAGAAGGAATTTGCCTCTAAGAGTGAACTAGAATAAGGCCCAATGTGTATTGAGTCCCATATTAAATAGAGAACTCCAATGACTACCATCATATACAGAAGACATCACAGACACTCATCACGGGCACTGGAATTAAATAAATCAGTCAGCAAGTATAAATAAATATATATATATATATATATATGGGACATATCCCAAATGGCACCTGGCTAGTGACTTTAGACATCTGTAGCTTATACACAAGCATACCCCATCGGGAAGGGATTCAAGCCACCCGTGATCTCCTGTTGGCAGATGACTCATACCAAGGACCACCAATTGAGCTGTTTGTGACCCTTCTCACTCTGACATTACAACGAAATTTCTTTCTCTTCAATCAACAGTTCTTCTTACAAGGCTCCGGGTGTGCTATGGGCTCTCCGGTCGCTCCGTCATTTGCGAATGCCTACATGGCCTCTCTAGAGCAAGACCTGTTTTACAACTCTGACCTAGCCTCTAGAATTACCTTCTACACCCGTTACATCGACGATGTACTGCTATTCTGGACCGGCACACAAGAGGACTTTACCCTAGCCATTAATGAGATCAATTCACGAGACTCCCCTATCAAATTCACTTTCTCTATGAGTTTGATGTCAGTTAATTATCTGGATGTCTGCCTCTCTATTCATGATGGGACCCTGAGTACGTCTATATTCTCTAAGGCTACAGATCGCAATACTCTTCTATTAGCCCAGAGCCATTATCCGCCGGCTCTTATCCGTGGCTTGCCCTACTCTCAGTTACTGCATGTAAAGAGAATAACCAGCACAGAAGAGACGCTCAAAAACGATCTGGATATGATGCAAAACAAATTTAGAGTACGCGGCTATCCCTCTGCTATATTAGATGCAGCCAGAGACCGAGTCGAAAAAATTGATCGCTCTGACACCCTGCGCAAACACCATCGCGACCAGAGCAAAGATGTCATGGGCTGGGTACGTTCCTACAACTCTGCTGATCCTGATATTACCTCGCTGTCCAAGTCACTCTGGCCAGTGATTCAAAATGACATAGACCTCCGGGCCCTCAAAAACACCCATCTGATGGCCTGCTACACACGAGGCCGCAATATCAGAGATTGGGTGGTGAGAACTGATATATCCCGACGCCCTACCCCTGGTACTCAAGTCAAAGCAGGCGGCTGCTATCGATGTACAGGCTGTACCACCTGTAGTGCCATGACGGCCACCAGAACCTTTTCACACCCTCATTCGGGCAAACAGTCCCCGATCAAACATGCCCTTTCATGCACCAGCTCATACGTGGTCTATTTAATTACCTGTCCGTGCGGTCTTGGGTATGTTGGTAAGACCATCAGACCCTTCAAGGAACGCATCGCAAACCATTGCACTGCCATCAGAGCTGCCATCAACAACAAGCCCAATGACCAGCCGGTGGCGAAACACTTCGCTATAGCTAAACACAGCCTGGCTAATCTGAAATATGTTATCATTGACCATATCCCATTTGATTTACGTGGAGGCGATCGTGGTCTCAAATTGCTGCGCCTGGAGTCCCAGTGGATTTTCAAGTTGGATACTGTAAACCCTAAGGGACTTAACGAACAGTTATCGTACAATATGTTTATCTGATTTCTCTCTCCCTATCCACTACTGCTTACTCCACGCTGGCGCCCTTACCTCACCTCCCTGCTGTGTCACCAATTGCGCTCACATTCCTTGGTATTTAGCTGCGTTTATTGTGGCCCCGTTATTTATGCCCCGCCAGCCTCATGTCGTTATCTCACCGTGCCTACATCACGCTGTTTTTATCTTACTTTACTGTATATCCACTGTTTTTCTTATGGTGTGTTTTACTTTCCAGGTTATACTATCGGTAGCGCCGGCTGACTACAGTGACCCCCGCCGCTGTGGTTGCTCAGCAACGCACAATGCTGAGGGAATCCCGGATGTGGTCATTCCCTGTCATCACTCCAGAGAAGACGCCCACCAGGAAGTGCAATGCTGAGCTACACGAGCGTCAGGAGGAGTCTGGCTGTTTTCAGCACTGGGTCTCCGGTATATATGTGAGTATGTCTTCATTTATCTTTGTTCTTGACTTGAAAACGGAATAAACCCCGAAACGTTGTCCGCAGCACCTTGTGTCTGTCAACTTCATTTACCAAAGCCGAGTGTGTGCCACTACCGTCTCACTGCTATATATATATATATATATATATATATATATATATATATATATATATATATATATATATATATATATATATATAGTATCTATCTAGAAAAAGTAACATTTTTAGCATTGGATGCTGACATTGGCTCTGGTCAGGCACCTTACTGAAAAAATGCCTTGCTAAATACAGCACACCAGACACAGCCCCATCTCCCACCTCTCTTCTCTGGTCTTTTCTCCATACCCAGTTCTCCAGGCTCCATTTATACTGTGTGCACAAGAGCTAATTGGTTTATGGTTTATCACACTCCATTTTATCAATTTTCAAGGCTTAGTACATCTGGCTCAGCTGCCCTGTAGTGAAGCTGTGCCAAGGCAATAATAGATGCGGTCCATGGCACAGCTGCAAAGGGATGATTATTAAACATCATCACCATTTATTCATCAGAATGCTGCAACTCACCTCCAGCCACCCCATGCAGTATCACTAGGAGCACATACCCCACTCCTTGCTCCCTACATTCCAGCATCCAGCAGCGGGAGCAAATAGAAAGCTGACTCCACATCAATCTTAGCTAAAAATACCGCTTTGCCAAACCCCCGCACTAGCACCAGGGCCTGGTCAAAAGAATGATAATGCAGATGACACAATTCCGTAGAAATCACATCATTGACTGAAGCACCTGGGGTGCGATAAATGCTGTATCAGCTGGAACTTACCAGCCTCCTTCTTGGGGACCATCCCAACTGGGGATAGCATCAGACCCTGTATGGGCGGTGCTGGGAAGGGGCCAACCATCCTACCCAACCCCACCTCATTGGATACCTTGTCCAAGACCACCTGAGGCATATCCACTGCCAAATTGAGGTCTCTAGGTGCCACGGCAGACACCTCTCCCTGTATAGGGAGGTGAAAGCCGAACCTAAAACCTGAGTTGAGGAACTCCGCATCCCCCCTATTAGGGTACATCTCCAGCCAGCGAGCCATTGAGGAGCACCTCCAGCAGGTGGCTAAGGGGCGCACCCCCCTGCTTGTTCCGAGGATGGGGTCCCAACATCACGTACAGGCATGCCAAAACCTACAATGTGCCCCGGCCGAGCAACCAACAGCATTTAAGGAGAAACACCACCCAGCAGGTGTTTCCACCGCACCACCTCAAAAGGCGGTAGGGGCCCGACTGGTCATGGCAGCCACAACAGGAGAAGCCGAAGGCTTCAACCCCATCCAAATCTGCAACTCTTCCCCCGATGGCCACCCAACTGCGGACTAGCCCGCTCACCAACCCGCCCCTAGCAGAGTGCGAAGTGTAGGCACTGGCTGCAGGGCTCATCAACACCCGCCATGCGGCCTGGAGGGGGACCCGACCTGGTGCCCCTAGCCGCAGGCAGATGCCTTCCACCCTGCCTGCATGTAGAAGACCAGAGCAGCGGCCCGACAGCGGACCCAGAGGCCCCATACAGCTGGTAAGCACTCTCCATGAAATGGGTGGGTGGCTGACACAAATGGCGTGGGCACGGCAATGATTAGAGCGAGCAGCAGCAGGGAATAGGACAGAGGAATGAGGAGAGCTAGCAGTGGGAAGGATAAAAGGAGCAAGGTACAGACAATAGAAGGATTGATAGAAGGAAATATAAGTAGAATAGATAGAGTACAGTGAGATTTGAGAGCCAACAATGTGTGTGTCTTGCCTGATCTTGGGAAAACTTCACAAAGAGGCCGATCATACCACTTACTGTCCTCTCCTAGCCTTCCAATTCCTCCCCATTTACCCCCTATTGGCTAAGCCCTTCCTCATCAGATCTCATAGCAACTAACAACAGGCTACTTAAAGTGACAGCATCACAGAACCCTTCAGTGGTTTATGTCACCTCTGTACTTAGTCAGCCATCAGTTTTCTTACTCTTTGCATGGCATGATATATATATATTTGATATAGCTACACTTGATATTTGTTGAAAACTGTTTACTGAGTATAATTGTACTGCCCATTTTTACTTGTGATGTAAACAGAAATTAAATTCATGGTTACACGTTACTAATGCAATAATGTTTCTAGGTTACTAATGCTTTAATAAAACAAGCCATTAAAAGGATGATTCCATGGGGAACTCAAAATTGAGTTGAAATTGAGTTCAATTCAGGCGACAGTATCTAGTGGGACCATAAAACACAAACCACGTTCCACCCTCTTGTATGATCCCCCAGTCAGTATGTTGTGGCTTTGTACTTCGCTTATTCCCTAAACAACCTAAATGCTTTATAATTAAATCCTAACATATACATAGCAGTGACTTGCATCTAATGTGTGCTGTGGATTTTCCTAATTAAAA
This sequence comes from Crinia signifera, assembly GCF_055691185.1. Taxonomy (NCBI): domain Eukaryota; kingdom Metazoa; phylum Chordata; class Amphibia; order Anura; family Myobatrachidae; genus Crinia; species Crinia signifera. Next base: position 270,020,200 of record NC_139217.1, on the reverse strand, counting down.
ATATAGAGCTGGTTGTATTCAGAGATGTGAACAGTCAATAATGAGCTGTAACGTTAATTGTGAACAATGAAGTAAGAACAGCAGTGTCTGTATATGGAATAAAAAAACTAGAGTGTAATATAATTTTCAGTGGCATTAGGCTGGGTTTACTCTGTCAGGAATCAGCATCCAGCAAAGTGGTTCCTACCTATGCAATGGTGCGCTTATTTGTGGAGGTCAGGCGTTTTAGCTGGCTGTTATAGAATCCATTGCGTTTCAGTGTACTCCAGTTCCATTCTGACGTAAAGGCCACTGTGTTCTGGACTCTGGGCACCCCATGACACTTTTTTCAGCATTCAGCTGACCTCTGATTCTCCAACCACAGCCTCTACATCGATCAACTGTCAGTATCTTCCAATTACTGCTAACTATGGGAGATAAAATTGAAGCTCATGCAGAATAGAGATGCCTTAAACAACACTGCTTCATAGAACTGAGTTCCTGGGCCCCAGACTTCAGGTTCTACTGCTGCCAGTAGTTTTGTCTCCGAATGATGCCCAAACCAGGATCCCATTTCCCCTTTCTCCACACTGCAGATGGAGAGAAAACACCAGGCAGTCAGGGAGGGCAGTAATGCCCATTATACATAATGCCATTCATCATAATGTCCATTACACATTATGACACATACCATAATGCCAGTTAAACATTATGCCAGACACAATGCTTATTTCATTTTATGCCGCACACAGTAATGCCCATTTCATATTATGAAACACACTGTACTTCTTATTTCATTTTATGCCACACACTGTAATGCCTATTATATATTATACTACACACTGTAATTTCTACTACATATTATGCCACACACAATTATGCCACTGAGACCATTTTATGTCCTACACACAAAAATGCCCCTTACAAATTATGCTCCATAATAAGGCTTCTCATTACTCATTGGCATGGATTTTCATGGCAAAAGATGCAGCCTTATCCTTCTTTTCCTGTCGGCGCAATACACGCAGTGGCGTAATTATACATTTTGCACCCCCGATGACATTTTAGTGCCATTGACACATAATACCCACACTAGAGCCACTTACACACATTATGCCCCCTGTAGTGCATGCTTCTCACACCTTGTTGCTTTGGCTATTGCATAGCTATGCAATCATAAGTAAGAGTAAGTCTGATATTTTAAGGTCTTTCACTAAAACGATGCATAACAAGAGCTATATTGAGATAGATAGATAGATAGATAGATAGATAGATAGATAGATAGATAGATAGATATTGTTTGTTTGTTTTTAAAGCCACATAATTTTGATAGTCATAAAAATGACCAGAGAGCTGGATACATTTTAATTAGTCTAAAAATAAATTATATAGTTTAAAGTTTTAGGTCCAAATTAATGGTCTACAATTTTTAGGTTCCAGGATGAATCTGGCAACTAGATTTAAAGGTTGGCTTTACTTTTGACCAAATTGTATAAAGGACAAATTATTTGGGGCGATAAATACTATCATCATCATCATCATCATCATCACAATTTATCAAGAAAATATCACTGGGGCAGACTACTACTACTACTACTACTACTACTACTACTACTACTACTACTACTACTAATAATAATAATAATAATAATAATAATAATAATAATAATAATATTTTTTAAATAAATATAATAAAAAATATTTAAAGACTATTTTGCTTTAAAATTCTTTATTCAACTTATTAACCCTTTTGAGTGCCAGCATCTTTGTGAGAGATGTGCAAAATATCTGCTTAAAATGCCAGCATCACCCACATTTGTTCTTTAAATTCAAATGAAACATGTTGTTTAAAAAAAGATTATATTTCCTAAATAAGGTAAACATTACAGTCATTATGATGAATAAAAATGTATGCTTGGCAATTTTCACAAATTCACTTGGCACTCGAAGAGGTATATTCAATGCTGATCAAGAGAGCTACATTATGACAATGAGCAGTGCCTATTGTTCGCCGTCATAGTTCACCTTCAGTATTAAACTGACTCCCTGTACTTGGCGTTTCCTCTTCGCTATTTCTAAAAAACATAGGACAATGTAATGGTTAGGATTACTGTCTCACAGCATAAGGCCATCGGTTTGATTCCCACCATGGCCTAACTATGTGGAGTTTGTATTTTCGCACCATAATTGTGTGGGTTTCCTTCCCACAATCCATCAATATACTGGTAGACTAATTGGCCCCCAATAAAATTAACCAAAGTGTGAACATATTCTCAGTAAAGTGCTGCAGAATATGTGTGCGCTATATAAATAACTGGTAAAAATAATAATAATGAAAGGGTGGGTACTGTACCAAAAGATTATATAGAAATAGCATGGGTATAAGGTTTTCAGGTCCAGATAATTGCAGCCTAATGAAAAAAACAAGGTGGCTGGTGGGAAATCACTGTTCTAGTTAAAGTTTTTCTTCCTAAATTTTTTAATAGCAATGTGTTTTTATGAATAATATAGCAACATTGCTGCTGAAACACAGTCAGGTTTCTTAAGCCATGGGGCTGAGTAGACAATCCTATTGAGAATGAACACCAGTGCTATGCAAGTCTTGATCTCTTGTTTAAAGTATCTGTTTTCTCCTGGACCAAAGTGCTGATGGGTCTCAACAGGCGATAGACATTTATTGCTGTTTACCGGGTATTAATAGATAATATTTAGCCATTCCCATCAGTCTCTGCCCCGTGGAGCTAATTTCATACTACATGTACACACATAGGGGGAAATTTACTAAGGTAAATACGCCTAAAAAATTTGTATTTGCATAGTAAAATACTAATTTTTTAGGCGTATTCGTATTTTTGACATTTACTATGCCAAAAATACACATATTCGTATTCGTACTTTTGGAATGTTTACGCCATCGGAAAATATGAATAGGAATCACCATTCAAAAGAATGGTGATTCCTAATTTACTAAGCGTCCGTATTGAAAATACGGCCGCTATTTAGCGTGAATCGGCCATAGTGGCCGGCCAAATACGATTGGAAAATAGACTTCAATTTCTTGGCGTATTTGGCATTAGACTGCACGGATCAGTCAGATCCGTGCAGGCTTCAGTGTAAAAAAAACTGAAATAAAAATAAATAAATTTAAAAAACGGTGTGGGGTCCCCCCCACGGCTGTAACCAGCACTAGTCTCAAAGAGCCGGGGCTGGTATTAAAAAATCATGAAACCAACCAGATAGGGGTTTCCCGATTTTTTAAAACCAGCCCCAGGCTCCAGGGCCAGGGCTGATTCCCAAAATACGGTGGACAAAATGACTAGGGGTCCCCCGTATTTTAAGAACCAGCCTCAGGCCCAACCAGCCAGCAGGGTAATGCCACAGCCAGGGGGGGGGGGGGGAGACTTTTGGTACTTGTTTCCCAGCACGGCGCCCAATATTTTGATCGTAGTACATCTTATACAATCGCATTGCATCTCATGCAATATAGCGGCATGCGATGCGATTCAAGCACCCTGATGGGTGATTTCAATGTTAAATGCACCCCCATTGGCAACGCCACCCCACTATCAATGCCAACTCGAAGCGTGGCAAGCGCAGTGAGCCCGCAAGGGGTGGCGGTACGCGTCCACCGACCTTTTCTTACCCCCGCTAGCCACATTAGTGTGGAGATGATTTTAGATAGTGTGGCGAGCGCAGCGAGCCACCAAACCCGAAGCGTGGCGAGCACAGTGAGCCCCGCGAGGGGACATGGATTGCTTTACATGTATTCCGCGTCCCATCGCGGGGCTTGCTGCGCTCACCACGCTTTGGGCTCGGATTCCGTGTCCCCTTGAGGGGCTCACTGCGCTCGCCACGCTTTGGGCTCAGTGGCTCACTGCGCTCGCCACACTATCTAAAGTCAACTCCACGCTGACATGGATAGTGGGGGTATGAAAAGGTCAGAGGACGCATACCACCACACTTCGCTCGCCACGCTTTGGGTTGGTGTTGATAGTGGGGGTGGCGTTGCCAATGGGGGTGCATTTAACATTGAAAGCACCCATCAGGGTTCTTGTACAATTAAAAATTGCATCACATCGCATCACATGCCATTTTCTGGCATGCAATGCTATGCGATATTTCATTGTACAAGCACCCGGTTAATTTAACATGAATATTGCATCGCATCACACACCACTAAGTATGGTATGCGATGGGTACCAGACTTTTTATACAAGTCCCCCCGGCCAAAGCATTAACCCTACTGACCAGTCAGCCTGGCCAAGGGTCCTGGGGAAGTGGGGACCCCCACAATGAAAGGGTCCCCCCATCCAGGACTTACCTGGCCAGGCTGAAGCCTGGTGCTGTCCTCGATGCCCATGGGCGGTGGGCATCGAGCTGATTGAAGTGTAAACTACTATACTTATTATAATAAACTATTGTCTTATACTGTGGAACTATGAGTCCCAGCAAGCGTCCCCCGCATGCTGGGACTTGGAGAACCACAAGTCCCAGCATGTGGGGCATGAAAGGGACCGCTGGCACTTGTAGTTCCACAGTACAAGAAATATTTAAATAAACACGCACTGACACACATGAAAAATAAAAGTTTAATACATACATTACACACACATACTGATACTTACCTATCTTGAACCCGTAGGTAGGTCCCTGGGTCCTGAGAAATTCGGCTCCTGAGTAGATGCAATAAAGAAGTGTTACTTGTCAGTAAGGTGTCAGAGTTTTGCTTAATTTAATGGACAAAACAAAACTTGACATTAAGTACATTTACCGATGGTTGACTAAAACCTTCATGTCGAAGCTAAACAAACTAGCTAATTTACATAGACTCTATAATAAAATGTCACCACAGACAATGAATATTTCCGTTGACAGGTTTTGCACTGTACATTTACATAACTTACATCAATTGTAAGCAGATATATACTACAGTACCTGAATTAGCATACAAGAGGGATGAGCATATGAATTTAGACAGCACATTTATACACTGCTACTGTAATGAATTCCTGTTTCCTTGATCACCATCAGAGCATTTGAAGGAAGTTGTAAGGATGGTTTGGTCACACATATTGCCACACACATAAACTATAATCTATTTTAAATTATATTCTTGATAAACCTGAACATCTGAAGTAACACGGATAAACATTCAGCAGATGTGCCCTCAAGTTATTGCACGGAATGTTAAAATTTGAAAGTGAAGCGAAAATGGATTATTTGCAAGAAAAATAAGGTATGAAAGATGTGTTACTTCTGAGAGAAAACTGGAGATACTTGTAACTTTTGTCAGTTTTATGCTGAGGTGTCATGCATGGATTATATGTTCAACAAATCTGAATAAAAATTCAAAGTTATATTTATGAAAAGGTGAGAGAATTGGGTGGCGATTGAGCTTTTTTTTTACTTGCGCACAAAATGGTAAGTCTTACTGTCAATGACAGCATTCATGGAGTGCTATGAGTACAGACCAAAGTAATTACTGTACTTAGCAAGCAGTAAAAGTCATCTTTTCTATAGAGTTCACAAAAGAAAATCAGTAATGGTTCCTTTGATAGCTCGAGCACTCTAGTGAAATGTACGTAAGGCACGTCTAGAAGCGGGTCATGTGCGGTTCACATATGACCATAGTTGCCTACCCTCCTGCATTCTGCAGGAGACTCCCTGAAACAGCAGCAATCTCCCTCTCTCCCTCATTAGTCTAGCAATCTCCCTCATTTCACCTAGCCCACATTACACTGTTACATTTTTTTGGAAAGAAGGAATGAGAGACATATACATTTACATTGAATCATCAGTGCCATTTCCCAGCACATTACCAAGTATAGTAGCTCTTACTAACTGCTCTGGGGCTCATCTACATTTGTATATAAGTCATTATAAAAGATTCCTCTCAGATATAGCAGTGCACACCCCCGCTTCTAGGTGCCACATACGCAATCTCATTTCATAATCTCTCCATATATGGAACTAGACACGCCCTTTGGGTGGAGCATGACACGCCCCCTCAGTGGGGTGCTGTGCAAAATTCTACCACCAACTATAATCTCCCTGAAACTAGTTTTCAAAAGTAGGCAAGTATGCATATGACTGACAGCCAGCCATGGACAGCATGGCTATCAGTAAGTGCTGCTTATACACTACTCTGTCATTACATAACACGAGGTAACTTTCAAAGGCCACATCCCATACACATCAACTGTGGATCTCACTATTCGGTACTTGTTTCCTATCTGGGCGCCCACGATTTTAATCGCGGGCATCGGGGGTAAAATCGGGGCCATCGCGGGCATCGCGGCCGATAAAAAATCGGGTGCGATGGGCCAGACGCGATGCCCGCGATTTTCCCATAGAGAACAATGTTAAATGCCTCAATTTACCCGCGATGACCGCGATTTACCATAGGAAACAATGTTAAATGGATCAATTTCCCCAAATTATCATAGGGAACAATGGGAAATGTGGCAAAAACACCCCTGAACATAAAAATGTCCCCCCAAAAGTAGTTGACGCCACCCCGCCATCAACGTGAACCCGAAGCGTGGCGAACGCAGCGAGCCCGCGAGGGGCGGCGGTATGCGTCCTCCGACCTTTTCATGCCCTACTATCCACTAGGGCGTGGAGTGAGAATAGAATAGTGTGGCGAGCGCAGCGAGCCACCGAGCCCGAAGCGTGGCGAGCGCAGCGAGCCCCGCGAGGGGACGCGGATACCTTCACAGGTAAACGCGTCCCTTCGCGGGCTTCCCAGGTGTCCGCGACGCCATGGACACCTGGGAAGCCCGCGAGGGGACGCGTATAACTGTGAAGGTATCCGCGTCCCCTCGCCACGCTTCGGGCTCGGTGGCTCGCTGCGCTCGCCACACTATTCTATTCTCACTCCACGCCCTAGTGGATAGTAGGGCATGAAAAGGTCGGAGGACGCGTACCGCCGCCCCTCGCGGGCTCGCTGCGCTCGCCACGCTTCGGGTTCACGTTGATGGCGGGGTGGCGTCAACTACTTTTGGGGGGACATTTTTATGTTCAGGGGTGTTTTTGCCACATTTCCCATTGTTCCCTATGATAATTTGGGGAAATTGATCCATTTAACATTGTTTCCTATGGTAAATCGCGGTCATCGCGGGTAAATTGAGGCATTTAACATTGTTCCCTATGGGAAAATCGCGGGTATCGCGTCTGGCCCATCGCATGTCATTATAATGACATGCGATGTACCCGCGATGCCCGCGATGGGCGCCCAGATAGGAAACAAGTACCCACTATACTACCAATGCAGAAAGGAATATTGATTTATCGGATTGGTACTATGTATCATATTTTAGCACAGTACCTAGACTGTTTTATTACTGTAATATTGATTTCACAGCATAGTTATGTCTCATTTCTTTGTAATCCCCTTCTGATGTATATTAAGTGTATTATATTTTGGGTGCAATGCAGCTTGCCTGCATTCAGACACTGGACACTGGAGACTGACTAACCATTCCATTTCGGGTGCACTTTGAACCCTCATACAGTATTGACGTTTTACAACAAACTTCTTTACATGTGATGTTATTTATAACGCCAATAAAGGCCAATTCCCAAACCCTGCGATTTAAAGGTGTTGGAACCAGTACCCCTGATGAAGTCATTTTGACAAAACACGTTGGTCCTGTTCCCTTTTCGCCAGCATTGAATGGAAACTATCATATCTGATGATTTTGAACTGTTTAAATAAAAAAATGTTTTATACGAAATTATATCTATACAGAAACAATTGTTTATTGAGGTGGTGGTAGCACACTTTACATCTTTTAATATATATATATATATATATATATATATATATATATATATAACAGACTTTTTTAACAGCACAAAGTGTCGTGTTGTTAGAGCGCTATATGAAGCCACGTGTGAGTAATATGAAAATATTGGCCTAGCGTTTTTGTTAATTTTGGCCATTTCCCATTGTATATGACCAATCTTGCATACTTAAAAGTACCAATACCATTTGTGGATCTAATTGACCAGTGATTTATATCTTATGTACATATTTTCCCACTTAGGATATCTATAATAAAGATGACAGTCATTTTGTGTCTTTGATAAACAAACATTACTAGTTAAAAAAGAGGTTTGTACTGTGAACATTCCAGTCCTGATGCCTGTGGGGACCAGAAGGAGCGAAGGCAGCAGAGGGGGGTGCCTGCATTGCGGCCAGTGGCAGCCCCCCTCCTGCCATAAGGTATGAGCCGCCACTGTACCATTCTTATTAACTGTATGTATTTTTAATTTCAGAATTTGTCTTGTTGAGTAAAATGCACCTTGTATTGTATATCAGTCAGTAGAATGGTACCTGTATTTTGGGATTCAGTATGAAATCCCGGAGGTCGGGATCCAGGCGTTCAAAATCCCGACGCCGGAATCCCGACCGCCGAAATCCCGACAAGGGGGGGACGTGGATCGCCCCCCCTTGCGGACTCGCTGCGCTCGCCACGCAGCGGGCCTGGTGCCTCGCTACGCTCGGCACGCTAATTTATTCTCCCTCCAGGGGTGTCGTGGACACCCACGGAGGGAGAAAGTGTCGGGATTCCGGCGTCGGGATTCTGAACGCCGGGATCCCGACCGCCGGGATTTTAACTGCATCCCATATTTTTATTGACTACTAGAAAAATCTTTGTATTTTCTGTCTGTAATGGTCTCCAAGCTGAATAGTCAATGGAATGGCCCATGTATTGTATATAGTCCAGCATAATGTTTCATTTTTTGTATATTCACCACTAGTCCAGTCCCAGTTTTTCAAATGTTAATTGACAGGTGAAATTACAGGGTTTTCACACCCTTTTTCCAATGCAAATACATTAGTAGAACATTTAAAGCCACTTCCTTATGTTTTTCCCCAGGCTGGAAGTTTCCACCCAACCCATGATAGTTGTAACTACTTTTATCAATTTCCAGAATGGAGAGCTAATGTTTTCTAAAATGGATGGTAAAACATTGTGGCCAGCATATGGAGCACACTGAAAGGACCGTCTGCTTTCAGAACCCGTGTCCAAGAGGGTAAGGCGGGTTTAACAATGGGCTGAATTGAAAATAGGCTCACAGGATAGAAACATAGAAACATAGAATTTGACGGCAGATAAGAACCACTTGGCCCATCCATAGGCGAATCTAGAAATATGCTAATGAGTGGTCCCAGAATATACACAATGGATTTGCGCGCGGCTTAGCCACGTGCAAAAAGGGGGCATGGCCTCATTTCAGGGGTGTGGCTTAACAGGGGCAAGTCACTCCCCCATTTGTTCAGTGTGGCTCCACATCCCCCATCTTTGTCACACAACCTTTCCCTCCCAACACTACCACAACCCATCCCCATTGCAACCCGGACCACCCCTTACATTCGCCTATGGGCCCATCTAGTCTGCCCCTTTTTTAAACATGTTACCTCAAACCATATTTGATCCTTATTTTTTTGTAAGAATATCAATATGCCTATCCCAAGCATATTTAAATTTTACTACTGTATTTGCCTCTACCACCTCTGATGGGAGGCTATTCCACTTATCTACTACTCTTTCTGTGAAGTAATTCTTCCTCAATTTTCCCCTGAATCTTTCTCCCTCTAGTTTCAGTGCATGTCCTTGTGTTCTGCTGCTCCTCTTCCTGTGAAGAATGTCTCCCACCTGTACCTTGTTAAAGCCCTTGATATATTTGAAAGTTTCTATCATGTCCCCCCTTTCCCTTCTCTGCTCCAAAGTATACATATTACAGTGAAACCAGTGTAGACTGCTTTTATTTCTGTCACCAACAGCCTAGCATACCACCCAAGGCCAGCAAAAGGGAGTGGCTGGGGGGCATGGGGGTTAGTACCTGCTTCCACAGATCATCGCTGATCTGCAGCAGTACAGCATACACCTGCCGGAACCTACTAACAGCGGCGCAGTACTTGGTCGCCGTCAGTCCAAAGTGAAAGCCTGCAGTTCAACCACTGTGCTGAGTGCAGGGACAGACTCAAGGAGAATGAAGCCGGCAGGTGCTGTGTCAGGAGAGCCTAGAAGAGCATGCAGCATTCTACAGCCATTGGCTGTCACAAGCATTCCAGTAACCAAGTGCCGTGGAAATCTGCATTTCCGGTTGCTTGAAGCATGTGGCTTTCTGTCCTGGCTTGTTGCCTCTTCCAGTTGCGTTCCAGAACTGGAACGCACACACATCACTTTGGCGCCAGTAGTAGAGTGTGCACTGAGGCATTGTCCAACTTCCCGGTAAGTTTATATATGCAGTTTGAATGCCTGGCTTAGTAAACTATAATGATGATTTTTTTGTGTACAATGCATACTGCATTTTTTTAAATGTTATTTACTGAATGATAATTTCAGACATTATCAAACAGCAGGGACACCCTCCTCCGTACACTCTATTCTTCCTTACAGGCACCCTCCCCCGTACACCCTGTTCTTTTTACAGGCACCCGGCCCCCCTTCACCCTGTCCTTCCTTACAGGCACCCCCCCCCCCCCACCCTACCTACAGACATGCTCACCTCCACGGGGACCGGTTACCACCCACAAATGGAGGATAATTGCGAGGGGATTATATTAGATCATACACAATTATTGGGTGCTATTTGGGCTTGCGCATATGCGCTACAATCCGCACGCAAGTGCAGTCGTTTGATAAAAGATAGGATTTTTAATTCCCACAACTGTGATCAGGTCTGAATAACCCCCATAGTGCAGATGTAGCGTGGGGAGGTAGCGCAGGGATGTAGTGAACAGATGAAGTATAGTGGTGATATAGGGATAGAGATTATGGGCCTTATTCTAGTTCACTCTTCAGAGGAGTTCTGCCTATGTGGGCAGGGGTATGTGCTGGCATAATATTTCTCTGCCTCACCCACCACACTAAGGGCCTTATTCTAGTTCACTCTTTCTGACAAACTCTTTCTTAGATGGACAAAACCATGTGCACTGCAGGGGGGCAGATGTTACTTGTGCAGAGAGAGTTAGATTTGGGTGGGGTTTTACTTCAAAGTGAGATCTATATTGCAGTGTAAAAATAAAGCAGCCAGTATTTACCCTGCACAGAAAAAAAAATAACCAACCCAAATCTAACTTAGTGTGGTGGGTAATGCAGAGAAATTGTGAATTGTGCCAGCACATACCCCTGACCACATAGGCAGAACTCCTCTGTGGCACTAAACACACCCCCTGTGGCGGCACACAATAGGCCCCTCAAATTTCAGCTCCAGGCCCATGTGGATCTTAATCTGGCACTGCCTGAGGGTGCACAATAATAATACATTGGGATGCAGTTGAAATCCCGGAGGTCGGAATCCCGACTGCCGAAATCCCGACGCGAGCCCGCAAGGGGGGGGGGGGGGGGCGATCCCCGTCCCCCCCTTGTTGGGATTTCGGCAGTCGGGATTCCGGCGTTTGGTTTTTGACCGCCGGGATTCCGACCGCCGGGATTTCAAGCCAATCCCAATAGATTGGCCCAGTAAAATCTTATATGTCCAATGCAATTCTGTGTGCTAATATCATGCCCAGATCACTTAGAATATGTGATTAATGATAAATGGACCACAAAGTCTTATAAGCCTTTTCTTCCTCAATGGAATCAATATAACAATTAAAATAAAAATTCTGTATGAAGAGTCCATTATATACAACTATAAAGAAGGACATTTTCTATATCATAACATTTCCAGATTCCTCCATTCTTTTATTTGCCATTGTGTTTAAATCTAATAATACTTTGCAGCAGGTGACTGTATTTATACAGGGTTTACTATGGAGTCATGAAAGTAGGATTAAGCGATCCTGATTTACTCGATACATAACATAATCAGTTCAGCAAACATAAGTAACTTAAATGCCAATGTTCAAAGGCTTATCCTTGGTATAAATAAGTAAAAATTCAGTTTGATGTGTTTATAAAACTACAGGCTCATTTACACATAAAGAAAATCTATGTTTCATGTCGATAACATTTTGATAACACGACAGGATTATCATCATGTGAGCTTTCTGTATAGCAGAATAGTAATTTTATGCATGGCCACAAAAATGGTTGTGTCACGCTAGCAGTAGCACCAGCTGGAGTGTAACGGAGGCTAGGTGCCTTGATGTAAGGTTTTTGCATAGACGACAGAAGGGAGGGATGCAATTGGATAAAAGAAAACTAGTTTTAATAAAGATACTGCGATACAGAAGTTGAACTGTGGCACAAAGGTAATACTGAAGATATGAAATAACCAGAGTCAATGATATATAAAACTTATTGTAAAGTTCATAGTGGATGGATAACGAGGTTGAAAACTGAAGATGACTTAAAGTGTAGATTTGAAGAATAAATGTAAACTTGAATACTTGATTTGAAGGATTTACTTGAAGAGATGATTGAATTGAAGATTGAATGATTGAATGAAAGATTGGATGATTGAATGGTTGAACGATTGTCCATTGTCCATGGACTCTGAAGATCTCTTTTATAAACAAATCAGCAAGCTTGGGAGCTGAAGGTAACCCCTTCAGAGGTATCAAATGCGCCCTTTTCGAGAATCGATCGATAACCACCCATTTGGTACTATAACCATCTGAGGATGGTAGATCTGTGATGAAGTCCATCGACAAATGAGTCCACGGTCCCCGTGGGATTGAGAGTGGCCTCAATGGACCTATTGGTGCTAGATTAGATGACTTATGTTGGGCACAATGAGGACAGGATGCAATATACTCTTGCACATCCTTTTTTAAAGTAGGCCACCAATATTTTCGGGACAATAATTCATAGGTCTTTTGAACCCCTGGGTGCCCGGAGAATTTTGAATCATGGGCCCACTGCAAGACTTGACTCCTTGAATTAGGTCTGACAAACGTTTTACCTGGAGGCACCGAAGGCACTTGGATCCAGAATTGGACTTCCTTCAAAGGATCTGGACTACTCCTCTGTTTCCCATGACCTAGAAAGAGCATCTGCTTTGCGGTTCTTTACTCCTGGAGAGATAGACAACTTATAATTAAATCTGGCAAAGAATAATGCCCATCTGGCCTGCCGAGGATTAAGACATTGTGCATTTTTTAGATAAAGCAAATTTTTATGATCGATAACAACATTAATAATATGAACTGCCCCCTCCAATAAATAACGCCATTCTTCTAGTGCCATCTTGATGGCCAATAATTCCTGATCCCCTATGGCATAATTTTGTTCAGCCGATGAGAATCTTTTTGAGAAAAACCCACAGGGGTGTAACTGTCCATCACTCTTTGCCTGGGAAAGTACAGCTCCTACACCGATGGAAGAGGCGTCAACCTCCAATGTAAAAGGCAAAGTGACGTCTGGTTGGGCCAGCACTGGTGCTGTGATGAATTTTCTCTTGAGAGTGATAAAAGCCTTGGAAGCTTCAGGATTCCATTTAGAGGCTTTACGAGTGAGCGCAGTGATGGGGGCAACAATTGTAGAAAATCCTTTGATAAATTTTCTGTAATAGTTCGCAAATCCGAGGAACCTTTGGACCCCTCGGAGAGTATGAGGCTGAGGCCATGACTGAATTGCCTCTACTTTGGCTGGATCCATTTCTAAACCAGAGCCTGACACGATATATTACAGGAAGGGTATAGAAGACACCTCGAAAATGCATTTCTCCAACTTACAGAAGAGAAGATTTTTTCTAAGGTGTGACAGCACCTCTCTGACGAGTTCTTGATGCTCCTGACGACTGTTGGAAAATATAAGAATATCGTTAAGATAAACCACAACATGTTTATACAGAAGGTCTCTAAATAGCTCATTCATATATGACTGTAAAACTGCGGGAGCATTACTCAACCCAAAAGGCATACGAGATACTCATAATGTCCATCTCTAGTATTGAAGGCAGTTTTCCATTCATCTCCTTCCCGGATGCAGATAAGATTGTAAGCTCCGCGTAGATCTAGCTTAGTAAAGATGGTGGCTACCTTAATACGATCGAACAATTCTGTAATAAGTGGCAGTGGGTAACGATTCTTAATGGTGATTTCATTCAGGCCACGGAAATCGATACAAGACCGCAACCCTCCATCCTTTTTCTTAACGAAGAAAAACCCAGCCCCAGCAGGAGAGGATGAAGGACGAATGAACCCTTTGGCAAGGTTTTCTTTTATGTACTCTGACATTGCTTGTGTCTCTGGCATGGACAATGGGTACGTACGGCCTCGTGGAGGATTTTTGCCTGGTAGCAATTCGATGGGACATCCCATGGACGATGAGGAGGTAATTGGTTAGAAGCTTTCTTGCAGAATACGTCAGCGAAGTCTCTATATGAGGTAGGTAACCCTTCTGGGATTTGGAGGGTGACTTGACGGGATGGTGTCACCATTTTAAGGCAGAACTTGGTGCAGGATGCACCCCACGCCAAATCCTGGGACGAGGCCCAATCGATACTAGGATTATGGGCACGTAACCAGGGGAGGCCCAAAACAATTGGGTATGTTGACTGGGGTATGACAAGAAACTGTATTTTTTCTACATGCAACAGACCGATTTGTAGGGTTAAAGGTTGGGTTTGCAAAGTAACAGTCTCACCTAATATACGACTCCCATCCACAGCTGTTAGATATACTGGACGCTGAAGGGGAACAGTAGGTAATTGCCAACGTTTGACGACATCAGCTGTGATGAAACTTTCCGCTGCTCCTGAGTCCAGGAGTGCTGGTAAATGTCGGAGCTGTTGTTTGACTTGTAGTGATACTTGAAAAATACAGTCTTTAGTATTTGGAGAGGTAGTAACAACTCCTAACCTGCCCTCTCTCTTACAGGTTAGGTTCTGGCGTTTCCCGGTCTCTTGGGACAAGAATCCACGGAATGCTGAGGATCAGCGCAATAGAGACAGATGTTCATCATGCCGACGTCTTCGTTCGGCTGAGGACAACTTGAAACGGTTAACCTGAATAGGTTCTTCCGTCGGTAGTGGCGGAGTTTTGGGTATAGGTAGATGCTGACTAGGAGATGCTCGACTTTTCTCTTGATGTCTCTCTCTGAGTCTTAGGTCGATCTTAGTGCATAAGGAGATTAGATCCTCCAACTTGGAAGGCAGGTCTCTAGCCGCTAGTTCGTCTTTAATTTTGTCGGCGAGGCCATTCAGGAAGGCTGCGAGGAAAGCCTCCTCGTTCCATGCTAGCTCAGCTGCCAGAATTTTAACCTGGAACCTTGACGTAGGCGTAGTATCTCAGTGGCAGCAGAACTAATTTGACCTGGCTCATCGAAGATAATTTTAAAAGTACTGATAAATCGAGCATAGTCTGACAGCAGTGGATCTGCTTTTTCCCATAAGGGAGATGCCCAATTGAGGGCTGGGCCGGTAAGTAGCGATATCACATAGGCAACCTTGGTTCGGTCTGTAGATAAATACGAGGATTGGAGTTCAAAATGAATTTCACATTGATTTATGAAACCCCTATAGTTTTTGGGATTGCCGTTGAATTTGGTTGGAGTAGATAACTGGAGATGAGCTGTGACTCCTGTCGTTGAAACTATGGGTCTGGGCGATGGCGCTGGAGTAGGAGTTGACCCTTGATTCAAAGTGGTCTGTATATTGTCCAGTCTTTTAGACAGGTCCTGGAGGGCATAAAAGACCTGCTCCTGGGCAGCTTCCTGGTGATCCAGGCGGGCCGCAAGTTGTTGAACAGGGGCAGTTCCTCGCTCCTGACCTGATGCTGGATCTATGGAGTCAGTACAAACTGTCACGCTAGCAGTAGCACCAGCTGGAGTGTAACGGAGGCTAGGTGCCTTGATGTAAGGTTTTTGCATAGACGACAGAAGGGAGGGATGCAATTGGATAAAAGAAAACCAGTTTTAATAAAGATACTGCGATACAGAAGATGAACTGTGGCACAAAGGTAATTCTGAAGATATGAAATAACCAGAGTCAATGATATATAAAACTTATTGTAAAGTTCGTAGTGGATGGATAGGTAGAGGTTGAAAACTGAAGATGACTTGAAG